>NC_137772.1:29664714-30264714 GCF_963455305.1 Plecotus auritus
GCCCAGAGTACTCCATTCTACTCTGTGCAGTCAGCTGTTTCCCTGACTGTGGGACTGTGCCAGCTGCACTCCTGGGAAAAGAGGTATAGCACTTTTTTTTCTTTTCATTTTAAAAAGGGAGATTAAAATACTTGCTGCCTACTTCCCTCATCAAGTTTTGTAAGGATTAATGAGATTATGCTACTAATATGCCTTAAACTCACTGGGAGAAATGGGCATGAAAAACACCAAGTATTGTATGACGCGCAGTTTCACCCAGGCATGCCTTTTACTCTGCTATGAAGCTTCCATTTATTTTGCTCACATGTTGCTTTAAACAATAAAGTGCCTTATTAAGCTTGAGGCCCATTTAGTAGGTGTGTTAGTATCCATATGTCAGAATGAAGAGTCGGCCTGTTGGCTTCACATGTTTTAACTTGCCATCCATCTCAAGAATCCTGCAAATTGACCAGAATTCTTGGTCAATTTGTTGGGTTGGACACTTTTCCTATAGACCTCTTACTGCATTTTGTAGCCTCAAGTCTGCAAATAACAGGAGGCTGTACTTTTTTAGAGCACAGTTTAAACCTTGTGCCCTACCTGAGTAGTAAATTGTCATTCTGGCCACCTGATGTGCATGTTCCCCAGGGGATGTTCCAAGGAGGGGGCGATGGGGTGAGAGAGAACGAAGCCTGGCCAGTAAAGCCCACTGCCCTTGTGTGAATGGCCCAGAAGGGATGCTGGTTCCTGAAGCGCAGAGCCTCCTGTCCATGGTAGGTCTCTCTCCGATTTCAGGTGGAGAAACTTCCCTCGGGCTTTGGCAGGATGTGCTCATACATCTTGAGGTAGCCAAAACCTGACTGCTATGACTGAATTGAAAAGTCAGATGCCAGAGCGCCCAGAAAGGCTTATCTGAATGGCCAATGAATGAAGCTACTGTTAATAGAAAACAGCAAAGTTTAAAATAATGTTGATATTCAGGATGGCAGAATTGGGGGAGGTGGAAATGAGCTGGGAGAAATATAATTTTAAACTTTTAAAATTCCACTGAAGTATAATGCGTACTTGTTCGTGGATTCTAAGCAATGAGTTAGACACATTTAAAAATAGCTTTGTTATATGAATGAACCTTTTTTTTTGTGAGCTGAGCTTCAATGAAGAATAAGCTGGCCATGCAGATTGTTTTTTAGTGGTTTGTTTTAAACACTTTAGGGCTGAGATTTAGGAAAACATTTTAGGGTTGTAAAAGCAAAAAAGTCTGACCTAAAAGCAACATTAGTTATAATAATAGATCTGTCCTATAGCCCAATGAAGAAATCTGTGTCACTTTATTTATAATATTATGTTCTCTTTGAATTTCAAAATATGTGAAAGGGGTGGTGGCTTGGATGTAAAATGGAGACCACTGGCGCTGGGTTGAGAAGATGGTAGACACAGGAGTCTTTTGTGCCTCTCTGGGGAAAAACAGCCAGTTCTAGCCACTGGACATTTCGCTGCTTTGGAGATCAAGGGAGACCTTGCCACAGAGAAGTTAAGAGTCCTTGATTGCTCAGGAGGTATCACTGTAAGGAGAAAATCAGTGCCTGCACTATGAATTAGTTCTGAGGCAACCCAGTCCTTGGAGTAAAAAAGTGCCTCAGGTTTTAAGGAGGAAAGCATGAGTTTTGTGCAGTGCAACAAGAGTTATTAACTAGAATTAAAGAATTATTTCTTAGAACCTGTTTTAAGTAAGCTATTTTGCCTATAGGCACATACTGGTAGAAACTATGCATAAATGTGCTGTTTTCCTAATGAGGTATTATTATTATTTTTTTTTTCTTTGGAGAAAGTGCTAAAATAAATTCCATATTTTTTGTAACTTTTATTTTCTCCATACATGAAGTAGGCCTACTTATTTGGGCTAAATTATGTGAAGCAGGAACTAAACATTCATAGAGAGGAAGCAAGCAAGTAGGAATGCCTAGGATGAATGGACCCATCCGATGGCCAGCTTGATACCCTCTACTTTTTTCAGTTACATATTTGCTTCATGTTTCAAGAATGTGGCCTCTTTATTTTAGCTGTAAGCAAAGTCTTAAAATATTGCTCTTTCAGTAAATTTGGAGGACTGTTAATAAATTGTTTATACCTGAAACATTGTTACTGTTCCTTTATTTTCTTTCACCCCCCTATTCTCCCAGCTGTGTCATATAATAGAAAGTCCTGGGCAAGATAATGTAAGGAACTAATCATTGGTTTTAATTTTTAAATGGTTGGATTGTTTCAAACTGCCCTTCTGAGTAATTTTGAAAAAGGATAACTGAATTTGTCTTGATGCTTTGAATTTTAGTTATTGCTAGTTATGCGTGGATAAAATAAGGGAAAAACCTTAAGTTCAGAAACTGGAATCTATAACACAGATACCTTAGAGAACCTGTTATGTACATGAGGAAAGTTTTAAAGGAAATTTTTTGTTTTAGCAGCAGAAATTAAGAGGGTTAAGTTCTTTGGTTTGTAATATATGGGAATATATATGGTGTCTAGACAGAACCTTCCAAAAATCATGGCCAGTCTTGACTCCACTGGTTGCCTGATGTGACTTTGTCTTTCTGTGTCTCCTTGTCTTCCAGCTCGGATTGACAACAGAACCTAGACCTCAGGTGCTTGTAAAGAAAAAGGTGATGCGGTATACAAAGTTCTCAGCACAGTGCCTGGCTCTTAGTTCGTAATCATAAATAACATTAAGTAAAAAATATGCTAACCAATTCTTCAGCAGTTGGAGATATTTGAACTTGAGGGGGCTATGGAAGGATTCAGGCATCCACTGGAATAACTCCAAAGTTATTCCATTCTCAACTTAAGACTAATCTAAAAACCCAGTTAAAAAAAGACATCTCACTGGAGATGCATTAGCAATGTGATTTGTCAGTTTTTCCCCAAATGACATTATTCTCCCCCCACTCAATCCCTTTTCCTGTATTGTCATATATTCCTAACTTTAAGGCAAACCAAAAATTTCTAATTTTTTAAATGTTGGATAAAAATTTTAAGGACATTTTTGATAGGTGTGGCATGGTTTTAAGAATCCTAGTTGACCTATTTCATTTTGAATATAATATTTAAATATAAGATTTCTGCACAATGAAAGTGTTGTAGATTTTACATGGTTTCATCCAGAATGCAAGTGATGTCTTGTTATGGACTTGAGGGAGTGAGCTCTGAGCACTGAAGGAAGCATATCCACTCTTGACTAGGATATTTTTGTTAGATATCTGATTTATCATGCTGTTTGACTCAGGACAAATAAATTATCTTGATGGCAAGTTTAAAGACCTCTCTCAAGGACTATATCTACAAAAACCTTATGTATATATTTCATTTTGATGGCTTTTTTGTTGTTGTCTTTGTCTTCTTTAAGATAGCTCAAAATGCAACCTTCTCTGTGTTATGTATTGCTATCCCATTGTGTTGACAACTGTATGGACTCCAAGTATTGAGTTAACTAATTTAAAAAGGTAATATTTTTTCTACCATTGCTCCATTAACATTGCTTGTGTTTAGAGAGTTTCTTTTTCATATTTAGCTAAAATTTCTCTGTTGCTGAATTTCTCCATTTTTCAGTGGAGTTGTAAAATGTCTGTTGTATTCTCTTTAACCTCTAGCCTTCAAGAGTATGATGATCCCTCAGGAAAACTTTCTTTTTTTTTAATATTTGCCCTAAGCTTTTTTACTCCCTCCAGAAGTCTCATTTTCAGTTTCTGGAGTCATCTTCATTATTCTTTTCAGGTAGGTTTGGACATGTAATGATCCATCTAATTGGGATCTGTGGGTTATACATAGAAAGAGTAAAAAAATGACTTACTACCTCGCATTTATAGCAGCCCTGTTATGTTAGCAATATCATGGAAACATCAGTTTATAATCACCCTGTGGCCCATGGCAACCCTTATGCATTTCCTAATCTGTTGTCATTATTTGTTTTTATTCAGTTGTCTTTGTTGGACAGCTTTCCAGTTTTTAAAATGATTTCTTCTTTAATATATTTTTCAAGGAACTCCTTTGCAAATTATACCTAATAACTGTAGTTCTCTCTCTTGCTTCTCTTTTAACTTTTGTCCTGTGTCTTCCTTGTATCTTTTATTCTAACCAGACATGCTGTTGACTGTTAATCTTCAGAAAGCACCTCTTGATCATATTTCTCCCTTAATTAGGATTCCTTCTTACCTATCAAAGACTACACTCCACATTCTGACATTAATAATTTCTCAAAATCAATGGATAATTGAATATTATCTTTGTTCAGGGCATGCATCTAAATGATGAAAATTCAAAGAGATAAATCAGAGTCCTGGTATCAGGGGACTTATTGTCTATTTTATCTTGATAGAGTACTCATCAGTATGTATAAGAGATACTATTGTAAATGTTGGCTCAAAAGAGTAGCACAGGCATCAGGTGCTATGGGAATTCCAAGGAAAGGATAATGTGATAAATGATGTTTGGGATGGGATGGTTTTAGGTCAGGGTGGGACTTGTACTTTGCCTTGGAAAAAAAAGAAAAGAGCTATCAGTGAGGCAGCCTACATTTGTCTGGCCTCATGTTTCCACTCACAGGAACCGCCGTGGGAAGAGGAATGACCTATCTGATTGGTGAACTGGGGAGAGAGAATGAAGATCCTCTTCTCAGCGCCTGCTGGGCCTCTCTGTTCAGAGTCAGGCCCTGCCAGGGTGGCCTGGCGTTGTCTAGCTGTGCCTGTGACTGGCTGGGGAAGTCTGTCCATTCTTGTCATCCATCTATGGCTGTTTTTTCTGAGCAGCTCTGTCAGTAACAAAGATGACGTCTTGACTCCCATTTCCCTCTTGCTTGCAAGTGAGCTTGGAGAAGAGGGTGGAGGACAAGGCTGGTGGAGTCAGAGGAGAGGAATACTGTTGGTTAGTTCAGTGCAAGAATGCGAGGTAAAGGCCGGAAAAGGAGATTGGAGCCAGACTGTTGGGGGCTGCAGAGTGTGGGCTTTATTTTGTAGGCTGAGGACCTGTTCAGGTGTTTTGAGCACTGAGTGTATACAGTTTTATTTTACTACCATGAATCCGATAGTACTAGAGAATACTGGATTCCTGTTTTACACAATTTTAAAAACCTTTACTATTGAATACAGGATTCCTGTTTTACACTTGGAAAAAACACACACCCTTTCTCATTTGGAATTCTTGGAAACTTCTGGCTTTGGAAGTTCTGAGTGTATGATGTCATGAAATACCCTGAAATCATAGGTAGGATATTTTAGGGGTTATCTTCCCAAAAGGGATTAAGAGTCACCACTAAACTCCTTTGTATTGTTTGCTTATAGGACATGTAGGAGAGTTTCACCACTAAGTAAGATGCGTACTGTGGGATTGTTTGGTAATGCCTTTTATCAGATTCTAGAAGTTCCTGTGTATACCTAGTTTGCTAAGGCTTCTTTTTACAAATAATAAATTGATATTGAATTTTCCGGGGTATTTTGTGGTTGTAGTTTGTGTTGTAGGGGTGGTGGAGGTGGCCTAAGGGATGGGCTTTATTCCTTGCTGTCAGCTTTTTGAGGAGTCAGTTGTATCCCCCACAGAGCTCCAGAAGAGTAGCTCTCAAGCTTCAGCATGCCTACAGATCAGTTAGAGGACTTAGGTAAAAATCCAGGTTCTCCCACACCATTTCTAGAATCAGACTCAGTGGGCCTCGCTCAGCAGTCTGTAATTTATCTATCCACAAGCATCCTGGATGCTCTGGACCAGCAGGGATACTGCTCCAGAGTGTTTCACTCCTATGTTATCGTTCTTAAGTATGAGTCTAAATAAGACACCTCTTCAATCACCTGCTTCTGTGGATGAGGTTGAGAACTGTCAGGCACCATGGACAACCTGAGGTTCCCGATGAGGGACCTAGAAGTCCTCAGAGAATGACTTTCTCTTAACATGCCCATGTAAGCATTTATTTTCAAGAAGTGTACTCATTTTGGCTTATAAGGGAATAGTTTGTGTCTTGTAAAAGCTCATGTTCATTTCTTCATAATGGCATCTGTTAACTGCCAGGGCTGAAGTGCTTGGTGTTGTCTGGTGAGGACTTATGTCCTCTGGGCAAAACCAGAAGCTTCCCGGTTGGGCGAGTGGGGCGGGGGGAGAGGGGGAGCACGGGCAGGGGAAGGGGAGGTTTGCTAGGGGGTTGTGACCTGACTCTTCTGATTTTCATTGTGATAACAAACTCATGATCATTTGTTTTTTCAAAGGGGCACGTGCTTGGCGATATTTTGCTTTGGTAAGGTTTAGGTGGACTATATATTTTCCTGTAGAAATTAGTACAATGATTACATTATTCCTAATATTTCCTGTGCTATTTTAGCTTAAATTACAGCCTGGATTTTATGACTTTCAGTATGTTTGTGTTTGTCCAGAGGCATTTTTTTTTCTCCCTTCACGCAGGTTGGGTAAATACTTCACAAGCAGAAAAGAATGTTGGGTTAATTTATTTAATCACTCACATACATCCTTGAGGAAGAATAAAATTAAGGCTGATTTATTTACCTTAACTGTGAACAATCTTTAGCATGTCTTATTTGTGAGATCCAGGCCTGTGTACTACTGTTTCACTAAAACACATAGCCATGCAGAGCTGACTTCCCAGTTAAGGGGGAAAAACGTACCTCTCATGATTCCCACGTTGACTTCACATGTAACACCTATTTTATCTTCTTGTCAAAACGCTAAATGACTTGGCTTTAAAAAATTAGAGTAGATTTAATTATGTTTCAGAAGTTACTGGAGCCTTTGAAATAACTAAAGATGCTTTTGTATTTTGCCAAAGCTTAGCTTAGGTGAATCAGGCTGATACTTGGTGTATGTAATTTCTTTGAGGTATTTCTGCCAAGGTTTAACAGCTTTTTTTGAGGTTGCTGAGTTTATAAGGATTCAGCAAAAATATTTATGAACACTTACCATGACTCCATCTTCTCTGTTTTGCTTGGTATTTGTTTTCTTAGGGCCTAAACTTACTCCTTTTCTTTCTTTCTTTTTTTCTGTTCTCCAAAATCAGTGTTTATTTTGGGTTTCTTTTCTTTTTGTTTTTTTAGTTAGATTATTTATTTTTTTTAAATAAATCTTTATTGTTCAGATTATTACAGTTGTTCCTCCCCTCCCCCCATAGCTCCCCTCCACCCAGTTCCCACCCCACCCTCTGCCCTTACCCTCCGACTGTCCTCATCCATAGGTGTATGATTTTTGTCCAGTCTCTTCCCGCACCCCCCACACTCCTTTCTCCCTGAGGATTGTCAGTCCACTCCCTTTCTATGCCCCTGATTCTATTATATTTACCAGTTTATTCTGTTCATCAGATTTTTTATTCACTTAATTTTTAGATTCACTTGTTGATAGATATATATTTGTTGTTCATAATTTTTATCTTTAACTTTTTCTTCTTCTTCCTCTTCTTAAAGAGTACCTTTCAGCATTTCATATAATACTGGTTTGGTGTTGATGAACTCCTTTAGCTTTTTCTTATCTGTGAAGCTCTTTATCTGACCTTCAATTCTGAATGATAGCTTTGCTGGGTAGAGTAATCTTGGTTGTAGGTTCTTGCTATTCATCACTTTGAATATTTCTTGCCACTCCCTTCTGGCCTGCATAGTTTCTGTTGAGAAATCAGCTGACAATCGTATGGGTACTCCCTTGTAGGTAACTAACTGTTTTTCTCTTACTGCTTTTAATATTCTCTCTTTGTCTTTTGCTCTTGGCATTTTAATTATGATGTGTCTTGGTGTGGTCCTCTTTGGATTCCTTTTGTTTGTGGTTCTGTGGGCTTCCTGGACTTGTAAGTCTATTTCTTTCACCAGGTGGGGGAAGTTTTCGGTCATTATTTCTTCAAATAGGTTTTCAATATCTTGCTATCTCTCTTCCTCTGGCACCCCAATAATTCAGATGTTGGTACTCCTGAAGTTGTCCCAGAGGCTCCTTACACTATCTTCATATTTTTGGATTCTTTTTTCTTTTTGCTTTTTTGGCTGGGTGTTTTTTGCTTCTTCATATTTCAAATCTTTGACTTGATTCTTGTGATCCTCTAGTCTGCTGTTGGATCTCTGTATATTATTTTTTATTTCAGTCAGTGTATGCTTAATTTCTAGTTGGTCCTTTTTCATATCCTCAAGGGTTTCACTAAATTTATCGGCGGTTTCTAGAAAGTTCTTGAAAAACCTTATAACCGTGGTTTTGAACTCTATATCCAGTAGTTTGCTTTCCTCCATTTCTGTCATTTGTGACCTGTTTCTTTGTCTCTGCATTTTGGCTGCTTCCCTGTGTTGATAGAGTGGCTTTGTGTGCTAAGTGTCCTATAGGGCCCAGTGGCTCAGCCTCCCTAGTTACCTGAGGTGGACACTCTTGGTGCACCCCTTTGTAGGCTGTGTGCACAGTCTTGTTGTAGTTAAGCCTTGATTGTTGTTGGTATCACTGGGAGGAATTGACCTCCAGGCCAGTTGGCTGTGAGGATCAGCTGTGTCTATGCTGGGAGAACTTCTGTGCTGGAGACACCCTTACGGGACTAGACTTGCTTCAGTGGGGCTTTGGTGCTCACTGAGTCTGCCCCCTGAGTGTGTCCCTTATGGATCTGAGGAGTTGTAATCTGGATGGTCCTACTCTGACCCCTGGGTACACTGACTCTTGGATCTCCAAGGAGGTGCAGATTTAGCCTCTGCCTGAGGGCACCCAGCAGGAGCTACGGAGAGATCTGCAGATTCCTCTTCTTTGTTTGGGTTTTGGAGGTGCCCAGATGAGGCCCAGCTGTGAAGCAGTGCAAGCTGCTGTGGGGCCTTGGGCCTTCTTTTGGATGTTCTGGGTCTCTCTGACTCAGCTGCAGTTTGTTAGGTAATTTTAGATTTCAAAGGACCAGACCATTCATATGCAAAAACCTCTCTGCACAGCTTGGGTGGGGCGGGGTCTCAGGGAGGAGCAAACAGTTATGGCTGATCCTCAGCCCTGCCCTAAGAGGCCCCGGGTCTCAGTGTCCTGCGGTAATTGCTGCAAGCACCTCTGAGAGAAAGCAGCCCTCGAGTTCTGCCCGAAGCCAAACAGTCCAGTTTCTACCAGTATGAGTCTGGGTCCCCAGAGTCTCGCCTGGAACTGGAGTTCAGAGCAGTCGGGAGCTTGTGTCTCCCTCCTGGTTGAAAAAGACAGCCGAATCCTCAGTTGCCAGCCCTTTTCGTGCGCGCGCCTCTGTACCTCCGCACCCGCAGCTCCTCTGAGTCTCAGTGTGCTTTTCTCTTTCCTTCTAGTTGTAGAGTTTCCAGTCAGCCAGCCTTCCTGTGGTTCTAGATGATGTCCGTTTGTCTTTCAGTTGTAGTTTTGAAGTGGTTGTGCGAGGCAGCAATTACAGGTGTTTACCTATGCCGCCATCTTGGTTTCTCCTGCTTCCTCCTTTTCTTGAATCCATAGAGGAGCACTTGGGAATGTCCCTGATTCAAAACCTGGTTGATTTCCTCAGAGGGATCCTGGTTATGCTGGGCTGCCTTTATTTATTTTATTTATTTATTTATTTATTTATTTATTTATTTATTTATTTATTTATTTATTTGAGTGGGGGCTGACTTTTAAAGTTCTCTGTGGCAATTCAGTCTTCCCGTGTCACCTGACTTAAATCCCCAGTGTGCCCTATGCGCGGAAAGCTCCAGCCTCCTGAGTGAGAGCCCAGAGTCTTTTTTATGTGTTTTAGACATTACCAAAGCCCAGGAAGGCGAAAAAGGTAGATAGTGGGTAGGAGACAAGACAGACTAAACTCACACCTTTATCTCTCGGTGGAAGGGCCCACCCACCTGTCATTACTAATTGTCAAGTAGTGGGAAAGACAGAGGATAGACGGTGAACTAATACTATTTGGTTGGTAATTTTCTTTTAAATTCTTCTTATGAAGCTCTCCAACACTTTTGTGACTTGGTGCCTTAGTAAAGGAGCCGAGAGGGAAACTTGATCCTTTTGTCTTATGTTTGTTACAAAGGAATGTTTATTGTCTAGTTCCCAAGCCCCTAACTTTCTACATCAAACTCCAAAAAAATAAATAAAACTACTATCACTATTTATAATAAGTCCAAATGTATTTTGGATTCAGAGCCTGGCCCAGGGCAGGCACAGTTCCTAGAAGGAGATAGAATCTTCCCTCTGGGTCCAAAGACAACTAACATGTCTCCAGGATGCAGACTACCAAGGGAAGGGTCCTGGAGTCAGCCAGGGGCTTCCTTTTATATCCTTCCCTCTGACTTCACGGCCCTGGCAATGGGAAGCAGCTGGTGACCCTGTCTCTACTCTGGAGCCCCCTGCCACCCCCTTGGGCTGGCTTCCCAGCTCCGGGCCTGGAGGAGCAGCAGAACCCCCACTTGCCCAGCCAGGGGAGTATGCTTTCAGGAAATGGGCTGAGTGAACAGTCAGCAGCTGGTGGGAAGATGAGAATGGACCTCCAGGGTTTTTAAAAGGGCCATGCATTCAGCTCTTGTCTCTGTGCTCACAGTTGGAACAGGCTGGCAGGAGGACTGGATAGTGAGTAGGGAGGAACGAGTCCTGAGTCTGTCTGTGTCCTGCTATCTTCTCCTTGGCCTGGAAGCCCCATTTCCTGCTCTGGCCTTGGGTTTTCATGCTGTTTCTAACCTTTAAAAGTCAAAGATTTGGCCTTTCTGTTACCCTATTTGTCTCTTGGCTGTTTCTGGCCTCTTTCTACTCTTGAGATGCTCTCTGTCCCAATTGCACTTGGCTTTGGAAGATCTATCCAGTTAGCCTATCAGGGGAGTAGGGGCTGGTTGTAGGGGGCTTTACATTAAACAGGCCAACCCCTTCTTCTCAAACAACCATGTTTTTTCTGCTTGTTTATATGCAGGCATATGTCAAATATATTTTTAAAGGGAAAATTGCTGCACATGACAGGATATGAATTTCTTTATAGCCTAAAGGAATTGATGTTTTGTTTGTTTTTCAGCAATAAAAATTTAATTATAGTGCAAGAGCAAAGTGTATTTGGATGAACTGCAATAACAAGAAACAATACAGGTGGAATAGAAACTACTCATTAAATGGTTATTTCATTAAAAACACTCATTTAAAAAATTAAAAAAAAAACAAAAAACCCACACATTTATATTTGAAAGCAGCAGAAGCATACTTTGGAAAAATATGCATGTGAACTCCTGGTGTTTTTATTAGATAGATGTAGAAGTGAACATAACACACACATTTGTATGTAAATTTCTCTGCGTGTCTGTATTAGTTTCCTGTGGCTGCTATAACAAAAGTACCACAAACTTGGTGGCTTAAAACAACAGAATTGATTCCCTTAGAGTTCTGGAGGCCAGCAGTCCGAAATGAGTGTTGGGGCTAAAGTCAGGGTGCCAGCAGGGCAGTGGTTCCTCCGGAAGCTCTAGGGGAGAATCCTTTCTTTCCCATTTCCAGCCTCTAGAGCTTCATTCCCTGGCGCTAGGTCCCTTTCTCCATCTAATAGCATGACGTCTTTTCCCTCAGACAGTCTGCTTTCCTCTGACTTCCTTTTTTTCTGTCTCAAATCTTGGTCCCCAGGTAATCCAGGATAATCTCATATCAAGAAAGAAAATCACATCTTCAAAGTCTTTGCCATATAAAACAACATTCGCAGGTTCTAGGGATTAGGATGTGGACATCTTGGGAGGCCCTCATTTGGCCTGCAGCAAGTGTGGGTGCACGAGTGTGTGTTTAAATTCCCTATTTCTGTCCCTTGAGCTGGTCTAGGAACAGGTACCAACTTGCCCCCCCCACTTCCCCGCTCTCGCCCAAACAAATAGCAATGAATATACACGACCACCCAGTGTCTAATTCTTGTATCTGAATCCCAAATGATATTCTTCACTAAAAGGGACCAAGTTTTTATTATATTTTATTTTATTTTTTTAAAAAAGGCAGATTCCAGAGAGAAGAAACCTGGAACATCCTACTGTACCAGAAAGTAAAGAAG
Organism: Plecotus auritus; assembly: GCF_963455305.1. Lineage (NCBI taxonomy): Eukaryota > Metazoa > Chordata > Mammalia > Chiroptera > Vespertilionidae > Plecotus > Plecotus auritus. Next base: position 29,676,656 of record NC_137772.1, read on the forward strand.
TGTTCAGAGAATAATGAGAACTATGAAAAAGACACCGAAGCCAGCTAGAAAGAGCTTCCACGGGCCAAAACTAGGCATTTCAGACATTGAAATAAATAATAGAGTAGTGGATTATAACCCATTGGATAAAATAGTAAATTCAGACCATATTGATAAAATAAACTTATAACTTGAAAGTCCAATGAGGAGCAGGATATTTCCAGTTTCTAAGTGTCTTTCCACAGCATCTAATTAATGACAAAGAGGAAAAGTTTAAGTTGGCAGTGGAGAAGCCTGGCAGATCAAAGTGACTATGATCAGTAATGGGACAAATTAGAGTCTGGGGCCTCTAATAGGATGCAAAGAGAACACCATCATTTTTGTGATAGCCCTGTAAAAGATGCATAATCTGAATTTAATCATGAGGGAATGTAAAGACAAACCGAAGTTGAAGAATATTCTAAGTGATTGGCCTGTAATTTTCCAAACACACTGCAGTCATGAAAGTTAAGGAATGTAATGTGATGTCTAAATAGCCAGTTGGAAGTTCTAAGCTTCACTGTAGGAGGATCCGGTTAGGCCAGTGGTCGACAAACTCATTAATCAACAGAGCGGCAAACCACGGCTCGCGAGCCGCATGTGGCTCGCGAGCCACGGTTTGACGACCACTGAGTTAGGCATTTGTTAGTGGCCTCTGATTTAATCATTTGGGTCTTGGGCTGGTTGCATTCTGCAGAGGAAGCTCTTCAGATCTCCCGCCTGCAGGGTCAAGTGTAGGGTGCATTCCATAGGCTGCGTGAGAGAAGTTGAAGCATCTCAACCAGCAAACGAATCCCCCATCCACTGTGGCAGCCTTGTATCAGCTGTGCCTGGTGTCCCCAGGCCAGGTGTTCTTTGGAAAATCTCTCCAGTGAATAAAGCTTTATTCTTGTGCCTGGGTGGGAGGTGCCATTGCCTAATGAAGTAGAGGAAGGGATCTAGGATCTAACTGGTAACCATTCCTTTTCACCAGTCCTACTTGTGTCAGTCACTCCTTTCCCCACCTCCCCTTAGGCAGCGGTCCTCAAACTTTTTAAACAGGGAGCCAGTTCACTGTCCCTCAGACCGTTGGAGGGCCGGACTATAGTTTAAAAAAAAAAACTATGAACAAATTCCTATGCGCACTGCGGGCCCGGGACAGTCGGCTGCTAAGCAGGACAGGCAGCGGCACCCGGCGGGCTGGATAAATGTCCTCGGTGGGCTGCATGTGGCCCGCGGGCCGTAGTTTGGGGACGCCTGCTTAGAGTATTCTGTGGTGTGACTTGGATGGGTTCTGTATTCCCTTTTACCAGGATTTAAATTACCTGTCATCTTAAACAACTTCCCATTCGTTTCCTATTCCTTTAGCTTTCTCTACCGTGTCACTTTACTAGACCGCATTAATAAAATACCACAGACTGGGTAGCTTAGACAGCTAGAGCAAAAATAACTTTCACAGATCTGGAGCCTAGAAGTTCATGATCAAGCTGTCAGCAGGGTTTGTGTTTTTTGCAGCCTCTCTCCTTGGCTTGCAGATGGCCACCTTCTCCCTCTTCCTTCATATGCTCTTCCTTCTGGGTGGCTGTGTCCTAATCTCCTTTTATAAGGACACCAGTCATATTGGATTAGGGCTCATCCAAATGACCCTGTAGACCTCTCTCCAGGTTGAATCACATTGAAGGCACTGGGTTTAGGGCTTCGATATATGAATTTTTGGAGACATGTTTCAACCCTGTAACACCTAACCGTTGCCTTTCGTAGCTTTAGCATTAAGTTGCTAGTCCCTGCCTGCACTGAAGTTGGATGTGTGGTGCCCTGTTTCCATGGGCCTGACTTCTGCTGAGTAATAGGAGCAGATGGGGTTGGACAGGACGTGGAGTGTGAATGTTGAAAACAAGTGTTAGTTTTGAGTGAGTGAGTTATTATTGTTTCAATATTTTTATTGATTTCAGAGAGGAAGGGAGAGGGAGAGAGAGAGAGAGAGAGAAACATCAATGATGAGAGAGAATCATGGATTGGCTGCTTAGATGGATGTTTCAGTCCTTCTCCAGTCTCACATCTTTCCAGATTCTGAGGGTATTAGCTCCTTAGAGGCCCTTCCCTAACTACCCTACCTAAAGTAGGGCACCAAGTTCCTCTTTTACCAGCCTGAAGTTCCCTAAACACAAAAATTTTAATATTTCTTCTCTATTGGGGAAAGGGTAATTAAAGACCTGTGATTATCAAGCATGTAACTCCAAAAGGAGTGTGCACCTTTTTCCCCCCAAAGATGAATTTTATACATTATGAACATTAAGTGATTATAGAGCTATTTTAAATTGCCAATCTCAAAATTGTACAAGCTAGCTCTTTGATATCGGACTGTAGAACAAAGAGAGGCCTGCTCACTGAGCCTGCAATGGGGTGAGGTGTTCATCACAGCCCGATCATGGGCCTTCTCACTACTGTCACATCATTTCTGCTACAAAGGATATAACAGATGTCCTAAGTTTCCCTTTTTGAAGTAGTTGCCTGGTTGCTGATAAAACTCTTCCCATCCCCCTCTCCTAAAGTGAATGGTCACTTGCTGCACAGACATGGGAAAGGTGTCTCATTAAATTAGAGAGCGGGTAGAAACCAGTGTGGGTCACGTCTGGACCGGAAAGAAGCAGAGTAATGAATCCCTGATTGGACTAGGTCAACTTTCTTTATGTTTTGAAATTTCTACTTCATTACTTATTTTTAATGAATCCTAGGCCAGAGAAGAGAGGCCTTCTGCTTGTGTAATTTGTCTAAAGCAACAAGGAAGAAGGTTGTAGGAATTCAGAATCAAGGCTTGAACTACTTTCACAGTCACCTGTGTAATTTTTCTTTCAAATAAGGAGCTTTTAAGAATGCCAGAGGACACGGGCAGATTCTCAAATCTAGGACAGTTGGAGTAAATGGGGTGCTGGGCACTTCTATGCCTTGTTTGGCTGAATGGGGTTCCGGATTAAATAAAAATATGATCTCTTTTGGGGAAAGACTCCTTTTTGTTGGTGCACTTTAGCAGATCCCACACATAGCAGAAATGTTCCTGCTCTGGGTTGTGGGTAATGATAATTGTTTGGAAAATGATGTGTCTAAAAATAAAACACAGTTGTCTTAATTGAAAAAAAGTAGTGTAAACCTAATTTTAAAAAATTCTACCGTAATTCTGCCTTCCAATCAAGCCACACTTTCCATACTTTTTTATTTCCTCATCCACGTTCATGTGTTTATCTTTCCTTACATAGTTGCAATCTTGCGGTCATCCTCCTGTGTTCTGATTTTTGGCAGGGTATGTTTTCATGTTCATGTTTAGTGGCTGTGTAGCACTGTAGCAAGTCATTGCTTAACCAACTTTTTTTCAGTCCGTTTGCTTTAGGATGTATTTTAATTACGCCTTTGTTTTCTGATTTTGCAGGCAGAGACGTTTGTTTGGGTTAACAATGCATCAGCACATTCCCAGAGTGTTGCCAAGGCCAAATATGAATTTTTATTTGGCAAATCTGAAGAGAAAACTCCAGATACTAGTAAGTGTTTCCCTCCCCTCCTCTTTCAGGTCACTGATTAAATTAGAGGGTGAAAAATCTCAGGAGCTGGGAATGCTTCAAGCACCTATTTGCAATCACCTAGAAAAGACTACAAGGGTCACATCCTGCATTTCTGAATTCTACATCCGAGGGAGTGTTAGCATGTCTCGGGAATTAGGAAAGGGATATTGCCTGTGGTTAGGAGCCTGGGCTCTGGAGCTAGACTTCTGGAATTTGAAACTGGCCTTGAAACTTATGTGATGTGTGACCTTGAGTAAGTTATCTGATGTATTTGTGGCTTAGTTTTCTACTTGGAAAAGAAGATTATAGTGAAGCATGTCTCAGAATTCTTTTGAGGATTAAGTAAATTGACATATGTAAGGCTCTCAGAACCGCACTCTGGGTGTAGTAACTTCTATAAAAGTGTTGGCTGCTGCTATTATCACCATATCCCTGACCTTTGAAGTTGACGTTCAGAAGGACAGACCTGACTTTCCTCACTATCTGAGACTGATTTCTGTTTTGGGTGGACCAGGAATGTGAGCTAATGTAGCTGTTGTTCAGTTGAAAAAGTCAAATAATTATACATTTGATATATTTAGGTGGGATTATTTAGTGGACCCCATAATATTGGGGTATATCAAGAATGCAGTGTATACACAGCCATTTAGTAATCCCTTTTCCTTGATAATGAATGTCTATTAGATATTTCAATAGTTGGGGACTGTAAAGAAAGTTTAAAACAGCTGAGTTAATTTATCATGCACCATAAATCCCTAACTGTTCTGGGCTTTCGGTTTGGGGCGCTTAGTCATCTCTTCCCTATTTCTCAGACAGGGAGTACTGATTAGACTCACTCCAGTACTCCTTCCTGACATAGCCTTAACTTGGAATGCCACATGGTGATTTTGTGCTGATTAAGCTTGTTTTGACTTGGATAAAACATGATTTTTACTTTGCCATGTAAATCAAATATCTGCATATCCTCTTCTTACTGGTGGGTGGAGTTTGGTTCTTTTTTACTCATAGGTTTTGATAGTTTTCCCTGTGCAGCTGAGGCAAATCAAAATATTTTAAACCCCTGTTCCTTATTTGCCCTGGTGAAAATGGTTGGTATTGTTTGTTTTGTGTGATGTGATTCTGCAGGTGTGATATATGCATGCATTTATTGAACAAATATATTTAATGAGCACTTATGTGCTGGGCACTGTGAGGGTACAAAGTAGAAGATGCAGTTCTTGCGCTTTAGCTTATTCTTTGGCCGCTGGGAAACGTCTCTGAGAGTGACTGAAGGAAGGGAATGCTCACTGTCAGCTGTGTTTGTGAGGACTTCATGGAGGAGGGGGAAGTTGCATTGGTTCTTAATAACTAGGATACTGATAAATAGAGTCTGGGACTGGGCAGGGTATGAGGAAGGGTGTGTTGGCAGAAAACATAAATTGTTTGAGGAACAGGGAGGAAACTAGCCTGCTTGGTTTGTAAAGCATATCAGTGAGAGATAAGTTTAGAAAGATAACCATTAAGAAAGGGGCAGCCCTGGCCAGTTTGGCTTGTTGGTTAGAGCGAAGGGTCTAGGGTTTGATTCCCGGTCAAGGGCACGTACCTGAGTTGCAGGTTCCATCCCCAGCCCCTTTCGGGGTGCGTGTGGGAGGCAACCAGTCGATGTGTCTCTCTCACATCAATGTTTCTTTCTCTCCCCTCCTCCCTCCCTTCCACTCTCTCTAAAAATCAATGTAAGAAACATCCTTGAGTGAGGGTTAAAAAAAAAAAGAGATAGGGGCAGAATCTTGTAGGGTCTTCTAAGGCAGGGTAAAGGAGTTGCATTTTACTCAGTTATGCAAAAAGGAAGTGCCAAGAACTGGTATAGATAGATAAATCAAGATGGATTGATCAACAGATGCTGTTGATCAATGGGCAACAGATGCTGTTGCTTCCCATCCTATATAATAATGGGCAACAGATGCTGTTGCTTCCCATCCTATATAATAATGGGCAACAGATGCTGTTGCTTACCATCCTATATAATAAAAGCCTAGGTGGCGTCATGCCCTCGCGCAACACCCTCGTGTGATGTCATCACAAGATGGCCACCACAAGATGGCCATGCACACAGCGGAGGCAGGTCCTGTTGGCCGCTCCACGCAGTGAGACCTGGGGCTCCTGCAGCTCTGTGCAGCATGGAGGAGGCCTGTTTTGGTGGAGGAGGCGGGTTGCAGCAGGGGAGGGCAGTTGGGAGCAATCAGACTGGCAGGGGAGGGCAGTTGGAGGCAATCAGGCTGGCAGGGGAGGGCAGTTGGGGGCAATCAGGCTGGCAGGGGAGGGCAGTTGGGGGCAATCAGGCCGGTAGGGGATGCCAGTTGTGGGTGATCAGGCCGGCAGGGGAGGGCAGTTGTGAGTGATCAGGCCAGCAGGGGAGGGCAGTTGTGGGCCATCAGGCCAGCAGGGGAGCAGTTAGGCGTCAATCAGGCCGGCAGGGGAGCAGTTAGAGGGCGATCAGGCAGAAGTGGTTAGGGGCAATCAGGCAGGCAGGCAGGTGAGTGGTTAGGAGCCAGTGGTCCTGGATTGTGAGAGGGATGTCCCAGAGTCCCAGATTGGAGAGGGTGCAGGCTGGGTTGAGGGACACCTGCCCCGCCCCCTCCCCCCCCCCCCCCCCCGCACGAATTTCGTGCACCTGGCCTCTAGTAGGAGGCTAAAAAGATGCAAGTTTTTATTGACTTTGGCAAGTCTTTTTTTGCCATCTTCACAAAAAAATGATGGCACATTTGTGTCATTTTAAAAATACTCTTGAAGTTTACTTATATAGACCATTCATCTGTCAGCAAAACCCTGCTCACACTTGAAGACCATCAGGAAAGGCAGTAGAGAGAGTAGGATAGTGCTTCTCTTTGAATTTGATTGATAGACATACCTCTTCACACACACAGGATTTTTTAAAATTGGGTTAAGTAAGTGGATTTAAACTATCTTAGTGCTCCAGAAATAGCCTGCTGGAGAAATGGAAATGCTGACAGTGACTTTGAATGCATCTCCAGTGATACTGAGGTGGCATCACTGAGATCAGTGAGGTCGTTGGGCTCTTGATCCCCAGTTAGTCCCAAGGAAAGTGTCGCTGCTCTCAGAAGAGAGCCTTAGACTTTGCCACTGAGCAGGGACTTCACCTGGGGTGCAGGTGGGAGGTTCCAGGGAAAACAAGTCAAGATTATTTGCAAGCTGTTGCTTATTGCAGGGATCTTGAACCAGCGACCACAGCTTAGAGTGTTGGATGGAGTATGGGAGAACATGTGAACAGTGGGAAGAACCCTGTGGCTGGGAATTAAAATCTGAATTCTCACTATCTGTTCATCAATACAGTGCAAGAAAGAGGGGCCATGCTTCTCTAGCGTCTCTGTTCTCTGCGGCTTTCGGGGGCTGCTGCAGCTTTCAGGAGCTTCTCAAGGGCTAGCACAGTGGTTGGCAATTGTTGAGAGGCTCTGGGCTGAGTGTGACATCAATTGTGCTGTGACTTAGTGAGGAGGTGACGAGTTGCCAGTGGTGGGTTCACCTCTTCCATTCCGTCAGCTATTAGAACATTCGTGGAACTGCAAAGAGGAACAGGAGGGACTGTAGGGGCCTCACCTGGGCTAACCATATGCCTGTATTCGTTAGGGGGTAGGTGAGAGTGCCTTCCGGACTTCCCTCTGACCGCACCTTTCCTCTCTGATTGCTGCACTCAGAGGGCCAGCATGGCTTTCTGAACTATTCAGGTAGAATACACGGGCGGCTTCATTGTGGGAAGGTACGCTCTTTGAAGTGTTCCTAAGGCAGCATCAGGTGGCCAGGGTCGGTCGGTCTCTCACTTTTGGTCAAAGTCCAGAAGAAAGAAATGCTTAAGAGAGCCTCTGAAGAAGAGTGAGACTGCCCCTCCCTCAGCTTGTAGAGGGAACAGGTGACTTACCCAAGTGTGTGAGGAAGTGACAGGGCCTGTGGATGCTAAGGAGAGGAATCAACTAACTTCTTATATGAACAGTGGGAAGTTTCCAAAATCTCACTCTCGTGTTCTCTATTGATTTATACTTTTTAAAGATAAAGGAAACGAACTTCAGGGATATTAAAGAATGTGCCTGAGGGCACATAGTTTAAATGGTGGAGGCCAGGGGAGGAGGAGATGGGGCTGGGGGTTGACACCCTGATTTTACAGAATTGGGGGGCGAGGGCGGGGAGGGTCACTCAGATAGAATTGAAACGCAAGCCTGCAGCACAGGTGGGGTGGAGGTCCAAGTGTCCAAGTGTATCTTCACTTGAATCTAGAAAGTGACACAAAACTGGTGTTGGACTGGTAAAAGCCTACAAGTTATTGCCAATGTCAATGCAAAACCACCCTGTAAAAGGGACCCTTTCACAGCCCAGGACACAGAGGGATCCCTTATGAATAAATCAATCAGTAATCCCTGAAATCTGTGAGCTCACAATAAAATGTATAAACGATAAAAAGGAAGGGAATTCCATGAAAGGAAGAGTCAGCATATACAAGTAGAGAAACCGAACCAAGGACTAAATATAGAATGTTCTGAAATGGTAAAATTGGGTTGTTTAAAAGATAAAAGAGGGAAAAGAAACCATTGTGATTAAAGAGGAAAGTAGGAAGTAGAGACATGTCTATTTGAACAAAAACCAAATATAATGTACAGAAAACAAAAAATACGAATAGTGAAATTAAAAAAAAATGGTTGGGGTAAGTGTACATTATTGAGTTTATATTTGTTAGCGACCAAAACTCACTGCTTTCTCTCCTCCTCCCTCTTCCCCCCGACTGCTTATCAAATGTTATCTGTAGAAAAGTGAGAAGAAGGAGGGGGAAAGAGAACATCTATAACTCCAAGCAATATGTTCTCATTTTGGTAATGTTTATTTCTGATTTTTATTGGTGTGTTTCATACCCAAAAGTGCACACACATTTCTTCATTATTCAGTAAATATATGAGGGGTTGCTCTGTGCCAGGCATTGTTCTAGGTCTTTGGGATAGAACATTGAACAAAACTAAAATCTCTGTTTAGCAAATTGCCTAACAGATAGATTGCACCAGTTCAGACTTTCCTCTGTGGTGCCTCAGCGCCCACCTCCCACACACTCGTCCGCACTGAGTAATATTAACCTGTGCCCAACTTAATGGGGGGAAAGGGATTGATTAGCCTTTAGTCCCCCAGAGGTAAGCATTTATTTTTTTTAATTTTAAATATGAATTTGAAGTTGTTATTACCAAAGTAATACCTGTGTATAATCTGAAAAATATAAGTTTGACTAAACGTGTGCATGGCCAAAAGCGAGAGTCACCTGCTTCACCACTTCCCATCCTGTCTCTCTGGGGCATACACTTCAGTCTCAACCTCATGAGCCTTCCCAGTGGGCAGTGACTTTTGCTTATTAAAATTTTTATTTTGATAATTATGTTTACAATTTCAAGAGCTCTTTCCCATTCTCTGATCACTCAGTTTTCATCACAGTCTGTTCTTTTATGGAGTCACTAGAGGCCTGATGCACAAAATTCGTGCAAGGGTAGGGCTTCCTTCTCCCAGCTGCCCACACCGGCTTCCCTCCAGCTACCAACACCCGGGCTTCCCTTCGGCTTCCGGGACCCGGGCTTCCCCCAGCTGCCGGCACCCTGGCTTCCCCTGGCCTCCCACCCGCACCTGCCTTGTCCTGGCACTGCCCGCGTCCGCCACGCCTCCCCCCCCTTCTCCTTCTGTTGATCACCCTGCCAGCTGGTGGCCTGGGCCTCCCTCTGCGGGGCCATCGTGGGGCGATGGCGGGGGCCCTCCCGACCAATCGCATCGCACCTGCCTTGGCTGGCCTGGCGCCAGTGCATGTCATAGTGTGGTCGTCTGGATGGTCATTCTGCTGTTCAGCCATATTATGCTTTTATTATTATAGATTATAATCTTGAATCTCTCTAAAGAATTAGAATTTGTTTTCCAGGATTACCTTCTGTTTCTGGAATTTTTGCTTCATCCAGGATCAGTTCTGTTTCATTAAGTCTTGGGACTTCTCTTGAAAGCCACTGTTTTTCCTCAAATGTCTGTGGGAGTTTGTTTTTCCATTCATATGCATGAATGAAAAATTCAGTTCCCAAATACAGACAGCTGGGGTTTCTCTGTATGTGTGGAGTGTGTGTCCCCAGCAGGCCTCTTCCCTGTATAGAGGAGGGCTGAGTCGGTGAGGCCAGGTATGCTGTGTGGACTGGCACAGGGGCAGGTGGGTGGCTGCCTATTGTATTATACCCAGGCTAAGTCCTGATGCCAGCAAGCCTCTGGGTAGGGGAGGGAGCCAATGTAGGACTCCACTTTGTAGATAATTCTTTATAATTCTTCAGTTAATTACAATGGACATCTGTTCTTCTTCCCATTCCAGGAATGGATACCTGCCAACTCTCAGCTTTTAGCTTCTCTGCGTCTCCACAGTTAGGGTGACTGAGGCTGTCTGGGTTGTGCTTCTGCTTATAGGTCCATCCCTTTTAGTATGACAAACTCATTCAGTCTCGAGCTTAATAATGCTTCTCTTCTTGTCAGCACAGTGATGAATTTATTTCCTTTTGGAACTTGTTGTCATTTTAGTAGGACTTAGAGGAGAGGAGGAAAACTTGTGTCCCTCTGCCATAGTGACCCAGAAGCCTTAATAATTCTTTTTCTCTTCAGCTTTATTATAAGTGACAAATAACATTGTATCAGTTTAAGGCGTGTGGTGTACTGATTCGCTATGTGTATGTTATAAAATGAATACTGCATTAAGGTTAGTTAGCCTACCCATCACCTCATATGGTTGCCTTTTTTTTTTTTTTTTTTTTTTGTCGTGAGCACATTTAAGATCTACTCTCTTAGCAAATTTCAAGTATATAATACAGTATTGTTAACTATGGTCAGCATGCTGTACTTTATATCACCAGACCTTATTCATCTTGTAACTGAAGTCTATACCTTTGGACCAACATCTCCCCATCCCCCCATCCCCACCCCTGGTAACCACTAATGTACTCTGTTTCTAGCAATTTGTCTTTCTTAGATTCCACATATAAGTGAGATCACCTGGTATTTGTCTTTCTCTGTCTCACTTATCTTACTTAGCATAATGTCCTCAAGGTCCATCCATGCTGTTGCAAATGGCAGGATTTTCTATTTTCTTGTGGATGAATAATATTCAATTACACACATACACACACACACACACAGAGCACACAGCACGTCTTTTATTTATTCATCTGTTGATGAATACTTTGGCTCTGTTCATGTCGTGGCTGTTGTGAATAATGCTGCAATGAACACTAAGATGTAGATACCATTTTGATATACTGATTTTATTTCCCTTAGATATATATCATCAGAAGTGAGATAGCTTTTGTATAGCTTTATTGAGATAAAATTTATATACCAAACATCTAAACCTTTTAAAGTGTAAAACTTAGTCGTTTTTAGTCTGTTCACAGAGTTGTGGGCCTGTCACCACATTTAACTGTAGAGCATTTCATCACCCCAAGAAGAAAAGACTGCGCCCACTAGCGGTCACTCTGTATCCTCTCCCTTCACCAGGCAAGCTTTCGTATGTTTGTCTCTATGGATTTGCTTAATCTTTTCCATGCTATAGCATGTGTCACTACTTTATTCCACAATAAGGAATTGTGGAATAATATTCCATTAAAGTTGAACAGGCCACATTTTATTCATCATTTGATGGACATTTGGTTGCTTCCACTTTTTGGCTCATATGAACAATTGCTGGGCCAGATGGTGATTGTATTTTAAAAATTTTGAGAAACTTCTAAATTGTTTTCCACAGTGGCTAGACCGTTTTACATTCCCACTAGCTGTGTGTGTGGTTTCCTGTTTCTCCTGTCCTTACCAACACTTGTTATCATCATTTTTATTATAACTGTCCTAGTGGATGTGAAGTGGTGTCTCATTGTAGCTTTGTTTGCATTTCCTGAATGACTAAGGTGTTGAGAATCTTTTCATGTGCTTATCGGATTATTTATATCTTTTGAGCTGTTTTTTGCCTTTCTATGATTGGGTTGTAAGAGTTTCTTATATATTCTGTATATACATCCCTTATCAGATAGATTATTTGCAAATGTTTTCTCCCATTGGGTGGGTTGTCTTCACTTCCTTGATAGTATCTTTGGCAGCACAAATGTTTTTTAATTTTGATCACATTCAATTTATCTATGTCTTCTTTTATTGCTTGTCCCTCTGGTGACATACTGAAGAAATTATTGCCTAATCCAAGGTCAGTAAGATGTATTTCTATAGTTTCTTCTAAGTTTTATGGTTCTAACTCTTACATTTAGGTCTGTGATCCATTTTGAGTTACTTTTTGCTTATGCTGCGGGGAAGAAGCTGAATAATTCTTAATGATAGATAAAATATGTTGGGTAAATGTAGAGCATCTTATTGATTTGGATGGACTGAATTCCTGGAGAGCAAGATGCAAAAAAAGTAGCATTGCTGCTTAACCCTACTTAAGCTCCTGTGCTAATCTTGCGTAGGGTCAGAGGACCCAGGAAGCTGGGAGTCACTGCTTTGGGAAAAATGTGGGTTGATGTAGAAAACCACACATATACAAAACAACAATGGCAAACCCACTAATTCCAGGATGTTCCGTTGAGTTCTTTTCTTGTCTCCATCTCAGATGCAAGTTGGTTTATAATTTTATGCCTATTTCTTTAGTAAATCTCTGTTTTTGGCACATTCTTTTTTTGAGAGGGCCCACATATTCTTTAGTTTGCTTCTTCCTTTCCACTTTCCAGTCCCCTTCCTACCCATTATGGCAAGCAGAAAAATGACTTTAAAGCATGATAAACAAGTATATATTAGACTAGCTCACCATTCCTTGGCCTTTAATAAATTGGCCAGATGTCCTCTGTTAACTTAGCTACGCCACAGACCCTGCGGGATAGGCAGTAGTTTTAGTGGTCTGTTTTGATTTGGCAAAGTGGGCCGGGAAGGGACTGTGAACTTTCTTTTTGGCTGTAAGGAGTCAGTGCTTTCACCATCGCCCACCTGGGCCTGCATATTTGCACACTGAGCTACCTCATCGGGACTGCCTGGTGTTCCATATACTGAGATAGCTAAGGAGTGCTGCAAAAATCAGGCTGGAGGGCATGTTGCAAAGCTTATTCCTACTGTCTATTCAGAACAGTAGTTTACTTTTGCTAGGAAATTCATTATTTTTTGAACCAGTGTCATTGTAGTTTTTGGCTTTTTTAAAGGAGCTATTGAAAAGCTGAGGAGCAGAGTTTGACTTTTTTGAGGGTGGAACCAGATCAACTTTAGTGCAGCTTTGGAACAGCGCATCTGTGTTAGAATAGAGTTTTTATCTTCAGAAACTTGCAGCACTAGTGTAATTGTGGTTCAAGTTTTTTCATGTACTTTTAAGGATTCATTTTTAAAGATTTCCATGTAGTCAGTAAGGATTAATTTTTAAAGATTTTACTCTTTGTGTGTTTATATTGTAGAGCTAGTCTTTTCTTGACTTACATAACTCTTTGGGTGCTGTTAGGATGTTTTAGAATAAATTTGGGTCCCTGAATAAAATGTTTTATTGTCAGGTGTACAAACTGCTTTACAAAGTAAGCTTTTAGCAGTGTCTTCCTTCATTGTTCCTTAAATCAACCACCTCATCTTAAGTTTCCTTTTATTTTTAGACAGGAGGTATCTTTTCCCTTTTATTTTGTACAGCAAAAGTCACATACTGTCATCTTTCACGTGTTTTTTTGTTGTTGTTGTTTTGTTTTTTAGCGTAGCCAATGTTTTGTGAAAAAATCGAGCTAACTTTTCAAAATTGGGGATTTCGTGTAAAATCCCTGATTTCAAGCTTCTGTTGAAAAATCTGAGACTGCAGCACCGAGTGAGCATTATCAGGCGCCCCCAGTTGCCAGTCAGCAGCCCTCCTGTGTTGTCTCCAACTTCACATTTATATCATCTCCCCAAGGCTGTAGGCACCTGGGCTTCTGGTCTCAGCCTTCAAGTCACAGTAGCGTATGACTTCACACTCCTTGTCTGGTTTCCAATCATGATCCTCATAGTCATGCTCTCAACCCTAAATAGCACCCAAAGGTGGATATGGCATGGAGCTAATGCACGGGACTTTTCCAAGGCTTTGAGACACCTAACTATTTGTCTTCTTTGTCTTAATAAGAGCATCCAAATGGTATAATGTACAGGAGCCACAAAACTGGAACTACCCCTTCCAGCAAGAGAAGCACTTGTAGACCTTTGAAAAAGAATAAAGATTCTTGGGCCCCATCTTCTGTATGCAATGAAAATCTTGGGATAAGGGACCCAAGCATCTCTCAGCTTTTAAGCAGCTCCCCAGGTGGTGATTATGATGGACACACAGGCTTAAGAACTGTATTTAAAAGGTAATTACTTGAGCTATTTATAAACCATCTTAATACTGAAAGGACTCATTATGGAATTCTTTGAACTACTGACATTCAACGCTGAAGTGCTTAGGTACCACGGCTAATTGAACAGCAGACATATAAGTGAGAAGACATCTCTGAACCTGAACTGTAATGCCATTAGGAAAATGTGATTCGATTGTAAAAGAAATAGCATGCATTAGTTTTTCAGGAATCTATGAAGAAGGTGTCTCATGTCTGTGATGGTTGTGCATTCATGTGGAATTTCACCAGCAGTTTCTGTTATGCTCACATTCATGCAAATATTTGCTTTGGAAAATTTTGTATAGGGGATCAGACAGAGAGATTCTGGGGTTGCTATAATGTAAGGTTGCACAGGGTTAAAGTACTGTTGCAGCCTCTATTCTGATTGCTTGGGGTGGGGGGGTTGAATGGTTGTTTTAAAGCAGCGGTTTAGATATGTGGGGATGTTTTTAATTGTCACAATAATTGGGGGTGAGGGTTGGCTACTGGCCTTAAGTGGGTAAGGCCAGGGCTGCCAGGCATCTTGTAGTGCATGGAGGGTGCTGTTCAAGGAAGGATTATTTCATGTGCTCCTCGCCTTTGAATGTCCAGTTGGACATTCATATAAGGAAACACATGTTCCTGATGATTTGGAATTGGGCTATATAAACTTATTTTTTTTGCATGGTTTTAAATATCAGTGAATTTTCAAGGGCTATACCTGCCATGTGAGTCAAGGGAAGATTTTATAGTTGCACCACTGATCCATGGGGGATACATCCCTTGACCCCTGGAGGATGCCTGAAACCACAGGTAGTACTGAACCCTATCTACACTGTTTTTTTCCTATACATGCATACCTATGACACCTTGATTTATAAATTAGGCACTAAAGGAGATGAACAACAATCACTAAGAAAACAAGAAAATAGAACATTGTAACAGTATATTGTATTGAAAGTTATGTGAATGTGGTTTCTCTCAAAATATCTTATTGTACGGACTCACCCTTCATCGCCTTGTGATGCTGTGAGATGATAAAGTAGGTGAATGAAACATTCTAAATTATAATGTGATCCCCGGACAGTTGATCTGATAACCGAGACGGCTACTGCATGACTAACTGGGAGGTAGAGTATAGGGCAGGGGTGGGCAAACTTTTTGACTCGAGGGCCACAATGGGTTCTTAAACTGGACCGGAGGGCTGGAACAAAAGCATGGATGGAGTGTTTGTGTGAACTAATATAAATTCAAACTAAAGGAGCGGAGGGGAGAGCAAGAGAACCAGATAGAACAGCTAGATCTGGCCCCCGGGCCGTAGTTTGCCCACGGCTGGTATAGGGGATGGGCGCGCTGGGTAAAGAAATGATTCACCTCAAAGGCAGAATGGAGCAGGACAGAGCCAGGTTTCATCATGCTGCTCGGAATGGTGCGCAATTTAAAACTTTTGAGTTGTTTATTTCTGGAATTTTCCATTTAATATTTTCAGATCGTGGTTGTCTGAGAGTAACTAAAACCATGGAAGGTGAAACTGCTGATAAGGTGGGACTACTGTACTTTGTTGTGTTTGGAAATTTACTAAAAATCGTTCCCCATTTCCAGATAACACAAGTCAACTCAACACACCTGTGCCAGGCTGCTCTTGAGCCTGGCTCTCAGGTGACTCTGTGTTTAGGTACAAGCAAGTATGTGGCTGACCTGAGTATTTAACAACGGAAATCATTTTACTTTTACTTTTTTGTATTACATTTAGTAAACCACTGAAGTATCATGTTTAATAAATCATTATATTGATTATTTTGTATTTAGGCAGGTTATGCTCTTACGAAGTTCACTTCAAAATAATAAAGGTGTTGCAAAATCCTATCTAATAAAGAGGGGATATGCTAATTGACCATCACTCTATCACAAGCATGGCTGCACCCACAGCTGAGGCCAAGTTCCCTTAAGGAGCCTTAACAAGCAATCAGCAGGGACCTGAGGCTATACCCTCCCCCGCCTCCCTGGGGCTTGACAGGGGACCTCAGGCCATGCCCCCCACCCAGCAGGGCTTTACAGGGGACCTCAGGCCGTGCCCCCTGCCCTGGTGTCAGGCTGGGGGACCTCAGGCCATGCCTCCTGCCCTGGCACCAGGCCGGGGGACCTCAGGCCATGCCCCCCACCCAGCAGGGCTTGACTGGGGACTTCAGGCCGTGCTTCCCACCCAGCAGGGCTTGATGGGGGACCTCAAGGTGCACCCCCAGTTCTGGGTCGGGGGAACTCAGGACGTGCCCCCCCCGCCCAGCAGGGCTTG
Source organism: Plecotus auritus (assembly GCF_963455305.1). Taxonomy (NCBI): domain Eukaryota; kingdom Metazoa; phylum Chordata; class Mammalia; order Chiroptera; family Vespertilionidae; genus Plecotus; species Plecotus auritus. Next base: position 29,692,870 of record NC_137772.1, read on the forward strand.
ACGCGAGACTTCAGGCCATGCCCCCCACCCAGTGGGGCTTGACGGGGGACCTGAGGCAGTGCCCCCCTGCCAGTGGGGCTTAATGGGGGACCTGATGCTGCACCCCCCGCCTGGTGCTGGGCTGGGGGACCTGAGGCTGTGCCCCCCCGCCTGGCAGGGCTTGACGGGAGACCTCAGGCCATACCCCCACCCAGTGGGACTTGTCAGGGGATCTGAGACTGTACCCCCCTGTCAGGCGGGGCTTGACTGGGGACCTCAAGGCATGCCCCCTGCCCCATCTGGGGGACCTCAGGCCATGTCCCCCATCCTGGCGCCAGGCCAGGGGACCTGAGGCTACGCCCCCTGCCCGGTGGGGCTTGATAAGGGTGGGACTGGCTGGGTCTGGATCTAGCCCAATGGGAAGGGGCAGCTGGGTCTGGGTCTCACATGATTTTGAGGCGCATGTGGGTGGGCGGGGACTTGACTCTGGGTCCCCCTTTTAATGTGCACGAATTTTGTGCACCGTGCCACTAGTATTTGTTATTTTTGCTCTTACAGAGTTGAAGATTGGTATTTTAAACACATTAGATTGACCTGGGGAAGATTTGAAAATGATGCTGTGAGCCTCCCTGATTGAGCAGTTCTCTAGGAAATTCTAGGAACTCTGCGAACCTTTCCATTTCATGGCATCCTGAGAAAATGATATACTTTGTGTTGCACACTCGGGTGGATGGAGGCAGTGCTTCAGGCTGCAGGGGGTGGTGTCTGGGGATTCTGGTGGCTCCAGTCCTGCCCCAACTCCTAGCAGTGCTTGTACTGACACACACTAGGGATGCTCATTTAATATTTGAATTCTTCTTTTCACAATCTATGTGTATATCAAATCATCACCTTGTACATCGTAAAATTTTACAATTTTATTTGTCAGTTATACCTCAATAAAGCTGAAAAAACTATCAGGTTCTTGAACCTCGCTGCAGTAATTCTGATTTTGTGAGTGACCCAAAAACCTACTGTACTGAGCTCCCAGATGATTCGCCCAGGTGGTTCCTGAACAGCATGGTGAGCAGTCAGCCCTGTGCCTCAGGGTGGGTGCAGCAGCGCCTGGGTCCGACAGAGACCCAGAGCAAGGAGAGGCCAGGCTCCTTCCGGGGGTGGGCAAGGCAACGTTAAGGGGTTTCCGGGACACAGTGGAGATTCAGAACTCTTGTTTGGTTGGGTTTGCTCTTCCCGGAGAGTGGCTGTTTGGTTGGAAATGGTAGAGCAAACACTGCCGAGAACCTGATGTCCAAGAAGAGCTCATCTTGCTCCTGTTACATGAATGTGAACTCTGAGGGGTTACGTCCTAGGAAGCTGAGCACGTTTCCAAATAAAGGTATAGATCCACGTGAGGTAGTCTTTGAAAATCATGAAGAAAGAGACAAGTGCTAAAACATTTTGAGAGGCAACACCTAGTTTTAGAAAGGAGACTGTAGAGACTGGTGAGTTTAAGGTCATGGTCAGCCAGATTTTAGGGGATTATTGTAAGTGCTGGAGGAGTAGGGAGTCCTCCCCAGATATGCGCTGGCATTGGGGTCCTAAGGAGGAATGGTGGGAACCTGAGGCTGAAGTTGAGGATGCCCAGCAGGATGGGAGTGGGGTACGGGAGGGTGGAGGGAATTTGACAGGTTCGTGGAACTGGAAGTTGTCTGGGGTGGCTGTGAGCCCACATGTTATTAACATTATTAACATTCCCTGAAGGGATGTTATTGGAATACAGCTGGGGAAATGCTGATGTGCTGGAGACAGGCCTGGGCAAAGAATCAAGAGCCTGGGTTTTCATTTGTGTTAGGTATCAGATGCCAAAAACTGCCTTCAATACAAGTGAAGGCACTCCTGAGGGTGTTTACCTTCTCAGGAGACAGGAAGATCAGAGCTGCCAGGTTGGAGATGGAGAGAGAAAGCATGCAGTCTGGCTGGAGTCTGGTTGGGGAAACGGACAAGTAATGTGATGATCAGAACACAGTGCGTTGCCTTTGGTAGAGGTGAGGATGGGGAGCTTTGGGAGGCTATGGAAGGCACCCAAGTTCCACAGGAGGGGGGCTTCCTAGAAGAGCGATTGCCGAGCAGCGTTTTTAAGGGTAAGGTGCTGGGTGCTGGGAAGAGACAGGTGCGGACGTGGTGCTGTGAATAATACTGTTCTGAGCTGCTGATGTCAACAGGGAGGAGCCAGGGAGAAGGCTCAAGCCAGGCAAGGACCAGGGTGCAGACCTATGTGCCATGCTAAGGAGTGTGCATTTTACTGATTTTTTAAAAAATAATGAATTGGCTCTGCATTTGGGATTTAGGAAATCAGTCTGGAAACAGGGTAGAGATTGGGTTGCAGTTAGGAAGGTACACACACACACACACACACACACACGTCAGTGACTTAACAAAATAAAAATTTGCTCTTCTTTTCCATGAAAGGAATCCAGATGAGTCCGAGCTCTGCTGGTGGCTCCACAGGGCTGGTGGTCCTGGCTCCTTCGGGCTGGTTGGCTTGCCCGCCTTTGAACATTTCTCATCTCCTCTTGTGCTTGCTTGAGCTCCAGCCGAATTCCTGAGAGCCGGAAAGCCATGGCCGGTTTTGCACAGTGATTAGAATGTCAGCCCGCGGACTGAAGAGTCTTGGGTTCCATTCCGGTCAAAGGCACAGCATGTACCTTGGTGGCAGGCTCGATCCCCGGCCCGGTTGGGCACTTGCTGGAGGCAAACCAATCGATGTGTTTCACATCAATGTTTCTCTCTCTCTGTCTCTTCCACTCTCTCTCTAAAAAAAAATACCCTCGGGTGAGGATAACAAAACAACAACAAATCCCTTCCTCCTAAGAGCAGGAAGGAGGAAGGAGGGAGAAGAGGTTACAAAGGGCAAAGGGGCTTGTGCTCTGGTAATTTAAGGATATTTTTGGAGGAATTAGCACAGAGCACTTTCAGTTACAACTCCTCATTGATGACGTGGTGCCATGGCCACAGTTAGCTGCAAGGGACGTGCGGGAAATGTCATCTTTATTCCGGGTGGCCGCGTGCTCAGCTAGAGATTGGGAGTGCGGTCACTGTGGGAGGAGGAGGAGTGGACAGCAGGGCTAAACCACCTGTGTCGCTGCTGAGAGGAATGCAAGTGCCTGGTGATGAGGATGGGGCTGAGGCGGGGACAGGGAGCAGACACTGCAGAGCCTGAGGTGCGGTCCTGGGCAACTGGGTGGATGTGGAAGGAGGGAAGGGGGACTGAGGGCGGTTTCTGCCTGGTGCAGCTGGGAGGATGGAGATGTCTTTCAACAAGGTGCCGGCTTGAAGGAAGAGCTGGTGTGGGGTGGGAGGAAGAATGATGTTGAGTTTGATGCCCGGGGCACATTCAGATGGAGATATCCAGTGGCAAGTGGGTATACGGGTCTGGGCCAGAGAGAAGAGGTTTTGGAATTGACTAGGGTTTCTGAGGAAGCATGTGCAAAATGAAAAGGAGGACTGAAGATGGCATCTTGAAGAACAAAAATATTTAAAGGTCAGGCCGAAAGAGTAGTGATTGAAAGAAATCCAGGATCAGCCGTTGAGGCAGAAGGAAAACCGGAATAGAAAGATATTTGGGAAACAAGAGAGAAGATTTTAATAAGGGTATAATTGTAGAGACATGCCATAGATGAGTCCAGTAAGATAAAGCCTGAAGCGCCTGGCAATTAGGAAGTAATCTTCCTATCTAATAAAGAGGGAATATGCTAATTAACCATCACTCCATCACAAAGATGGCTGCACCCACAGCTGAGGCCAAGTTCCCATAAGGAGCCTTAATAAGCAATCAGCAGGGACCTGAGGCTACGCCCTTCCCCTCCCCTGTGGGGCTTGACAGGGGACCTCAGGCTGGCAGGGCTTGACAGGGGATCTCAGGCCACCTTCCACACCCAGCAGGGCTAGATAGGGGACCTCAAGGTGCACTTCCCGTCCTGGTGCTGGGCTAAGGGACCTCAGGCTGCTCCCCCCACCCCAGCACCAGGCCGGGGGACCTCAGGCCATGCCCCCCACCTGGCAGGGCTTGACAGAGGACCTCAGGCCACGCCCCCCACCCAGTGGGGCTTAACGGGGGACCTCAAGGTGCGCTTCCCGTCCTGGTGCTGGGCTAGGTCAGGCTGCTCCCCTGGCCCCAGCGCCAGGACGGGGGACCTCAGGCCACGCCCCCCACCAGGTGGGGCTTGACAGGGGACTTCAGGCCGCACCCCCCGCCCCAGCACTGAGCCAGGGGACCTGAGGCTGCGCCCCCTGCCTGGCGGGGCTTGACAGGGGACCTCAAGGTGCACCCCCAGTGCTGGGTTGGGGGAACTCAGGCCATGCCCCCCGCCCAGGGGGGACCTGAGGCTGCAACCCCCTGCCGATGGGGCTTGACAGGGGACCTGAGGCTGTTCCCCCATCCCGGTGCCAGGCTGGGGGACCTGAGGCTGCGCCCCCCCCCCCCCCCCCCCCCGCCAAACCTGGCAGGCCTTGACGCGGGACCTCAGGCCATGTCTCACACCTGGTGGGGCTTGACGGGGGACCTCAAGGCATGCCCCCCCCACCTTGGTCTGGGCTGGGGGACCTCAGGCCATGCCCCCTGTCCTGGCGCCGGGCCAGGGGACCTGAGGCTACGTTCCCTGCCTGGCGGGGCTTGACAAGGGTGGGACTATCCAGGTCTGGATCTATCCCAATGAGGCGGGGGAGACCGGCCAGGTCTGGGTCTCACAAGATTTTGAGGCGCATGTGGGTGGGCAGGGACTTAACTCTGGGTCCCATGGTATGCCCCAGACTCTGACAGGAGGAAGGTTTTCATATACATTTTACTAATTTGCTTTCATCTCTGACACTTCTATTATAGAAAAAGGGCAAATAGCAATATTAAATTGTTTCCTCTAATTAATCCCCTTTTAATGTGCACGAATTTCGTGTACCGGGCCACTAGTTGAATATAATAAAAGAGAGATGTTAGTGTGTGTGTGTGTGTGTGTGTGTGTGTGTGTAGATATCTCTATATTGTGTGCATGTATCTCTTTATATATCGAGTGTGTGTGTGTTTGGATAAAGTTGTTTAGATTGAACCTAAGTGTGATCATATGACTGAAAGTCAGGGTAGATGGCTGCTATTTCCCTGAAGTGATGTCTGGGGTGGAATCTGTACATCCTGTGCCCCTCACCCCTGCATTTCGGGTTTTTGTCACTGTGACAGGATAGTGGCTAAATTGTTCAAGCTACACTGGTGGGATGCATTGCCCTGGCTAGTGTGGCTCTGTTGGAACGTTCACCCCAGCACCGAAGGGTCGCAGGTTTGATTCCCAGTCAAGGGCACGTACCTGGGTTGTAGGTTCATTCCCCAGCCCTGGTCAGGGCTCACATAGGAGGTCCCCAATCCATGTGTCTCTTTCATATCACGTTTTTCTCTTCTCTTCCTCCTTCCTTCCGTCTTCCTCCCTCCTTCCCATTCTCTAATAATCAGTGGGAGAAATATCCTCGAGTGAGGATTAACCAAGAAAAAAAAATAAAACAAAATTTGGGATATATTAACTGCTAAGTGAGATGTTTTTACAGACACAGTGGGGTAGGTATTTATATGCCCTAAACATCATCGGAGCCTTTAAGATATGTGATGAAAAATTAGGGTTTCAACTGCCCCTGTTCACTGCCTTCTTTGAACTTTACCATCAGGCTGCGAGTGAGGATGAGGGCTGGTCACAGCTGCAGCAGCCTTGGTCAGGTGACACTGGACATGTGGAGTCTTTCTTCCTTTGAGGATAACCCTACTCCACCTGGGGTATGTCTGATAAGTTCACAGGCACAATAGGATTTGGAAAAGTGGACCATATTTTATGATATTTTAACCTAACTGCAGATATCTAATGGCAGATTTCTATTTGTGTGTGTGTATTTTTTCTTTTAAGAGTACAGAATTTTACTCCCCAGTGCTACATTAGTTGTTAATAGTTAAACAACACTGCCCTCTGGTGGACAGAGTATAACACTTTAGCAGCAGTTCTCAAATGGTAAGTGCTGCTTGCTTTTCCTGCCTTCAGATTTGTTTTAGAGGTCCGTCAGTTAATATGCTTTTGTTCTTTCCGCTTAATCTAATCTGAGAGTTTATAAAAATTCCAGTGGTGTAAAAATATGACTAAATCTGTTGTGTATTAATCTCATGATGTTATGAAATTAAAGATTTGGAATTTTAATGCAAAACACTTAAATTTTTGAAATAGAAATGTTAACTAGTGATATTCTCAGATGGACATTTTGATGGGCCCCTGATAATAATAATTCTTGAATACAGGATGCATTAAAATAGTATGTGAAACCCAGTCTGGAGCATTTTTTCCCATTTATAAATTTTGCAAAAACTTCTGAAGAAATCAGTATTATTAGAGGTACAATCACTGAAAGACTAATGTGGAAGGGCCTAAACTGGCTCTTAACCGATAGCTTTTTAGTTGCTGCAGTTGTTTTGCTCTTAAATTATGGTATAGCCTGATGGGTGTGGCTCAGTGCTTGAACGTTGACCTATGAACCAGGAGGTCACAGCTCGATTTCTGAACAGGGCATAAAGATTGCAGGCTTGTGTGCAGGAGGCAGCCGATCAAATGATTCTTTCTTGTCGTTGATGTTTCTCTCTCTCTCTCCCTCTCCCTTCCTCTCTGGAATCAATAAAAATATTATTTTAGAAAATGAAAAAAACTAAAAAAAAATTATGGTGTATACTGACAAACTGAGTAGGCTATCTTTCTTAATTTTTTGGTTTAATCCTGAGTTCTCTGTTTAATTGTAATATTGACTAATGATATACACACATATATGTATATATATGTGTTTATGTGTGTGTATCTTTATATCTGTTCCTCTGTGTCTGTCTGTCTGTATCCTTGAGATGTGAATTGTAAAATAATTAAAATGCTACTTGCAAAGCAAGGATAAAGATTCCATATTCTCTCAGATCATGCAAAGAGAAGTGAACATCGTTACACACTTATGTAACAAGTATTCTGCTAGGAAATTTTTATATTAGTTATTCTTTAAATCTCAGGAGAATTCTCCAATACTATTCCCCCCCCCCCCACCACCAACCACCCCTTACTTCATAGAGGAAACTCACTGAGGTTTAAATAATTTAACCTCAGGTCACGTCGCACGTAAGTCACAGAGCTGGCATGCCAGCTCAGGTGTGATGTCAGAGCCTAAGTCTTCCCACCTACAGTCTTACAAAGAATCCTAGTGAGGTCCTGCTATATTATTAATTTGCCAGTCTCCTAATGTCACAAGGAAGTGGGCTGCAATTCTGACTTTGTCCTTAATTGGTAGTATGATAGTGAACAAACTGTTTAATTTTTCTGGCTTCACTTCTTTCATCTTTAACTTTGTGTCTCCCTGAGCATTGGGGAAGAGGAGATGGTGGCTTGAGTCCATGGCAAAAACCTTGGACCAAAAGGCTCCCCTCTTGTATGCTTTATATATTGGACTTCTGTGTCAGACATCATGCATGTCTGAAATCATGCGAAGGCACAGTGTGTCTACTCAAAAAGAAATTTAAACTCATCCATATGATTCCTAGGTCCCATCTAGCTCATTTCTGAGGGATGTTGATGGAGCACAACAGCTCCTTGAGTTTTCCTTTGGAATGGAAGAGCGTGTGTCCGAAGGCGTCAGATTGGTTAGTCCATGTCCCTTTCCATGGTGGCATTAGGGTAGGATACAGGGCCATCAGTTAAAGGGGTCTGCCCATGAGGGGCAGTCCTCTGTGTCTCAGGATTCTGAGACGTCAAGTTCGTTATCCATTTAATTGGAGCACCCAGCCTGCCCTTTTTCCTTACAGTCTAACTTCCATCCCCCCAACCCTCCATATCCCAGCAGAGGGAAATTGTAACGCTAGGAATGTGACAGTAGTGAAAACATACATCAAAATACTGAAACATAAATTAAAATTCCTACTTGTCTCAACATTGTAGAATTAGAGAAGATTCCTTAGCAAAACGCTAAGTAACAGAGAGCAAGACCCCAGCACCCTGTCATCTATAACTGCGTTAACTGTGCCTTCCCACAATTCTTTTCCCTGCTTGTGCCTATCTGTTTACGTATTGAAGTACCCAGTCCCTGTCCGTCACTTGATAAGACAGTGGTGTTAATGAGGCCAGGGTCAATTCTTAAGGTATAGATAACTTATTTTAGTACATCAGGAACTTGGCAAACTATTTTACAAAATGTTTCTGTTGTTAAAATAAGGGGTCCCTGGGAACTGAGTCGGGGTGGCTCAAAGCAAAACCCAGCTGCCTAGGGAAAGTGATTTAGAGCGCTCCCCCTTTGGATGATCAGTGTCAACTGTCTAAAATACTTAGCAATCCTTTGGTTGTCCTGGGAGCAGCTGGCACAGTGAACGTCAGGTTAGCCCTCGTTAAAATTAATATAATTAAAAAAAGAAGATTGAGACCTCGTTTAATTTGTTATTTAAAGGAAAAATGACGAGAGATTCTTTTTGTGGTGGCAGGTTCCCCAGAATTTGTTGGCACTAAGATTTGTCTAGTTTTGGTTCTTATATCTATTATATAGGTAGTATCCTATATAATAAGAGAGGAATATGCTAGTTATCCCTTACGCCCTGAGGGGGCAGGGTAGCAAGCTATGAGGAGGGGACGGGGGTGGGGTGGGCAGAGAGCTCCAGGAGGGCGGGGCAGTGAGCTGCGAGCAGCAGAGAGCTACCAGTGGTGGTGGGCGGGTGGCCAGCTGAGGCAAGCAGCAGCAAGCTACTCGTGCATGGATTCGTGCGCAGGGCTACTAGTATTTAAAAAAGAGGATACAAGGGGTCAAATATATGGTGATGGGAGATGATTTGACTTTGGGTGGTGGGCACACAGTGGAATATACAGATCTTGTGTCATAGAAATGTACACTTGAAACTTACATAATCTTATCAACCAGTGTCACCCCAATACATTTAATTAAAAAAAAACACCACAGGAAGTCATAAAACTATTAGGAAAAATTTAAAAAGAGGGGCAGGAAATAAGTTTCTTTTGTTTAATACATTTAATTCTACAAATATTTATTTACAAGTATTTGCTGTGTACCCAGTACTGCTAATGACTGCTTATAAGAAGCTAATGAAGTTACAGCAAGACAACATTCCTACCAGGAACCATTAAATAGAAGATGATGTGTAATTAAGTGCCAGATAATTGGTACAAATGTCATGAGCAGATGACTGATTCCCTGTTAAGGGTCCTGCATGGACACACACATCCGCTCTCCTAAGGAGACAGACTGCTGCAGTCGGGAGCAGCAGGGAGTCTCGCTCTGTGCTCATCATCTTCCATACAGTGGAGGCGAGGACACGGCAGGGTGGGAGGGAGCAGTCAGAGTTTTCTTGGAGGGATGCCCGTATGCGCTGTGCTTGGAAGGAACAGGAGTTATTTGAATGTATGGAAAGAATGGGGAGAATATTCTTTTCTGGGAGAAGATGAGAGATGCTGTGGAGGACAGTGGAGAAGTGAATTAAGGGAGGATCATGGGAGGCCTTGGATATCAGTTCAGAAAGTTGCAACTTGAAGCGTGTGTCCTGAGAAACTTTACTTCATCCCCCTCCATTGGATTGACTACCTCTTTCCTTAGGGGTCCTCTCTGGACCTAGAGCCAGTCAATCTGAAAGGCACTAATTTATTTACAGGTTTTTCTTTCACTAAATTAGACCAAGATTACATCTAGTACCTGGATTGGAATTTGGCTGTTTTTGAAATTCCACATTTATCAATTTACCTATTATATTCAGGGTGAGTTAATTCTACAGATAGTTTGATTTTAACCATTTTATGTTGAATTTTAAAATTTAGATTTTTGTGATATCTTGCTCTCATTCTCATGCTGAGTACAAAAGACATAAACATTACATTCTCTTTAGCAATGCATTTAACTTTAACAAGTCATATAAAAAAAGATTCAATGAAATTAAAATTCCACAAAAATGTATCATTAATACTGTTTGTCATTTAGCTGCTGTTGTAGTCACAGTGTGTTAGTCCATTGGTATTTAGCTTAGGAACTTATTATTTTTACTAGTGGCCCAGTGCATGAAATTCGTGCACATTAAAAGAGGATCAATTAGAGGAAATAATTTAATATTGCTATTTGCCCTTTCTCTATAATAGAAGTGTCAGAGATGAAAGCAAATTAGTAAAATGTATATGAAAACCTTCCTCCTATCAGAGTCTGGGGCACACCATGGGACCCAGAGTCAAGTCCCCGCCCACCCACATGCACCTCAAAATCGCGTGAGACCCAGACCCGGCTGCCCTCCCCCCCGCATTGGGCTAGATCCAGACCTGGTCAGTCCCACCCTTGTCAAGCCCTGCCAGGCAGGGGGCGTAGCCTCAAGTCCCCTGGCCCAGCGCCAGGATGGGGGACATGGCCTGAGGTCCCCCAGCCCAGACCAGGGCAGGGGGGCATGCCTTGAGGTCCCCCGTCAAGCTCTGCCAGGCGGGGGGGGGGGAATCCTCAGGTCCCCCGTCAAGCCCCGCTGGGTGGGGGGCGTGGCCTGAGTTCCCCCAACCCAGCACTGGGGGTACACCTTGAGGTCCCTGTCAAGCCCCACTGGGTGGGGGACATGGCCTGAGGTCCCCTGTCAAGCTCCGCTGGGTGGGGGGCATGGCCTGAGGTCCTCTGTCAAGCCCAGCCAGGCAGGGGGGTGCAGCCTTAGGTCCCCTGTCAAGCCCCGCTGGGTGGGGGGCATGGCCTTAGGTCCCCTGTCAAGCCCAGCCAGGCAGGGGGGTGCAGCCTTAGGTCCCCTGTCAAGCCCCGCCAGTTGGGGGGTGTGGTCTGAGGTCCCCATCCCCTGTCAAGCCCCACCTGGTGGGGGACATAGCCTGAGTTCCCCCGATCCAGCACTGGGGGTGCACCTTGAGGTCCTCTGTCAAGCCCCGCTGGGTGGGGGGAACAGTCTGAGGTCCCCTGTCAAGCCCAGCCAGGCAGGGGGGCGCAGCTTCAGGTCCCCTGACCCAGTGCTGGGGTGGGGGGCGCGGCCTAAGGTCCCCCGTCAAGCCCCACCGGGAGGGGGGGTACAGTCTGAGGTCCCCAGGCCTGGTCCTGGGGTTTGGGGCGCGGCCTGAAGTCTCCTGTCAAGCCCCACCAGGTGGGGGGCATGGCCTGAGGTCCCCTAGCCCAGCACCAGGACGGGAAGCGCACCTTGAGGTCCCCTGTCAAGCCCCGCTGGGTAGGGGGCATGGCCTCAGGTCCCCTAGCCTGGCGCTGGGGCAGGGGGGCACAGCCTGAGGTCCCCCAGCCTGATGCCAGGGTGGGGAGTGCGGTCTGAGGTCCTCTGTCAAGCCCTGCCAAGTGGGGGGCATGGCCTGAGGTTCCCTGTCAAGCCCAGCCAGGCAGGGGGGTGCAGCCTCAGGTCCCCTGGCCCAGTGCTGGGGCGGGTGGCGCGGCCTGAGGTCCCCTGTCAAGCCCCGCCAGGTGGGGGGGTGTGGCCTGAAGTCCCCTGTCAAGCCCCACCTGGTGGGGGGCGTGGCCTGAGTTCCCCCAACCCAGCACTGGGGGTGCACCTTGAGGTCCCCTGTCAAGCCCTGCTGGGTGGGGGGCACAGCCTGAGGTCCCCTGTCAAGCCCCACCGGGAGGGGGGTGCAGTCTGAGGTCCCCTGGTCTGGTGCTGGGGCTGGGGGCACAGCCTGAGGTCTCCCAGCCTGACGCCAGGGTGGGGAGTGCCGTCCCCTGTCAAGCCCTGCTGGGTGGGGGGCACAGCCTGAGGTCCCCTTTCAAGCCCCACCGGGAGCGGGGTGCAGTCTGAGGTCCCCTGGTCTGGCGCTGGGGCGGGGGGCACAGCCTGAGGTCTCCCAGCCTGACGCCAGGGCGGGGAGTGCGGTCTGAGGTCCCCTGTCAAGCCCTGCTGGGTGGGGGGCACGGCCTGAGGTCCCCTGTCAAGCCCCATGGGCGCGGGGAAGGGTGTAGCCCAGGGGTGGGCAAACTTTTTGACTTGAGGGCCACAATGGGTTCTTAAACTGGACCGGAGGGCCGGAACAAAAGCATGGATGGAGTGTGTGTGTGAACTAATATAAATTCAAAGTAAAGGAGCAGAGGGGAGAGCAAGAGAACCCTCCGCTCTTTCGGCTCCTCGGGCCAGATAGAACAGCCGAATGGGACGGATCCGGCCTGCGGGCCGTAGTTTGCCCACGGCTGGTGTAGCCTCAGGTCTCTGCTGATTGCTCGTTAAGGCTCCTTATGGGAACTTGGCCTCAGCTGTGGGTGCAGCCATCTTTGTGATGGAGTGATGGTCAATTAGCACATTCCCTCTTTATTAGATAGGATTTCCAAATTTGAGTTTTAAGGAGAGATTTTACAATTAGTTGCTCATGCTGATTTTTCTTAGCTTGAGTTGTTTTAGGATATGAAGCTGCTACTTCTGATGTTCGAGCTTTAGCAGTAACATGTGGCCTGTAGAAAACCTGTGCTTCGCGCATACATAGGGCCTCTGAGCTTCCCTAGCTAACAGTGACCTGAAATCTGTAAGTCATTGGTGATATTTCTCTTCTCCCCTCCCACTCATTGGCTCTTAACTATAAACTCGTCTTTTTTTAAATTAAATGTATTGGGGTGACACTGTTTATGTTCTTTGACACCTAATTTGTATGTAATAGTTTGTTTTATGAAGATGTTAAAAACATTACTGCTCTACAGAAGAGAGAGAAATAAAAATACACATGAAGGGAGAGGTGCATGACTTTAAGAGAACAATAATCCTAGAGACTAAAGGTGTGGTGAGTTATGAAGACTCTAAAATATGGCACTCAAATGACAGGGAGAAGTTGATGCATCTGAAATAGGAATTCTCTCCCAGGAGCTGGTTTTCAGCAAAGTGAACTGCTGTGGGTTTGACATGTTGAATGTGTAACATGAGACATCTGTCAGATAGTTAGAAAGTGCTGATTCTGCTTTTCAGGGCAGACGCAACTTTCAGGGATGGTAGGCACAGTCCAGAGAGGCCCTTAGTTGCTCAGACCTCAGACAGGATCCCAGGAAAGAGCATCTGTGTTCTCAGTGCACGCTCTCTGCCCCTGGCAGTGCCTTTCCAAGGGCGAGGACAGGACAGTGGGCTTGCATGGTGAAATAATGGGGTAGTAATGCATGGGGTATTGCTGGCCGTGACTTGACCCCTGTCTATGGGAGAAGTGTGGGGCAGAGTACCCAGTGACTCTCTTAAGCATAGATCAGGGTTGGGGAACCTTTTTTCTGCCAAGCGCCATTTGGATATTTATAACATCATTCTCAGGCCATACAAAATTATCAACTTAAAACTTAGTCTGCTATATTTGGTCAAATATTTAATGAACTCACTCCTAATTCCTTGACAAGGCCAGACCAAATGGTTTTGTGGGCCTTATATGACCCGCGGGCCAGACGTTCCCCATCCTTGCAGGGGTCCTCAAACTTTTTAAACAGGGGGCCAGTTCACTGTCCCTCAAACGGTTGGAGGGCCGGACTATAGTTCAAAAAAAAAAAACTAGGAACAAATTCCTATGCGCACTGCGGGCCCAGGATGAGTCGGCTGCTAAGCAGGACAGGCAGCGGCACCCGGCGGGCTGGATAAATATCCTCGGGCCGTAGTTTGAGGACGCCTGGCATAGAGGCTCCAGTTAGCCCATCATAGAAAACTCAGATTCTTCCATTCCATTCTTAGCACGAGACACACATCTTTCTAGACTCCTAAGACCTCGCCCCAGTGGCAGCTAACTACATTGTATGTGAGCTGCTTCTAGCTGTGGTTTATTGTTTATTTTTTCTTATTATGTTGTCATTATCGTAAGTTTCTCAGATTTTGTCATTATCGAAAGTTGTCATAAGCATAAATCGAGGGGTCCTTTTGCCAAGACAGATAGGAATGTGGCCTTGAGACCTTTAACTGGACTTGGTAAGATTTTCTTGTGTGTGTTTGGCTTTCTTCACTCATATTTAAAAGGATGCGAACTGGTCTAGTTACCTAGTTTTCCCTCCTTGTTCTGCTATAGCAGTCCCACTCTAGCCCTCTGTGCCAGGTGTCTGGTCTGCCCGATATGCAGTTTCTTCTGAATTGGCTAAATCATTGACATCTTTTCTTTTCACTTATTGTAGTTTCCACCTCCTGGGTACGTCCCACTCACAGAAGTGTGAGGTGGACTGGAATCGGGATGTCAGGTCTGGATACCTGGAGTTATCAGTGAGCCTCACTTTCAAATACCATCTTGTAGTTTCCAGGTACTTTTCCACAGGCCCTTTCCAATTTTAATATTATAACAACCCTGTGAGAGAAACCTCTTGTTTGCCTACAGCTATTAATTGTTTGCATCATGAATCAAAATTAATTGCAAGTTTTTATTTTAGTGAGTACAAAAGACTGGGAAAAAGTTGACTTTTAATGAGATTTTAAAAGTAATAGGTGAAAGCTCAGGCTCAGAGAGACAAAATTACTTGCCCAAAACACATGGTGGGTAATGTAGTGAAGGCTGATTCCCAGGAGGACTAGTGATATCAGGTGGTTCTTACTAAATATTTCCTATGTACCAAGCAGCGTTTTAAGCACCTGAAGAGCATTAACTCGTCTAGAACACGTTTGCCACCTACCAGCCTGTCTGTGGGCTGACAGGTAATTCTTCTAAGCTTGCATTTTAGAAGGCAGAGAATGCTAAGTGAGAAGAGCAGTGGGTTGAGAACTAATCGATTCTTGGTACTGCTTATAATTAAAGGGCAAAGCAGTGCCACACGCCAAGGAAACGGCTGAATGGCAGAAGAGGGACACACAACAAGGACAATGTATTGTCACAGGAGCCAGTGGGAGAGGGAGCTTCTGAAGGAAACTCTTTGTCCTCCCATCCAGACTGCTCTGCTGTGGGGCTGTGTCTAGAGCAGCTCTGGTCCTGCCTCCCTGCACCTGGCCCCGATGCCTGCATTGACCCCTACAGAGAGGTGGGCCATTATGTTTTCCTCTTGCGTCCTTGATGCACGATGAAGGTTTTTGAACAGAATCTCTTACTGAATGAAATACAATAAGAAGGAACAGCAAATAAATAAAAGAGTTTGTAGAATAGAGAGGAATAATCCTGATTTAAAGTCTAGCCAGGAGTCGTCTGATGAGTGCAGCTTCTAGGGCTCTCAGGCTAACTTCAGTTGCCCACTGACATGCCATTTGATTCTGATGGGCTTTCTACTTTGAGGAAGATTCAGTTCTTCCTAGAATTTGCTTTCAAGTTTTACCTTTGGGTATGGAGAAGGGCCCCCTCAACTTACCCTTTTAGCCCAAGACTGCTTTCCTTCGACTCCTGTGCTGTCCCGGTACCTGTGGGTTCTGGTTTTATCCTGGGCCCCATACATGAGGAAGACAGTTCCCCACTGACCGTAACATTTCCTTGCCATTACATGCAACCTGAGGTTTATGTGGCATCTCGAATGACCTTGTAGTTTGACATTTGTGCTTCCTGGTATCTCAGTGACATTGGGCTTCAGCACTGACCAAAACTGATGCAAATTACAGGTTTCATTTGGGTCAGTGGGGCTTATATTGTGATTACATTTTGCATAATTCTAATTAGCCAGTTGTCAATATAAGAATCTACCTAGAATAATATTGGAAATAACCAGACTATCCAATAGTAACTAAATTATATTACTAAATCACATTTTGTGTATTTGTTAAAAATAATGTTTATGTAGTTTATATTAATAAGTATTCTTGTAAACAAGTTACTACAAATAATTAATAAGGGGAAAAAGTTTAAGTTCTCAAAACTATGGGTAAGTAGAGCTCAGTGAAATACTGGTTTTGTTTGTTTCCTTAAGTTCTTCTGTATACTCACATTTGGGCTGCCAATTACATTCCATCTTCTTTCTTTTTTTTAAACTTGGGTCTGAGGGATGTTTCTTGCTCTACTCTTTTAATTGTGCATTGGCCTGGTGGCTTAAACTCTCTGTTCTTCATGTGTGAAAAGGGGTTAATAACCTCTCTACCCACAAAAAAGGGTAAGGATGTTTTCCTTAAAAAGTTATCAGAAAAGGGGAAGTGGTCTCATGTTCAAGTTTTTACTGATTTTGTATTAGGGATGTGTTGATTATTTTGAATAACAAAGAACTTTTTGGAGAAACTACCTTAGCTTGAAATAACCACAGATGATGCTAGTTGGGATGCTTCTAGAGATTACTAAAGTGGATTAGAAAGGGGAGAGAGAAAAGATTTCGCACACATTTAGTAATTATTCCTGGGGAAATGATCCTAGAACTGTAAGTGATCCTAGCGTTGCCGTCAGCCATCTTTGAAAGATGATTTTTAGAGGTCATACAGTAAGTGGTTACATTGTGCAGATAACCTGAAGTGGACAGATACTGTGGGTGAGGATAGAATTTCCAGTTACAGCATCATGAAGATTAAAAATTGCTGTATCTCAACTTAAGACCAACTGAACTTGCAAAAGAACTGAAAATGAGACTCCAGTGGTAGCAAAGATTCTAATGACAAATTGCATGTGAAGAGCTTGGATAACTCCCTGAAATGTAAATGAATAAAAGCAAGTAATTTTTATTGCTTTATGTAGTATGTGATTTTATGTATGTATAAAATTAACATAATAAAGAAAATATAAGCTATTTGATTATTTGACTTACATCCCCAAAAGGTATATATTTAACATTTTTTCAAGTCTAAAATCTCATACTAAATTGAATAACAGTTCGTTTGCTTGCCCATTTGTATTACTTTGCTTGACTTTTTTGAGAAATAACACATTAAGTCAAATAACAATTAATTACCTGTTGCTTGTCATTTCTAAACTAAAGGGACAGTGTTAGTGACACAAAAGTCTAGAAATACATTACTGATTTGAAATTTTGTTCCTAATGAATAATTTGTCATTTCTCTTAAAACTATGAAGTTTGTACCCGCGATTTGTTTTAATCAGGTATGGTAAGACCCACAGATACAGATACAATTGTCACGAAGGAAGCAGTTTATACCCACAGAACCCTGGAAGCAGGAGGCATGGCCCACCTGTAGGGCCACTGGGTGTAGGGTAGAAGGCCCAGCCTTCAGTGGGGTTTTTGTGGGAAGGAATGGGTAAGGCAGGGTAGATACCAGAGCAAGTTTAGGACTGAATAGTTTGAATAATTTCATGGGTTCTGGTCTACAGGGGTGGCTCCTAGTTGTCCAGGACCAGTCCCTGGGTGATTGAGAGCCCTGGAATATTGCCTTTCTGTGAGAGCGATTGATGACAGAGATGGCAGGGTGTGGCCCTGGATTGGTTGGTGTGTATATCAGAGTGCACGCTCAGGGGAGTCCTTTGCTGGCCCTGGGAGGGGCTGCTTCTCCGAGATCAGGCCCCAAGTACCAGAGCATCAACACAGAATATAAGAAGATATAGCCCATACAGACTCTATAGGTTAACACCCAAAATGTTTTATACTTTAAATTTCATACTTTCCTTATTGAAAAACATTGGTTGCAGTTGGTGTGTATAATATAGTCATAAAATATTTATTTAAATTTTAATGAAAAGTACATTTTATAAATCTGGCTTTTTTCTCCCTAGTTCAACCTGTCAGTGATATTTCTAGAAAAGCAATTTATTGTATTTTACAGAAGAGGTGTAAACAGAATATTGGTTTGTGAATTTTTAAATAGTTTTTTTCTCTGAATATTATCTATCCTTTAAGGATAATGGCAGCTTTTTTCAGAAACAAAACAAACGAATGGAGAACTTCAGGATGGCACTGCTAGCCCAGTTATGGACTCAGGTCGTGTTTCTGTGTGTATAGTCTTTAGAGGTAGAGCTCATGAGAGATTAGAAAATATGTAACAAGTTTATTTTCCAGATTCACTTTTTGAAATGGTGAGTTTTAGGGTGTCAGTGAAAGACAGTGTTAATTCAAGCCTAATGTGAGATGCTAGACATTTGGAAATGAGACATTTATGTAGTCGAGACATACTTACTCGCTCATGGTCACGAGCAGTTGCAGTTAGGGGACCATCTTAGTTCCATAGCCAGTATAATAACCCTAATTTTATTAAGCAACCTGACTCATGTATTGGAGTTTTGTTTTTTTTCTCCTTTTAACATTAGCTTAATAGCATGCAGGTTGGAAATAGGAATCTCTGTCAGCTGGAGGGAGGAGCATTATACACGCTATCCCATCACCCATTCCACCCTTCATTGTTCCGTTTGTAATAAGATAGCATAGCTACTAAGTATTGGGAAGTGGTATATTTTGCTTTTTCTTGTTTCCCATAGGGTCATCCATTGACTTTGACTTGTCATTGGACAGGATGCAGGCACAGAAGATTTAACAGAAAAGTTGTGCTTAAATAGCCCTTCTGTCAAATTAGCCTTTGAAATGATAGGGAAATTTTGGTCTTTATATCTATGTATAGGATCACAAAGAGTTGCATATAATAGAAAACTTGAGTTAAATACTTGAACTAACAGTTTGTTTCTCTTCAGCATGAGAAGATAGGGGTAGGAGGTCTATGGTGGGTGTGGGGACTCTTTCTGTTTTGTCTCCCTACTAATGCGATGCCTCCAGTTAAGGATGGCTGCTTCAGCTCTAACTTCGTCCATATTCCAGGCAGAGGAAGGAAGAGCTTGGGGATGTCCAAAGGGCCCATTCCATGCCCCTGTTTTTCCCCTTGTAACGAGCTCCTTTGGGCATGCCCGACAACTGCAGCTTACACCTCATAGGGAACTGATGATGCGTGGATTGGTAAGGGATTGTCTGAGGCCAACAGAGGTTGTCCTTGTATGCTTTTCCAGTCAACTCTTGAAGAGGTTTTTGAACAGGAAGGAAGCTGGCAGTTTTAGTTTAAAAATAATACTAAATAGTAATGATAATACTAAAAGTAATGATGATTATATTAACAATAATGTTATTATTACTGAGCTTTTGTTATATACTAGTTGCTATCTGAGTGCTTTATATATTTACTAGTGGCCCGGTGCACGAAATTTGTGCACATTAAAAGAGGATTAATTAGAGGAAATAATTTAATATTGCTATTTGCCCTTTCTCTATAATAGAAGTGTCAGAGATGAAAGAAAATTAGTAAAATGTATATGAAAACCTTCCTCCTGTCAGAGTCTGGGGCACATCACAGGACCCAGAGTCAAGTCCCCGCCCACCCACATGCACCTCAAAATTGCATGAGACCCAGACCCGGCCGCGCCCCCCGCCCCCATTGGGCTAGATCCAGACCCTGTCAATCCCACCCTTGTCAAGCCCTGCCAGGCTGGGGGCGTAGCTTCAAGTCCCCTGGCCCAGCACCAGGATGGGGGGCGAGGCCTGAGGTCCCCCAGCCCAGACCAGGGCAGGCGGCATGCCTTGAGGTCCCCCGTCAAGCCCTGCTGGGTGGGGGGCATGGCCTGAAGTCCCCCATCAAGCCCTGCCAGGCAGGGGGGGTGGCGCAGCCTCAGGTCCCCCATCAAGCCCCGCTGGGTGGGGGGCGTGGCCTGAGTTCCCCGACCCAGCACTGGGGGTGCACCTTGTGGCGGGGGGGGGGGGGCATGGCCTGAGGTCCCCTGTCAAGCCTCGCTGAGTCGGGGGCACGGCCTGAGGTCCCCTGTCAAGCCCAGCCATGCAGGGGGGTGCAGCCTCAGGTCCCCTGGCCCAGTGCTGGGGTGGGGGGCACAGCCTGAGGTCTCCTGTCAAGCCCTGCCGGGAGGGGGGTGCAGTCTGAGGTCCCCAGGCCTGGCGCTGGGGCAGAGGGAGCAGCCTGAGGTCCCCTAACCCAGCACCAGGACGGGAAGCGCACCTTGAGGTCCCCTGTCAAGCCCCACCGGGCAGGGGGCATGGCCTCAGGTCCCCTGGCCTGGTGCTGGGGCAGGGGCACAGCCTGAAGTCCCCAGCCTGATGCCAGGGCAGGGAGTGGGGTCTGAGGTCCCCTGTCAAGCCCCATGGGGGCAGGGAAGGGTGTAGCCTCAGGTCCCTGCTGATTGCTCGTTAAGGCTCCTTATGGGAACTTGGCCTCAGCTGTGGGTGCAGCCATCTTTGTGATGGAGTGATGGTCAATTAGCATATTCCCTCTTTATTGGATAGGATATGCATCGTTCATTTAACCCTTATAACACCCCCCTAGTTATCTTCATTTTTCCAGATGAGGAAATTGAGCTCATCAGAGGTTAAATAACTTGCATAAGGTGACATAATTGGAAAGTGATATATCCCAGATTACAAGTCCTAGATTGTGTTCTTTGATGCATTTTTATAACTTAAAAATCTGTAGCTCAGAAATAAGAAAATAAGCTGAAAGATATTAAGCCATTGGCCCAGGGTCACATGAGCATTGAGCACTCAGCTTCTGTTCCTGGGTATTATTTCCACAGCCCTTTCTCCAGGTGCACTTTCTACCTTTATCCCCGTCTATTTGTGCCTCTCTTCCTCAGAGGTGGCTATTTTTGGCTGTTATGGTTCTAAGTCCTGAAAGTTATGTTCCTTTAGAATTCTTTACCTGACAAGGAAGCCCTAAAAGGCAATAGAGCTTAGTGGCCCAGAGCATGGACTTTGCTTGTGTTTGAATCCTGCCTGTGCCTGTTTTAGCCATGTGATCGCAGACAAGTAATGTACCTCTTGTGATTTAGTGGTCCTATCTGTAAAATGGGTTAATTATGATGCTATTCCAGAGGGCCTCAGGGAGAAATAGCAAGCTAATACCATAAAGCTGCTTAATAATCATACAAATACTTTCCATTCTGATTATATTATTTATCAGAAATGTGCATTTTAAATTAAACTTAATATATTTTCTAGCACCTCTTAAGCACTTGGTAAATGTATATGGAATGAATGAAAATAAACATCAACTGTTTTGTGTTGTTGGCCTCTACTTTTTATACTGGTTAGAATATTTAGGTTATAGAAGATGAGTTATTTTTAATGTTTGTATTAACCTCTACTACCAAGATTAAGGACCACTATTACATTTTGCTACTAATCTTGTGCTATTTTTTTTACCTCACTTTCTCATCTACGAAACCATTATTTTTACAAGTGTTTTTATTGAGATTGTGTTGAAAGGTACTGCATACTTCCACCGCACTATTAGTGATGTAAAAGTTTATGCCATCCTATTTAAAAGTAGACGTTAATGACTGTGAATCTCTTCATGACACATTTTCCAAGTAACAGCAGTCACCCATTAAATATTAATCTAATAACAGGAACGGTAATGTAATCATCGATAAAGTGACTTTAGATGGCAGCATCATTTAGCAGTGAGATAAGGACTGGCAAAGCAGGCTGTTTCCCCTCCGACAGCAGTTTTTCAGCGTTACATTTACTTTTGCCTTTTCTGCTTAAATAACCCGAGAGTTAAATCCTTTTAAAGGGAGACCATCCATCTCCTTTCACTGTGTCATTCTCGCATCGCAGAAAATGCTGCATAATACTGAGATGACAGCCCCACCTCTGATGTCACCGAGGATGGTACAATCCTCTCGGAGCCTTCGCTGGGGCTCCTGCTGCTGCACTGGGGAAATGGTTACATTAAAGCTCACTCCCGTCATCTCAATTATCTCCTTGGAAGTAGTTTTCACAAATATAGCAAAGCCCTACGGTGGTTGTTTTCGGTAAGCTACCAAGGTAGAGAGCGGCTGAGGCAGAGGAGGGCGAGCGAGCTGGAGCACGGGCTGCTTAGCCTTTGTGAGAGGGGCTGAGGCGGCAGCTCCTCTCCAGGGCTCGGTGCTCGGAGCGCTTCCATTGACATCACCCTGTGCAGTGCAGGGCAAGCGGGGCTGCCAGGAAACCTGAAACTAATTTGCTTCCAGTTGACTAGAACAGCAGATTTTGCATTAGCTGGCTGCTTTTTCTAGCTAACTTTTCTCAAGCGTTAAGCTGATGAACTGGGCATTTTCTATGATCAATGGGTAACTGCTGGAGCTACAGTAATCTCTGTGAGTAACCTCTATTTGTAGGTCTATGCAGGCAAATCTCTTTTTATCTATCGATCTCTTGTAAAATGCTGCTGTGAAATGATCCGTCTGTATTATTGACTGCTTTTGCTTACTAGTCCTGTCTTTTGACCGTCCCAGTGGGGGACTCCTGGGGCTACACCAGATTTTGCTGAATCCTGTCGTAGAGAAGAGCATACTGCATTTATTCAGGGGTGCCCACGCCAACTGTGCTTAATTCCCTAGTCACCAGAAAGATACCACCTGCCCTCTGAGTGCTTTTTCCCAGTACCTCACCTCGCTTTAACCTGGAATGCTTATTTTAGCATCGGACATTGGATTTTCCAAAATTTTTATTTTTAAATAGAAAGCAGAATATTACTCTTACCTGTAATTTTACTTCCTTTCATTGGTTTGTGTGCTTTTTTTTGTTCAACCAGCTTTCCTGGCAACACGGAGTTCTACCATACTATTTCTGCGCCCTGTTTTTGATATTATATAGATTGAAAGAGGAAAATGGGCTACCCCTGTAGTTTTACAAAAACATAATATTGTGGCGCTTGATGGGACGAGGGGAGGAGTTTCTCTTAAAGAGCTCAGAGTCTTTTCCACCTGCATACCTGAGGTATGGCTCTGCCTAGAGGGAACAGCTTAGCTGTAGGGTAGCACCAAACATGTCTTTGAACATGTGCCCTGAGGTCCTTTCTGCTGGAAGTTTGTAATAAGTATTTTAACTCCTCGGTGCCCATATGGGGTGTGTGTTTCCTGTCTATTGAAAGTGTCACTTTTAGAGTAATCCAAGATTTATTTCTCTCTCACCAGGGAACTTGACTTTAAACTTTCTGTAAGATTCGCATTTTCAGATATACTTGGAATTACTGCTCATGTCACGTTAGAGCCTGAATCCTTAGCAAAACTTTGGGTTTCTTGTTGAACATGTAAACTACTGCATGCAAATGTGCATCGGCTGAGGCTTATTACAGGCCTGAGGCGGAGCGAGGTGGTTGTTTACCATTGCACCCGTCGTTCGTCTTGACACACAGCAGTTTGGAGAAGTCCACAGCTGTAGTTAACATCACTGCTAGCAACTCCAGTTGTTTGGCATTCATGATTTTTAAAAGATTGTATAGTATTTTGAAACATCAATTTCATTTTTTAAAATATAAAATTTTATATGAGAATTTATGTTAATACTACTATGTCCATGTTAACTTTAGCAGGAGAGCCTACTTATAAACAAGATTGTGGAGTTATTTAAAGGTTTACATTTTAAAATAAAATGAAAACAAAATGTCAGTGAAGATCAGAGAAATTTTAAAATTGGGTTTTTCAGGGAGAATGGTGGTTACCAGGGGTTGGGAGTGAAGAAAATAGGGACATGTTGATCTTGATTAAAGGCTACAGACTTCCAGTTATGTGTTCAAGTTCTAGGGATCTAATGTACAGCATAGTGGTTATAATTAGTAATATTGTACTATATACTTCCTAGATGCTGAGAGAGTTAATTTTAAATGTTCTCATCACGCACACACATACACACACCCACACACACAATGGTAATTATGTAACGTAATGGAGATGTTAGCTAAAACTGTAGTGGTAATCATTTTGCAATCTATAAGTATAAAATGAACACATTGCACACCTTAAACTTACACTATGTTGTATGTCAATTATATCTCAATAAAGCTAGAAAAAAATAAATTGGATTTTTAAAAGTGTGGATTCCTAAACAGGAAGAAGTCGTAGAAAATGGATAAAATCAGAGGAGCAACTCTGATCAGAAGCAATAGAGCTGGAAAGAGAAGTGCAGGTGTAGAGATAAGAAGCAACAAACATTTTGAAAGGTGGGTGATAGAAAAAAGTGAAAAAACCAACTGATTGAAAACAAAGGAAACTAGCTTTAAAAACCAATGATTTTGCCCTGCTGGTGTGGCTCAGTGGCTGAGCATCGACCTGTGAACCAGGGGGTGATGGTTCGATTCCCAGTCAGGGCACATGTACAGGTTGCGGGCTCGATCCCCAGTGGGAGGCGTGCTGAAGGCAGCCCGTCAATGATTCTCTCTCATCATTGATGTTTCTATCTCTCTCCCCTCTCTCTTCCTCTCTGAAATCAGTAAAAATATTTTTTAAACCCCAGTGATTTTAAAGACAGGCTCAAATTCAGCTCTCACAGCTTCACGTTTATACTTGATGAGGAGCAGTGCACATTGCAGAGACTGTGGTTTAATACAGGGCCTGGTCCTCTTCTCACTTATTTTACCTTCTCCACACTGTATGTGGGGCTGCTCCGCAGCCTCCAGAGCTGCCTCTGAACTTGACTGGAATGTAAGCTAGTATCACTTCCCTCGGGACTAGAACTGAGTGAGAAAAATGGGTTCTGAATCATTAGTATGTGAAATTTAGTTTGAGGTAAGCACAGCTCAAACCATTACTCACTCGGGAAAGAGTGTCTAGTTAAAGGAACAGTCTCAGTGTGCACATGCTCATAGCTCGTGCAGTGGTTGGCAGGCCTTTTCCTGTTTGTTTTTTTTTTGTTGTTGTTGTTGTTTTTTTTTTCCTGCATATAAATACCTTAAATATCTGTGCTTTTGGAGAGTTATTATTGACCAGACAATAGCTAGTATCCTTGACTACATACTGTAGCCTTCTCCAAAATGTGACTTTTAGTAGGGTAAAGAGCATGTGCCAAAATATAATGTACTTAGATTACTCATTTAGTAAATTCTCATTATTCATACTCATTTTCTGTTTGTGTGTTGTTGTTTTTTTGTTTTGTTTGTGTGTGTGTGTGTGTGTGTGTGTGTGTATGTGTTTTTCGGAAACAGAGTTTATTGGGGAATAGACAGACTTCCCGCTGCAACAGGGCAGCAGGAAAGGGGCCCAAAGTGGGCTACCCTCCTGTTATTTTTATCATACTAACTATATTTCCGGTTGCTTAGAAAAATTGAATAAATTATTTTCCTGTGTGTGTGTTTTAATACAACTTTTTTTATTGCATTGCAAACTTGAACCATATATCACTGTGTTACTGGAGGGGGTTCTTGATTATTAGACATAAAAACATTGATCATTATTATTCAGAGTTAAAGATGATAGAAACTTACAGGTTAAACTACATTTGAGATTTTTTAGTTCTACAAAGTGTACTTTGTATATTTGCTTTGTAAATTGGACCTTTGTGTTCCATATTTTTATTAATTTTATGAAATTTCAGACTAAAGGGGACAAGCGGTCATCCTTCTGTCTATATGGGATTGAATTCCTTCCTGACAAGTTAGGGGGAGGATGCCTTTAAGCTTGTTTTTGCAACTTTTCCACTGTTAAAATAACTGAAGGATTTATAATTCTTTTATCATACTAACTGATTGTGTAAGTTTTAATGAGTTTGCTGACTGATAGTTATTAGGGAGCTGAGAGCACCCAGGGCATTACTGCATTTATGCAGAAATGTAGAGTCATGGGCCATTCATTGTGAGGGAGATTAACTAGGAGCTGTAAAATAAAGAAGAGGTGATATCACAGTAGGGGCGATCTCTTCCTCTCTTGAGAAGGATCTCGGGGTGATTGGAGGGCAAACCAGACAGAGTGAGCAAGCCTTTCTCTTAGTAGGAATGAGAGACTCTGCTTTCTTTAGTTGATGTCTATTTGATTTAAATAGGTGGACCTTTCAGTTAGGAGGTAGGAACTCTTGAGGTTATCTTTTAGAATAAAAGCGTAGTCATTTAAATGTAGTCAGACCAACTTCCAGATACTGTTTCAGTTCTCTGGGGAAGTGCTTCTCATGCTTTAATGTGTATGTAAATTATCTAGGGCTCTTTTTAGAAATACAGAGTATGAGGAGAAGGTCTGGGGTGGCACCTGAGTCTTTACTTCACAAACTCCTGGGTGATACCTGTGCTACTGTCCCAAGGCCACACTTTTGAGTAGGAAGGCTCCAGGGCAGTGCTTTCAAATAGAATGTTCTGTGATCATGGAAAAAAGTTGCATATCTGTGTGATGCAATATGATAGCTACTAGCTACATATGGTGTTGAGCACTGGATTTTCAATTTTCTTTCACTTTAATTAATTTAAATTTACACAGCCATCTGTGGTGATGGCTACCATGTTGTATAGCATAACCAGAGACTAAGATGATCAATTGAAAAAATTTATGCTTAATGGTAATAGCTCACGTAAGATCATGTTGAATTATAGAACTGTGGCCAAGGTCGTCTTCCCGTAACTTTACCGCCGCCTGAACCTGTCTGCAGTAGACAATCAGTACAGGTGGAGTTGCTGGCCTGCAAGCTCCCTGATGGCAAGAGCCATGCTGACCTTGTTTGTTGATCTGTTTTCCAGTTCTCAACACATATTTGGTCCCCAATAAAGGCTGGCTAAGCAAATGGAAGAATTACTAGCTCTAAAGTTTGGAAAGACCCCCCAAGTCTCTAGCATTCTGTTCAAGCCTATACTTGGGAGTAGGTGACAGAACTTGGGTGGCACCGACATGTACTGTTTTGCTGGTTGATTATAGGATATTCTTTATTTATTCGTTGATTTAACAAATATATCCATTTTGCTAGGTATTGTTGTTCTAGGTTCTGGGGATATAATGGTGAAGAAAGTAGACAAAGATCTTGCTTTTTGAGTTTATATTATAGTGGGAACAAAACAAAACAAAGCAAAACAAAAAACCCAACAACACCTTTGTCTAAAGACAATGGGCCCCAATTTCTAGGGAATGTGTATATAGAGAATTCATAATTGTGGTTCTCTTGAAGGCTCTAGGCATAGACATGGCGGTCATATTCCCTTGGGAAACCTACATTCCATTGCTCAGAATCTCTCATGCTAAACTTTTTTACTTGCTTTGCATTTCTGCTTCCGGTGACCAAGTATGCAGAAGACTTGCCATATAGTTTTTGTTATTAGGATTATCACTTTCTTCAACCATTTTCTTTTAAGGAGTTTGCTAGCCAGAGTGGAAGAAAATCCATTCCATTTACTGGCCCTCAAACAGGATTATTCTTTGAAGAGGCCCAGTCTTTCTGAAGCCTACATTATGGAGCAAGTTAATTTCTCCATGATTCGAAGAATTTTTTTTCTTCAAAATTGAGGCATAATTGACATACAACATTATATTAGTTTCAGATGTACAACATAATGGTTCAATATTTGTCTATATTGTGAAATGATCACCGCAATAAGTCTAGTTAACATCTATCACCATATAGAGTTAAAATTTTGTTTCTTGTGATGAGAATTTTTAAGATCTGCTCTCAGCAACTTTCAAATATGCAATATGGTATTATTAACTACTAGAGGCCTGGTGCACGAATTCATGCATGGGTGGGTTCTGGCCGGCCTGCTCTGATGGGGGCAAATAGGGTCCGGGCTGGCAGGGGGTGGAGGGGACGCAGGAGGTTGGCCGCCGCAGTGTACATCATAGCTACTGGTCATTCGGTCATTCTGTCATTCTGGTCGCTTGGCTTTTATATATATAGATAGCCACCATGCTGCACATTGCCTCCCCATGACTTAATTTACTTTATAACTGGAAGTTTGTACCTTTTGACACTGTTTACCCATTTGCCTATCCCCACCCTCAGCCTCTGACAATCACCAAGCTGTTCTATGAGCTTGTTTTGAGTTTCTTTTCTTTTTTTATTTTATCATTCCACATTGAGAGCATATATGGTATTTGTCTTTTTCTGACTTATTTCACTTAGCGTAATGACCTCAAGGTTCATCCATGTTCTCAAAATTGGTAAGGTTTTCTTTTTATGGTTAAATAATATTCTATTGTTATCAATACTACATTTTCTTTTCAAAATTTATTTTAGAAAGAGAAAGGGGAGAGAATGACTGCACTAAATTTACATTTCCACTGCAGTGCACAAGAGTTCCCTTTTCTCCACATCATCGCCAACACTGGTTATTTCTTGTGCTTTTGACGATACCCTCCTAACACGTGTGAGGTGATATTTCATTGTGGCTGAGATTTGTATTTCCCTGATGACTGACATTGAGCATTTTTTTTCATGTATAGTTGACCCTTGAATGGGGGGAGGGGCAGGAGTTAGGGGCACTGAACCCCTGCACAATCGAAGTCTGCATATAATTTTTGACTCCCCCAAAATGTAACTACTAATAGCCTACTGTTGATCAGAAGCCTTACCGATAACTAAATCATCAATTAATGTGTTATGTTACAAGTATTATATACTCTATCTTACAATAAAGTAAGCTAGAGAAAAGAAAATGTTATTAAGAAAACCATAAGGAAGAGAAAGCACATTTACAATATTTTTTTATTGCGTATAGATGAACCACGTAGTTTAAACTATTGTTCAAGGGTCAGTGGTATTTGTTGCCCATCTGTACATGTCTGCTGTGGAAAAATGTCTCTTCAGCACTTCTGCCCATTTTTAACCAGATTGTTTGCTTTTCTTGATATTGAATTGTATGAGTTCTTTACATATTTTGGATATTAACTCCCTATCAGATACAGAATTTACAGATTTTTTTTCCATTCAGTATGTTGCCTTTTATTTTATTGATGATTTCCTTTGCTGTACATAAGCTTTTTAGTTTGATGTTGAAGAAATCTTTTTTCTATTCCATTTTATTTTATTATGATCCTGTCCTCATGTTCCAGCAATGGACAACTATATAATACACAATCCTAAGCACTCCCGAATTTGTATCTTTTTAAAAATGTATATCTTTATTGATTTCAGAGAGGAGGGAGAGAGAGAGATAGAAACATCAATGATGAGAGAGAATCATTGATTGGCTGCCTCCTGCGCGCACCCCCTACTGGGGATCAAGCCTGCAACCGGGCATGTGCCCTGACCAGGAATCAAACCATAACTTCCTGATTCATAGGTCAACGCGCAACCTGAAATTGTATCTTC
Organism: Plecotus auritus; assembly: GCF_963455305.1. Lineage (NCBI taxonomy): Eukaryota > Metazoa > Chordata > Mammalia > Chiroptera > Vespertilionidae > Plecotus > Plecotus auritus. Next base: position 29,721,646 of record NC_137772.1, read on the forward strand.
TTAATGTTCAAAAGTATACCATTTCTTTCTCAGTATATTAAACAAAAAGAAAAATTTTAAGTAAATGGATTTAGTTATTCATAGAAAAAAGCATTTTTACTAAACAACAGGAAATCATTTGTTGGGAATCTGACCAAATACAGAAAGCTGTGGATAAGATTCCTGGTAAAAAAGGATGACTCCTGAAGGAATATAAATAGATACCCTGAAAAGTATATATATTTCACGTGAGTGTAGAAAGCTCTTCTCTCTCCCCTTCCCTCCTAGACATTTTATACTACATTTTCTATCCTTAAAGAGGATAATTCAGATTCTACTAGTGTGCAGTTATATTTAGGTAAGCGCTAAAGTTCCTTGTTTCATACTTAGCAAATCCCTTTGTCACATATATCAGACCAAATTTGGGCAGGACTAATTTAGTAAGACTTTCTGGAGGAGTAACAGCTATTTCAGTTTCAGTTGGGTTCTTACATTAGTAATAGATGCAGACTGACAGAAGGCAAAGCAAAGCTTTAACACGTTAGGTATCAGTAGTTGGCACAGGCTGAGCAGTGGCTCTGTGGACATGTGTTGAAATTATAGAGGGCTGGGACAGAGGCAGGAGGTGATAACGTTGTGGATACTGAGTGGAGAGGGAGAAGGGGCAGCCCTTGCACCTTTGCACCATCTATCTGCCTTGTCCTGGCTCAGGCACTCACCATCTCACCTACACCATTGCCAGCAGCCTGTGTTACTCCTGTGTCTGCTTATGCCTGTATTTCTCCCCTGTGCATCCTTCACCTGCTGCAGGGCGAGCTAAGCAGACTTTTCATGCCTTGGCAATATTCAGCTGTGAATCCCCTATGTTCAGTACGTAGCAGGCAATTAATAATGTTTGCTGAGTTGAGTGAATGGATTTTGGAAATGAACAACATTTAATGGAAAGTATGACCCTGTTTTAAAAGGGAGCAGAAAGAAAACCGTAAAGTAAAAGAAGAAGAATTTGTGTGTGTTTTTAAAACACCCTGAATACTCCCGAGTTTTAAACATAAAAGAATAAATCAGAAATTCTAAATAAAAAGGTCAGGATTAATATTTTATGAAGTTTAGTTTGCTGTTAGAGACAGTTCAAGAGGTGACAAGAAACGCAAACAGCAAAAATAAACTGCTCTTGCATTCTAACAAAGGGCGCCTTATTCGGAGGGAAGGATCTGATGTTGTCTCATGAGGTTTAAGGCTATTTCTACCCAGAAGCTACAACTGGAAGATTTTTTTCATTCTTTATCGTGTTTGGTAACATTGCTGCTCTTAGAAATGAAAGTCTGAGAACTCAGAGGCCTCTTAGTTTTTCCCAGGAATTTATTCCTGAGAAACAAATGACTAGGAATCTAGTCTTGAGTTAATTTTCATGGAGTACTTTATTGAACATCTTTTCATGTACCTTAATCAAGTCAGTTAGCCTCTCGAACACTCATTTTCCCTGGCCTGTGACAGTTTTTATTTAGGTAAGCAGTAAGTAAAACGTGTTCGAATAGTACTAATTATAACAGTGGACTTAGAGCAGGAGGACTGATTAGAATGGGAAAGCAGGCTGTTTGTCTGCCTTTGTCCTCCCTTTTATCTCCTTTCTTTGACCAGTTGCCAAGTTGTTATATCAAGACATCACAAGCTCTCTCTCTCTCCTGGGGGCACACTCACACCTTTCTTCCCCCTTTCTTTCTCAGGTGTGCTTTTTCTCCCCAAGTTCTAAGGGTCCCCATGAGACTTGCAACCAGGGGAGCAATGGGCAATGGCATCTAGTCTTGACCCAGACTAAGCCCCTGAACCGGTCCCCAAGGCCCCCTTTTCTCTGACTCTCCACTGAGCTGACAGCAGCCTCACCTAGGCTTTCTCTGTTGCTGCTTCTCTCCTCACTAAGCCCTTTCTTGTTTCGTCCTCCCCAGCTTTAATTAACGTACTCTCCAAAAGATAAAGACATCACAAGCATTTGCCCACAATTGATGCATTTGCTGTCTCCATTATAAGATACATTATAATAAAGATCATTAAAAATGGGCAAAATGTAGATGAGTGGATAAAAAGAGCTGTGGTACATCCATACCATGGAATACTATGCAGCAGTAAAAAAGAATCTCTTACCCTTTGAGACAGCATGGAGGGACCTGGAGAGTATCATGCTAAGTGAAATAAGTCAGTCAGAGAAAGGTAAGTATCACAGGATCGCACTCATATGTGGAACCTAAGTAACAAAATAAACTGATGAACGGAGTGGATCCAGAGACATGGAAGCATGGAACAGAGTGCAGAATCTCAGAGGGAAGGCGAGGGAGGGTGGGTGGCGGGGAAGGTGGGTGGCAGGGAGGTAGTCAACCAAAGACCACATATGCATAACCCATGGACACGGACAATAGGGTGCTGAAGGCCTGGGAGGGAGCTTGGGCAGGCTGGAGGGGGTCAATGGGGGAAAAAGGGAGACACATGTAATATTTCAACAATAAAGAATCATTTTTAAAAATGGGGAAAATAAATGTTCTGAGAGGCTAAATGACTTGACTAAGGTAAATGAACTGATATTCAGTAAATTAATTTCTTTGAAGCCCCTTTTCTTGATTTTTTTGTGTGCTCACTCTTCTTTGGGCTAGTTTTTATTTTAGTGGTTGTTTTATAGATGTTAGTGTAAACTGTTAGAAAAAACTCAGTGTTAAAGTTTAGCTTTTCTTTGTTGACTGGATTTCACTACAGTACATTTTAGTGTTAAATTCACAGATGGCTTTAGTGGTCACTATGGACAATTTTGTTAAAACACTTCATGATAGGTAAAAAATTGTAGCCATTTGAAGCTTTAAAATATGAGCTAACATCATGTTTATTTCAAGCATGTGTACTATATGTAATGTACAGCTAGAATTCTCTGGACATTTGTAAGGAGGAGAGGTGACTTCTTGCAAAGCTGGTAAGGCTTACTGAAGGAGAGGGAGTTTAGTCCTTGAAAGGTGAAAATAATCTGATCATGTAGAGACGGGAAGAAAAACTATGCCATATGGAGAAAAGAGTTTAAGCAAAGGCAAGAAGTATAAAGCTCAGTATGTACATACCATTAACTTTATTTTCAGTATACATATGGGGCAAAAGTAGCTTTACAGTTGTGAATACGTGAAACACAAGAGTTTATTCTTTTCCTTTTTTTTAAAAAAAAATTCTCACCCAAGGGTATGTTTAAAGAGAAGAGGGATGGAAAGGGGGAGGGGGGAGAAAGAGGGAGGAAGGAGAGGAAGAGAAACATCAATGTGAGAGAGAAACATCAATCAGTTGCCTCCTGTATGCATCTCAACTGAGTTCCAACCCGCATCCTTTTTGGTGTATGGGACGACATTCCAACTAATTGAACCACTGGGCCAGGGCCAGAGTTTATTCTTGTATTATTTACTAGAGGCCTGGTGCACAAATTCATGAATGGGTGGGGTCCCTCAGCCTGGCTGGCAATCAGGGCTGATCAGGGCCTGTCTCACCCAGTCCTGATTGGGCTGATTGGGGCCGGGAGGTTGGCCGGCTGGCCCTAATCGGGGCTGTTTGGGGCCTGCCAGCCAGGGGGAGGGACCATAGGAGGTTGGCTGGCGCTGTGGGAGTGCACTGACCACCAGGGAGCAGCTCCTGAATTGAGCATCTGCCCCCTTGTGGTCAGTGCACATCATAGCGTTCGTAAAGGTTGCTTAGGCTTTTATATATATAGATTATTGTGTTATTTTCCATACAGACAGCTGTAAATCTACTTTTGCTCCCCCCCACCCCCGTATATTGGACAGAATGCTTTCAAGGTGTTCATGTGCTGCCCCCCTCCTTCAGTTAGAGAAGCAGTGGTGTAACACTTGAAAAGGGAGTCAAGCGAGAGAGTAGATTGGGAAAGATAGATTGGGACCAGATTATGGATCCCAACTTCTGGATGAAGGAGTTTGGACTTTAGACTTTATTCTGTAGGCAATGGGGAACTACTGACAGTAACTTAAATTTCTGTTTTAGAAAGATTATGGTACATAAGATGAAGTGGAAAAACGAGGCTGGACATTGGATGACCATTTCAGAAGATATTTTTAAATTTCAGGGAAAAGATAGAAGACACATCCTATTGTACCTCACTACCAGCAGAGATGGAGGGGAGGGAAGGGATGTAGGCATAGCAGAGGTGGGATAGACAAGCTGGTTTTGATTGCTTGTGTCATGTTGGTAAGTACAGTATTCCTTTGAGCCTATTTTCTCAATTATGTTAGGTCAATGAATTATTAGGTTTCCTCAGGAATTTTCTATTCTGTAATCATGAATTTTTGGAAAGCTATACTCTAGCTTGTGAAATAATGAAAAGCATTATAAACTCTGAAGGAAATATTTCCCACTGTGAACTAAGTCCTTCTCTAATCATTTTAAGATATTTAACCGTGTTAAAGAAAGAAAAGCATGTTTTTGGATTGTTCACTTTTTTCCTTTTATTGCATATTAACAATGAATTTATAGCTTTAAAGTTCTGAAGAAACTAAAGTCCTCTGAGTGATGAAGGGAGAAAAAACTGTTTAAAGCCTAAAAAAGTATAAAAAGGTATAAACAAATGCCATATAGAATACTTCTATTTAATATCCTGCTGGAAAAGGAAAAAGTATCCGATGGGAAAGAAAAAAGTAAAACTCTATTTAGAGATGGCATGTATAGAGGAGGAAATCTCAAGGAATCTATAAACAAGCTGAGAGCTAATAAATTCAGCAAGATTGCAGGGTATAAGTTCCATATACAGTAACCAGTTGTATTTCTGTATGCTAGTAAACTGAATAATCTAAAAATTAGTTAAATAAAAACCCCACAATTCTACATGTCATAGTATCAGAAAGAATAAAATACTTGGGAGAATAAATGTAGTCACTAGGGAAATAAATGCAAATCAAAAACACAATGACATACCATTTCGTACCCCCTGGGATGATTATAATAAAAAAGATGGACCCCTCAGATGTTGTTGGTAGGAATATAAAATGGTGTAGTTGCTTTGGGAGACTGGCTGTGTCTCAAAACATTAGGCATAACCCAGAAATTTCACTCATAGGTGTATACCCAAGAGTATTGAAAATAAATGTAGCTGTAAAAACTTGTATACAAATGTTCATTATTCATAATCCAAAAATTGGAACAACATAAATATTCATCAGCTGATGAATGACTATAGAGACTGGTATATCTATGCAATGGAATATTATTTGGCAATAACAAGGAATGAAGTTCTAATACATGCTACAGTGCTAATAAATCTTGAAAACATTGTGTCAGTGAAAAAAGACAAACATAAAGTGCTATATTGGATGATTCCATTTACGTGAAATGTTCTGAATATGCAACTTGATAGAGACAGAAAGTAGATTGGTCTGAGGAGACAGGGCAATGGGGAGGGCAGCTAATGAATACGTGTATTATTGGGGAGGATGGCAGTGATGAAATGTTCTGGAATTAGTGGTGATGGCTGCTCAATGTTATGAATATATTAAAAACCACTGAATCTTAAAAGGGGGACAAACTGGAAGTCCTTGGCATTCTTTAATGAAAAATTAAATATGTCAGTATACCATCCTAGGATGAGGGGCCTTTATTGGTTTTCACTGTCTTCCTTTTCAAAATCAGGGTTTGAAAAGTCGCTTCCTCTTCAGATTGCAGCAGCTGCATCGTCTTAGTTCTGCCTCATGAGGTATTTTAAATCCTGCCATCACAGAGCAGTGTTTCTTGGATTCCATCAACGCTTGATGCAAATTTAATTTTAAAAATATATTTCAAATTATTTAAAAAATGGAATATGAAACAGTATGCACACTCAGATGTATTACTATTCATAAAATTTTGCATAGCTGCTGGATAACATATTAATCCATGTTTTCAAGTTACCTCATTTTGTGCATGCCTTGGAATCAAGTCTTTCATGTTATTTCAATGTGTAGTACCAGACATTTGTCAAATACTACATTCGATAGGACAGGTGCAGTTATCAGTGCTTTAATAAAACAACAACAGTGCCTGGCCAGTGTTGCTCAGTGGTTGAGCACTGACCTATGAAGCAGGAGATCTCGGTTCAATTCCCAGTCAGGGCATATGACCGGGTTGCGGGCTTGATCCCCAGTGTGGGGTGTGCAAGGGGCAACTGATCAATGATTCTCTCTCATCATCGATGTTTCTAACTCTCTCTCCCTCTCCTTTCCTCTCTGAAATCAGTAAAAATACATTAAAAAAACACAAAACAGTAGATGTCCTCTTTCAAAAATTTGTCAACGTAAGTATATACATATCTAGTATAGATGAGGGTTTTCTTGATACAAAGAAACCAAAATGAAGTTCAGAAGGAAATTGGAAACTGGGGCTGATATGACTGTAATTGTTATCCATAATCCCCCCCACCCCCAATTTAATTTTTGTTAATGAGAATATCTTCCTTGTTCTCACTGACTGCCATTTGAATAAGAAAATGTAAATTTGATCCAATATTTTAAATACATAATAATTATTGTTTTCACTGCTTCATATATTGGGATTCTGCATAAGATACCATTTAAATTTTTATGCATTTGGGATTCTGGAAATTTTTCTCCACATATTAAGTTTCCTATTCCATTTTGACTTCACTCTTATTTGTCAGGGATGTTCTGAAAGCATTCCCCTCCCCACCCCCCACAAATCAAACAGTGAAGCAGGGAGGCTTCCTGCTCAAAAAATATTTACTGACTTTAAATAGCTCACATCTTTTTTCTGAGGCTCCATCTCAGAGCTTGTGCTGCACAAATATTGTTGGCTGGATCATAAGGCTATTGTTGTTATGCCCAATATAAATATTTTAGTTGCTATTTCATGAGTAGTATTTGGAAAGTGATACGTATCCTTGTTTTAATCTCTTTGCACATGCAGCAACAGAGCTGCGTGTGTGGGACTTTATCCGAAGTAGGTTTAGATATGGCCCGTGTCATTAGATTGTCTCCTTCTCTGCCAAAACCTGTGTGGTAAGTGGCAGTGACCACAGGCAAGGTTATGAGAAGTGGTAAGGGGGAAGGAGACAGTGAAAGAGCCAAAGATTACTGAGTGCCTAATAGGTGTGGATATTTATTAACACACACTGAACCTGTTGTTCAAAACCAGTCATGTGTCCATTCTGTTCTCTTCATAGGTGATCATGGAGGAAGCACTTTACTCCCACCAAATGTCACAAACGAATTTCCAGAATATGGGACCATGGAGGATGGTGGAGAAGGCCTAAGAACTTCTCTCGAGTTTGATGCAGAGTCTCTGTCATGCTGCCCGCAGGGGCAGCAGGGGGTCCAGCCTCATGCCGGCCACCACTCTGTGCTCAACAGTATTACAGAAGGACCAAAAGATGTTGGGGGGGCCTCCTCTCAAAGTCACCTCAAGGAACAAAGTTTACAACCCATAGACTCTTTGATTTCAGCTCTGAAAGCTACAGAAGCCAGAATAGCTTCTGGAACATTACAGGCTACAAAGGTACTGGACAAAGATGCTGTTTCTAGTCTCTCGGTTCAGCAGGTGGACAAAGAGCTGGACACTGCCAGTCATCAAACACAGACAGCCAACAAACTGTTCCCTGCTGGCCAGGAAAAACCACCAGATATACCTCTTTCAGCGGAAGTGACGACGGAGGAAGGTGTTCTTTTGCGCGTCCAGGAGGATCTGACAGTGCTGTTAAGTGGAGAAGCTCAGGGTGAGCTTTCCCGGGTAACTGCCCATGGGAGGAAAGGGGCTCTCCGAGTGCAGGAGCCAGCTTGTCCCGGGTCCTCCCTGGGGAGCCCAGCAGCAGCCCACAGCTCTGCGGGCAGCATTGGCTTCCTGAGAGAGGGGAGGTCTGACCTGCAGAGAGAGCACCCAGGGGGATGTGATCGAGGTAGCTCCACGGGACGGCCTGGCCGGGTCAAACATGTGGAATTTGAAGAGGTGGAAATATTGTGGACAGGAGGGAAGAAAAGAGAGACCCGGCAACCTGTGGATTTTGAGACATCCTTGGAAAGGACTACCTCTCCTGAAAATAAGGGGTTTTCCAAAGTGCCAAGCCACCTCATCTCTTCTGCTGGTTTGTGTAATTCAGTTGGTTTCACCAAGCGTGTTGGGGGCGACACCTGGAGAGGTCCTTCAGAGAGGCCTGCCACTAGCTCGGGGACATTTCCCTCCGCACCTCTTGTTGAGAGTGGAGAGGATGAAGTCTTCCTAAAGGAAAACAAAGACCATCTTGAGGAGAAGCCTGAACTGGAGAGAGATAAGGAGAGGTGAGCTCCCATAGTCCTACTGTCTGTGGTGCCTGATACACATAGTTGGAAACCCTTATCCTTGCTTGGCTTTGAGAACTCAGCTCACAATTTTCTGGGTCCTTTTTATCAAACAACAGAAGATTCCTTCTAAGTTTCCAAGATATTCAGGTGATCTTGTTATCAAGTTGTCCATTAGGTATAGACCAGAAAAGCAGAATGATGGAGAGACTGTGAATGCTAAACTATGTGAATCCATTTCTGACATTTTGTTATATTTGACAGGCTTCAGGTTTCACAACATCAAGGTAACTGCAACACCCCACAATTATCTATATATATAAAAGCCTAAGTGACCATTCGACTGGTAGCTATGACGTACACTGACCACCAGGGGGAAGATGCTCAGTGCAGGCATGGAAATATGGAACAGACTGATGAATCTCAGAGGGAAGGGGGAAGAAGGGAGGGTGGGAAGAGATTAACCAAAGATCTTATATGCATACTAGAGACCCGGTACACGGATTCATGTACTGGTGGGGTCCCTCAGCCTGGCCTGTGGGGATCAAGTGGAATCTGGCAGTCCGACATCCCCCGAGGGGTCCCAGATTACGAGAGGGTGCAGGCAAGGCCGGGGGACCCCACCAGTGCATGAATCCATGCACCAGGCCTCTAGTCTTTAATAATATAAAAAGATTTGGACTCTTGACATATCCTGTAGTCATTGTATCCTAACTGAGGCATATTTTCTGGGTGCCACACCAGTGCCTGCATCCAGCCTACACACATGTATGAACACAGAGGTTCTGAGTGAGGGGATGGCTCAGTGTTTTAGGTTTAGAGAGGAGGTCAGGAGGTCAGGAGGCCAGAAATAGACTGTATAATTCAGTTGTTCTGTGGCATTCACATGAGAATCCCTTCTCACAGGAAGAGCATATTTTGATTATGTCCCTGATAAGTAAACTCAGCATCTTATGGTATTTCCTGGTCTTTCCATTCATTTCTGACATCCACATCCACACCAGCTTAGAGCCTGGATCCATGGAAGACACGCCCCGTCTTTCTCCACTTCCTGTGTGCATGGTCTGGCCACACAGAGCTCCTTTCGGCAGTCACCGGAGGCACCATTTCAGATTTGCACCATCTTTCTGCCCTGACTTCATGAGGTCATATTTCATTGTTCTTATGGGAGAGCAAAAGTGTCAAAGCTGAAGGACTTTTTTTGTTTGTGTGGTTGGGATAGGGAAATATCTTTTCCTCTATAATTAATTACAAGTACAAGGAGAGTGAGGCGCCTTTGAAATGGCTATCAGGGCTCCTCCTCTCCACTCCCCCTTTCTCACCCCCCCAACACATAAAAGATCCAGACTTCCCTCAAAAGCAGCCTTGATATGTGGCACATGACTCAGCAATTATATTTCCATGGAATATGCACTTTTGCTGTTGTGTAGATTATTCATTTTTCCTTTCTTCCCTCCTGCCTTCCCTCCTTCCTTTTCTTCCATAAATATTTTTTGATTGTCTTCCATGTCCTTGATACTGCTAGATGCTGGGCATAAAGGAATGTTTAAAATAGACACAGCCTCCCTGGCTGGTTTGGCTCAATAGATAGAGCATCACTTATGGACTAAAGGATCCTGGGTTTGATTCCAATCAAGGGCACATACCTTGGTTGTAGGCTTAATCCTTGGCCCTGCTCGGGGAGTGCATGCAGAGACAACCAATCGATATGTCTCTCTCACATTGAGGTTTCTCTCTCTGTGTCTCTCCCTCTCCTTTCCACTCTCTCTAAAAATCCATGGAAAAATATCCTCCAGTGAGGATGAGCAAAAAATACCAAAACAAAAAATAGACACAGCCCATGGTCACTGCCCTCATGTAGTTTACTGCTGAAGATAAACATTGACCACATAAACATATTAATAATTGTAGAACCACAAATTGTGCTAGGTTCTGTAGGATAAAGGAGAGAAACACACTAGAAAGAATCATTTGAATATAGGAGAGGCTAATTCATTTGGTAACTTGAGCAAGGCCCTTCTTTGGAGGTGATCATTAGGCTGAGCCTCGAGGAATGACTGTGAGTTAGCTAGGCAGAGAACGGAGGGAGAAGATTCCAGGGAGAGGGGCCCACAAGGGTAGAGGAGGCTGCTGGATTGCCTGGAGTTGTGTGAAGCAAGGGCCTTATGACAAGTTTGAAGATTTGACACTCCACCAGTGTGGCTGGAGCATAAGGAGCTGGGGAGAGTGGTGGGAATCGGGAGCTTTATCATAGGAACTTTTCATTTATTCCAAGTATAGTGAGAAGCCTTTGAGAGACAGAAACCCTCTTGGTACGTGATAGGCCTTCAGTCATTTAAAAACAACCAAGACAATTGTATTGTTGAAGGTGAATGCTGGCAATATCTAGGAGGAATGTAGATTACTTATGAGGTATTTTTATTCCTATTTTTATTTTGTTCCTATTTGTAGGAATCTGAGGCTCAGAGAGGTTAAGTTAAGTTGCTAGGTGACACAGCTAGCACTCAGCACACCCAGAATCCAGCTCCAGGTTTTTCTAGTTCTTGACCTCATGTGCTTAACTGAGTTTTAAGAATTTTACCTAGTTATCCTAATGTTCATTTTTAATATTTGAAGAACCTGATACATATTAATTAATGCCCCACACCCCTGTATATTAACTTACAGATTTTTTCTAGGTTTTCACTGTTTTGGTTAGCCTTGTGGTAAACATGTCTGTGGGCTTTTTTTTTTAAAGGTCATTCACTGTCTAATTTTGGACTTGGAATCTCTCTGCAGTGCTGCCTTATTGTCAGCAGGGGGCAGCCCTCGGATTCTAATGTAGTCATCTGCTTGAGGGTGCTTGGTCTTTAAATCAGAAAGTATTAATAGACTGATGAAAGCTTAGTGTATTTTTACTCCATTAAGTTTACACAACATATTTACTTGCTTCTGTTAAAATTAAGCATGACGGTAGCTGTTAATTATTTGAATATGTGGAGTTTAGTTGGCTAAAATGGAAATATTTTATTGAAATATTCATTGGACGAATGTATTCACATACTAGGAAACTAGTTTGAACCTATGTTAAATTATTTTGAGGGTAGTGTAGCACATGTAGGCTATGTTTTTCAACCTGAATTTGTTTCTTTGGTATCTTCCTTCCCAAATATATTAAGACATAAGCCCAGTGAATATAAGTGTTAGCTCTACAGAATGTTATTTTTTTATATGGTTGAAGGGGGGGAAAAATCAAAACAAAAAAGTTAACCTGATATTGAAATTCTTCGTTCTCATTTCTTTGCAGGATTCTTGACCACGAGGAGCACTTTGCGGGAGGAGAGGATGACATCCTTGGGCCCGGGTACACGGAGGACTCCACGGATGTGTACAGCTCCCAGTTTGAAACCATCTTGGACAACACTTCTTTATACTACAGTGCTGAGTCCTTGGAGACATTATACTCAGAGCCCGATAGCTATTTCAGCTTCGAGATGCCCCTCACTCCCATGATACAGCAGCGCATTAAAGAAGGCGGTCAGTTCCTGGAGAGGACGTCAGTGGGGGGACAGCAAGACATCCTGAGCGTTTCTGCAGACGGCGGGATCATGATGGGCTCTTCTAGCGAGATCACCAATGGACTCAGTGGCGCTGGGGAATCCATCTACATGAAAGGCACCCCGGAGATTGCCTTCTGGGGAAGGTACTAGTCCCATCTCTTTTTTCATGCTGGTGGCTTTTGTATCATTTTCTCTTTGGGAAATCGGAGTGTGGAATATATTTGAAAAGCATTTGGCCAGTTTCTGTGGATATAAATGAATGATGTGAGTAAGACATAATTTGGGTTTCAGGGGCAGGTAGAGCACCCTTTAGTGGTTTGCCAAATTGGCAAGCTGCGGTCCCTCATTTATTGGATGACCGTGTACACAGTGGCCACACCCCTGAACACACACCTGTGAGTGAGGAGGAGTAGATGTCAGCTCTGATGACACAGCTTTGATGGCAGGGCCTGGTGCTGTTAAAGGACATGGATAGGTCTTGGCTTTCATTCTGACACTGACATTGGTTGATGACTTGGAGCAGGTTGTTTGATTCGGCCAGAGATTCCTTAATTGAAAGCTGAGGTGTGGATTAGATGGTTACCAAAGTCTCTTGTAGCCCTTTGCTCTGGAAGGTCCTGTTGTTGGGCAGTCTTCCTGTTCCTGGGACGGCAGGGGAAGGATCTGATTATGTGGGTGCTGGAGAGAGCTGATACTTCGGTCAAGACTATACATATTCTCTCTATGTTAAGATTTGTCTACCTGGGAGATAAAATGATATTATATGGGTTCTATGTGCCATACCTGTCATTTACTGATCCATATTGAAGGGTTATCTAGCACTTCATTTCCTCTTGCTCATCATTCTCGGGCTGTTTACTTGTCCTTTAACATCTCCATTGGTGGGCAGAGCATACTAAACTTCCCAAAGATTTTATGGATTTAGTTTTGACATAGTTTTTCTAAATTCAAGTGTGTTAGTGTGTGTTGGTGGAGGTGGCAGGGAGGTTAAATAGGGATAAACTGTTTTAAAGCTCAGTGCTTTTATTAAATGTCAGTATTCATAGTACAGTTTTTCAAGGAACCTCTTTTTGTGAGCAATTCATCCTATATTAAGCATTTTCTATCACCAGTTTGTTTATGGTTTATAGTTTGTTGGATGAGCACGTTCAAGACTGGAACATTATAATATGTAGCTGTGCGTTTCCATGTGAAATGGACCGCGGATGTTGGTTGTCTTCTTGGGTCACAGTGAGATAATGAAAAGAACACAGGTTTCAAAAGCAGAAAACGTTGGTCTGAATTACTTGGGCAAGCCACTTTTTTCTCTCTGAAACCTGCTTTATGTATTTGCAAAATAGGTTTAATGATCCCCAGTGCTATGTGTGACTGAAATTTAAAGAGCTAATTGACATTCAAATACCCAGCAGAGCCCTGGTTGGTGTGGCTCAGTTGGTTGAGTGTCATCTCATGCACCAAAAGATGGCCAGTTTGATTCCTGGTCAGGGGACATGCCCGGGTTGCAGGCTCAGTTTTCAGTGGGGGAGGGGGGCGTGCAGGAGGCGTCTGATCCATGTTTCTCTCACATCAATGTTTCTCTCTCTCTTACTCTCCCTCTCTCTATATAAAAAAAAATCAATAAAAATATTGGAAAAATAAAGTATCCAGCAGAGTACCTGGTACAAAGCAAGAACTTGAGTAAATGTGTGACTCAGAACTGGATGCTGATAAGCCCACATTTAGACTTCCTGTATCTCTGAGATGGGGCATCCCTGAGTGGAAGGTGCTACTGACAATTGTGATAAAATGCTATATAGCACAGGCGATGCAGAAATTTTCATTGAAATTCCAATCCCACTTTCTGGGACAAGTGAAAGTTACTTTTATTACAGACCCAACATAGGTTGGGGAGCTGAGTGGCTTAGGCCAATAGACTTTGCTACAGAAGCCACAGGGAGGGTAAGTAAATAAAAAATCACAGAGTCAGAACAGGAAGGAATTGGGTGAAAGGTGTATCTAAAGTGTGGTCTGCTCCCTTAGAATAGGAAGTCATCATCCTTGGGGCCAGCTTAAGTGCCATCATTAGCAGGGCAGAGTAAGTTAAGGGGGTTTGGGGGTAGGTTATAGTATTTTAGCACCTCAGATTGAGACAGTGGTGTACTTCAGCCTCCTTGAGATAAGGTTTCAGCTGCGTCATGCGCATTGTTGGACCATGAGATCTTGCCCAACGATTAGACTGAATGAGAAGCATCGTAGAGAGGAGCCAGCCGAACTTCTCACCCAGCTCTGGGCATTTTCCTCATGTATATGTCTATATTCAGGGTAAAAAAGATAGGGCAGTCTCAATGATCTTAAGAATTTTAAAGAAACTGATAACTTGCATGTGGTTTTTTTTGACCCCCTCTGCCTCTTGGTGCCTTGGAGAAGTTGCAGCACCAGAAGAATTGTAATGTAGGTAGAAGGATTATGACATTTTCCAGCTTTTGAAGTGGGGCCCTAGATAGCCTTGTTTTACAGCCAAGAATCTGAGCACAGTTTGGTGGGATGGATTTACCTGGTGATAGATTCTGTACCAGGATTCAAATGGCCTGACTTCTAGACCAGGTACATTCACTATTTTAGCTGCCTGGTCTCATCTTTATCCTTTCATTTGATCTAATTTCTCTCAATGCTTTATGTCTGTAGAGCCAGAAGTCTGAGCTGGTGATTATAGAGCTGCTTTTTGTTGTTGGTGGTGTGTTTCAGTTGGAGAAAAAAAAAATTACCAAATCGTTAATAAACATGTCTCCATAAATTTTAGAGTAATCGATGAGCCGGCTTTTAAAAATTTCTTCTGCATTGAAGCATTCTTCTGCAGAGGTAAGGAGACAGACACAGAGGTATTGAACCTACGAAGGGAATCCAGACTAAAATGCTGACTGCACAGTAGTGAACAGGATTGACTTCCCTCAGCCAAGACTCAGAGCTACAGTGGTAGGATTCAAGGAAAACAAATTTTAACTGTGTATTAATAAACGTGATCTGTACACAAGAAAAATGATAAACAAAATAAGGACACATGCCTGGCGTTCCATATCTACTCACCAGCCCCTCCTGTTTTCTTGGCAGTGGACTTGGCGGGACTGGGGTGGGGGAGGAGTCCTGACTGAACTGATAAAGTAAACTCTGAAGAAGGAGAAAAGGAAAGGGGATGATATCTAGCTCCCTGATGATGCTTCTGTAATTGCAGCTTGACATGATCCAAGAAAATTAAGCCCATCCCTGTTGAGGTATTGATTTTAATGTTAGTTGACAGCCAGTAGGAAATATTTTAAAATACTTTAGGTAAGTCTCTAAGCACAGTTTTATATCATATGCATCCCATTATTACTTAGTAAATACATGGTGCTTAATTCTCATTATAAGCTGGGAGAAAGGAACTATTAATGTCTCCATTTTCCAGACAAGGAAACTGAGGCACAGAACAGTTGAGCAACTTGCTCGAAGTCACATGGATAGTAAGGGGCATACCCAGGATTTGAACCCAGGCAAATTTTGTTTCAAAACGAAAAGACATTTGTTTGGCATTGCTTATGTATATATTTTTTTAACCCTGTTCTGTTTCAGTAAGTGCCGTTAGTCACTGAAAATGATTTCAGTGGTAGTATTTGATTTCTCTTGAACTCAGGAGACACTGTTCTCCATTGCTGCTGCTTTAGAGAAGGGTAGAGTGTTTGGAAAGGTGATGAGGATGTTGCAGCACTTGAGCACATCTAGTTCCCCCTCAGGAAGTACCTTCCAGTCTGGGAGTGAGCGGCGCTTTGCAAGCTAAAAGGTAGAGGGGGATTGTTCTTCCCCATTACTCTCTCCACTTAAGTCACAGAAGGAAATATTAAAATCTGCGGTATTCTCATATCAGGTTAGAAAGGACATGTTTAAAGAGTATGTGGGCTCACTGTTTGTCTTTTAAAGGATTATATACCTTTGTGATATCAAATAGTTCACTCTTCATAAGGTGAAAACGTCTTTTAAGATCCTGGAGTAAATCTAGACGGGAAGAGTTAAATTCTCTCAGGTGCTCCGAGTGCACTAAACACCGAGTGTGAGCCAGGGAACCGCATGTCCACCAGGAAATAGCTCGCCCTGTGAATGTAACACAATATTTTAATGAAGGAGCAAAGAGTAGCATCCCCTCCCTTTGTGGTCCAGCTACAGAGCACTCAGGCTGGTGGATCAGCGGTGGTGTGTGAAGTCCAGTCACATGGCTCCAAAATTAGAAAGGATAATTAGAGACTTACAGTAATACATGTTCCAATGGGTTCCTTTGTGTCTGGGTGCTTCTCCCTCGTCGGCCCATCAGCTGATGACTGCAACTTCAATCAGTAAGTTCTGACCTGGAGACTATAAGGCACAGATGTTGTCATTGTGACCATTAACAGAGCTGAATATTGCCCATTTCTGTTGAGCTTAGGTTTGGACAGACAGGAAAAGAGAGATAGCAAATATAGCACTCTGGCAGAAGCTTCTCTTCTGATTCTCTGAGATATATAAAACTTCCTTTTAAACTGACCTTTTTAGTGTCATAGATACATTTTATGTCTCAGCCTCCCAGTTTTTCTCTCGGATATGGCTGAGGATACCGAGTACTCAGGAGACCAGTGCAGCAGAGGAGGTGGATTACATCTGTGTGCCACTGATATGCCTGAGGAGAGTGCTCCGCAGGACGTGGGTCCACTCTGAATTTGATAGTTGTGGTTTGGTGCCTTCCTCTTGTTTTTCCCCCTTCTCAAGTGGAATGCTGGCATTTAGAAGGATCCGCTTTCTTCCTCAGCTAGTCTCTCTCTTTAGTGTTTTTCTGCCTAGGAAAAAAAGTCACATGAGACAAGACGAACACAGAAATTTGTTGATGTATGATTTCAAAAAATTTTTTACATCCCCAATTTAAAACCTGCAGGCATTTTACCGACTTGTGTAAATACTAAAATCACGTGATCTAGTTAAGCTGGTGCCAGAGGAACAGATTTTGATCTTGTGAAACTGCCTTTGGAGAGCTGGCTGACCATGGAGCTCCCTGCTCCCAGCCCCGGGCTCCTCTCTCATTCAGAGCAGGAGGCTCTCTGCCTCAGGGTTCAGTATTGGTGGCTGTGGTTCTCCGGATCTTTTCAGTTTTATTCTTTCACATTTTAAAACTTGTTCTGTAGAAAATAGGTTCTCATTTTTCTCTTTCTAGCTTCCTGAAGCAGTTGTAATGGTGATGTTTTTGTTCAACTATAAAGGATTTCTTGCTCAGTAATGGGGGTGGGGGCTCTACTAGGTTTCAGAGCCAGTCATATCCAGGTTCGAATGCTGCTTCAGTTACTTACTAGGTGTGTGATCTTTAGTAAATTACAATCCAGGAACCTTCCCCAGTGTAACCTATCTGGTATAGAAGGGTGAAGAAGATGAGATTATAATCACGTGGGGAAAAAAATCAAGAAAAGAAGATCAAGTGGCTTAACAAGGCCTGGTACTTAGTAGAAGAGAAATAAGTGAAAATGAATAATAATGCCAGCAACAGTAGCACCTGAGAACAGTCATCTTGCCACTCCACCATGTATTCAAGACCCATAGCACCCTCTGAGCTTCCAGCACAGGCCTCCAAACTAAGCTAATGTGAATTTCCTGAAATATCACTTTTTTCCATAAGAGTACAATGCACTGCAAGAGGGCAGCATAAATACAAACAACAGGAGGTCAAGTCATCCTCTTTACTGGCTGCCTGATTTGGGGTAAGTTGCTTCATTTCAAGGAACCTCTAATTCCTTACTGGGAAAGTGGAGGTAAGCTACCACCCAATCTACCGGTTTGTTGTAAGAATTTGCTAAGTTCTGGTTTGTGGATATTCATTATAAATCTATCATGAGTTTCACAATAGTCTGAACAACAGGAATATAAGAAAACATAAGAAAAAGCCTGGTGAAGATGAAAAACCAGAAGGATTTGGTGGATGTTTGAACATAGGACATGCAAACTGAGTCCAAAGGATTGTGAGATTTCAAGCCTGGATGACATGAAATCAAGTGAGGACCTCAGGAGTCTGAGAGAACAGCAGAGTTTGCAGGAGAGCACCCTGGAGTGGAGCAGTTGCAAGTTAAATTTGAGGAAAGCGAGAGTCCTTCACGTGCAAATGCTAGTGAGAGTGTGGGATTGCAGCTCAGCTGGAGAGACTGGGAGTCCCATTTAGAGGTGAGGCTTGCAGCTGTGGCGGCCAGCTAGCTCATGGAGAGTTAGGAGTGGCCTGAGGCCTTACATGCAGTTGGGTGTTGCGCATCTCTCCAATTCCCTCTGTGGAGAAAACGTGCTCTCTCGGGTGAGTTTCCTGGCAGCTCTTTTGCACTTGCCTCCCTTCTCTGACAGGGGCTTGGTGGTCATGGAAAACAGTGTGGAAGCTAAGTGCTCCGGTCCTTGCTGTTCTGGTTCCTCTCAGGCAAGCCTGGCCCTGGCTCTGGTGGTTTGGGGCTCTTTCTGTTTATTGGATGGCTCCCGTATAAACTGAGGATGGCATCAGGAAATGTTCCTGAATTGGAAATAGGGTTTCCCAGAAACTTTCTAATTCTGTAGTTTAAGCCTTAAAACAAACATAGTAATGCCCAGGATATTGGTGGGTGTGAAGGGGGCTGTGGGTGCTGGTTCAGTGGATGATCTTTTATAAAGGCATATACTAAAAGACCTCAAATGGTAAAGGACATTGGCGCTATGTGTTATTACAAGGAGAATCATAGCTCTAAATAAAAACGGGGCTGGCAGTTAATATTTGAACTGGTGATACAGCAATCATTTTTTTCATATATCAGTGTAATATTTAATTTTCAAAGAAAGCAATAACATTTTCTCTCAGCAGAGGTCACTTAACACAAGATTTGCAACACTAGATGAGAAAGTTGTCCATTGAGTATGGTTTGAGGAAGAAAAAAGAAGACCTTCTCTAAATAACTAGGTTTTTGAAGGCATTTTACATAGGAATACTAGTTTATCAAAACTCCAAATGGGTACAGTTCCTGTGTTTTAATCTTGCTTTTCTTTTTCTCCTGTGGATCTTATACGCTTTCTATAATGTTAAATTGGCTCAAGCCCCTAATAGAGCCTTACTATTCAGTACCAGAGTGACCATGGTGCAAGGTAAGTTGAATGTAATCTTTCTCATGAATGCTAATGAGGATTAATATTAAGCTTTATCTAAACCAATGTTAGGTAAATACTTTGACTTCATAATCCCCACACCTCATATGCTACCTCCTATGCCTGTGCCTGAGCCTTGATCCCCAGATATCTGCTGGTCTCCAAATCTGGAATTATTAAAGGAAAGCCCACACACACTAATCTGAAATTTTCAATCTTTCTAATTACCATTTTGGTCCCCAGTAGCCTGGACTTGGGAGCTTGTTAGGAGAGCAAAATCTCAGGCCCCACCCTGACCGACTGAATTAGAATCTGCATTTTTAAGAAGATATCCAGGCGGTTTACATACAGTAAAGTTTGAGAAGCACTGGTCTAGAAGCACAATGGTCCATGGACCAGATCTAAAGTAGGAAACTTCTAGAACAGGGTTCTCGCACTTGACTGCACATTAGAGTTGTGTGGGGAGCTTTTTGAAATTCTGATTCCCTGAACTTTATCACTGGAGAATCACCTGTACAGTGATAGCTTTAAACAGGTGAATCTTATATTCAGCCTAGGCTGTCAACCTCTCATCCTAGAGTTTGTTAGAAATGTGTAAGGGACCTCACCCCCGACTACTCTCTCAAATGTGTGTTTTAACAAAATCCCAGGTGACTTATAAGCACTTTAAAGTTTGAGAAGCACTGGGAACTGTTTAGATGCAGAATACAAAGCTGACAGTTCCTTCCTTCAGGAGAGCAGGCCTGTTACAGGTCTCTGTGCTGGTGGCAGGGAGAAATCTCCTAAGAGGTTTCTATACAAGTGAGTTGAGTGGCCCTGGCTGTGAGGCTCAGAATGGTTTCTCATGCCATCTTTGGTCTGGTGATCATAGGGTGCCTATTCCTACTCTACAAATATAGGTCTCGATCCATTTTTCTGCTAGGAAATAGTATCATTTTTCCTAGTGAGGAGTGTGGGTTCTTAAGTCAGACAGCTTTGGTTCAACTTTTGGTGAATTAACTCTCTAACCTCAACGTTCTTATCTGGGGAAGGGGATAATAACTTATTATCAGTGATAGCACTGCTTGAACTATTGTCTTCAAAACTTTTCAGACTCACCTGGTATAAATGGACTGTGGTCAGATTGACTTAGGATGTGGTATATCTGCAATAATAATTCTAAGAGTCTTAGGTTACTTGAAGGTGAGGATATTTAATGGTAGTTTTATTGGGTTATAATTACTCTATTTAGCAGCTCCCCAACACAAGGAAGCTGACAATTCCTAGTCAAGAGTGGTAATATAAAGTCTTTAGTATAGTGAAAATGAATAATTATTATTGTGAAATGAAATCATAAAAGGTCATCATTCACACTCAGAATTCCTTTAACAACTATTTTAGGATCCATTATATGATATTATATACTTAGTCAGGTATGGGCCTGTCCTATGAGGCAGTGAAATACTCAAGTCTTTAGTCTTGAGACTCAGAGACCCGATTACAGGGTCCAGCACATATACTCAGTTTTTGTTGAATGAAGAACTTAATTAGCAGCTGCATTATGCTAGGTACTAGGTGTCTCCCAGGGAGGAGGCAGATCAGATGACTTCACAAATCACTCTGGTGCGGGACCTAGAGAGCCAGACAGTAGGGCTCCCAGGCTGGGGCCACTTAGCACGCTTTTCGCAGTGGGCTTTGAAGGAGGAGGCGGACATGTGTAAATGGCTGTGAGGGAGCTGGGGCAGGATGACTTTCCAGATGGAACCAAACTGAGGCAGAAAGACTAACATAACAGCCTCTTGGGTTGGGGGTTTGAAGTTGGGAGTTGAGGGGATAATGCACCTCTGCCTCCCGTTCTGTTAATCTGCTAGACTGAACACATGCAGCTGTTCTCAAAAAGGTAGCCAGGATGCTGTTGCCACTTTATATAACATTTCAGGCATACCAGATGGGTAGAAAACAGAGACCCATGATCTCACCAGCCCGTTTCAGAAATAAAACTTCATGGGTGAATCGCCAACTCCTGTGGATGCCTCCCTGGTCCCATTCCTCTCTTCCTTTCCCTGAAGGCAAGCATTACCTGTGGGTGTTTATAGGTGTGCATCCACAAACATATACAGTATTCTTTCATATACTTTTGAACTTAATGTGGATGCTGTCTTCTTGTTTCCTTTTGTAACTTGCTTGTTTTTGCTCAGTATTTCAAACTCATATGTCTTATTGATTCATAAACCCCAATTTATGAATTGCTGTATAGAATTCATTACATGAATATACACTATAACTTTTCTATTGATGAACATTTTGACTATCTTGTATTTTTGTTATCTCAAATGGCATGGCATGGCATGGCCATGAATATTGTGATTCGTGGCATCTTGTGCACACATGGGAGGGTTTCTCTAGGCTAGGTATATATTTAGGAATAAAATTGCTAGACTGTAAGTTATCATTTTCTGGGTGAACCAAGACATTGTTGAAAGCGCATATTACATTTTCTTTGAGAGTATGTAATTTTATCTACAGCTGTCTATAAAGTAATTTTTAGTTATTTTATCTCCTGATCCTTATAATTCCCATATCCCAACAAAAATAGCAGCAGGAGCCCAAAGAAAAGGCCTGGGAAAGAAAATGAAGTGAACCCGGCTCCTTTCCCCGTCAGGGCACTGGTGCGGACTCTGTTATCCATTAGTGAGGTCTGGTGGCTGTCCTGTGGATCAGATTGCCCAGCTCCCAGCTCCCAGATTCTCAGATGGGCTGTGGCAGTTGCTGCTAGTCTGACAGCTGGGAGTGTTGCCCACTTCTGGTTGTCTGACACCAGGATTTGAACGACAGGACACATGACTATTTTCACATCAACAATAGCGGAAAGACAGGCACAAAACTGGAAGTTGGAAAACAAATCACATAAAAGATTAAGTGTGAATCTAACACAGCTGAACTGTCTATAATTAATGAATTAGATCAATTTTGTTGCCTATTTCAGTCATTCCTTTAGGGCCAGGAATGTGTGTTGCTCTGGGAAATTATGGTCCTTAAAAATAGTACTTCAAAAACCTGAGTGCTGTAAAAGAAAGTGCAGAGTTGACTTGCTTTTTTTAATGGTGTTGGACAACCTTGTCTTTTTCCCATAAGCTGCAACCGCTCCATATAAACTAAGCCGGTTGAACTTTCTCCCTATTGTCAGCCTGCTTCCCGGCTTCCAAAGAGTTAAGCTGGAGGTTTGTGAGGTCATGTGTGACCTCACTGGGTCTGGACTTTTGAAGCAGAGCTCTTGGAGGGAAGCTGCCTGTTGAGAGAGGAGGCTGGGCAGAGGGGGAAGTACTTCAACTTTTTCAAGTTCTTGCCCCTCAGCCCCTGAGGGATATAGTGGCATTCTGGGAGCATGTCACTGTGGAGTCTGTGTGCAGCCGTGTGCACACACCACAGAAGCAGCTGTAGAAGTCCATTAAAAGGGCCCTTGCAGACGATGAAGGCTTGCTGAGCAGATGGACCGGGAGAATGCTCTTTGTATCTGTGACAAAATTATGGGCAGACTGTTTGCCGATGGAGGTAACTGGAATTCCGCTTGTTTTCTTTGTTTGGTCCTGGGCCCTGCTGGATAATACATACGATGGTAGTTACAGAAAATGCCTTGATGTTAAGCTGCTTTATTTCAAATGAAAAACATTGTAAGAAAGTCTTAGAAACTTAGGAGAATGATCATTCTTAGAGGTTGTTTTCTAAATTAGGTGACAGAAATGAAAAGGGTGTATTTGTTAGGGGTTTCTGATGTTTAGTCCAGATGAGACGTCTCCCAGCATAGACTTGTGGTGGGATGTAGCCTGGTGCTCCCAGACTGTGTGCGCTTTCAGATACCTTTTGTGAAACTGGAACTTCATTCAGGCATTGGAAAGTCACCAATTTGAGCTGGTCATTCAGTGGGGTCCATTCTGCCTAGGGCACAAGGCTGTCATTCTTGTTTCAGTGTATCACTGCTCTAAAGGGACTGTGTTGTTGGGATAGAACATGATTTGTCTTAGAATTCGGCATTTGGTTTGAAACTTCAAAGGCTAGCCAGTCATCTAAAGAAAAAAGTCATAGGGGTTGTTTCTGTTGGTGTGTTTTTTCTGGAGTTGAGGGAATTTCAGCCGCACAGTTTATCTCTGGGAGGGTCTCTCTCTGTGTTCATGTTCAGCAGGGATAGACAAGTGCAGGGTGTAACCTCAGTGATGGAAAAAGGGAGCTCAGGCCAAGTGCGCTGACATTACCTCCAGTCCTTTTTTTGTTAATCCTCACCCAAGGATATTTATTTCTCTTGATTTTTAGAGAGAGTGGAAGGGAGGGGGAGAGACACACTGAGAGAAACATCAATTTGAGAGGGATACGTCGATTGGATTGGTTGCCTCCTGCACACATCCTGGTGGGCACCCTAACCAGGGCTGCGGATCGAGCCTGCAACCGAGGTACGTTTCCTTGGCTGGAATCGAAGCCCAGACCTTTCAATCTGTAGGCCGATGCTGTAACCATTGAGCACCCCGGCTAGGGCTATGTCCCTTCTTGAGATGCTTAGGGTTAAAGGATTTGTGAATACCCCAGAGCATGTGAGACCCCAGTGCTTGAACATACAGTCAGCTGATTATAGCAGGTTTGTTTGTGGGTATGTATTGATTAAGTTGGTATTTTTTGTCTTGTTTATAGATTTTTAAGTTCATAATTTTAAGTTCATATTTCCAGTATTTTATTTTTTAAGATCTTTATTGTTGAAAGTATTACTTATGTCCCCTTTTTCCTCCTATTGACCTCTTATAGCCCATTCCCCACCCCAGCCCCAGGCCTTCACCATCCTATTTGTCAATGTCCATGGGTTATGGGTATATGCATACCAGTTCTTTGGTTGATCCCTTCCCGCGTATGTCCAGTATTTTATATCATTTGTCTTAGGTGTCCCATCAGTATAAAGTTTTTACCTCTTTCTCAGTAGATGTTTTGTTTAATAGCTTTAATAATAAAGGACAAAGAGAGTGCTTGAAAAAAAGGACGTGAAACATATTCTGTGAGAGGCATAATGCATAGTGGTTATGAGCCTGGACCTCGGCATTGTAGGCCCATTGGTTTAAGTTAACCTCTACTTCTTACTGTTTGACCTCTAGTAAGTTACTTAAGTACTCCTGATTGGTTTCTTTACATGTAGAGATGCTAATATGAGGGGTCTGTGGTGTGAGGATTAATTGAGGTCCAATGCATGGGAAGTATTTAGCAAAATTTCTCCTGCATTAATAAAAGCTAGATTAATATTAATAAACCTTGGCTACTATTATGTTTAAACTAGTAGCCCTGTGCATGAATCCGTGCACCAGTAGCTTGCCAGTAGCTCACTGCCACCCTCCAGTAGCTCTCTGCCCATTGCCCCACCCTCCTGTAGCTTCCCCTGTCCCCCCTGGCCCTCTCCCTCCTCCCCCCCTCATAGCTTGCTGCCCTGCCCCCTCCTGTAGCTCTCTGCCACCCACTTGTAGCCAGTAGCTCGCTGCCCACTGCCCCACTCTCCTGTAGCTTCCTCTGTCCCCCCCCTCCCCTCCGGCCCACCCCTCATAGCTTGCTGCCCTGCCCCCTCCTGTAGCTCTCCACCGCCCACTTGTAGCTCGCTGCCCCACCCTCCTGCTGATCTGTGATCCGGTCGTTATGCTGTCAGTCGGTCATTACGCTTCACAGCATAACGACCATTTGCATATTACATCTTTATTATATAAGGTTGTTCTTTCTAATTAATGTGAGGCACCTGAGGAGGAGTTAGAGTTGTGGCTATGCTGTAAATATGTGGCAGGGTTCCAGGTGGCACCTTTATAGTGCCTTGGACCCCACAGGGGGCCCCTCTTCCTAGCCATCGGTCACCTCTTGAACATAGCCTTTGGTGGCAAGGAGGGCTGGGAGGGAAAGTGGGTCGGTTAGTGCAAGTCCATCAACACTTAGTGGGAACATCACTAGGCTTCTGTCCTGCCCTGTCAGTAATGTGTTGGTTTCATCATCTTTGAATATGGAGAATGGCATTGCAACACTTGTACCTCACCGCTGGCATGTGACCCATGCTGGGAGTAAGAGTGAAATGGTTGTCAGGACCTGCCGTTCATCTGCGATCTTTCCATCTACTGGCGCAGAGTGCCCTCTGCCACGCAGCGGTGGCTGCTCTTGGAGGGGTTATCTGTGTTTCTAGGGCGGCCCTTTCTATCTCTGTGTTCCAGGAGTTAGTAGCTGTGCTAACTAACTGCTTAGCTCCTATTTCCTGGACTGTAACTTGTGGACAGCATCTTTTTCCCATGGTTATTGAGCCGGTAAAATATGTGAAAATGCCTGGCACAGAGTAAGTACTAAATACTAACAAACTTTTTGCTTCTCCCAAAATTGCTCCATTTCTTCTGTTGCTGTGAAGGTAATTTGTAAGTCTCTCCTTGTTTTGTTGTATACAAGTCTCATGTCTGATCAGTGCTTCTAAAGCTTTTAATTTAAACAATTTGCGTGTGTTATTACTGGACTCCATCTAGTATCAGTTTCTCTGTTTGCCTCCATGACTTCCTAGTACACTCTGTAATCCGTACAGCTTTTAAATTTAATTTGAACTAGGAAAGGAGTATGTTCCAATGGTAACAATTCAAATAGGAGTTCGTTTGGTGTCACTTCTTAGAAGGAAGCTGCTGATGGCTTCCAGTGTGTCTGTGCGAGGCAAGGTCTGGGCAGCTCATTGGGAACCAATTGGAAACTGCCTTCCTGGCGCAGAGGACAGATTGGTATGGAGAGTGCTGTCCGTGTCGCCAGCGCCCGTGCAGCTCGGTCCCTCTCCAGTGCCACGGCACAGTGTGTGGAAGGTTGGGGAGCTCCCTTGAAGGGATCTGCCTGCACAGCGGGGTGTGTCACCCAGAGCCCAATGTGCTTGACTGGTTGGTCCAGCTCTAGCCACACTGTTTGGTTCATGTGATCAGGCCAGAGCCTTGCAGGAGTGTGAGGCACAGGGCTCTTCTCAGACTCTTGGGGCTGAACCTGCTTGAAAACACTCAGTCCCGGAGTTCTGGGGAGACAGAGCCTGGGTTGGATTCCAGCAAGGATTTTAGTCATTGTTTCGCTAGCCTGAGGGTGTGGTTCAGTCAGCCTGGTCTGCTGTTGTGTTTGGCTTTTGGTCACTAATAACACTGGGCGGAGGAGGTGTAGAAGGAGGTGCACTGAATAGGGAGTTGGAAGATGCGGGTTCAACTTCCAGCCTTGCTGTTTACCAGCTGTGAGCCTGCACAAGGCTTCTTCAGTCCTCAGTTTCTTTACTTGGGAAACGGGACCATTGTGAGGGTGAAATAAAATGAATAAACAAAAAAAACTCATCGACAGCAGAATGGGGAAGGGGGTGGAGGGAGTCAAAAGAGGATCAAATACAAGGGGACGGAAGGAGAATAACGGACTTTGGGTGGTGAGCATATGATAGAGTATACGGCTGTTATATTATAAAGTTGTATATCTGCAATTTGTAATTTATATGTTTTTGACCAATGTTACCCCAATAAATTTAATAATAAAATATATAATGTACGTGAAAGTGTTAAATAGACTGCAGAGTTCTCTATGGATTTTTAAAATATGTTTTTCTTAAAGAACTGGCTCATTCCCCTGAGCTGGTTTAGGTAGATTGAAATATTTGTGCTTTGGAGGAGGAGGAGGAACAGTGTAGCTGCCTGGTATTTGGTGTCATTGGACTTCATCCCATTTCTTCACGAAGGTCATTTGGCCCCTCTGCTGTTGAGTGCCCCCAACATGCCTACAGCCTGTATTTGAAGGGAGGAGAGCAATATAATTTCTGTGCTCAGAATGTTCTCCACTCCCTTTTGTTGATTCAGCTGGTCCTTTATTGAGGCTCTGCTTCTCAGCAGGGGAAGCACTGAGACTGAAGCCCTGTGCCTCCCCCATTTACCCAGCTCTGCTGCTGATTGTGAGACCTGGGATCCCTCAGTTTCCTCATCTGTACAACAAAGGGGTTGGACTAACAGGCCTTTTTGCATGTTGGATGAAGATGATGACTGTCTTTCTTTTTCAGTCTTTCTTCTACCTTGCTATAGCCATCATGTGATTGACCAGTTTCTCCTTCTTCCTTTTAAACAACTTAGACAGTTACTTCATAAAATAAGATGAGTGAGTAATGAAGCTCAACATCCAGTCAAGGGCACTGAGTTGACTTCTGAGACTTAAATGTAATGAAAACCTTTTAAGGGCGACAGGGTGTTAGGGTGACTATCAAATTGTCCTGCCTATTACCTCCTGACTTGGACATTGCCTTGTTTTATAGTCATCCATGACTAATCACTCTCTGATCAGGACTTCACATCTCAGCTCTGTTATGGGAGCTGTGAGTACCTGAAAGGGGAAAGAAAGGATGGCATGGCAGCTGAAATGGAGATGCCATCCTGAGAAGAAATGGAGAAGGAATATTCTTTTAGCCAAGACTGTAATCCCTTCAGGAAAGGGCGGAGGCTTTTGCCAGGCTGTGTGGGAGACGTTTGCTGTGCTGTGGTTTGGTTCTCCGTGCTAGTCATCCATCCTGGTTTCTCAAGTTCTTTATCTAAATCTTGTTGGATACAGGAGCACATCTATCTTGAGTGGACATTTTCCTCAGCCTTTCCCAGGTGACTGCGCTTCTAGGTGACAGAATGATAGGGAAACATTTGTATTTCTTCCGTATTTGCTGCTAAAAGATAAACAAAAAGACAGTTAAAAGCTATCTCTGCAGCATGAAAATCAGAAGGCTCAGGACTGGTCCAAATTGTGGGAGACAGTATCTGGCTCCTAGAACTTCTGTGTAGTGAGGACCTTGGGGGATTCATCAGCTGGGCCAGCTGTTAAAGACCCAAGGAAGATGTCCTTCTCGTTGAAACAGTTCACCTAAAGAATTGCAGGACTTGGGGCTTCAAAGGCAATGGTTGGTAAGAGGAATGCAGATTTGTGTGTGATTGGCTGTACAGCCCAAGTGTATGACTGTGTTTTGTAGGAGTTATCTCAGTTGTAGACTCTTCCAATAGCAATGTAAATGGAGATTCTTGCTAATTCCAAAGGGCCAGGTCTCTGATATTTACCTTGCATAAACTTTGAATCAAGTACATCAACACCTATTAAAATGCCAGATATATAAGTGCCCCTTCAGGATTGGAGGTGGGGATATGGCTGACTGGTTTGGAAGGTAATGGAGAGTAAACCTAAGTTGTAAATTGTCTCATTTTCTGGCATCTTGACTTTGGAAGCTGGTATGTCCCATCCTTGGCTATGACTTTGAATTCACAATGGAAATAGCATAGCAGAGCATTTTCTGCAGCTTAAAAATGAGGGGACAAAAAGTATCTATGTGAAACACAGCCACAGAATGTCCGTTGCCACATTTTAATGTAGTAGTAAACTGCCTAATCGGAAGGCCTCACTTTCTATGTGGGGTCCTGGTAAAGTTACTGGTCATTCTGGGGCCCCCCAGTTGATAAGCAATATGGATTTCATAACCCCATCCTTTGAGGGTAACTTCTTTAAAAAAAGAGAGAGAGAAAGAGAGAAGAAAAATTTTTAACAAAGTATTTTACTGGGAAATTTAGGTAGAACAAAACAGGTACCCAGCACTGCACTCACACACAAAAGACTTTCCAGAAACATCGTGAGATGAGAGAGAACTCAGTCAGTAAAGCGATTGAAATGTCAACACTGCTTCTCAGTTCCATGGCACTTCACTTGGCTGCCTGAGTGGGAGACAGCCATCTCCTGAGTCAGCAGCATCTCTTCCTGTAGCATCCAGGTCTTCTTGGGAGGTCTCAGGGCCCCACAGCCATGAGGCCAGTGCTGGCAAGAGGCTGAGAGATCCATTGCTGAAGCCAGGCTGTGGGCCAAGGGTGGAGTTGCCCCACCCAGTGTGTGTTAAGTATCAAAATCCACCCATGGTTGGCTAGTGTAGAAGTAATGTTTATCTTGTATTGCACTCAGTTCTATGAAAATATATCTGAAGACAGCAGTCTGTTGGAACTGCACACCAACTTGGCTAAAAATGGAATTAGATAGGCCTAAAAGAACTTGTAGAGAAATTGTAATTAAAGGAAGTAACAGGATTTAGGGGTTCCCCCCCCCCTTTAAAATAAGCTGTTCTTTTTGTGCTCTGGAGCTGTTCTTTCCACTTGGTTTCTTGATGGCACGTTTTCTCCCTTCCTGCTCATCTCCCCCTGCCTTTCCTGCCCCATCTTCAGAGTTATTCATGTTGTTATCCCATTCCTTTCCCTCAATATTTAATCGTGCTCACACACCACCCCCTCCCCCATTGTGTCTCCAGTCCACATTTTGTCTTGCGGAGCCTCAGTAGCCACTGATGGGCTGGAACTAGAAGTCATGATGTTGTTGTAGCCATTGCACATCTCAGGCCAGTGTGACTCTGATGAGCCCAGCGTACCTCCAGAGCCTCCTGCGGGAGGTGGATGTCTGCAGTAGTTCAGGGTCAGCTGGTGAGATGAGGGTCTTGCAGGAAGAGTGTGATGGTGGGAGTTGGGAGTCTGGGGCTCAGGTTCCAGTTGTCTGTATCTAAATTTTTAGCCTCTCTCTGAAGCCTCCATTCACTCATCTGGAAATGAGATTAGATTAAATAACTTGCAATGTATATTTCCAATTCCAAAAATCCATTACTTGACTCTGTGAAATCATACTCATTCTGGCTCCTTAGATTAGAGCTTTGTGACCATATATGATCTATACAAGAACAACTTGAAAACCAGCAAGGAGCCTATGAACTTGGAGCAGGTAGAATAACACCAACACTGAGCAGCAATGCTAGTAACTTGCCCAGTGATAAGATGGAGAGCATGCACAGGGAGGGAGCATTTCCATTCTTTGGCTGTCTTTCTTGGGGTGCTTCCACAGCTTCACTCTTTGTATTGTTCTCCCATGGAAGCAGCCTGCACTGGTTACCCTTTCTCAGAATTGACCAATAAGAAATACTTGATTGAAATCCCAAATGCACCTCTTCTAGGAAGGTGAGCTCAGAGACAGTAGGAGATTATAATTCTCTTCTTGGCTGAAGTAAGTGACTGATGGTTGCATCTTCTCCATCCCTTTTCAGAGGCTCCTTGTTTCTCACTTCAAAGCAGAAGTGGGAGCCACAGCAGCTGAAACGAAACCAGGATGTAGGAGGTGAAAGTCCACGTGATTCCCACTTGCCTTGTAGTTGTCCAGTGTAAGGATATTGGAGGCCCTGTGTGCAAGAGAACACTTCTCTCCCTTTGGAGTGGAAGAAGTATGGAGTTGGCAATCTGGGGTATATTACACTAACTCCTTGAAACTGGGCATGTCGCTAACCAAATTCTGAGCTGATCTTATCTTTATTTATTTTTATTTTTATTATTTTTTTGGTTAATCTCGAGGATATTTTTCCATTGATTTTTAGGGAGAGTGGAAGAAAGAGGGAAAGACAGAAAGAAACATCAATGTGAGAGAAACACATCCATTGGTTGCCTCCTGCATGAGCCCAAACAGGGCCTAGGCCGGGAAGGAGCCCGTAACCAAGGTACACACCCTTGGCCAGAATCAAACCCAGGACCCTTTGGTCTGCAGGCCGATGCTCTGTACGCTGAGCCAAATCAGCTAGGGCTGATCTTATCTTTAAAATGTGGGAGTTGGGCTAGGCAATATTTAGGGTGTTTTCCAGGGCCAACACACTAGGAACCTGTGATTTTCCTCTTTGTTGGCAAGACCAGGAGAGAGGAGAGTCAGTGAGGGAAGAGGAGGGATCAGAGCAGCAGGTACTGCTGGTAGAGCCTGTACTGTCCTTGAAGGCAGAGGCTGTCCTCTAATTTTTGTGCAGCTCAAGTCCAGGTTACCTCCGAACATCTTAAAATTGGTTGTTCCTGTGGTCAGTGTACTGATTTTGGCATTTGTTTATCAAGGCGCCAGCAGTCTAAGGCACAACCTCCCACAAACTTCAGTGGCTGAATTTTTCCTGTGGTGGCGGCAGAATTTTTGAACTGGCTGCACCTTCACCAGGAGAATGTCTCCCTCCTGGGAGAAGTGGAAACTTTTCTATCCATCTCCCTCTTTCTGTTTCTTTGTTTTTTGTCTCTTCAGTATAAGCCTCAAGGATGTTCGTGGTTCCCCAGCCTAATAGTCTTGTGTGAAATGTCTGTTGGCATTGGGTTGGAGGACCTGATGGTGCTTTTGAACCTTGAGGGGAGGATTAGCTGGGACCCTCAGGGACTCTCCAGGGAATTATTCACCTTGGCTATCTTGATAACAGTGCTGGTCAGAACATTGGTATTCTCACTGATAAGGTTGAGCACATGCATTGAATGGTTTA
Organism: Plecotus auritus; assembly: GCF_963455305.1. Classification (NCBI taxonomy): domain Eukaryota; kingdom Metazoa; phylum Chordata; class Mammalia; order Chiroptera; family Vespertilionidae; genus Plecotus; species Plecotus auritus. The sequence goes on from NC_137772.1 coordinate 29,752,866, forward strand.
TTGAGAATACTTTCTGGTCAGGAGGGTGTCTGAAAATCTTTTTCTTTCCTTGCTTCTTTCAGTAGCACAGGGTGACTTTACAGTTGGCAAATTGCCTTGAGTTTTAAGATGCACCCTATCTCAGAGAAGGATACCACTCTACTGGGGCTGGAGAAGGCTTTGTTTAGGCTCATCCCACTGACTTACATGAAGGATATAAATGCAGTGTTGATTGTTACACTTGCATTTGGTTATCTTACATGTTGGTCAACAGGGACATAAAAAGGATTTCATCTCTATATGCTTAGTTTACTGACAGTAGTTTCTGTATTGAATTCTTAGACTCAGTGATAGTCTGAGTTGAGTTTCTCTCTTCTGGATGTGCTAGATCCAAGAACTCTCATTTGGAACTACCCATCTCCTAAAACCCTGTCCTGTTCCCCTGAGCATGATGAATGAAGAGAGAGTTGCCACTTTGCTATGTCACTAACTCTGGGGCCACGAACAGGACCAGTCAGTGTGGTGGTGCAGCTGCCAAAGGTCCTGGAGATTGCACGGCTCCTCGGCTCACTGCTGCTGTGGTAGCCTCTCTGTCCCTGTCCTCTGCAAGGCAGTATCTGTGCAGATGTGGCCAAGCTTTTACGAGTGATATAATCTCGCATCAGAGTGGTAGTAGTAAATATGCTGTTTACTTCTGAGGAAATATTTTAACTTACAAAATGTCATATTTTTATCTCATGATTTTTCCCTCTTCAGAACAAACTTACCCTCAAGTTAAAACTGTATTCCATTTAAACTAGTGGCCCAGTGCATGAAATTCGTGCATGGGGAGGGTGGGAATGTCCCTCAGCCCATCCTGCACCCTCTCCAATTGGAGGGGACTGGGGGACTCTAGCAGCATGCATGCAGAGCAGCTAACGCCCCCCCACCCCATCCCCCCGCGGGGCTGAGGGGACTGGGTGCTGCCATCTTATGAGGGCATGATGGTCAATTAGCATATTCCCTCTTTATTATATAGGATAGGATAACAAGATTTTAAAAAATCTAGGCCAGTTTGTGAACTCATATGACATGCCGCGAGCCATGGCTGTACACTCCTAGATTTGAATGCAAAGCTTTTCCCACTGATTTGGAATGAACTGGTCATTGTAACCAATTTGTGTGGAACAGTTGTTTCTCATCCCAACCCTGTAATGACGTCATTTTCTTTATACCCAACATAAATGCTTTGCAGACTAGATGGTTCTGGAATTTGACTGCTGTTTTTCTCCTTATTAAAATCTTGTGTTGCAAAAGAGCCCTGCTAGTGAACAGTATCCTTATAAGTTATTGTTTTTGTGCTTCTAACTTTTCTGGTAATAAATCCAATTTTTCCATGAAAAGGCAGCCCATCCTTTTTAAGGTGGAATAGGGTTGTGGTTGAAATTGCAAATATCCTGTGTGTCCTATTTTGATTTCCTAGCTTTAGAGTGTCTTTTTAGTGGAAGTGATTCAATCTCAGTGTGGTTTGGGTTCAAGGGTACAGAACAGTCAGAACTATAAATATGGTTGAAGGAAGCAGGATCATTATTATATTTAGCCAAGATAAAGTATACTTTAAGTTGTTTACATATAAGGCCTTGAATTAGAGAGAGGAAATGTGTTATCCCCTTAGGAGTCATTAATAGAATTTTCAAGTTTCTGATGGAAGATATGTGTCTACCTCAAATTACTTATATGTGCATGAGAAAGAAGAAGGGAGAGAGCTACTTGTAGAGAATTCCACCTTTAGAGTTACCAGGGGACTGAAGGGGGAACTTTCTATGGTATCTTCATTTTAAAAGAATGATTATCAAAACTGTTCTAGTTTATTTCTGGGGAGATAGAGCTCTTAGATAATTATGGATAATTGATATGATGTAGAGGTTAATAATGCATGTCTTCCCATAATCATATTAAAATTTGTAATCAGATCACACTGATTGCTGGGACACTTTGGGGACCAGAACTCTGTGCAATGGGTAGGACTGTGTGTAGGGTTAGGAACATGGTTCTTTACCAGGGGATTTGTCTTCATAGCCCACCATAACCTGGCCATTTCCTGACAGTATTACCTTGGGCAAAAATTCACCCTTCTTTCCTTCTAAAATGGTCCCAGTAACATCTACTTCCCATCTCAACCAACATCAGTTGAGATGATGCTTATGAAGTGCTAACACAGTGCCTGGAACTAGTAAGTGCACAGGGAATGCCAGCTGTTGTCACTGTCTTTGTTGCCATCATCATTGTTATTTATCAGGGAGTTCCATATACTTGAATCCGCCTATTTCACCACACATTTCTATTCTTTCCATTGAGCATAAAGCTCAGAATAGCGTTGAGGGACAGTATTCCACACTCACGTCTTTTTCTACTTCTCCTCTATTCTCTGTGCCTTTTTTGGTGCTCTCTGGACATTGCGAGATGAGGACTGAAGTTGTATCTGAAAGCTATTATTAGAAGAGCAGAAAGAACTACACACCCAGGACACTGAGTTCTTTGTAGGTATCTTTCCAGGGAGGAGGAAGTCCTATGGCCTCCCTTACTACTTTATTGCACAAAGTGGGGGTGGGGGTGGAGAGAAATTCCAATAATATCAGACCTCGTGCTGATATTTTTAGCTATGGTGATTCTGATTCCTCATTCTGGCTGGTCTGTCTGTAACAACTCTTAGTTATGGGTCCCTATGGTCCTTCTGATGATTCTATTTTATTTTTTATTAACAACCACAGCAGAGACACAGTCTTCTAGAGTGGTACACTGTGAGTGGAAAAAATAACATGGAAATCAACTATCTCCTTACAAAAGTTAGAGAGTAGAAAAATGTACGGGTCTCTGCCTAAGAAAAATCCATGCCTGGTCCACGTGTTCTGGCAAAAGGGAATGTCAGGGGAACTTCCTTTCTTTCTGCACCTGAACAGGATGCCAGGCTTTCTGTAGTCAGAGCACTCTTCCCTGATACCTATTTATGTCTAAAACCTTGGCCGAAGAGCTCTCATTGATTGAATATTAGTAAAACCATACAATATTTGTGAGATCTAACTCACCTTAAAACTAAACCAAACATCCAGATTGCTGTGAAGGAGAACCAAAAAAGTTGTTTCCACTTAAGCCCCTGGTGGGAGCATTTTTATGCCAAAACTGAACTACCTCTAAGCAGTCTCTGCACCATAGAGGGTTATAAAGGGCTGGTACCCTTTGGAGCCATGTGGTCTTGAGCCGCTTTGGATTTATGGGAATTTACAGTGATGTTTCAGAGTAGCTGTGGTTTGGTCCAAGGAGCTCAGGTTGTGGGCTAAATGCTGTTTGGTGTGGTCCTCGGTCAGCAGACTCAAGTCTCCTTGTGTGTCCAGGAGAAGGCTACTTCCCTTCCTGGGATTCTAAGACATTTGATGAAATACCTGCTAAAATGGGAGGTGGGGGAGTCCATCTAATTGCCACCTTTCTACTCCTATGGCTAGTAGGTGCGGTTTTTTTTTGTTTTTTGTTTTTTTTTTTTTACCAGCTCTACCTTCTCTACGCCTCCATTGGTCTTGAGCAGGGGTCCTCAAACTTTTTAAACAGGGGGCCAGTTCACTGTCCCTCAGACCGTTGGAGGGCCGGACTATAGTTTTAAAAAAAAACTATGAACAAATTCCTATGCGCACTGCAGGCCCGGGACGAGTCGGCTGCTAAGCAGGACAGGCAGCGGCACCCGGCGGGCCGGATAAATGTCCTCGGCGGGCCGCATGTGGCCCGCGGGCTGTAGTTTGAGGACCCCTGGTTGAGTATTCAGCTTATAAATAGAGTAGGTTCTCGTTAAACAAAGGGAGAGGCCAGATACCCTTTATTAGTTTATGCTTCTAAATTCATTTGTTATCCTCACATCCTGAGGCAGAAGGGGTGTCTCTCTAGGTGCTGTGGGTCAGTATAGAAGCCGCTTCCTACCCTGCTCCTTCGGAGACTTCCTGAGAGTGGTTCAGTCCTGTTAGCAACAGACAAGGGTTTCTTGAAAACCTCAAATAATTTTCACTGTCTTCACCATAGTTGAGTCACCCAGGATGACTGGTTGATACCAGCTGGCTGGGTGCAACCCAGAAAAGCCCACCCACACACCAGCACCCTTCCTCTTCGAACAATGCTTACACTTCCTCTCGCCATTTCCACATGGGATCCGGGGAGCCCTTTCTCTGCAGGAAAGTAAGTGCGATTCCTCTGTGCTAGTGGGTTTTAAAACTCGTGTGTGTGTGTGTGTGTGTGTGTTTAAATAGACAAACATTTTAAAAATAAAGTATTACAAAGAACTCAATTTTGTCAGATGGTTGGAAGTGGAACTGCTTTGTCAGAAGTCTGAGTGGGGTGATACTGAGCTCTACTCTGGGCATCCCGACGCCCCCATGGTGCTGCTTCAGTGGGTTGTCCTCACTAAGGATGCATGACGTATTTCTCTCTCCTTTTCCGTGCTGCACACGAGCATACCTAGACACAGGTACACACGTTAGCAAACCGTGGGACAGTCTACTGAGCCATCTGATTAGTGTGGGTACCACCAAACTGCCTTAGGCATGAGTTGTCACTGCTGTTCGGGTTCACCAGGCAGTTTAGGTTGTAAACTTGATTTTTATCCAACAGAAATCAGGAGACTTCTTTTGCTTTCTATTCCCTACTTAGGTTTTTGTTAAAATAGCACAGAATATTTTAATAACCTAAATAAGCATAGGGCAGTTTTATAGAATTTTAGAAGAGAATTCGCCTTGTCCCCTTACACACACAGGCACACGAGTTATGCAGATGAATGAATATACTGAGGCCAAGGAAGTGAGGTGTAACTTGTCTCAAATCTCACAGTTGGTGAAATTGAAACAATAATTCAACTCTCTTGACTGTTTTAGACATCCTGCTGTTCCAGAATGTCTTTGCCATACCTGCCATGTCTGCCCACTGTCTGTGATCTGCCACACCACACTGGCACCACGGACCTCTCCCAGGGAGGTGGATAAGCAGTATTCAGTGTGGTGTCTGAAGGCAGACTTCCCAGGGACACATCCTAGCTCTGCCATACTGCTTTCTCATGCCTCAATTTTCCCATCTGTCAAGTGGACATACTATATGAAGATTAAATGTGCTAATGTCCATAAAAGTCTCAGAACAGTGCCTGGAACATTGAAAATGCTTAATATATATTAACCCTCATTTTTGTCTGAATACTGTGAATCGCAGTGGAGAGAAGCGAAGTGGAGTCCTTTTTGGGTCCCACTGAAGTGCTTACCTCAGCCTGGGCCCACCATTTAGCTCATTTAGCCTTAGCAAATGCCAACCCCAGGTCATTTCTGGGAGGCCTGCATGTTTGTCACAAGTGTTTTGAGACATTCTGGCTTAGTTCTTTCCTCCAACACCCACTTTCCCCCAGCCCCTCGCCTATTACTCAGGGGTGATTGGGGGCACGGGGCTTAGCTGCATAGCATGATGTGGTGGAACAGTCTCAAGCAGAAGAAATTTCCATTTCTTTGAATTATTGCAGAGTAAATTTGTTTTACTCCGAGGACAGAGGGATCCTTAAAGGCCCCTGGGCTGACTACTTTTACTAAGCACAAGCCAGTATTTTGTTCCTCCATGTAATACCTTGGAGTTTAGCAGGAGGTGGGCGGAGAGAGAAAAGTTTTATGGAAGGATGGCACTGCTTTGTCTGTCTCTGTGAATAATGTGGGTGCGATAACCACAAAGTATTGCTAAGTAACTGCCACATCTGTCAGTCCACTGTCATAGGCTGCGTGGGAGGCAGGGAGATACTGTGTGGAGCTAGTTGTGTCATCACTGTGTCCTGGGCGAGCCACAGCCAAGCTCAAGCCTGGCTTTGTGTGCTAAGACACTTGGAGGCTAACAGCGTGGCTACTCGGAGCTCAGTGTTGTGTTGACTCATAGGGATGATACCTGTGGTGAGTGGTGTGTCCTAGAAGTCTTGGAGCTGCAAACCCTTCCTAGGAAACTTGTTCTTCTCTGGGTGAGTAATCCTGGTTCCTCCTCAAAAGTAGGTTGGCCACTGCGATTTGCTGTGACAAACGGAGGCTCCACCTTAAGGACCAGGGCTTGTGTGAGGAAAAGCAAACCCAAGGTGCTTTGGTGGAGGGAGTGTTGCTAGAGCAGCCAGGGAAATTTGCCTTTTGACAAGGGATCTTTTCAAAGGAAAGCTTTGCTCTACTGTTTGTGGTCTTTTTCCTCTTTCATGCTTAAGAAAATATTTTCCTTGAAAAGTACAGTTAGATTTGTGTCTAAAAGTTCCGTGGAGAAAATGTTTAGATTAGTGGTTCCTTTTCTGTCTATGCTCTGATAAAATAATGCCAGAAACGGATGAACTAACCAATCAGAACGCTTTCAATGATCTGCCCTCACGTTAGAACACTGGCACACTTTTTTTTTTTTTTTTTTTTTTTTTTTTACACTGGCACACTTTTGTGGTTCTTCCTTCTGGTTAAAATGAGCAGCAGCCTGACTATTTGTGAGAAAGCTGCGCAGGAAGTGGTGTTTTGAGATTTAGGTTCCTTTTCAAGGACCTCTCCCTTCTGTTTGTTTAACATTGGTTTTGAGCTGTCTGCCACTTCTGTTTGTATGGTAAGCCCATTTCCTTCAGGTCATTCATTTAGAGTATTCAGAGACCCATTGAGATTACTAAGAAATAAACAAGGCATAGTTAACAAAACATTTTTGAAGCGCAGTTAACTGAAATAGGTTGTCAGCAACTGAAGGCTTGCATCAGTTTTATTGAACATTATTATTTCAAAAACATTGAATTTTGGCTTGCATGTACTTAAAGTTTCCTCGGCTCCATTTTTTTTTTTTTTTTAAAGAGGACAGGACACATTTAATAATGAATAATGACTCACTAGTAAGTAAAGTGCTTTTGGAGAGCAGAAGGGATGAGGAAGGGAGAGTCAGACTGTTTCCTTTCCAGGAAACCTACGTTCTGTCACTTGTCCAGTGGTAAGACCGTGCTGACCTTTTGGTACTTTTTAATACTTAGTGTGTCTTGGTCATATCACGAAACCGTAGCTCGACATGAAATCAAAATGCAAAATCTAGTATTACTGGCAGAAGATTGTTTTAGGAACTAAAAGCCCTGGTCAGGGATGCAAGATGAACTCAGGTGTGAGCTTTGTCAGATGGCATTATATGATTAAATAGTTAAGCCATATGATTCATTTGAGAAATGAGACAACTTCAAACCATTCATAATTATGCTCTTTATTAGAGAGCTGGGAGAGATGGGTCTATACAGTAGGCTTTTAGTGCAGTCCACTATCATTTCATTCCCAGAGTGACGCTCCTGACCCAGTAGCTGTCCATCTGATGTATAGCATGATCTCTTGAAGATAAACAGTTGTCGATCTAGTCGAAGTTGGAAGAGTCATCCTAGTCCTTGAGCAGGGTAGACAATTACTGGAAAACATCAGAGCTGACCAGAGTGCTTTTAGAATTTAGTCTCTCCTCTCATTTACTCTGCACACTGAGGTCTTTGTCAGTTAGTAATGAAGCATCAGGAACAGTGACATCCTGATAACCTAAGTGGTTTGACCTAAAAACCTTCCATTTAATCCTGGTTTCCTATAAAAACTACACCATTAGGGCAGAGAGGGGACACAATCCATTTCCTCAGGGCCCACCCTGATGTTTACTAGAATTGAACTGCCTCTTGCTCTGTGTACGCATACTAATATGTATTTTACCCGGGTGATGGTTCAGGTGACATTGACAGGGAAGCATTTGAGCGTTTATTAAAATACAGTGGCAAGAAGGCGTGTTCACCACAAAGCAGTGAAGTCTCAGTGGATTGCTGGCCCCTGGTCCAGTGAGGGCCCAAGAGCTTGCTTGTGGCTGGTTCAACACTGTCTCACATTTGTCTCTGTGTTCTACTTTCTGGCTCTTGATCTTTTTTCTCTGTGGTACACCTTCCACTGAGTTTTTAAGATTATACGTATATCCCATCGTTGTCACTGCTATCTGGGATTCTTTTTTTAGTTGGAGCATTTCCCACCCCTGCCAGTAGGTCTCCATCTTAGTTTTGTTCTTTCCTTCTGAATGTGTAGTTAAAAGTCTTTTCATAATATGAAACCAGAAACAGAGAACTTGATTAGAGCAAGACTTGCATGTATATTAAAAAGTGAAGTATATATTCATTGATGACAATTTGAGAAGCACAAAGAAAATTATCTACTGTTATTCCACCTCCAACAAATTAGTACTGTTGCCATTTTGGTATATGTATTGCCAACATGCGTGTGTGTTTGAGTGTGCACATACTCAGGATGTATTTAAATGAGTGCTTCCCAAAGTCTGTTGCAGATATAGGAAATAATTGGTGGTATATGAGATAATTGTAGGAAATACATGACTAAGCATGTTTAGTTAATAGCTATATACTCTAGTGTGTATTATAAAATAATAACTAGTGCATCCAACCTATGACTTCATGGCTACAATTGCTCTGGAACACCTTCAGATGCTATGGGTCCTCAGGACCTCTTCAGCACCTCACTCATTATATGATTCATTATATGACTTCGATGTCCAGCACATCAGCAATCTGGTCAGCTCTACCTTCAAAATGTCTTCATATTTCAACCCTGTCACCACTCCTGATGCCACCATGGTCCAAATGATCCAAGTCACCATCGTTTATTATAATATCCTTTTACTGAGTGTCCCACTTCAGTCTTTTCTCCATCTGTGTTCACTTTCCATCTCAGAGCAAAAGCCGGAGTCTTACCATCCCCTGCAAGTTCCTGCCTGATCTGCCCCGTGTACACCCCATCCCTCTATGACCTCATCTCCTCCCACTCTTCTTGCTCACTTTGTGTTCGAGCCATTGGTCTCTCTATCTTTCTTTGAACACACCTGGCCGGCTTCCGCCTTGGTCCTTTGCCCTTGCTCTTTCATGTTCCTGGAAGCTTATCTCCATAATGCCCATGGCCAGCTCCCCACTTCACCTTTTTAAAGGCTCCTGTCTAGTGAGCGTTTACTGGCTACCTTCTCTAGCCTTCTGACTCCTTTCCCCCTAAATTTTATGTTCCCGTTGCCTGCTTTATTTTTGCTCCCTAACCATGTCATTTAAGTGCTGTGTATTTTACTTATTATCTGTCTCCCCACTAAACTGTAAGCCCCACCAGGGCAGGGATTTCTGTCTTTTTAAGTCAATGTTAAATCTCCAGCACCTAGAAGAGTTTCTGGCACTTAGTAGGCACTCAGTAAAAACTTACTGGGTCAGTAAAAACTTACCGGGAAAGTAGGTTAAATAAAGGCAGGTGCTGATTTAAAGAATAATATTGAGGAAATCGGTACATGTGGTACAGGGGTATGCAGAAATCATGAAAGTGATAGACGAATGAGGTTTGACCAACACTGATTTAAGTAATTGTTGAGTTTTTCTTTTATGTTCTTATAAATAGCACTGCAGTAAGTGTTCTTCAGTAATTTTCTTTTGTATATTTATGATTTTCCTATCTAATAAATAGGGAATATGCTAACTGACCATCACTCCATCACAAAGATGACTGCACCCACAGCTGAGGCCAAGTTCCCTTAAGGAGCCTTAACGAGCAATCAGCAGGGACCTGAGGCTATGCCCTCCCCCACCCCCATGGGGCTTGACAGGGGACCTCAGGCCAGGCCCCCCACCCAGCAGGGCTTGACAGGGGACCTCAGGCCACGCTCCCCACCTGGCAGGCTTGACAGGGGACCTCAGGCCATGCTGCCTGCCCTGGCGTCAGGCTGGGGGACCTCAGGCCACACCTCCTGCCTTGGCACCAGGCTGGGGGACCTCAGGCCATGCCCCAACCTGGTGGGGCTTGACGGGGACCTCAGGTTGTGCCCCCCGCCCTGGCGCCAGGCCAGGGGACCTGAGGCCACACCCCCCACCCAGTGGGGCTTGACAGGGGACCTCAAGGTGCGCTTCCTGTCCTGGTGCTGGGCTAGGGTACCTCAGGCCACACCCCCCACCAGGTGGGGCTTTACAGGGGACTTCAGGCCGCACCCCCCACCCCGGCACCAGGCCGGAGGACCTCAGGCCGCACCTCCTGCCCCAGCACCGGGCCAGAGGACCTGAGGCTGCGCCCCCCTGCCTGGGTGTGCTTGACAGGGGATCTCAGGCCATGCTCCCCACCCAGCGGGGCTTGACAGGGGACCTCAAGGTGTACCCCCAGTGCTGGGTCGGGGGAACTCAGACCGCGCCCCCCGCCCAGCGGTGCTTGATGGGGGTCCTGAGGCTGCACCACCCTCCCCACCTGGCAGGGCTTGACGGGGGACCTCAGGCCATGCCCCCCACCCAGCGGGGCTTGACAGGGCATCTCAGGCCATGTCCCCCACCTGGCGGGGCTTGACGGGGGACCTCAAGGCACGCCCCCCTGCCCCATCTGGGGGACCTCAGGCTACGCCCCCTGCCCGGCGGGGCTTGACAAGGGTGGGACTGGCCGGGTCTGGATCTAGCCCAATGGGGCGGGGGCGGGGGGGGGGCCGGGTTTGGGTCTCATGCGATTTTGAGGCGCATGTGGGTGGGCAGGGACTTGACTCTGGGTCCCCCCCCCTTTTTTTTTATATATATATTTTATTGATTTTTTACAGAGAGGAAGGAAGAGGGATAGAGAGTTAGAAACATCGATGAGAGAGAAACATCGATCAGCTGCCTCTTGCACACCTCCTACTGGGGATGTGCCCGCAACCAAGTTACGTGCCCTTGACCGGAATCGAACCTGGGACCCTTCAGTCCGCAGGCTGACGCTCTATCCACTGAGCCAAACCGGTTTTGGCTGGGTCCCCCTTTTAATGTGCACGAATTTCATGCACCGGGCCACTAGTCTTAAAATAAATGCTTAAAAGTATAATTGCTGGCAATTAGGATATACACATTTTTCAGACTCATTGAAGCTAGGAAATTTATCAGTTTACTTTCCTCTCCAATATGAGTACCTGTATCTCTTCCCATACCTCATTATTTGCCTTTAAAAAATATTTGCATTGAAGAGAGAGAGAGAGAGTGAGAGAGAGAGAGAGGCATCAATGTGAGAGAGAAACATCAGTTGGTTGCCTCCCTACCCCTCCTGACTAGGGACCAAACCCAAAACTTGGTCATGTGCCCCAGCCAGGAATCCAACCAGTGACCTTTCAATGCATGGAACAATGCTCAACCAACTGAGCTGCACGGGCCAGAGCTTATTATTTTTAAAAATATATATTTTTATTGATTTCAGAGAGGAAGGGAGAGGAAGAGAGAGATAGAAACATCAATGATGAGAGAGAATCATTGATCGGCTGCCTCCTGCATGCACCACACTGGGGTTTGAGTCTGCATCCCAGGCATGTGCCCTTGACTGGAATCGAACCCAGGACCATTCAGTCGGCACGCCGATGTTCTATCCACTGAGCCAAACTGGCTAGGGCCTCAGTGCCTTTTTATATTGCACATTTGATGGCTGGAAAATGCTCTCCGAGTGCCTTAACTTGTACTGCTTTGATAACTTACATATATGAGCATTTTTTTCCACATGTTTAATTCTGATCTTTTTATCCTTCTTTGTGACTTGCTTGCTCATGTTTGTTTTGGCCTCGGACTCCAGTTGCAGTGGACTGAAAAGGACATGAACTGGTTTTATTGGATGGATATCACAGGCACTCTGGTTTATATCCAACAACTGAATGCAGAGGGCAGCCAGACCTCCCAGAGACCGTAGCTTCCCTTCATCATCTTCACTCTCCTGCTTTTTTTTTTTTTTTTTTTGCAAACGGGATTTCCCTTTTCTTCCTTTTCACAAGTTCTCTCTGCTCTCCCATTAACACTTAATTCCACCTGTATTTGGCTTGCGATGTCACTTCCTTTGGCCCTACTTTAATTATGACCTTTCAGTTCAGGTACCATCATCATCTAAGTGCCATGGGTGTCTGTGTCCCAGATGTCTAGGAGTGAGCAATCAAGTGGCTTCATCAGGTTGTCACTCTGGTTGAGGTCAGGATGGGGACTGAGGCAGCTGGGCCGGCTCTGTTCAGGGCTGAGGATGGAGCAGCCTCTCTAGGAAAGACACAGTGACTAAATGTTCAGGACAGTGTCTGTTGCCCATTTCTTTATTTGGTGTATTCATCTTTCTCGTGTGGGTACACAGAAGTCCTTCACATATGAAGGCTAGTGTTTTCTTTTGTCTCATGGGTGTTTTTCTGTTCATTTATCATTTTAATTTTGCTCGATGTTGTTACCATGTAACCAAATCTGTTAATTAAACCATGATTTCTGCTGCTAGTATTAAATTTAGAAATAGCTTCTCTGTGAGGAAATCTTACATTCAGCTGTATTTTCTTCTAATTCTTTATGGCTTTATTTTTATCCCCTTGAATTATGATAAATTTTAGGGGAATTTGAGAGAGAAATAATATATTTGCCATATTCATTCCAGAAGCATAGTGTTTATTTAGTATTAATTTCTTACAGCAAAATTTTGTAGTTTTTTAAATTTTAGTTCTATACTTTTTAAAAGTTTACTCCTACCTACTTTATAAATTTTATACAATTATAAGTAGAATTTTTCAACAATTATATTTTCTAAGTTTCCTTCAAGGTTAACTAAAGCTGTTGTTTTTATATTTTTATTTTGCAACTGGCTGCCTTACTAGTTCTAATAGCTTTTTTAACTTCATACTTTCAGGCTTTACATGTAGGCAGTTACAACATCTGCAAGTAATTATTTCTAGTTTCCTCTATCTTTTTATTTCTTATTCTCATTTTATTGTGGTAGATCTTTTAGGATGAAGATAATAATTGTAATGGGATATAGAGCATATCTTATACTGATGTATTTTGTTTGGGATAATTATTCTGATCAGATAGAATGCTTTGGGAACATATAGGTAAACAAAACTAGTGGAAAACAATTCTTGACTGAAAAGAGATTTTCTCCACTGGCTGAATGTATAATTTCAGGCTTGTCTTAGAACCTGAACAGTTCACTTGTTATATTTCTTCTGGTCAAATCATTGCCTTTAGAAGTTCCTGTAAAAATGTACATGTGATCTGTTCCATGAACATACTGTACTTGCTAATGTATCATGTCACGGATTTAGTCTTGTGATTTTCTGGTAATTGATAGTGGTCTACTGTAATGGAAAATTGAGAAATGGACCTTAAACAAATGGAGTAGGAAGTGTTTTCAAGGCAATGTCAGCAGGAGCCTTCATAATGTAGCCACTGTGTCTTTTGCCTGCTCTGTGTTCTGCACACCTCCCACTTCCATCCCTAAACTTCAGCCATGGTGAACTTCTTCTGCTTTCTTAAATGTGTTGTTCTCTTGCCTGTTCTTATCTCCCATTCTTAGCATTCTGGTCCTCAGAGTCAAATTCAGTGCCACTTTCTCTAGGAAGGCTGATTTCTCTAGACTAGGTGTGTGTCCTACCACATACTTCTAATGCACCTTTTAATTTCTTTAAAGTAATATTCTTATAATTGCTTTTTAAAATTGTCTTTTAAGAATTGTTATAGCTATTTGTAGGGAGCGGCTCTAGGGTCAAGCCTCGGGCTGACCTGTGGCAGGGCCACAAACAAATCCCAGCCTGGAGGGGCAGAGCTCTCCTAGCATAATTAAGCCTGACCTTGTAGCCCTCCCCTGTTCCTTCCTAAGTTGCTAATGGGCTGTGGGAGGTGCAGCGAGTGTTGCCAAAACAAGAACATTTGTATACATGTTAATCTACCCTCGTTTTAATCAGACTATAAAATAAAGCATCGGCTTGCAGACTGGGTCTTTTGTGTCCTCATCCAGGCATGGGAGATCCACCGAGCCCCAGCTGTATTCTCTTGTCTGTCTTTTCTTCAATCCTTCACCGCCCCTCCTCAGGTTCACCCTTGGCCATGCTGGCACGGCACAGCTATTCACCTGTGAACTCCTGCACACTGCCAGAGAGTATATGCACCTTATTGACCTTTGTGTCTGACACTACATAGTCACCCAATAAAGGTTTCCTAAATTGATGATTAAAAGGGGAATGGAAGAGAGTTAGGCATGTTTATCAGTGAGCCTGAGGGAGAAATTGCAGGGAGATGCCTTGATTAGCAAAAATAGTAGCTAGCAAGAGGGAAGCTGCATTGTTGAAAGGGGCAGGGACATGCGTGCCTGTTTCAGAAACATTTACTTTTACCTGAATCTGAACTTTTATAGACTGAAGGCCAGGCCTTCCTTCTGCTACTGGAGTTGAGCCAAGAGTCTTGAGGGATCTGAAAGGTCATTTTCTACATGGATGAACTCTGCGCCCTTGGGAACGAAGGAATATAACCCTATTCTTTATGCTTTGCCCTTTAATTTCTTGCTCTTTGGGATTGCAGTAGTGTAGCCACTGGGCTTTTACAGCATCCAAAATGGCAGGCTGGCTCCTAAAGTTCAGGAACCCCACCTACAATAAATACCACTTTTAAAAGCTAGAGTGAAAAAGGCAGTCGGAGCAAAAAAAACAGGAGCTTGTATGAAAAAGTAGTATTTGTTGCTCTTTCATTGGCCAAAGAAAGGAAGATTTGCTTTTGCGAGCCTGGATGGTGACAGTTTATGAAAATATTTCCAGCAGTGAATAAAAATTATCAGGTAGTTTTAGTGTTCCTCAACTAGAGTCAACTTATCTCCTATACTTCTATTGTTATATTATCATATTAATTCTATTATAAACTGAGAACTCAGAACTGAACATAAGTGGGAAGACCGGACACTTTTTCAGTTATTATTTTCTATATCTCATTTATTTGTTCAGTGTCTTCCTGACAGATCTGCTGTTTGATGTCATGTTGAAACAAACAGTGATTTTATGTGAAATTACTGCATGATTGACAAAATTAAGCAAGTTAGACTGCTGGCTTCAGCGGATTGGGTTGGGGTGGTGCTGTGTGTATGTGCAGATCAATTCTGGAGCTGCACAAGGGTTGAATTGAACCCTTTCACTTTACAGATGGGGAGCTGAGATGTTAAGCGACTTTCCCGAGGTCATGCAGCATTTTAGCTTCAGGGCCAGACTATTGGTAATAGTTGCACTATTGTAAACACTTGCCATAGGTAATAATTTTACCTGTTTCACAGATGCGGAAACCGAGGCACAGAAAAGTAAGTTGCCCAGCTTCAAACAGCTCGCACATGTCAGAGCCAGGATGTGAACCAAGGTCTGGGTCTTGAGTCCTTGCTTTTAACCAGTGAGTTGTTTTGCTTCTCCCCCAGTTCAGTGTTCTCTGCCCATTACAGTACTGTCACCTGCAATAGCTGCCTCCCCAGTATGTGGCTTCTGCAAGTGTTTTCCATACATGCACATGGCACTAGCTCTCCCCCAGTATATCATGCTCTGGGATGGCTCAGATTGAATGAGTCTAGTCTGTAAGGAACCATGAAACAGGAAACATATCTGCAGGCCTGTAATCAGTGGTAGTCATTACCTTCAAAGACAACTACAACTTCTTTAAGGGTATAGTTTGGGTTATGCTGTAGTCTTTTATTTCCTTTCTCAACTATGGTTGAGAACTGATTTCTTTTTGAAGCTAGCTCAAAAACCATCAAAAGAAATGAGTTGATGCTATAATGGCCAAAGGTACTTTGATGCTTATTAAATATCTATTTCTCTGGTATTGATCACAGAAGATAATTTTTATTGCTATTTTTTTTAAAATAAGTTGTAGTATGCATTGTCTGTGTCCTCCTGAGAAATAGCTAAAAGAAATTCCCAGGAGCTGTAAGGCTAGATTCACCCAAAATTGATGTTTTATTTATTTTTTTAAAATATATTTTTATTGATTTCAGAGAGGAAGGGAGAGGGAGAGAGATAGAAATATCAATGAAGAGAGAGAATCATTGATCAGCTGCCTCCTGCACACCCCCTACTGGGGATCGAGCCAGCAACCTGAGTATGTGCCGATGCTCTATCCACTGAGCCAAACTGGGTAGGGCCCAAAATGGATGTTTTAGATATGATCCATTGGAGTTTATAATCGGGGAGACCAAGCAGAACTTGAACACATTTTTTTACCTTTACCACTTATGGAATCTAGAGTTCAGAGGGTCCAGAGGGCTCATTCATTCAATAGAAAAGTACTAAGGTTTGGTGTCTCTAGAGCTTTCTTGAGGGAAAAAAAAAAATGGCTGTGCTTCTTGCCCATCAGGTTCTGTGAGATGCTAGTCTTTTAAAGACTTGTTTTAAAATTATGATAAAAATTTCTCTCAAACTTTAGAGTATCTTTTTATTCATCTCACATGCATTATTTTATTCCAGACAGAACTAGAAAAGTATCCCATTAGAGGCATGACAGAAGTGCTCTGGGGCTGCAAGTCAAGTCAGTTGTGTGTTTGGGTAGGCTGTGGAGAGGCGTTTGAAATGAGCCTGGAGGAGTGAGTGGATTTCCATGTGCTGGAAAGGAGGAAGGACACGTGAGGCTGAGGGAGCAATAGCCTGAGAAAAGGGGCTGCGTGGTGAAAGATGCAGTGAAGTGAACTGGAGACTTGATCAGCTAGTGATAAGAACAGTGTGCTAGTAACAGTGAGGTGAACCCCCTGCTAGGCAATGCGCCAGTATTCTGTAGGCCTAGGTCTGTTTGAGTCTCCTAACCCATACTTTTTTTTCTTAGCGATTTTTGCCTTTCAGTTTTATTTGAGTTCTCTATTAGTGCAATGGGTTGTTGAACTATGTAAAGTCCTCTAGGATTGAAGACAGATGTGGTTCAATTCCAACTTTGTATCTACATAGCTTTGTGTCTTTGGGAAAGTCAGTCTTTCTGAGCCTCACTTTTTTCTTCCATTAAGTTTAGAGTGCTTTTCAGGCCTTATCCCGAGTATTAGGAGACATTTGTGAGAGAGAGAGAGAGAGAGAGAGAGAGAGAGAGAGAGAGAGAGTGTGTGTGTGTGTGTGTGTGTGTGTGTGTGTGATTTAGTATAAAGCATTACCTGTAAGTGTAAGGGGAGAGAGCAGTTAGTGGTGTCCTCATCCTATCTAATAATCCTATCTAACAAAAGGGTAATATGCAAATTGACCATCACTCCAACACACAAGATGGCCGCCCCCATGTGGTCAAAGATGGCTGTCCCCCTGTGGACACAAGATGGCCACCACAAGATGGCCAGAAGGGGAGGGCAGTTGGGAGGGACCAGGCCTGCAAGGGGGGGCAGTTAAGGGCAATCAGGCCTGCAGGGGAGAGCAATTAGGGGTGACTGGGCCAGCAGGGGAGGGCAGTTGGGGGTGACCAGGCCTGCAGGGGAGGGTAGTTAGGGGCAATCAGGCCATCAGGGGAGGGCAGTTGGGAGGGACCAGGCCTTCAGGGGAGGGCAGTTGAGGGGGACCAGGCCTGCAGGAGAGGGCAGTTGCGGGGGGGGGGGGCCATGCCTGCAGGGGAGGGCATTTGGGGGCGATCAGGCCAGCAGGGGAGGGCAGTTAGGGGTGACTGGGCCAACAGGGGAGGGCAGTTGGGGGTGACCAGGCCTGCAGAGGAGGGAAGTTGGGGGGGGGACCAGGCCTGCAGGGGAGGGCAGTTGGGGGGAACCAGGCCTGCAGGGGAGGGAAGTTGGCGGGGACCAGGCCTGCAGGAGAGGGCAGTTGGGGGTGACCAGGCTGGCAGGGGAGGGCAATTAGGGGCAATTGGGCCGGCAGGGGAGCAGTTAGGCATCAGGCTGACAGGTGAGTGGTTAGGGCAGCCGTGGGCAAACTACGGCCCGCGGGCCGGATCTGGCCCGTTTGGCTGTTCTATCCGGCCTGCGGAGCCGAAAGAGCAGAGGGTTCTCTTGCTCTCCCCTCCGTTCCTTTACTTTGAATTTATATTAGTTCACACAAACACTCCATCCATGCTTTTGTTCCGGCCCTCCGGTCCAGTTTAAGAACCCATTGTGGCCCTCGAGTCAAAAAGTTTGCCCACCCCTGGGTTAGGGGGTGATTAGGCTGGCAGGCAGAAGCAGTTAGGGGCAAGCAGGCAGGCAAGAGGTTGGGAGCCAACACTGCTGGATTGTGAGAGAGATGCCCCACTACCCGTTTAGGCCCGATCCCCACTGGGCAGTCGGGCAACCCTCGAGGGGTCTCAGATTGGAGATGGTGCAGGCTGGCCTGAGGAACACCTTCCCCCATGCACAAATTTCATGCACCGGGCCTCTATTATATAATAATAAAAGCATAATATGCAAATTGACCGAATGGCCAAACAGCAGAACGACCGTCCGGATGACCACGCCATGACACACACTGGTGCCAGGACAGCCAAGGCGGGTGCGATGCATTTGAGGGGGGGCGGCCGCCATTGCCCCACGATCACCTCACAGAGGGAAGCCCAGGCCACCAGCCGGTGGGGCGATCAATTGAGGGGGAAGGGGAAGGGTGGCGGTGGACACGGGCAGCTCCAGGCCAAGGCAGGTGTGGGTGGGGGGTGATGCTGGCTGCCAGCAGCTGGGGGAAGCCCAGGTCCTGGGTGCCAGTAGCCGGAGGGAAGCCGGTGCCGGCAGCTGGGGGAAGGAAGGCCTACCCTTCCACGAATTTCATGCATCGGGCCTCTAGTTTATAATAATGAGCTTTCCCAAACTTTGGCAAGTTTGTATCAATGGGAGTTATTTCTGTAAGTATTTTGGTTGCTGTGAAGTGACTAGCATGTGACAACGCTATGACAAGGTGCAGAAACGTCATCTCTTGGGGACTTGGAGCTGGTGGCATTGCAGCAAATTGTGGACTTTAGAATCCCACGGGGCAGGACCACAAAGCCAGGAGGACAGGACTTTCATCACCTCTGGTGGATAAAGGGGAGGGGAGAAGTCGCACACACCTTTGCTATTGCAGCTACTTGACTTGTACTTTCTTCTTTTTATTTTAAGTGGTGGGGTAAAGATCTTTTAATAGGACTGAAGAGATGGACTTAAAGTATGTTTAGGTTTTATTAGCGTTAATTCTAAGGATAGGAATTCTGATTGTGAAAGTAAGACTGTCTAGATGATTTGATTATAGTTGAAGGAGAAATTGGAAAATGAATTTTAAGAATGGCAGCAAAGTGAAATCTGTTTTCTACAGACCCCGAAGGAAGGAGTGTATCCTCCGAGTGGAAGTCCCAGATTGGTAGGTTTTTCTTTTTTTAGCTTCTTGAATGATTTTCTAGCTATTGGCTTGGTTAGTGTTTTCTTTTCATTGCCCTTTCTTCCTCTCCCCTCCCTCCTTTTCTTGCTGCCTTTGCAGAGTGATATTACTTATTATACATTTCAGAAATAAAATTAAAGAATAAAGCTTAAATAACAATTTTATAGAGCTGATTGGGTTGATTCATCACTTTTGAGTGCATTTATATGCTAGGATAGGAGTTTCGTGGTGCCAGGATCTTGGAGAAGGTGGGAAAGCAAATATTCTTAGTCATCTGACATGTTATTTTTTATTTTAGAAGAAAGAAGAGGTATATATGGGGATAGTGTATTTGGTGCCATGAATAAAATAGCAACCCCAACCTTCCTGTTCCTTCATCGGGCTGAGGCACTTACCACTATCACTGTCCAAATGTTAGCTCTACGAAGTAAGGCCTTTCTCTGTTCCATGTACTGAACACCTAATATTTACCTAGGACAATATGTGACTCATAACAGATATTCAGCAAGTATTTGCGGAAGGTAAAGGTGTACTGTCTGTCTCCTCTTTTAGAAAGTAAAACTGCACAAAGACAGGGCTTCATGGCCATTGCTATACTCCCTGCACCTAGAAGTATGTCCAGTGCATAGTAGGTGCTTTAAGAAGTAATTGCAGAAAGAATTTATGAAAATTTATTTGTGTATACTTAATTATATAACTATACTAAGGCTGTTTGTTTAGTCATATGGATGTCCTTTAAAAAGTAGACATTTTTATTCCTCGATACCAACCTTATGCCTGAAGTGTAACTTGTAGTAGAGAGCACAGAAGAAAGGCCACACAGTGTATTGGTTATGAGCTTGAACTCTGCAAGTAAAATGTTCACTCGAACTCTAATCCCAGCTTTGCCATTTACTGGCAGTGTTGCCATGTGAAGTTACTTAATGTCCGCAGGTGTGTTGCCTCCTTTATAAAATATCACAGGGTTGTTATAGATGCGGTTTTAAAATTTGTCAAGGCAAAAATGTGTATGGATATTCCTGCTAACTGAATCATCATAGGCAATAAAGAGTGGAAAAGTCCCTGGTTATGCCCTTAGCCCCAGATGAGGATGGCCCCTTTGATCTGTCCCCAGATGAGCTGGATACTTGTAAGAAGATGAGACCTCAGAGGTAGGATTTTATTTCCTTAGGGAATGATCTTCCTGACTTCTTCCTACTGATCTTCCTATACTCTCGTCAGGGAGTTAGTTCTTTCTCTTTAAAATTGCACACAAAATTTGTTAAGTGAATCTGAGAAACCCTCCCGTATCAGATGACAGCGGCTTTCAGTACAATTGCAGTTAGCACCTCAGGGCAGCGCAGGATGGGGAGGATATGCTGACAGCCGCTGTAGGAAGAACTGCATTGCATGGAGCGTGCAGACTGCAGAAGGTATTTGCAAGGTGAGATTGCACAGCGGTGGAGTGAGTGTGGCTGCAGGAGAGGGTCCCTGCTGGCAGATGTGCAGTTCCGAGTGCACCACAGTGAAACCAAGCCGCACTACTGAACAGTGAAAAAGAGGTATTTGTAAGAATTTGGGGAGAGGGCAGAAAGCACGGTAAAAATTGGATAGTAACCACAGAGTACTCCTAAAACCTCTTGTTCTTCAGAAGATGGAAGAGTTAGAAAAGGAAGAGACAACACAGGAGAGTGGAACCAGTCCATTGTTGTCTGGCTAGATAATAGTATTTAGTACCTCGATGTGCAAGGGCTGGTATTTGATCAAGTGAAATTCTGATATGTATACTGTTGAGTGGTTGCAATGTTTTGTTTAGGGATAGGATACTTATGTATATGTTAATTTTTACTTGCTTATCCCTAATATTGTAAATTACATTAAGTAAATTACATTAAACAGAAATATGTTCTACATTGAGACCTCTAGCAGGGATTGACTGGAAAAAACAACCCACTCAACAGTTCAGACTCCTTGGCCACTGCCTGCCAGGTGGACAAGAGCTGTCCCACCCTGACTGGCATGTTACGCTGTGTGCTCAGCAGGACATAGAGATTGACAGGACAGCGCTTGATGGGAAACCATATAACAAACTGTGTACAATATTAAAATTGCAGTCACTAACCATGTAAGGGCCATATAATTTGTAGAGTATCTATTGCTCTTTAGGTTGGTCCACATTTGTACATTCCCTCACAAGCCAATCCTTAATGAACTTCCGTGCCCGCCTTCTTCCTACTTTTGCTGTCCAGCTTCTGGTGGCCAGTGAATATATGGTATACTAATACTAATCCAACCCAGCAAAAATGTGGACCACAGGGAAATTTCTCCATACAATTATTCATTGCGTCCTAAAATGTGTGGAACATCCATTAATACGAATAATTAGAAGATGGTTTAAGATCCAGTTGAAAGTAGTTCAATACCTCATATTTTTAAAATTGAAATTGACCATTCTTTTCCCTCAGGGTGCAATGGGGCAGAATGTGGCACTTTAAAACCATTGTTTTTCAATTAGAACTTTTCCTTAATATGTAACCAATCAGTGATAGAAAACTAATTATTTTTAAGTTTCAGATAATTGCATATGAGAAAAGAGAAACCAGAAAAAAAATTGATAATTATAACTTAACTAATAATGAAGCATATATTGGGTTTTCAGATGGCTGTTAGGGAATTTATTGCTTTTGAATTGACTCTTCCTTAATGATTTTATCACTGAATGGGCCTCTATGGAGGGACGCACTAGGGAATAATGAGTTAAGCATTATACATAAACAGCCATTGTCATTAGTTTTCTTGTTACATAGGAAGTATATATGAGTATTATTTGTGCTGTTTGTCTTTCTCTTTTTAATTGGTAAGGGTTTTAGAGAGAAAAAAAGCAGAGGAACTAGTCCAGGCAATTCTGACTTGTAACAATTTGACATTTCTTTTTTATAAATTTTCTTTGGAGGGATAGCTTTGATCTCACTCTGTGGTGTAGTAAATATTCTTCCTAAGTTTAAGTTTGTGATATATTTCTTTATTGATAATGTTAACACCTCCCTTTAAATGAATTTCTATAAATTAGTTCATTTGAATTTGGAGAAGCAGGAAGGATATCTTGGCCTGGATAAGCAAGTGTTTTTCTGGGTAAGATACTTTCTGGGTAAGATATGGGAGTGCGTGGTCTAAATCCAGACCGCTCTGTCTCCAGCAGTGTGTGCAGTGTATCAATCACCGTCATTAAAGGACATGGTCAATTTCAGGCTGTCTACTCCTTAATTTACAAGGAAATACTATGCAGTTGCCCCTTTACTTTATTTCCTTTTGCTAGGGTGGAAAATGACATGAGATTTTTTTTTTTTATATTTTATTGATTTTTTTACAGAGAAGAAAGGAGAGGGAGAGAGAGTTAGAAACATTCATGAGAGAGAAACATCGATCAGCTGCCTCCTGCACACCCCCTACTGGGGATGTGCCCGCAACCAAGGTACATGCCCTTGACCAGAATCGAACCTGGGACCCTTGAGTCCGCAGGCCGACGCTCTATCCACTGAGCCAAACCGGTTAGGGCAGTGGTCGGCAAACTCATTAGTCAACAGAGCCAAATATCAACAGTACAACGATTGAAATTTCTTTTGAGAGCCAAATATTTTAAACTTAAACTGTATAGGTAGGTACATTGTTATTAACTTAATTAGGGTACTCCTAAGCTGGCCTTTGCTAAAAACACAAGGGGCCAAAGAGCCGCATGTGGCTCGCGAGCCGCAGTTTGCCGACCAATGGGTTAGGGCGATATGAGATTTTTAATGCCGCATCAAGGCAGTGAAGTAACGTATCCAGAGGCT
This sequence comes from Plecotus auritus, assembly GCF_963455305.1. Taxonomy (NCBI): domain Eukaryota; kingdom Metazoa; phylum Chordata; class Mammalia; order Chiroptera; family Vespertilionidae; genus Plecotus; species Plecotus auritus. The sequence goes on from NC_137772.1 coordinate 29,775,740, forward strand.
GTTTCCCTGGAGGATATAAACTCAGAATGTCCACTGACATTTTTAGAGCATTTCAGGAAAACAAGTTAGTCCATGCAAATGATTCGTTCTCCCTTTTTTGCCCACTGAATTGGGATTCACTATCCCAGTTTGCACAAAGAAGCTTCTGTGCAGATCATGAATCTGCACATGACTTTGTGTCATTTTTTTTCTGTTTTTTTCTCAAACTGGACATCCAGTAACAATTGCTTTGCAAAGGAGTCATCTCAAATATTTATGATGTGGTTGTACTGAAGCTGACGTGGTAATATTGCAGATATTACATTTTCATATGAGAGCTGGCCCAGAAAAGTTGCAATTTAAGTGTCAAAAACCAAAACAAACCCAAAAGGCAAAAACATGACAACCTGCATCAGCTGGCTCAGGCCTCCAGAGGAGTATGAACCTCTGGAATGAAGAGTTTGCTCATTTATTGGAAATCTGTGCTTCTAAGGCAAAAGCAGCCTACTTCATTCACTGGTGTGTTTGGTCAGTTTCTGTGCCACTGCCTGCACGCTGGTGCCCTCTTCTGGAATCATAAATGCAGGGCTGAGCAAAATGAAGGTGCTTTAAAAGGTAGGCTGAGGAGACAGAACCTCTGAATGACACTTCTTAAAATTCTTCATTGGCAAAGATTGAATTTTGGTCTCTGTGCTAAACAGAGAGATAGCTATTAGGGATTTTGACCATTAGGTGTTGTTTATGGTTTTCTTTGAAAGGCCCTGAAATCACGTATAAGAAAGATGAAGTCTCTTCTAGAGAAAATGTATTCTTTGTGTGTCAAAAATGGGTTTATTTGGGGCAATTTAAGTCAGTATTAATTTCTACTGGAAGCTAACATTTGTATACAATACAAATAGCAGTTTACATTAAATAAAATACTGTCAAATGTCATTATGTCATGCAAATAACCAAGCAATTTGAATCTTAATGATGTAGGGGATGAAAGTGGATCTAGTGATGGGAGCTGATAGTGTACTGAGCATTTACATGTAACTTCTCACTTAATCTTCACAAAAGCATGGGGCTTGGTCTGTTATCTCCATTTCATAGAAGAGAAAACTAGGGCTCACAGAGAAGAATGAACTTACCCAAAGTCTCACAGATGGTGACTGATGGAACCAATGTTTGAACCTTGGTGGTTTACTTGGATGGAACTTGCTTTTAACATCTTCTAAATTAGTAATTGTTACTCGGCAAATTGAACACTTGCAAGTAGAATCCTATTAATAAATGACAGGAGACCTCCTAATTCTGCTGTAATGCAATCGTGTACAGATGAATGCAGTGCCAGATATTTCTGTGTTGGCACATTTCAAGGTTCCTTGGTCATATGGCACACTACAGCCTCTCACAGGGGATCCTACCCCCCAATGTGGAGTGATGACTATTCCTGTACTGAGTTCCCACAGGTAGGGGATGGTTGCTGTGGCTACCAGACAGCTTGCCTGGACATCCTGTGGACACCCTAAACTTCTCATGTCTTTGAACCAAAGTCATGGCCTTTTCTCCTTCTGTCTCCTGTTCCTCTGCATATGGACACACACACTGTTATACACCCCTTTCTTCCTCTTGTATTCATTATCTTGGTTGGGGCATCACATTCTGCCCAGCTTCTTAAGTCAGAGTTAGCCTCTGCCCTCTCTGTGAACATTACTCAACACACATCCCAAATCACCCATTATGTTCTTTTATATTTTACTTTCTAAATATCTTTCAGAGCAGGCTTTTTCTTTATATTTGCAGGAACTCACTTTCAGTTTAGTTTCTTATCTCTTGACGAGACTGTTTTGAGAACTTTTCTAGGTGATTTCTCGGCCTTCAATTTTGTCTCCCTGCTCTTTTCCTCCATGCTGTAAGCAAAAGTGATCTTCCCCAAATCCAAGTCCAATTCCTTACCTTTCCCCCAGGATAGGCCTAGAGTGCTTCCTCATGGCGTGCAGTGGTGACTCAGAGTCCTGACATCACCTCAGAATCATCTTGGACCTTAAAAAGAAAAGTGCTGAGGCCACTTCAGGCCAGCAGAGTGGGAATTCCCTGGAGTGGGCACATGTCTTGTCTGGAAGGTTCACATATCCTCCTATCAGGCTGTCTACTTGGATATCTAATAGTCATCTAAATGGAACTTCCTTCTCTCAAAACTCCTGCCAACTTTGATCTTCCCCATCTAAGTTGATGGCAACTGTGCCTTTCAATTTCTTCAGACCTCCCATGACCACTTTATATATAAAAAAAGTCACTCACCCCAAAACTGGGAGTTCTGATCTCTTCTTTCTTTGCTCTCTTTTTTTTCCCCCATAGCAATTATCACCTTCTAGCACAGGGGTGGAGGACCTTTTTTTTTTTGCCAAGAGCAATTTGGATATTTATAACATCATTAATGGGCCTTATAAAATTATCAACTTAAAAATTACCCTGCTATATTTGGTCACACATTTAATTAACTCACCCCTAATGCCTTGGCAGGGCCAGACCAAATGATTTCATAGGCCTTATATGGCTTGTGGGCCGGAAGTTCCCTACCCCTGTTCAAGCATATTATATGTTCATTGATTATGTCTGTGGTTTATTTTTAGCTCCCCTCAATAGAAGGGTGTGTATTTTTTTTTTTTTGTCCTTTTGTTTTGTTTACTGAAGTATTCCAAACACCTAAAGCATTGCTTGGCACATGCTAGGGAATTTGTTAATATTTGTTGAATCATACCAGAGAATGACTAGCAATAGTAAAATGAATATAGTAGAGGGTTTAAAGGACTTGAGTGCCGGAGTCCCACTGCCCATGTCCAGCCCTGTGCCTCGGCTTCCATCTGTGAAATGGGTCCACCACTTCGTAAGGTTGAGGGTCAAATGCGACAATCCCTAGGAAACACTTGTCTGGTGGCTGGCACGTCGTTACTTATGTGAGATGCTGTCAGGTGAATGCTAATACTGGAGGTGTTGTAGTTGTTCTGAACCGTTTCTCATCGATGTTTCCTTCAACATTGGATGATGTACATCTCTGCAATGTTGGAGGAATCAACGCCATAGATAATGATAGCCAATAAGATTTCCTTTCTTAGTGACAATTTATGCTTCAAGGTTTTAAGTGTATCTTTCATACCAGGTTAGTTAGACCTCTTCTTGACTTTCATTCCGGCCACAAAAGCTGTGCATTTGACCTAGCTTTCTTGAGTCTGTTGGTCCCAGACTCTGTGTCTGTATCTTCTGCCTGAAGAATGACAATAGGGTCATATTGCTCTCTTTGGTCTTTTTATCCCACTTGCAACTGGGGTCATTTCTTTCCACTCTTGGGGATTCCTCTGAATTGCCTTTGCCATGCTTATACAGGGTGGGGCCAACATAAGTTTATAGTTGTTCATCTGGAAATTAATACAATAATTAACAAATAATCATACAAGAATAAACTGTGTTTAGTGTCTTCCCAACTTTAAACCTACTTTTGTTCCACCCTGTGTATAAAATTGAACAAGGGGGCTGTTTGTTGTTGTTTTATATGTATATGCCAGACCATATTTTATAAATGCAGGAGGAAAAACTTTGACACCTTAGCCTAGTTTATTTATTCTAGTTTTAGTACCACAATTAAATAATTTAAATATTTTTTTTCAAAATTTAAATTCAAAATAAATAGGAAATAATATACTTAGTGCCCTCTGCTGATGTTGGTCTCAAGAATTTTCCCCAGGTTTAGTTATATCGAATTAGAGAAGTTTGTGTTGCATGTCATTGATAGCAGAGCATAGAAGACATGGAGACAGATCATTGCCCAGTTCTTGCATTTTTTGACAGATATTGAATAACTTCTATCTGCTCTTGTGATGTGGATACAAAATGAAATTCAAGGTAGTGGTAGATAAGAGAGTTTCTAAAAGGCAGAGCTATAATAAAAGTATATATCTTGTGCTCTGAAAATGCAGCGGGGGGAGTTAGAGTATGATTCTTAGAAAAGTAGTTATTTCACCTGGACTCGCATGGGATCAGTAAGAATTTGCAGAATTTTGGGTAGCCCAGAATTTGGGGGTGGAGGTAACAAGAGAGGCAAAGGGAACATGTGAAAGGGGTATAAAAGCACAGGTAATATTTCTGTGTGGCCCAAGTGTGAGGACAGTGGTAGGTGACAAATCTAAAAGAGGAGGCATGTGATCACATCTGTGGCGACAGTATGCAGGCTGGGGGGAAAGGCTGAGCATACAGAGAAAAGAGGTCTTCCTTTTGCATGTAGGGAAGAATTGGTGGGTCCTGGGCAAGTGAGAGAAGGTCTTGATAAAACTATAGAGCACTAGTAGGAATAAAAATTTAATCACAGAAGCAAGTCAAAACAAACCTGGAGGTGTGGCGGAAGTGCCTAAAGGGCCTCGGGGGCAGGTGCAGCCTCCTCTGCTCACAAATTGATTGACAGGTGTTGTGACCAGAGGCGCTAGATTCCAGGCACTGTCCCCCAGCTCAGCCCTCAGATGTGCCACCGCCTAGAGCCTGCGTGCTCCATGGGGCGCCCCAGGACCAGGAGCTGGGAGGATCCCGGGGCTCCGGGACAGGGATCCGGGGGTGCCCCTCCTCCCTCGGGATCTGTCCTTCCAGTCCTCGTCTTTCCCCCGGATCTAGTGTTCAGGGAGGAACAAGGCAGCGGACCCTGGCAGCTGCTGACCCTCTGTAACCCCACGGGAACTGCGCTTTGCTTCAAGAGTCCTGTGCACAGCACCTGTGGAATACACAGTAATTGACGCAGAAGGATATGTGAAGCCTCGGTCCTGCATTGACATTGTGATTCGCCACGTGGCCCCCTGTGCCAGCCACTGTGATGTCCAGGACCGTGATGTGCATTGAGCTGTCTGAGGAGGGAGCTGAGGGCTGAGTGTTGGGGCACAAGGACATCACCTCGGTTTTGAGGACCCCAGCCTACCCCCTTGAACTTCAGGGACAGCCTCACCCAACGCCCCACCTGGGCCTCCTTCCTGGACAGCACCACCCACAACCAGACGCCTACCTGAGAAATCCCACCCACAGCTGGCCACCAGCTCCTTCCTCCTGTTCTTGCTGACCGGCATAGTCCCGGTGGCCTTCCTGCAGCTCCCACTCCAGGATGAACTCGGTAGCCAGCTGCCCCAAATCCTGCATGTCTCCCTGGGACAAAAGTTGGTGGCGACCTACAACTTGGGCCTCCTTACCCATGGTCTTTCTCCGGACCTGAGTCCCCTGCCCAACCTCCATCCCCTCCCTGGCAGGGATGTGGACATGGGACAGCCACTGTGATGCTCATACCTTGCCTGGACTCCTACTCCCTTCTTCTTCCTGCCACCCCCCCCCCCACCCCTGACAAAAAAATACCCAGGGATTTGTATTCATTTTCCAAGTTGAATAAAATAAATTTGCAAAATTAAACTGAAAAAAGAAAACGCACAAAAAAATAAAACACAAACGTGGGAGGTAGCGTGATTGTGGAAAGCACTACCAATTCACAGTCAGAGAACACCATTATTGGAATTCTTCAAATAAAGCCGAGGAGAACAAGCATTTCAGGAGATATAGTCCACTTAAATCTGAATTTCTAGATAAGTAAGGAATAATATTTTAGTGTTCAGTATGCCCATGCAATATTTGAAATATACTGAAAATTATTTTTTTGTTTATCTGAAATTCAAATCTAGGTGAGTGTCCTATTATTTTTATTTGAAAAATATGGTAATCCTAGTTTGATAAAAATAAAAAAATTAAAGGTCATGAAAGGCTTGGTGGTCAGACTCAATGATCTGATTATTTTTTTTAGTGTTACCACGTTTGTTGGGAGGTGTGAGGTACAAGCGTTTGATAGAACACAGGGAGAATCTTTTGGGAAATGTTTTCTACATTTAAGTCATTTAAGTCATTTAAGTAGGGATTTCACCTTATGAGATTAAGAAGAAAAATGGAACTATAGAAAAGGGGAAATTCAAACCATTGAAAGCATCTAATAGTCAACAGGCTAGATGGGGACAGTGTTTTGTGTATTCCAGGAAACAAAATGGGTGTCATTCTCTGGGAGAGGGACCATCCACTCTGCTTGATCAAATGTGAACAAGGCCGGGCTGCCATTGTTGTTTATGTTCTTCATATACAGTGGCCCCTGTGTTCTGGCTCCTGTTTTTACTGAGGCTCTGAAAGCATTACAAAAGCCCCAACAATAAACACTCTGCTGAGAATGTGAGGTCATAGTAATGTGACCTCACAGGGAGCCAGTTCTTTGGAATCCCTAGAAGACCAGCAGACGCTGGAGTTGTGGGCGAATGGATATTGGGAAGGGGCTGAGCAGAGGAAGTATGGCCCATGCGCACCCTGGGCTCCATGATGAGCTTCTCTTGGTGTCTGTCTTATTGCTGGTGAGTTTGTCTTGCCATCTTTTCGCAAACATTCGGATTTAAAAGAGCAGTCTCTGTTCCCATTCAAATAATCTGGTAAATTGTGAAATGGGACAGAATGAAGCCATCTAGGAATGGAGGTATTTAACCTCACTTTATTCTTAATTTTCTTTTTTTACTAAAATCCAGAGACATCTGATGCCTACAGATTTTAATATTACCTCCTGGTGAATGTGAGGAAAATGAGAAATAGACTGGACTGGGAAAGCTGGTAGAAAGAGGAGGCAAATGTGAGGAATGAGAAACATGAACAATAGGAATAATTTTGGCTACTACATTTAAAAAATATGCTCATTAGGATAAGTATCTTGTATTTAAACAAAATCTTTGCAGTATGATGTATAAACTACATGTTTGCCTGGAGTGATTAAGTATATGCCATGAATTTGCCCTGAGAAGTGAACAATAGTACCAGTTTAACTGAGAAGAAAATCCTTTCTTTGACATTTTCCTCCAACATGAAAGCTAATCTATAAAGTAAGAGAAGGCATGGGAACACAATTCCAGGGATATTTTTATTTATTTATAAAAATTACTTGATTTGAACTAAAATCATTCTTGGAATAAATATTTTACATTTCACCACTTATGTGAGAAAATACAAAGTTGTCTTTAAAAGAAATTTCTTCTATGAGTTTGTTTATTATAGGTTTGCCATATATAATAATTAAATATTCAATTTCCGATAAGATAAATTTCACAGAACTGGCTGGGTAATGTCAATTCTCTAAAGGAAGGTTTAAAATGAAAAAAATATTTAAATGTATTTGCATGAAGGTTTCACCATGGTGAAGCAATTTATTGTCATTTGTAGGTATTTCTGCTGGAAACTTGTTTAAGGAGGTTATCAGGCATTCTTGTTCTCCTGGATCAGCTCTAGTTTGTGTCTGTTGTCCTGGAATAGACTGCATTTTCACATTTGACTTTGACTTTAAGAAAATGAAGTAATACCATGAATAGTTGCAGTAAAATAAGTCAACATGGGTTTGATAAACCCTCACCTTGTATTTTCAGCTTCTCCGAAGTCTCTTCTGGAAGGTGTGATTGGCCTGTGCATAGAACAGAATTTTCCTGTAGTTGATTGAGTCTCAGAGACAGTGTGGGATAACCTTTCTTTTTTCCTTTCCTGATAGTCCCCTTCAGGACAGCAAGTAGCTGGGAAAGTGAGCTTGGGGAGGGGCTGCTGGGGACAGTTAACTCCCTCAGGTCTGGCAGGGGTGGGGGAAGTCAGGGACTTTGCCCCTAGGAGCTACTTGGTGTATCAGCTGGTTGTGCAGTAGCCCAACTACATTTCAGTGGTAGTGAAGCTGCCAGGCTAACACTTAGTTGGTGGATTAGTGGAAAATGGGAAATTATAATTTAGATAGAATAGGTGACAAAATAGAGATTGAGCAGTTTTTAAAATACTCATCTTTGCTAATGTGATTTTTGTATTTATTACATGATGTAAATTTACAGTGAATTTTTAATGCTTATTTTACTTGTAATAATTACAATTACATATTGAATGATTGATTGGTCATCCCTGTTCCCTCTTCAGATTGTCCTGTTTTAGACAATAAATGGTTATTATACTTACTATTTAGACCAAGTTAAAGAAGTATGGGATAGGGCAAGGACACATAAACTAGCCAGCCGTGGGCAAACTACGGCCCACGGGCCGGATCCGGCCCGCGGAGCCAAAAGAGTGGAGGGTTCTCTTGCTCTCCCCTCTGCTCCTTCACCAGCAGCAGTGTTAACATGGCAACGTCGGGAAACACGGCCGCAGCTCCTTCTTCTGAGTGGGCAGATTTATATCCGCCCATTCAGTAAAAGGAACAACCTCTCAATCTTCCAGAGGCTCCTTGTAATGCCCGCGGACGCGTCTCCCGACATCACCCTGGGAATGCGTAGACACGTTATCGTGGTGATGTAGGGAGACACGCCCCTGGAGAGCACAGTATCAGAGCTTTTCTGAGGTAAGATTAAGAGCTCTACTCAAACACAATTTTTTCCTGTTCCCACATTCTGTACATTACAATGACTTGTTAATAAAACAACAAAGACTTTCAGCTTTTAGGGCTTGTATCCACTGTAGTTTTTTTTCCCACTGCGGACGCACGCAGCAGGGAAAAAGACACACAGAGGACATGTCACACTAGCCATGCTGCGGCTGCATTGTTTTTGCTGATACGGATGCGGTATCAGTAACGCTACCGTGGCCACTAACCGCGTGTGTTAGCGGCAAAACAAATGCATTTTGCGCTGCGTTTGCTTCTCCCCCTTGCGCCTGTAAAAATGTGTGCTACAGGGCATTTGTGTTAACATGCACCACTGCACATTAGCATCATCGCAAACATGATGGAAACCTGTGTACCCTGCATTAACCCTAGCTGTGCTGCATTGCAGTACTGCACCACACTGCATCGGCAGCACGGCTAGTGTGAACGAACCCTAATTCAGTGGGTTGAACAAAAAGATTGTATAGAAATGTGATGAACTAAAGATTTTATTACAAAATCGCTTAATTTCAGGATTTCAGAAGTAATTGGACAAATGAAAAACTGAAAATCAAATGTTCATATCTAATACTTGGATGAAACCCTTTCCTGGTAATGACAGCCTGAAGTCTTGTACTTATGGACATCACCAGATGCTGGGTTTTCTCCTTTGTAATGCTCTGCCAGGCTGTCACAGTAGGGGTATATATATAAATATCCTGCCATTTCCAGCTTTTAATAAGAAAAACTGTTGCAATGGGCATTTAAAAGTGGCACTTGGTTGTTTTTATAGAGTCCAGTGGATGCAATCTGTCACTGATAATGGGCTCTTTCACACTATGTGCACTGCGGCTGTTTTTTTGCCAGTAACGAAAGTGCTAGTGGTAACTACTGGTTACCCATGTTTTGCACTGCCCTAGCACCTCCCATACAAGTGTGTCTGGAAGACACAGCAATGTGCAGCTATGTGTGTGACCATAAACAAAGGGCCTGTGTGAAAGATACACAGGTTTCCTATGGAGGAAAGGGGTTGTTCTCTATGGTCAGGGTGTGCCTCTGTCCCATGTCTGAACTTTTTCAGATGATTTTGTTATATATATATTTTTTAGAAGACCAAAAATGTTACAGTAGAGCAAAATTAATCACTTGTTTTTATACTTTACTGTCTTATTTTAGTAAAGAATTTAATAAGAGAACGGTACTGTTGGTTTTAGCCCAATATTAAACATGAGTGGACCAAAGAAAAGGAAAGTGGACAGTGAATGCCGAGTGTTTAAGAGGGAGTGGACAACAAAATATTTTTTCACAGAAGTCCAATCAATGCCCGTATGTCTGATATGCCAGGAAACACTTGCAGTCTTCAAAGAGTACAATCTCAGCTGTCACTTTGCCACAAAGCATGGCAACTATGCTAGCAAGCAGTCACCTTAAGAACGGGAGGCTACTGCACAGAGGTTGATGGCTAAATTACAGGCTCAGCAAAATGTCTTTCACAGACAAACTGCAATTCAAGAGACAACTACCAAAGCAAGTTTTATGCTATCATTCAAATTAGCAAAAGCTAGCAAACCTCTCTCTGAAGGCCGAGTTTTTGAAAGAATGTATGATAGAGACAGCAGGTCTCTTGTGTCCAGAGAGCAAAGGCAAGTTTGAAAAACTCAGCTTATCGCGCAGGACAGTGACTCGTTGAGTGGAACTGATTGATGAAGACTTGGCCAGCAAGTTAAATAGTAAGGCAGAGTTCTTTAAGTTTTATTCACTAGCATTAGATGAAAGTAATGACGTAAAGGACACTGCTCAGCTCTTAATTTTTATCCGAGGGATTAGTGACAATTTTGAAATTACGGAGGAGTTTTTAGCCATGGAGCCACTGAAAGGAAAAACACGGGGAGAGGACTTGTATGACCGGGTGTCTACTGTCATCGAGAAAATGAAGCTACCATGGAGTAAACTTGCTAATGTCACGACAGATGGATCTCCAAATTTAACTGGAAAAAATGTTGGACTGCTAAAAACAATTCAGGATAAAGTGAAAGAGGAGAACCCTAACCAAGATGTTATTTTTCTTCACTGTATTATTCACCAGGAATCATTGTGCAAGTCTATATTACAACTTAATCATGTTGTTAATCCAGTCGTAAAGCTTGTTAATTTCATTCGAGCAAAGGGACTTCAGCACCGTCAGTTTATTAAGTTTCTGGAGGAAACTGATGCGGATCATCACAACTTACTTTACCACTCTCGTGTCCGCTGGTTGAGTTTGGGCAAAGTTTTCCAACGAGTGTGGGAGCTCAAAGAAGAGATTGGTGCATTTTTGAAATTAAAGGGGAAGTCTGACGAATTTACTGAGCTGAGTGACAAGAATTGGCTGTGTGACTTTGCATTTGCTGTAGATATATTTTCACATTTGAATGAGCTAAATGTGAAGCTACAGGGAAAAGATCAGTATGTACATGACATGTACACTAATGTGAAAGCCTTTAAATCGAAGCTGATTTTCTTTTCCAGACAAATTTCAGACAAAGTCTTCACTCATTTTGCCACACTAGCCACACAGAAGGAGACCATCCAAAACGTGAAGAAATACAGCAAATCACTGGATGACCTGCATACAGAATTCTGTCGTTGGTTTTCTGATGTTGAAAAAATTGACCAGTCACTTCAACTGGTGGCCTGTCCTTTGTCACAAAACCCTGAAACAGCACCAGAAGAGGTGCAACTGGAACTCATCGATCTTCAGTCTGACTTTGACCTAAAGGAGAAATTCAGCTCTCTTGAACTAAGAGACTTTTATGCTTCACTTAATGAAGCCACTTTTCCAAACATCCGGAGGATGGCACAGAAGATACTGGTGCTGTTTGGGTCAACCTATGTTTGTGAGCAGACATTTAGCGTCATGAACATCAACAAAGCCCCTCACAGATCCAGCTTAACTGACGAACACTTCAGATCTATCCTGAGAATAGCCACAACAAAACTAACTCCAGACTTTGATGCATTAGCTAAAAAAGGAGACCAACAACACTGTTCCCACTGAAGTTGATGTTTTAAAGACCAAAAACCCTTCAACCCAGTCTACATTGCCATCTACATCTACGTCCCGGGCATAATTTGGAAGTTGCACTAAAGAAAATGTTTAATTTACTGTTTACACATTTTGTTCTTTTCTATTTGTTTTAGTTTTAAATTATTTTATTATATTTAAGTTTAATTTGAAAGGCTTTTGTACCTTTCCTTTGTTAGGCAATTTTATTTTGCCTTTGCCATCTTCAATATAAGGTATGTTATTGTGCTATGATTCCTCCATTTTTTGAAGTTTCAAATTATAATAATTAGTGTTTACATTCTTCTTGTTAAAATGTTTGAAATGAATAAAACTATTGAAATAAAAAAAAAAGACCGTACCATTTTATGTAATGATGTTTACTTTGAATTTATATTAGTTCACATAAACACTCCATCCATGCTGTTGTTCCGGCCCTCCGGTCCAGTTTAAGAACCCATTGTGGCCCTCGAGTCAAAAAGTTTGCCCACCCCTGAACTAGCCTATGGACCTCATTCAGCCTTGCCTGGAATGGCTCTTAAGTTTTTAAAGGTTGTAAAAAAAGAACAGAAACAAACGTGTGATAGGGGTCTTATGTGGCCTGCAAGTCCAAAATACTTACTGTCTGGTCCGTTACAGAAACATTCTGACTGTCTAGCCTAGCGTCTGTTGTAAATGTATTGGAAGGCTACTTACACACAGTAGTTCATCATGAAATAGCTTTGTTTTATTACCAAGTTAAAATGAAGATTTGGAAATTACTATGTTCTCATTGGTTTTATTTTTTTTAAGAAAATCACCCATTTATTTTCATTACTCAGAAAAAAAGTGATGGATAATTTCCTTTCATTGTGTTGTTTTTTATAAAATATATATTTTAAAATTTATCTTTATTGAAAGTATTACAGATGTCCCCTTGTTTTCTATTAACCCCTTCCACTCCACTCCCGCCCCCTTCCCAGGTCTTCACCACACTATTGTCTGTGTTCATGGGTTATGCATATATGCATATGAGTTCATTGGTTTCTGTGTCTGCGTGATTTAGCATTCTACAGCTAGCCACAGACTCCTTTCTAGAACAGAAGTTTCATAGTATGGTCTGTGGGGCTTACCAAGAACCTTCAGTTGGTTTGTGAGATCAAAGTTATTTTATAATAACAGCACAGCATTAATTTCCTGTTTCACTGTGTTGACATTTGCACTGATGGTCCAAAAGCCGTGGGAGGGAGTGTCTTAGCATTAATCCAGTGAGTAGCACCAAACTATTCTAATTGCTGTGTTGCACTTTACTACCATGCACTTGAAATAAAAAAAAATCAGTTTAACCTAAAAATATCCTTGATAAAGCAGTACACATTAATTACATTTCAACCCTTGACTACATGCCTTTTTCATTTCTCATGGGATGAAATGGAAAATATGCATAAAGCACTTCTGCTCCTGATGGCGTCGCCAGGAAAAGCACTTGGACGTAATTAGAGTTGTAGCCGTAAGCTACTCCCTTTTTCCATGGAATGCCATTTTTCCTTCAAAGTATGACTGGAAAACTACGTTACTGGCAAACCTTTTCTTGGAAATTAATAGATAGAGTGTGTCTATCACTTTAAGGAAAACAACTGACAATTTTTGTTGCCAATGATAAAATGTGAGCTTTCCATCAAAAATTAGAAGTTTAGAAAACTTATCTCTGTACCAAAAATTCGACAACTTCCCAATACTTAGACTTTTCTGAAGATATTATTAGTGGTGACATTAATGAATGTGATTTTTCTTCATATTGCATAATGAAATATGTCAACAGATATTTTGCAAATGACCATTGCATGTTGCAGAATCATTTCTGGTAAAAGATCCATTCAAAATGTAAGATAGATTTTAATATTCCTACAAAACATTCATTGATACAGTTTAGATTCTATATTGCAACTAACCTTTAAGAACTTACCACTGTCTTATTTGGGTGTCATATCAGAAAATAATATCTACAATGATCTGAAAAGGATATTAAAATTAACTAAATATCTGTCTGATGCTGGATTTTCTTAATCTATTTCACCAAATCAATATATTATTACAGATTAAATGTCAAAGTGGCTGTGAGGATGCAGCTGTCTTCTAGTAAGCCAGCCATTAAAGAAATTTGTAAAAAATGTGAATTACGGTTGTGTGTCTCACTAAACTTGGTTGTTTTGGAAAATATAGTTATCTTTAATAAGAATATATTATTTATTTTCATGAAATGGTTTATTTTTAAATGAATTAATATTTGGAAATTTTCTATTTTAATTGCTAATATAGTGGATTTCAATAGATATAGCTCACATAAAGAAAGGTCTTTGGAGTCTTCCATACTTTTAAAAATGTAAAGGTCCTGAGACCAAAAGGTTTGAGAACTGCTTATCCAGGATGTAAGCAATCACTTCTTTAGTGCATTGAAATAGTAACTGACAATATTTTATGAATAATTAACCAGTTAACTGCCATGATATTTTGAATTTAATTAAAAAACGTCCACCGTTTGCATCTATAGATGCTTATGGTGTACAAATGGTTAAGCATAAAACAATCTCATTTAAAATCGTTTTTTCACTTAGTTGGTTCTGTAATATCTTGATAATTTTTTCAGCTATTTTTCCTTTTTGCCATGCAAGAAAAATCTTGACTTCTTTTTCCCTTCCTTTTCAGTACTCGCAGCCATGCTGGGGTGAAAACAGCACTGCTGGAGGCTCATGCTGAAATGGGGAACACTGAAATTCTGGAAAAGGAGCCCTCAGAAAGTCTCAGTAATGGCACTAGCAGCAATGTAGAAGCAGCCAAGAGGTTGGCCAAACGCCTTTATCAACTAGACAGATTCAAAAGGTCGGATGTCGCGAAGCACCTAGGCAAGAAGTACGTCTGTCCCAAGGCTGTGTGTGTATGTGTGTGTGTGTGTGTACGTGCGTGCGCTTTTATATTAATAACCAAGTCTATTTTGCTTTCTTATAGCAATGAATTTAGCAAACTAGTTGCAGAAGAATATCTGAAGTTTTTTGATTTTACAGGAATGACGCTGGATCAGTCTCTCAGGTAAGATTACATTCCTATTCTTTTTGCCTCCAAAGAATTTCTCCTAAGAAGAGAAAGTAATGTGCTGACGCTAAAATCTGATTTTTATTTGTTTAGATTTTTTAAAAATTTGATTTCAGAGAGGAAGAGAGGTAGAGAGAGAGCTAGAAACATTTATGATGAAAGAGAATTATTCATTGGCTGCCTCCTGCGCGCCCCACACTGGGGATCGAACCTGCAACCCGGGCATGTGCCCTGACCGGGAATCGAACCATGACCTTCTAGTTCATAGGTCGACGTGCAACCACTGAGTCATGCTGGCCGGACTGATGTTTATTTTTTTTAACCCACAGTTACTTTGTGAATTTAGTTCCAATTATAAATATTATGTATCAGAAAATGAGAAAAATATATTGTTTTTATGAAATTACATGAACTCATATTCGGCATCTAGTAGGTGACATCGTAAAGAATGGTGGCAGCATAAGTCATGAGGAGAAATGGAATCTGTGGGAATTTGGTTTTCATGTGATCAATTTTTAAAAATGCAGTTTACATACAGACTGTAGAATTTTAGGTATTTTTCCTAAGCATTTGTTTACAATACCAATTAACCTTTTAAGACAATACTTTGGAATTAACTATGAATGGAATAAAAATGAATATCAACATAATCAGCAGAAAGTATCTGTAAAAGTGTGTAGGGCAGTAACACTTTTTGCTCATGTGTTCATATGAAGATGACTTACACAATCTGACCCTCATTTTTCACACCATATTGTACTGTAAATTTCTAACAGCAGCTGGAGGTAGAACCCAGTCAGCATCTAATCTTATGAAGTTTATAACATGTCAGAGCCTGGAGGAATTCTGAGATCATGTGTGTAACCTGCTAGTTTTACAAAGCAGGAAACTGAGACCTGGGGGGTGAAGTGGGGCTGTTTGGATAATAACACACACAGAGACTTCTTCTGTGGCTCTTTGCATGAATCAAGGGTACTCATAGATTTTGCAATGAAAACAGGTAAGGGTAGAGGAGAGATCTATATTTTTGTTTCACTTTTGCTTTGCTTTCTTATGTGGTTTATTTTTTAAAAGTTAGAAAAAAATAAAGTTTTATCAGTATAATTTAGATTATCAGACTATAAAGAGCAACATTTTCATCATAGAAATAAGGTTTATTGTATGTTTCTTTTAATAATAATATTTCTTAGAGCATTTTAAATGATTTTTTTCTTTCCCATCTCATGGGAATGCATCTACTTTGTCAAGTGAGGGACATCTGGATTTATCTGTAACTAGTGTCCGGATGCACTGATTCATGCACATTGAAAGGAAATTAATTAGAAGAAATATTTTAATATCTCTGTTTGCGTCTTGCTAATGAAAAGAAAACGGGATTCTACCGAGTCTCCTACCTACCTACTCCAGGACTTCTGTGAGGATCAAATGAGATGAGGCACGGGAAAATGTTTGCTTCACAAACATTTGATTAAAGTGTAAAATGTTTGCACTTGGCTATAAAGCAAGTCGTGTTCCTGGCTGAACTCCAAGGATGAAAGTCACTAGGGAGAGGAAGCTGGGCATTCTATGTAACGTCATTACCCTGCGCCCACGGCCACTGTTTATGGGCTGGGCTGTGGGCTGCATTTTGCGCCTTGGGGTCTTGGCAGCATCGGCTGCGATTTGGTGGGGCCAGATTGCTCCGGAGTGGTGGTGGGGCCTGTGTCCCACTTGGGGGAAGCCGAGTGTTGGTTTGTTAGCGCCAGGTGCATGGTGCCGTTTCTTTTTAAATGGCCAGTGCACTTCATGGCAGCTCCTGCATTGAGTGTCTGCCTCCTGGTGGTCAGTGCATGTCATAGCTACAAGCTGGATGATTGGATGGACACTTAGGCTTTTATATATATAGATAGTACTCTCAGTGACTCTGATTTGGGCTGTGTGTGTGGTTTTGGGAATATTTTCTATTGTTCAAAGAAGGTTTTTTTAATATTTTTATTGATTTCAGAGAGGAAGGGAGAGGGAGAGAGAAATAGAAACATCAACGATTGATGAGAGAGAATCATTGATTGGCTGCCTCCCGCGTGCCCCCCACTGGGGATCGAGCCTGCAACCTGGGCATGTGCCCTTGGCCAGAATTGAACCTGGGACCCTTCAGTCCGCAGGCCAACGCTCTATCCACTGAGCCAAACCTGCTAGGGCTCAAAGAAGTTTTATACACAAATTAATTTATTCCTAACTTATGAAATTAAATAGAGTTTTACTTTACAATTTCCTCCTCATGTAACAATTTATTTATGTGGTGATAATAGGCAAAGTAAAATTAACAGAAATCTATCATGCATACAACAATATAACTGTAATTTTAACAGTGGGTTAGTGGCAATTATAGTCATGTAACAAAATGGCAAAAAAAAACTGTGATCCATGTAGAGTTTTAAAACATAGCCTACATGGTTTTGCGTTTAGTCTTAAGTATTCTTTGGTTTTTACTCAACTGATCTTCTTAAATGGCTACTTGAGTCATATGAGGAAATTACCTACCTTTGCAAGGCTTTTTTTGATGTATTGGCCTCCACGTTATTGTCCTGTCATTTTTTACATTGCCATTTAAGAGAATTGAAATGTCAGTATGAATTTATACTGAATGGCCATTTATTAAGTGATTTTTAAAAAAATATCTGCAGCATATCTTAATTTGTGTAATTTCTTATGCTTATACGAATTAACTTTAACTGTCATATAAAGAGTGTGGTAATGTTTTCTAAAATTTTATCTCCCCCCTCCCCGCCCCAAACTCTTTTTTAGGTATTTCTTTAAAGCATTTTCTCTTGTGGGAGAAACCCAAGAACGAGAGAGAGTTTTAATACACTTCTCCAATAGATATTTTTATTGTAATCCGGATACCATTACTTCACAAGGTAATCTGATGGAAATGCTTCGATTTATTTTTTTATAATAAGGATTTTTTTCCTCATTATAAAAGTTACATTTGATTGTGGAAAATTATACAAAAGAAATGAAAATCATCTAAATATTTCTTTCTAAGGATAACTATTATAAACAGATTTACTTCTTTCTAGTCTCTTTGTATAATATTTATTTAATGTCAAATCAGAATCACTAGGGAGTTATTTCCTACTGGTGTTCTCTTCTTTCATTGTGAGCATTTTCTCATGTCATCACATGTTCTTTAAAAAGCATGATATTTACTGATGCATGACATTCTTTACTGTTATTTTTCTCTATTTTCCAGTTCCAGAGTGTGACAATATTTTTAAAATTGCTTATGCTTTGTCACTGAGATTTTATGTGCAAAATGGATTGTAATAAATGAAATTCCAGTTTTCATATTTCCTCTTCCTCAGCTTCTGATCTCTAATTCCTTGATGAGGTGCATGTGTGCTTAGTTTTGGAAATATTTACAAATCTCACTGGAGTTTATAGTGTGTCTCTGGTGCTTTTGTTTGATAGTAATCAAAACAACACTGACCACTGACTTTAGCTTATGTTTATTGTGTTATTTTTAAAAAGCTACTTTAGCTGTTGATGTACCTTATGAAGAGTGGTCTTTCTCCATTTCAATTCCTACAAAATAGCAAAGTTTTCAGGGCTTGAACTCTCAAGTGCATTTATTTGCCATTGGAGAATCCTCCATAGGGTTACACGTTCTGGAATAAATGACTGAGAGTAGATGCAGTAGAAATGGTAATTATCTCCCAGCTTCAGTATTACCAATTAACTAAAGATAAGTGTATTTGATATTGAATAAAGTAATTATTTGTCCCACCCCCAATCCTTCAGAATATAATAAACAACTATCTGATTATTAAAGTCACATTCCTGATTTTGTCTGATTCATAGTATCTTGGACCATTCAACCTAAATGTTTTGTTTAAAGAATGGCAAGAAAGAAGATAACTATTTCTGTCTATATATTGTTAGCCAGAGAACGAATACCCAAATAGTAAAGATGCTGTGGAAGATGCAAATCCTGGCTTTCGTTAACCTGGCAGGTGTGGCTCAGTTGGTTGAGTGTCGTCCTGTGTACCAAAAGGTCACCAGTTTGATTCCTGGTCAGGGCACATGTCCAAGTTGCATTTTTTCTCTCTCTCTCTTCCTCTCCTTTCCTCTTTCTCTAAAATCAATAAAAACATATTTTGAAAAAATAAAGTCACATTCCTATCTCTGAAATGGAAACCTCTTTCTTTATTCCGTTCTTTGACTATATTTAGGTAATTTATTCACTGTCTCTATCACTGTCAGCATTGAGTACAGAATGCCAGGTATAGAAGAGCAAAGGGTTGTTTTTATTAGAACCTTCTTCAAATCCTAAGATGTTAACATGACATTCCAGAATATAATAGGAAGATGGATTTGTGCATTCACCTGCCTGTTGATAGGATATTTATCAACTGAGTTTAACAGATACTTTCAGGAATTTGTTTTAAATGTATTTAGAATTTGTGATAATAAACTGAGTCTGGGATAACTATACTTTTAGGTACTTAGTAGCATCGACCTAGAGACTTTAATAACAGAAATATCCTACTATACTTAAAGGCCTGCTTTGGAAAAATACGTTGTCTTACTATACTTGGGTTGAGAATTGCAGAGAGAGAAGAAGAAGACTTGGAAATGAGAAGCTTAACTCAGTGCTTTTTCTTTTTTTATATAAAGTAAGAAAAGTAATGCTTCTATATAAGTGTGAAATTCTTCCGGCTTGGGCAACTTTCCCCCCTGAATATTTAAATTTAACATTTTCACAGATTATTTTAGTATTTTGCTTTTGTCGGATTCATAGTATCTTGGACCATTCAAACTATATGTTTTCTTTAAAGAATGGCAAGAAAGAAGATAACTGTTCCCAATTATATATTGTTAGCCAGAGGAGTAATACCCAAACAGTAAACTGAGGAAGATTCAAATCGTGGCTTTTTTTAACTTTTGCTTCTTTCCTAATTCACTTTCCTCCCAGAAAGTTTTTTTTTTTAAAAAAAAGAACAGTACCAAACTATTTATATTCATTTTCTTATCTGTTGTTAAAATTGAGAAGATATAAATAAAAAAATTACCATCTCATTTTCTAGAGATGATAATCTCTTTTAAATATCACCTTATATATTATTTCAGATGTATTTATATTTAAATGGAATTATACTATATATCATGTGTTTTTTATATATTAATTTATTGTGAAATATCTTTCCACTTCAACATGTATACTTGGACAACATTTTAAATTACTTAAACATAACAGAATTATGTTTTTGGAGGGTCATATTTACTTGCTCCCTATTATAATCAGTGTTTCTTTGAATATCCTTGTATGTTGTATAGATTTTTATCTCCTTAGTGTAAAGCCCAGAAGTAAGTTTGCTGTGTCAAAGGACATTGTTTCAAAGCTTAAAGATATGTTCTATCAAATTGTTCTCCTGAGAGGTAGGGATAATTCACTTTATCCAGTAGAGTCCAACGTTGTGCACTGAGGTCTTTTTAATGATTTATTCTTATCTGATTTCTGTCTCCCCAAACAAATGTGATTACTTTGGCCTAGTTACATACAGTATGGTGCTTTCATATATATTGTGTTCTTAATATATGCTCTGTTAATGACAATAGGAGTCTAGGAAATAGTGAATTAATGCTTTCTGTCCTTGTCTCTTTCCTTAGACGGCGTCCATTGTCTCACCTGTGCAATGATGCTTCTTAACACAGATCTCCATGGCCATGTAAGTGTATGGTTGTGAACTGTCTTACAGAAATCCAAAATGCCCCAGGCTTATCTTTGGTTTTATCTTCATACATGCTTATTTTCTGCCTTCCTTTCTCCCATTCTCTTTATGGCAGGTAAGTAAACATAAATCTTTGGAAAAAGAAATAACAATTTCACATGCTAGCATAGAAAAGTAAAGAGATAAAGTGATAGAATAGCTTAGTGACTTATATAGATATATGTAGCAGGTGTGCAGAGTTGACTAAAAGTGCAGATACTTTCAGGGGACATTCTTGGGTAATAGAGCGTAATCTGAAAGTGCTGGGATTCCAACAATTCAAACCTTGAACTAGAAATCCAAATCTAATATTCATCCAACTAGTTACAAGGAATGACCAATCAGTGGACTGTGCTGACCTTGTTTTCTGTTGCCAGAGAAGCAACTATTCTGTGCTTTCTCCTCTGCCCACCGTATAACAACTGCAACTCTTTCCCTCCCCTTTCCTCCCACTCACTTTCTCAATCTTCTTTCAGCCAAAGGGGACAGTTTTGAGAAGGCTGTCCCCATATAACACTGATCCCAGAACGGGGAAGCTTTTTCATCTCGGTTATTTTGAGATCTCATCTATATATCAGTATTGTGTATTTAGTGTCTGTTGATGGAGAAAAACTATAATGGAGAAAAAAAGAATTCAATAACCTTTTATTTAAAGGTTGAGGATCTAATAGAACTTCCATGGAAGTTGCTAGATTTGGGGGGATTTATTTCTATTAAAAGCTGATTACTTTGATAATACTTTCAAATAAACATGTATCTTATTAATTGCAATGATTTGAAGTAGAAGTAAATAAAGGTGTGAGGTTTATTATTTACTCAGATAACTTAGATGCTTGATGTCCAAATAAGCCATGGCACCCCAGGTTCAGAACCACAGATCTCGATTTGCTCTAGTTTTGTCTTCAGACCACTTGTGAGTAATTGAAAGGAGATTAAATGAAGCATCACACTTCTTTCTGGCAACTACGACATAAGAAACAGTTTACTTAAATGGACATTTTAATATTATCTCGAGTTATGCCAATCATGCATAATTAACAATTGGCTGAAGTGGCAGAATTACATATAAGAGGGAGAAAATTATAAATACAAGTAAACCTCACTATAGTATCTTCAAAATCATGTTTTTGGTGATTATTAGTTCTTAGTTTTATTTTTATAAATGTGTTCTATATACTTAAGATTGTCTGTTATTTAGGTTTTGTTTATTAGAGTCTTTAATCCTTATTTACAATGCCTATTGTTACAAGTCTGTTGAATGTATAGTAGTAATCATAAGAACTAACTATATGATAATGTGTTTCTCTTCTCTTCCTCCTCTGGATTCCTTTAAAAAATAAATTTGCCTTCTAGGTGGTAAGTTTTTACCCATAATTCTGGATGTAGCTTCTCTTGCATCATGGTTGCCTGATTGATTGTTATAGTGTCAGTCTGACTTACTAGCATGACCCTGTAAAAGTGAATCATTTAGAATATAAAGTGAATTATTTCTAACTTCTGTCCCTATCCACCTTCTCCTGACTCTGCACTGCCTAGGCCCTCATCTCTTGTTTCTTATTCCGATGCCAGAATATTCTCTTGGGGGAATGAACTAATAAACCATTTTGCTTTTCTTCCTTACATCGTGTCATAATAGGAATACAACAGCATGACCTTTCTTGGAAGTGCTGAGCCAAGCTTGTCTTCATGCTCTCAGTGGGGGAGGCATAACTTGGGACATGAACTTTTTTGGCTGTTCTTTGTGAATCTTTCATGAGGGTTTCATTGACTCAAAGGAATGATGCCTTGGAAATGCATTGGTATGGGTCTTTTGTTCTTCCTTCTAACTTTCTTACTAATAAAACGATAGAATGAATATTCATATAATAAATCTAACAGCATTACATATTGAATGCCTTTCTATCTTCCTTTTTCTAATTTATTCTCTCATTCAACAAACACTTAGAGTGTGTCTGTTCCATTCCAAGTTCTGTGCTATTTGAGTTAGGAGCAGAAATGAATGGGACACACTCCTGGAAGTCAGATCTCCCCTGGGGTAGTGTTGGCCAGGCTAACCTCCATTCATCAGGTTTAACTGAGGAAATGGTAGCAGCTAGCTGAGGTGCTGTGGTGAAAGAGCACTGGAGGGATATTTTAATTATACACTGAGTCATTGTTAAACCTCTCTACATCAGATAGAAAAACCCCCAATCTGAAGTATATACAATATTTGGGGGAGAAATTCACTCAGATGTTATAATTGTTTCATTGGAACTAAGAATGGCAATTCCCTTCAGTACCTATGTTTGAAAAATATGAATGATTTATCATTATGTTAGCGATAGTATTGATTTGCTTTTACTGTCTGCAAGTTTATTTTCTTAAATATTTTATAATTATGACCATGTGCCTAATTTGCCAAGTAATCTCTTACTTTTAAAATGCCTCGTCATCTGTGAAATATACTTGTAAATTAAACTTGCACATATAGGTACATCTCTATTAAAACAAACTCTGGAGTTTATTTTTTCTCTTGCTATAATGGAACCAAATTGTATTGAATTTTGTTTGAACTGTCAATAAGGAAAGAGTTGAACCTTTTTTCATTTAAGCCTGTATTTTATTATAAATGATAGGAATAAAACAATCTGTTATGTTAGAATAAATTCAAACCATTCCTTTTCTGGATAAATCTTCAAATGCATTCACTCTGTTGACTACAACTGGCTCTCCTGAACCTCGATCCAGCCCTCCTGGCAGGATTATTGCTGAGGCTGAAGACAGCTGGCAAAGGCAGGACAATAGGCAGGCATTTCTCACCAGGGATGGCCTCTGGGGTGGCAGGAAGTTTTAGATACAGAAGTGAGTTGCAATGAAGAGTGAGATAGATTAGGTGCATAGTCCTTTGGCCAATTTCACAACTAAAAGTCAAAAGATGTCCACAAGACAGTGGCTGCCCAAGGTCAGGCCATGGTCAGAGGCAGTAGTCAAGATTCGTGACAAAATCTACCCATTAACACTGTGGTCTGGGATGTTTAGTAGCTCTTTTAACCAAAGTCTCTCTCTGCTTTTCCGTAATGGCAGAAGCCAGCCCACCCTGTGCCGTGGATGTACGGGGGTGGGAGTGTTGTTTTTCTGGAGTGGTGGCTCTCTCTGCCTTAGGCCAGGCATCCTGCTTTGCCTTGGGGATGCTTGGAGAGCGCTGAATAGCATCCTCAGGGGTCTGAGTTTAATGTAGGAGGCAGGACCTTACTGGCTTTTTGTGTGTCTTGGGTTATAGGTTGGATAAGGAGTAAACCCAAGGCTAATACACGATACTGGTAGGGGGATGAAAAAGTCAAGGAATAAAGTGTAGGTTTTGTACCAGAACAATGTTAAAAGATATGTGTAGTTCCGTTTCAGATAGGTCATAGGAATTAATTATATTCAACCTGTAAACTGCATTGATTATGGTGAGTTTTTAATTCTTAGGTTGTCTCTCTAGGAACCTAGAATTTTAAGTAATGGGTAAAATATTTGGTTTATTATCATAAGTGGAAAATGAGTATTAGAAGAATTGGTATTAAATAATTTTAATTCTTTTACTTTTCATATTGTGCTACGTTATAGTTCTACCCTCAAAAGTCCCACAGACCTGCATGAGGTTGATAGCTAGATGGTTAGTATCCTCAGGAAATCTCTGTCTGTGATTGTCATTATTGTAACTGGCAGCTGCCATAAGCACATCTTGCCTGCTGCCTCCCTTCCTCCTGCAGAGCTGTCTCTCTGGATCCCTCCACACCCTCTGCCGGTAAAGCCATCCCATCCCTGGGCTTCATTTCCTATCTTTTTTTTTTTAAATTCTTTATTATTGAAAGTATTACATATGTGTTGCCCCCCCTCGCCCCGCCCCCGGTTGCCTTTCTTTTCTATCTGGGCTTTATCCTGTTGTAGATGCTAGCCTTAGTCTTAATTGTCATTGAGCCGTGCTGCCTCCTTTCCACTTCAGTGGTGCTCAGTCTTTCCTTTCACCTGATTGGGAACTCCCTGGCCAGAGTGGCTTCCTCCAGACTCCCACCCCCTGCAGCTAGCTAGCTTCTTGGTGATATTGAAAGTTCACTGAAGCATCAGGCCTGGATCTCAGAGTTGCTAAGGGTTTCTAGTGAGACATGGAGTTCAGTTTTACTCTAACCATCAGGTGTGAAAATGTTTCTATAGAAAAACGTTATAGTTTCAAATTTTTCAATTTAAAAATGACCTTTAGAATAACATTCACTATCAAATTGGCAACTCCCTAGATTTTTATAGGAATCCTTATTAAGTATGTCAGACTTCATCATGTATGGCTGGATTTTCTTGGCTTCTATGACTCCAAATGAATGCCTTTTTCTCTTCCTCCATTTCTCCCTCTCTATGTACCTCCCTTTTCCTCTTCCCTCTCTCTCTCTTCTCTTCCTTCATTCTTCCCTTTCTCCATTTTCTCTCTTCTCTCTCTGTTCTCCCTGTAGCTCTGTTTTTCTTTCTTCATCTGTTCTTCATTTTTTTTCCAGTAGTTCTGCTTTTTTAAAAAAATAGTTTCATGCTTAATGGAAACTGCAACACTAATAGCTTTTATCATTGAGTCAGTGGTGTTCATTAGGCCCTCACAGTATCTCATTGATACATTATTCAGTCACTGCATCCCTTCTCCTTCTGGCCATTACAAGTTTTTCACATGTGCACAGCTAATTAGTAGAAAGAGCTAAAGAAAGCAGGTGAAACTCTATTAAGTCAGTTTTGCTCTCCCTTCTTTTCCTCAAATGTTTTGGGGAGGGAGGGAGAAGTGAGGATGTAGAAGGGGATTGAAACTTTTGGCCTCTAATCTCATAATTTAATGCTTGTCCTTCTGTGACAACCAAGTTAAAAGTAGAGTTTAGTCTTTGTAATGAGGTCGGTGTCTTTTCCTTTATCTTCAAGTTTTATAGGAAATACTTTCTATGAAGTCGCAATAGAATATGCTACTACCATGCTTCTCCAGCTCTATAGTGTCAGCATTCCTTTGTACTCTGAACATTTTGTAAGGACTCCGAAGAGCTTTTCAAATATTTTTAACATTTAAAAAATATTTATCATTTTGGAAACTAAAATGGATAAGATTTTAACATTTTTATTAAATTATTTTAAAACTAGAGGCCCGGTGCACGAAAATTCATGCACTCGGTGGCGGGGGTGGTCCTTTAGCCCAGCCTGTACCCTCTCACAGACTGGGACCCCTCGGGGGATGTCCACCTGCCGGCTTAGGCCTGCTCCCCGGGGAATTGGGCCTAAGCTAGCAGTCAGACATCCCTCTGGCAGCCTGGGAGTTCTCGGGGAATGTCCACCTGCGAGCTTAGGCCCTCTCCCCAGGGGATCGGGCCTAAGCTGCAGTCGGACATCCTTAGTGCTGCCGAGGAAGCGGGAGGACATCCTTAGCACTGCTGAGGAGGCGGGAGAGGCTCCTACCACCGACGCTGCACTCACAGCCATCAGCCTGGCTTGTGGCTAAGCCGAACTCCCCAGTGGGAGCGCATTGACTACCAGGGAGCAGCTCTTGCATTGAGTGTCTGCCCCCTGGTGGTCAGTGCATGTCATAGAGACTGGTCATTCCCGGTTGTTTGGCTGTTAGGGTCAATTTGCATATTATCTTTTATTATATAGGATTGTATTAATAAACCTATTAAATGAATAACATACGTTTTGTGAACAATAACTACAAGAACAAAAAATTTAGTGAAGAAAACACCCTTTAAAATGTTTTGCAAATCTCTTTTAAATTTGTCTTACTAGAAGACAGATTTTCTGTTTCTGCATATAGTCTGTTGCAACTAAAGGTTTTCTAGAAAAGTTCATTATAACTTGTGTGAGAGAGAAGTGAAAAAAAAATTTTTAGTATTATTCTAAAAATAAGTTCAATCTCTTGGATGCCTGAACCATATTTTGACTGTATCACAATATTATTTTCAATTGCTGTATTATTTTTTTAAGTATTTTAATTGATTTCAGCGGGAGAGAGGAAAGTGGAGGCGAGAGAGAAACATCCATGTAAGGGAGAAACATCAATGGGTTGCTTCCTGTACTTCAACCAGGCATCGAACCCTCAACCTGAGTGTGTGCCCTGACTGGGAATCGAACTGGTTACCTTTTTTTTTCTTTTCATTTTTTAAAAAATTTCTTTATTGATTAAGGTATTACATATGTGTCCTTATTCCCCCATTACCCCCCTCAACCTCATTCATGCCCTTACCCCCCTGTTGTCTATGTCCATTGATTAGGCTTATATGCATACATGTAAGTCCTTTGGTTGATCTCTCTCCCTTACCCCCACCGTCCCCTACCTTCCCTGAAGTTTGACGTACTGATCGATGTTTCTCTGTGTCTCTGGTTACCTTTTGGTGCAAGGGACGATGCTCAATCAACTGAGACACACCAGCTAGGGCTGCCATATTTTTCTTGATACCACTGCCAATTTACTTTTCATTAGCAATGTATTACACAAGTGGTAGGGGGTAAAAAAAAAAACAGGATTATTTCAGATATCCCTAAAAGTTGTACTTTTAATACTTACATTAGTTCTGATTGGGGGCTATGAAAGGGCACTTTGAATATCACAGCTGTAGCTTCCCAGTTTGGAAATTTACAAAGGATCCTGCTTTACCTGCTAATTGTGCATATAAAGCAATGGACACCTGAGGGCAGCATAACACAATTAAACTTGTCTGCTAGAGAAGCCTGCAAAACAAAGGAAAAGAGGAGCTTTAGCAGAGCTTCAGAATGTAAGTAATTACCAAATCAGTAGTATGCTTTTTTACCATTTAGTGTCACATGTTGGAGGAGGTGGAATTGTCATGTGGGAGAGCATGCCTGCTGTGATTTTAATATTCCGAGATTGAGGAAGCCAGATTTTACCAATGGATCATGAGAGCTTTTAGTGTTTCCGAAGGTCTCTTTTCCATAAAGCTTCTGGATTTTGTACTATTAAAAATGGGAAATTTGGGATTATTTGGCCTAATCCTTTAACCTCTAGGTCAGATGCATGCTTTCCCAGTGGGTACTTGACAGCTGGCCTACTAGCAGCTCTGCCTTAGGACTGGGTTTAGATTAGGTCTTGGCTGGAGCCTGTAGAAGGTTCCATTCCCCCAGTTGTCAGGGAAGGCATGCTCAACGCAAAGAGTTGGTCACAGTTGCTGAGTTTTGGACAGTAGCTGGCATGCTTTCTGGGTCACTGTTAAGAATGAAACTCTCCTTAACTTTCCCCTTTTGCTCTCACTGTTGCCACTGAAGTTGGGAGCTGATTATCTGCTGGGGTGGGGAAACAATGCCTTAACTTTAGCAAAGGAGAAATCTGAAATTAAGGCACAGAATACATCAGGATGCCTAGTCCACTTGCATACTTGCTCATGATGTTGTTCTCAGTTAACAATGCCCTTCCTTCTAGTTTTTTTCTTTTAGACCAGGTGTTGGTAAAGTAGGACCCACAGGCAAAATCAAGCAAGTTAAGTTGTATTGGAACACAGTCACACCAGTTTGTTTACATCTTCATACTAAAATGACAGTGTTGAGTAGCTGTAACAGGAACCTTATGGCCTATAAAACCTAAAAGATTTCCTATCTGGTGATATAGAAATCTATATAATTTGTCTCTTTCAGACTCTTGTCCTTAGTCCATGAAACCTTCTATTCTCCCTCAAGCATGGTAGGGTATGGTTGAGGACAATTCTTTTTCTTAACATCCTAAATTGGAACATACTAAAAAACATCTTGAATTAAGTTTTTCAGAAATGCTAAATTCATCAAAGACTTTCTCTCTAAAAGACAATGTATCTTTAAAAGAAAACAAATGGAGAAAACAACTCTTTCTTTTGTATTGAAGATATGTTTGATAATGGCATATAATTATTTTGGAGAATAGTCTTAAATTTGTCTAGGAATGTGAACTCCCAGTATAGGGATTTTTTACGTTTTAGTTAATATTTTCTCTCATTAAAGATGATACCTTACTTGGCTAAATATTCAAGACTTGGGACTACCTAGTATTTTAGGATTTCAAATAAAATTCTTTTTGTGGATTTTCTATTTTATATGTTATCTTTTTAGGTTTAATTTAAAATGCCTCCTGATTTTAAAGGTAATGATCCAGAGATTCATTTTCATTAAGCATCTGAGATTTGATTAGAAAGGTTGCATTGATTTGAAGGGATGATTTCTGTGCCTCTCAATGCATAAGGCCTTTTTAAATCTCCATGCTTTATTCTTTTAATAGGAAGGAATTCAGGATATAAGAAAGTACTATGAAAGCACTGCCTTGGCAGGCAGCTGGCCAGCATTTATTTCAGAACAGGCCTACTTTTTGCCAAAGTTATGAATCTGTTTAGGAAGAGAATGAATAGAACCATGACTCTGTGAGCTCTGTGATACCTATGAATCATTGAAATACAAAGTCAGTGATTAGAGTCAGCTTTGTCCAGTGGAAAGTGTTTGTTTGAATAATAGCATTCCATAATAACTGGTACAATTTGGTTTAACCAGCAGAAAAAAAATCCCAGCTATCAAAAGGAGTGTTTCTTAATGACAAAGACTTCATTTCATCTTACTTTTACTCTCTGATAAAAATGGTATCAAACCTAGGGAGCAATGAAACATATATGTCAGTAAGACACAAAATGGACTAATCTGACTCTTTGCTCTTTTGCTTCTGAACCTTGCCTAGAAAAATTACCAGTGAGTCAGAGGAGGGTAATAAATAGCCTCAATTAGTAAAGTATTCCAGAAGTTGTTTGGCATCTTTGACCCATAGGAAGTCATGCATTTTGGTGATCTTTATTCCCTGCAGTGGCCAGACAAGTTGGGACACATGCATTGGGTGATTGCACTGATGCTTCCTTACCATAAGGACTGTTGTTTATTGGACTGGATTTACATATCCGTCCATCCACCACCACCACCCCACCCAACCCAATTGCTATTGCTGTTTCAAAGTTCAAGTGAGTTAAATTTATGCTAATGTAGATAATGGTGTGATGACTATGAAAGTATTCAAAAGGCAATGCCAAGTAAATTTCAAGTAAAATAAATCTGAATTTATTATTTTTATTTTTTAAATTAAATCTCTTTAATGTCAGGGTGAAAACAGATGGAAGTTATTATAGTCAATCCCGTTAGATAAGGACAATAATGAGACATACATTTTGAAAACAAGGGGCTAATTTTCTCATTTCATTATATATATTTTCAGTTTTTTTAATTGAATTTATTGGGGTAACAGTACAAAGTATGATTTTATAAACCAAAATAACTTAGGGGATTTTACCATTTTTTAAATGTTAAAAAAATATCAGTTCTTCATAATTAAATGATGAAAGTTTTAGTTACACCTTACCATAGACATTCATAGTGCCCTAAAAAAGCATTTTTGACTCAGTGGTGTTTAAACATATTGCTAATTCTTCTAAAAGAATTTTGAAAAAGTTAATACCCTAGTTGTTGTCATCTAAATTTTTTCTTGTAAGTTTGATTCAAACATAAAAAGAATTTCTGATGTGGACATTAACTATTAATATTAAAAAATAGTCTTTCATTAGAATCTAAAGGTCACAGTGAGGGAAAAGAGTTTCCAAATGACAAAGTAACTACTTTTGAAAAGCTGCTCCTTCAAAAAAGAATGAAAACTCTGGTCAAAAATATGGCAGAAAATCAACATTATCTGGCTTTCAACAATCTAAAGAGTTTATTTAAGGGGAAAAAACAACCCAAACAACTTAATTTCCTTGAGAATTCCAAGCTTTGTGTTGTTTTCACTTGCTCTATTACCTTTCCCCTCTTTAGCTCCACAGTGATCTTGAAAACCAATAGCCTCACAATACAGTGACTATGCAAACCAGAGCCTAGTGTCCATTAGAATTGGCATTTTGGAGCTTTGGTGAATTGAAGGGAGACATAGACAATTCAGCAATAATGGTTTTAGACTTCAATACCCCACTTTCAATTATGCTTAGAATAACTACCAGAATATCAACAAAGAAATAGAAGATTTGAATCCTATATAATAAAAGGCTAATACGCAAATTGACGGAACGGCGGAACAACTGGTCACTATGATGCGCACTGACCACCATGGGGTAGACACTCAATGCAGGAGCTGCCCCCTGGTGGTCAGTGCACTCCCACAGGGGGAGCACCACTCAGCCAGAAGCCAGCCTCATGGCTGGTGAGCACAGCGGCGGTTGCGGGGAACCTCTCCCGCCTCTGTGGCAGCGCTAAGGATGTCCGACTGCCGGCTTTGGCCCATTCTGGGGAGTGGGCCTAAGCTGGCAGTCAGACATCCCCTGAGAGCTCCCAGACTTTGAGAGGGCGCAGGCCGGGCTGAGGGACCTCTCTCCTGAGTGCACGAATTTTGTGCACCGGGCCTCTAGTAACACTATAAAGCAACTAGATCTGACAGAGACATCTGTAGCACACCCACCCAATGACAGCAGAATATGTATTCTTTCCAGGTACAAATGGAATATCCTCCAAGATAGGACACAAAACAAGTCTTAATTGAAAAGATACCAAGCATCCACAAGACCAGAAGACTTAACTTGTGAATTCTCTCAAACATTTAAAGAAGTTTTAATATAAATGCTTCTCAAAATATTCAGGAAAAAAGGTGGGAGGGAACACTCTCCAAAGCATTCTATGAGGACAATATTATCTTGATAAAACCAGACAAAGCTGTCACAAAACTAACATCCCTTGTGAATATAGACACAAAATCCTTTTTTAAAAAATGCCTTTCTACTATAGCAGTGGTCGGCAAACTGCGGCTCACGAGCCACATGTGGCTTGCGAGCCATGGTTTGCCGCTCTGTTGACTAATGAGTTTGCCAACCACTGTACTGTAGCAACATATATAAACGATTATACATTTAAACCATTTGAGATTAATTAAGGGATACAAGATAGTTCAACACATAAAAATTAATCTAATCCTCTATAATAGCCTAATATGCAAATTGTTCCCTCGACCGGGAGTTTGACTGCTTGCTATAACGTGCGCTGATCACCATGAGACAGCGTGGAACATGGCGGGCGTTGGCAACGCAGTGCTGGCAGCGGGTGGCAGTGAAGACGCTGCCAGCCTTGATTGGCTCCAACGAGAGCAGTACCGTGGCGGGATGGTGGAGCAGGTGAGCAGGTGGCTCAAGGCAGGTGCAAGCAGTGGCCGATCGCCCCACTGATTACCCCGCAGACAGCAACCAGTGAGGGTGGGGCCACTGCTCGGCTCCCAGGTGCCGAGGGAGAAAGGGCAAAGAGCAATATTAAAATATTTCTCTTAATTACTTGCCTTTCAATATGCACAAATCCGTGCACCAGGCCACTCACATAACATACTAGAGGCCCGGATACACGAAATTCATGCAAGGGGCTCGGCCCCCGCCGCCGCAGCTTTGTCCGGAAGGTGGTCTGTAAGGACATCCAGGAGGATGTCCAGTCTAATTAGCATATTACGCTTTTATTATTATAGGTTAATGGAATAAAAGGGAAAAGCCACCTGACCATCTCAGTAAACACAGATAAAGATTTGCCAAAATTCAACACCATTTTATGATTTCAAAAGAAAACATGATAAGCCAGGAATAAAAGGGCATTTCCTTAATCTGAAAATAAGCATGTATGAAAAACTCATAGCTAAACTAACATACTTGATGGTGAAAAACAGAAAACTGTTCTCCAGATTAGGAACAAGATGAGAATGTCTGCTCTTGGCCACTTCGATATAATTATTGAAGATTTTAGCCAGTGTAATTAGACCAGAAAAAGAAAAAGTATCAAGATTAGAAAGGAATAAGTAAAATGATATCTGTTTGCAGAAGACCTGATTTTATAGATAGAAAATCCAAGGAATTGACAAAAGGAAAAAAATAAAACACTACTAGAACCTAAAAAGCAAATTCATCAAGGCTGTAGAATTAAAGTTAAATATACAAGATTTGTACTAGCAATGGACAATATGAAAATGAAATTAATTTCATTTACAGTAGCATCAGCAATACCAAGATACTTAAGAATAAGTTTAACAAAGTTAGGTCAAGATATTGACATTGTAAACTACAGAACATTGTTGAAAGATACAAGTGAAAAATTACCCCATGGTCATGGATTGGAACACTCAAGTGCACGCTCTTCAAAATGATCTTAAGATTCAACACATTCACTATCAAAATTCAAGCTGGCATTTCTCCCCCCCCAAAAAAAACTGATACGCCAATCCTGAAATTCATGTGCAAATGTAAGCGACCTAGAATATCTACCATGAAGCACCTTGTTTGGTCTAAAACACCTGATAAGGATTGGGAAAATTGAAATTGTCTTTTTTAATATAATTTGTGAAACAGTCTTTTTCAGTATAATATTTTGAAACAGTAGTTGTCATTAAAATTCCTTTCTGTGCTGTGAATGAATTTTCATCAGAATTTAGAACTGCGTATTTAACCAAATTATGGGAAATGTCTACCAAATAAGTTAATTGGCAAAGCCAGTTCTCATTGTTCAGACATTCATCCATCTTTCATGTGAAGCCTGACTGCCCTTTTTGCTGATGGAAGAGGCAAGGTTTTAAACTACAGAGTTTTAGCACTTTCACTGTAATTAATTAGATAGCATGGTATGGACAAATTATTTTGTTTTATAAACTAGAAGGGCAATTGTGAAAGGGGAAGTGGCATGTGATTGCTTTTAAGACACAGAGTTATATCTGTTCTCAGGCAGATCTGTGCTTTTGAAGGTAAGGTTTTATATATATACTAGTACTCCCTTTAAAACCATCATGGCTTTGCATCCCTTTTAAAATCTTTTAACTTGCCCTGACCAATTTGACTCAGTGGATAGAGCGTCGGCCTGCGGACTGAAGGGTCCCGGGCTCGATTCCAGTCAAGGACATGTACCTTGGTTGTAAGCACATCCCCAGTAGGGCGAGTGCAGGAGGCAGCTGATCAATGTTTCTCCCATTGATGTTTCTAACTATCCCTCTCCCTTCCTCTCTGTAAAAAATCAATAAAATATTTTAAAAAAATCTTTTAACTTAAGGAATGTGCTGCCCCAACTTGAAGACTAGTCTTCAACCTGACTCTTAGTCTTTTATGAATAGAATTGCCTTGCAGAGCATGCATTTTATTTGCATGCATGTTATGTGCAGGGATGCTATTATGTTGGTATACTCAGGTTCAGTTGGAGTACATTTTGGCAGAGAGCCCATGCCTGTGCTGCTCATTTGTATTCTACATCCCTCTCCTGCACTCAAGATAGATTTCTTGGTGTCCATATAGAACCTCCAAATCCTCCACAATTGGCAGCTTTTACTAGCTGATTAGAGCTGGCATAGGAGGTGGCTCTCTGTCATAGCATTTTTATTAGTTTTCTGTCAGCCTACCTGTGTCTTTTTTGTAGTTTAGATTTTTTAATTACATTTTGTTTATTCGTGTGATTTTTTTAAAAACACAACCACAACAACAACGTATCCTTAAATCAGTTTGGAAATGTGTTTGGAGACAGTTCTACATGGGGGTCTTGCTTTTTATTTTGTGAACAGAAGCTTTGGTTGCCTTTGTTCTGGTCTGTTTCTCCAGAGCCACTGGATAGGTTTGCTTATAGCTTCAGAGCAAAGGGAGAAACTTACTGCCCATTACAAAGATTCGGGTTCCCAAAGCTCGGGGATCCTTTCCTGTATCTCAACGCAGTACGTGTGCAGGTGTCAGCCGGTCCTGCTCAAGTTGCTCTGGAGCAAGAATATGCTGATATTCTGGCTACTCCTATTGTAATAAATTTGTGTGACTCTCACCCAGGTGTCTTAATCTTTCTGCCAGTATTCATGAGATTGTGACAGGCTAACTTGTTAGCTTGAAAGTAGACTAAAATCTCAGATCCTTCACAGTTCTTGACAATATGTAGGAAATACAAATAAAAAGGCAAATAACTATCAGAATTCAGCTCAGAAATGTCATTTTATCCATGTTTTTCATTAAAATGAACATTATATATTACTTATATAAATGTAGCATGTATATTTTCTTTAGGTTAAAATAAAGGTTTGGCATAATTTTGCTATTTTAATGACAATATTAAAAGCATAAAAACCATCTGCTTTTCTTAAGCATATAAATTTGTATTGTGTGTATGGATGGATATATACACATACTAATATATTGGGGTATATGTATATATTCATGCTTTGAAACAACAAATTAATCTTGCATTGCTTAATCACATTTTTAAGAATATCAGTTTCATAGATGTCATTATGATGTATTATTTGCCTCTATTCCAGAATATTGGAAAGAAGATGACCTGCCAAGAGTTCATTGCAAACCTCCAAGGGGTCAATGAGGGTGGTGATTTCTCCAAGGATCTACTGAAAGTAAGCATTGAGATACTGGTTTTTAAACTGTACTTATGTTTATATTTTCTTATGCATATATTTCTCTCCAAAATAGACAGGCTAACGATCACATAAGTATTTTAGTTTGTTTTGTGTGGTGGTGTTTTTTTTTTGCTTTTGGTTTTATTGTTGATGTTTCCACCGGGTCTTGTCCTTGATGCATAGTACCCTTCAATTAATAGCTCCTAAAAGTCCACATTGTACTTATTGATTGTAATCAATAATACAGACATAATAACTAGATTTTGAGTGATTGGTGATACAAATAGTTGGTGGGCAGTTTTTGATTTATTTATAAGCAGACTGTCAGAATTTGAGAGCAGTCACAAAGATACATTCACTACGGAAATAAAAAGCAGGTGCAGACTATATTGGAAGCATTTCAGACTGTATTCAGCCCCTAGTCCCACAGGCACTCAGGTTGTCTGTGGAAATAGATTAAATTAAGTCTGAGTAATCGTAGAATGCCTGAATTGTTTACACTCGGTTTTATCATTGGCAGCAGTCAGAGTGTTTTTCCGTGTCACTAGGCTGTTTTCAAGGAGACAGTTTGAAAATCATAACATTCTACAGAAGCATAAATGTGCGTTTGATCGAATACAACCCAGTGATTGATCATGAATGTGACTATTTTAGAAGTTCAGGATAAGATATGTATGTTGAAAATGTGATTTTTACAGAGTTCTGTTTGTTTCTAACCTTTTTAAAAACTTTGTACACATGTAGATTTCTTTTGAAATCAGTTTCTTTGAATGAATTTGCTAAGAAGGGTGACACATTTGAATCACACGTAATATGGAAATGTACCAGTTAAAATATAAGTCCTTCATTATGTTTTATGTGACTTTTAAACTATATAAACTATGTAGAATGGAGTTCTGCAAGACATATATACTGTGGAAACTGAAAGAAGTTATAAAAATATGGTACAGTGAGATTGTTAGTCCTTCTGACTTTCATTGCAGCGTTTCAAAAAATTACATTATGAAAAAGACCCAGGAAGGAAAGTAGCTTTAGCTTACTATTTAAAGAAGGCATTTTTTATTGAGGTATAATTGGCATACAAACATTATATTGGTTTCAGGTGGACAACTTAACGGTTCGCTATTTGTATATATTGCAAAATGGTCACAATAAGTGTAGTTAAACATTCGTCACCATACATAGTTACAGAATTTTTTTTCCTGTGGTGCATACTTTTGAGACATACTCTTTTAGCAACCTTTAAATATGCAGTACGGTATTATTAACTGTACTCGCCATGCTGGATATTACATCCCCATGACTTGTTTTCTAACCGGAAGTTTGTACCTTTGACTCCCCGTACCCATTTTGCCCACTCCTCTACCCTCTGCCACTGGCAACCACCTATCTGTTAAGGTATTTTTTAAGCTGTTTTTTAATAAAGCAAATGCTACCATTTC
This sequence comes from Plecotus auritus, assembly GCF_963455305.1. Classification (NCBI taxonomy): domain Eukaryota; kingdom Metazoa; phylum Chordata; class Mammalia; order Chiroptera; family Vespertilionidae; genus Plecotus; species Plecotus auritus. The sequence goes on from NC_137772.1 coordinate 29,811,804, forward strand.
TGAAACTACAATCCTGAATGGGAAATAAAAGGTGTTGAATTGTGACATGATGAATATGTTCTGCACATTCTTTGAAGCTATACTGTGGATACAAGTTAACAAGTCTGTTTTCAGTCTAGCTGTATTAGCATGGAAAATAATGGAGTCTTTCTAAGGGAGGATTTGTGAGGCTTTTACCCAGTTATGTCAGAAATTAAAATTGACAGGAACATTTTTCATGTTGAAGCTTTTAGATTTTAGTGGTATACCGCCTTATGGTAGCGTGCGACTGTGGGTAAATTATTCCGCAGCCGTAGAGCATGTTGGATGGAGCTGTCTGAAAGCAAATGTAGTTACCATCCAGTCCAGTGGCTACTGTTCACCTTGGGTAAACATATGTTCGTTGATTTAGTCTGCCAAGAATTTGCCGGGTGATTTGTTGCCATTGTACAATCGAGATCATGTTCACAAACCTCAGGGGAGAAAGTGTGTGTTATACTATTCTTTATTTACTGTGAGAGGATGACAGTGAAATGGCAGTGAAAAATGACAGTGGTGGTTAGCATGGAAGTTGTCAAGTAAAATATTGATTTCCTTTCATAGCAAAGCCCAGCCACACACTGACCCAAGATGAGTTTTTCATTTTAGTAGGAATCTGGATTTTACTGTAGATTTCAGCAAGAAAAGGTTTTCTTCAAACCATTTTTGTTTTATTTCACTCTTCTGTCTTTCTTTTCCCTTCCCTCCTGTGTCCTCCCTGTGACCTCACCACATCAAGAGAGTAACTCATTCAATAAAATATGCCAGAACATCTGGCCTGTCTCATGGCTCTGTAGGGCCTGCCCATCCCAATATTTGATGAAGTTTGCCTTCAAGCATCATTGGGGACAAGGCGGAAAAGAAAGGGAAAGGGGAGGTTCTACGTTTGGTTATGATAGATTTAATAAGGCATTCCTAAGACTCTCTAATAAATAGTAAACCTCTTAAGGACATGACTATAGTGGGATGGGAATGTAAAATGTGGGCCAGTTCTGGATTGGAGGCTGAACTTTCCAAAAGATGGATGATAGTGATTATGGATTAGGGAGCTATGCTGATTGGGTTCTAATCCCAGCTTCCATGTCTTACTAACAGGGATGTGAGCAATTCATTTAAACTTTCTCTCTCGATTTCCTCATCTGTGAAATGGGAGATTTTATTAGTTCTCACCTCATCTAGTTGTTTTAATCATTATAACTTTTGTTTAATATTATTTTATTCGTTACATAGCTCAAAGTGTGCTGGAAAGGGACTCCATCCCTTCCTGAAGGTATTTGAACCTTATGATGTTTTACACCTGCTAGGGTCAAGTGTGATTAGTGTCAACAGATAAGAACTCTGTCCCCCATCCCTACTTAGCCTAAACACACACATTCTCTTGCTCTTTAAAATGAACCATCTGAGACTTTGACCTTGAGCATTTCCTCCCTTTGTAGTAAGATTTTTAATCCTTGTTACTAATGGCTTCCTTTTTCCCTTAAGACTAGTTGGTTCCAAGGAAGAGCCATAAGAATCCTCCACAAGAGGCATTTGTTTTATAAAGTCTGTCTTAACTTTATATAGGTACCTTACATGGATGAAGAGAAGAAACAATCTATATATATAAAAGCCTAAGTGACCGGCCAACCATTTGACCATTTGACTGTCCAACTGCTAGCTATGATGTGCACTGACCACCACGGGGCAGATGCTCAATGCAGGAGCTGCTGAGCTGCGGTGACTTGGCAGCTGCATTTCTTGTGTGATAAACCCAGAACCAGAGAGGAGGGAAGCCCAATTCCGGTGTGCATCACCCGAGAACCACCCTCTTGCAATCTGGGACCCCTCGGGGGATGTTCGAGAGTTGGTTTCAGCCCAATCCCTGCAGGCCAGGCCAAGAAACCTCACCATTGCACGAATCCATGCACTGGGCCTCTAGTATAAAATAAGAGAGAGGAGCCAGTGAAAAATGGCATTGGGACATACAGGATTGAAGGTTAGTTACAGGCTGCACAAGAATTACATTTTGAGGAGAATGAGGCTTTTGGCAATGAAACATGGAAATCCTAATTGTTTATTATTCTAGTTTTCTTATTGCCACCTACCATTTCATACTCAAATAATGTTCTCCTTAATATTTTTATTCTACTCAATAGTTAGGTCTTTACTTTTTTTCCCTGAGCAGCAGGTGAATTCAATAGGTGCCAAGGGGAATTAAAAAAAATAGCTAAAATAATCTCTAATTTAAGAATATTTATATCATCTTAATGATAGAGAGGACAGAAACAACAAAACAAAACACCTAAGTCTTTCAAGATGATTCTAATGTAACTTAAAAACAAACTGAATGCAATGTGCAGAGTGTTTTAAAACATACCTCCTAAATCTAAGTATACAAGTAGCTTTAAGAATAATTCCAGTTAAAAGGCAGTCTCACTAGAAATCATTAAAAAGCAAGGTAAATAAATATTGCTTGGGCAAGTCAGTAACATGCTACCCTTTCAGGCTTATGATTAGATATTTGACTTTGCAATATTCTTTCTAAATTTAATTTTTTGGTAGAAATTGCTTGCCTCTCCTTTACTTGGGAATTTATTAACTTTGAAATTAGCTTGCAGTCAAAGGAAAACCAAAAGTTTTTTTCACTCTCTCAGGTCTGTAGTTAATGGTGAAGAGAGAGTTCGGGTGCAGGGTAGGAGGGGAGAGTGGCAGATAAATTGAAAAAATGTAAATCAGTATGCCCAGCTTAGTGAAATTTGCATGCTTCATTCCATTAGTGGAATGATAAATTGTTACATAGTTTATTGGGTAGAATCCCAATAAAAGTTCTTATTCAAATGCATATGTTTGCCCTTGGCTTCCCCAAAGGACAGAATTTAGGTAAGGTTCTTTTAAAAGAAATTTCTAAGTATATATAGATTACCTGCATTCATTCCTTAATATATGTATTTGGCTGAAAGCATTATATGTTTTGTTTTAAATGAAGTTTATTTCATTTGCTATTTTTAGGGCAAAATAATTTGTGAAAACAATGGAGAAATTAGCCAGGATGGCAGCATTTAAACAGACACAAAAGATCAACAAAGAAAAACACATTTTAAATAAAGATTAATGGGTCTTGTTGGACAAGGAAGAAACATAAGTATGGAATAAAACAGTATGCTATGCAAGCTCATAACCATTAGTCTTTTTAAATGTATTACAGTTGGATATAAGAGTAAGCAAAAAAAAAAAAAATCAGCCATTGAAGGTTTAGATATAAGCAATTTTTTATAAGCTCAAACTCCAAAGAAGACTTGTTTACACAGTGACAGCAACAGCTGTAGTGATTCTTGTAAGAAAGAGAGACCAAAGCAGGCCCGGCTCTCTAACAGAGTTCCATTTCCCATTCTGATTGGACCCTTGCAGCCAGGGAGAAGACTGGACATTTAACACAGACAGTTACCCTACTTTTCTTCTACCAAAAGGCGGACCTTGAACAATATTCTCCTCTATGTTGGCTCTCTCTCCATTCATCTTTGCTTCCAATGTTATCAGTGAGGACAAGTATAATGGGAAATCCAAACAAGAATAAGTTTTATCAATATCAGTATTTTGGTTGTGATATTGCACTATAGTTTTGCAAATGTTATTATTGGAGTAAACTGGGTAAAAGGTGCAAGAAATTTATAATTTCTTACAAACTGCATGTGAATCTACAATTGTCTCAATAAAACTTTAAAAAAAAAAAAAAAAGGCAAATTGGGACAGTTCCTCTCCATTCAGCCAGAGACTTATGTATCAGGTAAAAATTAGCATAATGAAATTTTATTGCTGTTGGCCTTTCAAAGTGCTGAGTGTCATGATCAACAGCTGAGAAAGAACTGTGTAGCAGTATTAAAGACAATGGTGTATTGAGAAAAAGGCAATGGGAGTTTTTTGTTTTTTTTTCAAGAGTTGAAAACTGGAAAGTCAAATGAATCTATTTATTTAAAAATTATTCCTGTTACTCCGGATGTTATGGAGAATTGTTTGGAAGGAAGTGGGACTAGAAATAGAAAAAGAAGTAAAAAAATGGTTTCAGTTGTCCATGGGAAAAGGAATGATGTCTTGGATGTGAGTGGTGATCATACTGGGGGAAATATATTAGCAATGGAATTATTTTGTGCTTAGTGTTAAAGTTTATTTTGCAAAATTATTTTCCCAGATTGCCCCCCTGTCACTTCCCCTATCCACCTGTATGCTAAACTACGTGGAGTGGAAGAGCAATAAAAAGTACGGTAACCCTAATAATTCCTTCTGAGTTAATGTTTGATTTGTGAGGCCAAATGTAATGGACGGCTTCATGGCCATGTGAAGTGGTTAGTGGCAGATCTGAAAAGCAAGCCCAATATTTTACCTTGGCCGGCCACTTCACATTTCTGTTTTCTCATATATAACATGGGTAATAAGACCTTCCTCTAAGAGTGACTGTGGAGATTAACACAGTGATGTGTGTTCAGCGGCTGGCATGATGTCATCTAGAATGCATACAGGTGAGCTCAACGCTGGCTTGTTTTCTTAGCACCGCTCTAGTGTCTGTGACTCGGCTCTGAGGCTGTCTTAATGCTGCTAGTGACCAGTGATAGAGCCGCAGGGTGATAATTCCACCTCGGGGTGCCTTAGTTCCCATGTGAAATAAGATATTGGGCTGGGCCCATAATTCTCAGCTCAGGCTTTTGTGGTCCACACTAGCCAGTGCCCACCCCTTCCCTGTCACCACTCCCCACCTGGACCAGAGCTTCTTGTTTTGTTTTTCTGTTGCGCTCAAACTTACTCATGCAATGTCGTTTAAGCAAAATATTCTAAGGGAAAGAAGGAAGTTGCAAAAACTTTATACATGGTCTCTAAGGATCTTTTCAATCTACGTACTGGGAACGTTCTTAACATCACTTATTTCTTTTTAAACTCAAATCATCTCTCAAGATATTTTTATATTGCCGAAACCGGTTTGGCTCAGTGGATAGAGCGTCGGCCTGCGGACTGAAGGGTCCCGGGTTCGATTCCGGTCAAGGGCATATACCTTGGTTGCGGGCACATCCCCAGTGGGAGGTGTGCAGGAGGCAGCTGATCGATGTTTCTCTCTCATCGATGTTTCTAGCTCTCTATCCTTCTCCCTTCCTCTCTGTAAAATATCAATAAAATATATTTAAAAAAAAAAAGATATTTTTATATCTCTAAAGCTTTAACTTTTATATTTCACATATTAGTTTAGACAAAGAAGTGTGTGTTTAATGGTGAAAGTTCAGATTTAAGTCCAAGAAAATTACCTTGGCGGTAGCAGCATTCTCAAAAGATTACTCCTAAAGAGTTATAGGAGGAAGAAGCAGGCACGGTCTGAAAAAAGTGTGAACTTTTATTCTTTTTATTATTATTATTACTATTGCTAGAGGCCCGGTGCACAAAATTCATGCACTCAGAGGGGGTCCCTCAACCCGGCCTGCGCCCTCTCGCAGTCCGGGAGCCCCACGATAAATCGCCCTGCAGAGGGAGGCCCCGCCAGTTGGTGGCCTGGGCCTCCTCTTTGGGACCATCGATCATGGAGCCCCCCTGATCGATCGCCCCACCAGCCGGTGGCCTGGGCCTCCCTCTTTGGAATGATCGCAGAGCTCCCCTGATTGATCACCCCACCAGCCGATGGCCTGGGCCTCCCTCTGCGGGGAAATCATGGGGTGATGGCGGGGCCCCCAACCAATCGCATTGCACCTGCCTTGGCTGACCTGGCGCCGGTGCGTGTCATAGCATGGTCGTCCGGACGATCATTCTGCTATTCAGCTGTTTGGTCGATTTGCATATTATGCTTTTATTATTATAGATTTTACTGATTTGAGAGAGAGAGGGAGGGAGAGAAATCAGAGTGAGAGAGAGTAAGAGAGAGAGAGAGAGAGAGAAACATCAATTGTTGTTCCACTTATTTATGCATTCATTGGTTGATTCTTATGTGCCCTGACCTGGGATTGAACCTACAACCTTGGCATATCAGGACAATGCTCTGACTGAGCTACCTGATCAGGACAAGTCTGAACTTCTTATAAATGAAAAGCCTCAGTGAATTCTGAAAAATACTTGATCTGAGTTATATTCGGAGTATGTAGTTGAAAATAGGAACTTATGGGTGGTATTTAAGTGTAGCTAAAAAAAGAGCATCAACTGTTGCCTAGAGTAGGTGCGCTCTTTCAGAGGAGGTCATGGAAACCTGGTAGCAACAGTATCTAGGGAAGAAAAGGACTTGGATGCTTATCCTGATATAAGCAGGAGAGCCTTTTAAGAGAAAAGCTTTAAAGTTTGTGGCTTAAAATTTGGAATATAGCTTTTTTTCGATGAAATAAATCAAGCTGAGTTGTGATCAGAGATTCATGGTGTGTTTCTGCTTCTACTTTCCCCATGCTATTGTTTCCGGTGATGTGCTCGTCATGGCCAGAATAATGATGCTCCCTTTGGTATGGTTCCGACCTTGAATGAAAAATGGTGGTAATGATGAGGATAATACTGTGAAGGAGCTGAAGATCCACAAATCATGTTCATGTGTTTAAAAAAAAACTATCAAAAATAAGTCGATTAGAACATTTTGACAGAACAGATGCTGCTTAAAGAGTACAAACAGATTTTTAACGAAATAAAATGAAAGTTTGACATGGAGAGGTAGTAATCATTAAGGGTACTGTAATGGAATATTAAGAATTCCTAGATAGATTCTATTTTTATTTGATCATGAAGAAGTGCTACAGAATTTTATATTCAGATGCATCCATAGAAGTTGGAATGTGTGTTTGAAGCATTTTGTAAATGTCATAACATAGTTCATCAAGGTTGCTGCTCCTATCACTCAAGCATGAACATGTAATAGTGATACGAATGTAATGGGTCACATAGTGAGTTAAACCATCCTCCTTCTGGGTAGGATATATCAGTGAAGATGGGGTGGGGACGGTTCCTTGGGAGCAAAGCACTTCTTTTAACAGGCTGACAATCCAATGGCAAATGAGCTTTCATAGCAGATGATCCTTCCTCAGCATGGTGTTTACCTATCCATTAAGGTTACACAGAAACAACTTTTAATTTAAAGGCATTTGTATATATCTGTGCAGTAAAAAAAAACAAACAACATCAAAAAAACAAAACAAAAAAACAACAACACAATTTATAAAGGAAAACAATGTGCTTTGTGGTTTTAGTAATGTTTCACTTATGTAAAAGGTCAGTTGTCTTAAAAAGACTGAAAAAGTTGAAAACACAAAAAAATAAAAATAACTCTGAACAGCCACAATAAATGGGTATCACAGAGTTTGGCCTATTTTTTTTAAAAAAATATATTTTATTGATATTTTACAGAGAGGAAGGGAGAGGGATAGAGAGCTAGAAACATCGATGAGAGAGAAACATCGATCAGCTGCCTCCTGCACACCCCCTACTGGGGATGTGCCCGCAACCAAGGTACATGCCCCTGACTGGAATCGAACCCAGGACCCTTCAGTCCACAGGCCGACACTCTATCCACTGAGCCAAACCGGTTTCGGCGGCCTATTTTTTAATAATAACCACAATTTTCACCTCAGAATTTTGGCCCAATCTTTTCTCCTGGAGTATCCTAAGTAAGTGGCCATACAGACACAGGCAAATACCAATATGCAAGCAAGTGCTGAAAACGGGCCTGGGCTAGGCACCTGCCACTGATCCTCTCGGAGCCAGGTCTTCAGTAACAAGGCAATAGCCACATCCAGTTGATTTTTCTAAAGAAAATTTAATTAAAACAACCATTTAGATTGTTACTAATTTTTTAAGTATTTTAAATCAATTATTTTGAAGAAATAATTATGTTCCCAGTTAGCCATGAATTAGGAGGATGAAGTTGGAGGAGTGCTATTAGTCAGCTCTATGGACGTTAGTAAGAAGTAATTTCATAATGAGATATAGAGAAAATTGAACTTTAAAAAACACTGGGTCACTAAATTGAACAGCTGGAGTTGTTTTGACAAAGGGCAGGCAAATTTGTGTAGTCAGTAGCTTCTCAGAGAATGGCTGTATTAATGCGCAGCAGAGTAATGGATGTACTTAATGAGTCATCAGAAATGTTACATTATGTTTACTTAGTTTGATTAAGGAGCTAGGGAGTGTGAAATAGATTTGGAAAGATTGCCAACAAAACTATTTTATAAAGCTTTTGGCATTTAAACAAATTAGCTTCAATCAGAAGATCTGCTAATATAGAATAATTCATCTCTCTACCCCAAACATTCTTGAACTCCATTCCCTATAAATTTTTGTTGTTGTTATTTTAGAGCTTTATATTTCTTTTGGTGGTTTTATACATTTGCCCACCCCTCAAACTTTCCACAAGTGGTGGCATATCTTTATGCTATAACTAGAGGCCCCTTGCACAAATTCATGCACGGGTGGGGTCCGGCTGGCCTGCCCCCGATATGCGGGGGAGGGATCCAGGGTGGGTCCGGCCCAGAGAAGGGACTGCTGGCTGCTGGCAGTTGGCCGGCTGGCTCTACCCCTAGTCCAGCCGTGGGCAAACTACGGCCCGCGGGCCGGATCCGGCTGTTCTCTCCGGTTCTCTTGCTCTCCCCTCCGCTCCTTTACTTTGAATTTATATTAGTTCACACAAACACTCCATCCATGCTTTTGTTCCGGCCCTCTGGTCCAGTTTAAGAACCCATTGTGGCCCTCGAGTCAAAAAGTTTGCCCACCCCTGCCTAGTCGAACTCCCGGTGGAACTCTTGGTTGAGGGGACCATTTGCATATTAGCCTTTTATTATATAGGATGTGACTTCCCAGAAATACCAGGAAACACATCTTCCCAGACCTCACAAGGATGATGCAGGAACATGAATCTTCCTCTTAAACTGTGCCTCATGGTCAGTGTAGACACACATTCCTGTGGTTCTTCCTCCTCATCTCACCAGACTATATGTTGAGAATTCTGCTACCTTTACATTCTTTCCCAAATACAAAACTATGTTCATTTCAACACTGACAATTGAAGAAGAATGCAAAGGGATTTCAGTGCTTACTCCTGGTAGAAGTCATTTCACCATGAGGTTGCTTAATTCTAGAAGTAATTATTCCTTGAGAATGCAACATGGATCAATCATTACTCTATTTTTCCTCTTTTTCTTTCACTTCCAGAAACATAAATCAAAGGTAAATCTGTGTACCCAAAATATAACCTCAAAGCATTATTATATGCATTCCCAGTTGTTAGTCTAGTCCAGGGGTGGGCAAACTTTTTGACTCGAGGGCCACAATGGGTTCTTAAACTGGACCAGAGGGCCGGAACAAAAGCATGGATGGAGTGTTTGTGTGAACTAATATAAATTCAAAGTAAAGGAGTGGAGGGGAGAGCAAGAGAACCCTCCAGTCTTTCGGCTCCGCGGGCCAGATAGAACAGCCGAATGGGCCGGATCCGGCCCGCGGGCCGTAGTTTGCCCACGGCTGGACTCTAGTCATATGTTGTAGACTTAGGCAAAAAGGACATTTTTGAAGAGTTAGGGGTAGCTATGCAGTACTTGCATCCTCCCACAGCCACATCAAAATTACAACTAAACTACAGAGCAACCATCATTCAGAACCACCTGAAACCTAGCTGAATGAAGGCCTACAACTAGGATTTAAAGAAAAAGCCAGATTGAGACTGAAAAGCAAAGTTCTTTGTCAGTTGTACTAGAATCAGCTATATAACCATGCCATTTTACGTTTTATCATTTACCGACAGTCATTGTCTTACTCTGATGCATTTGCAAATGGGTTTCCTCTTAAAGATTCATGGAAAGGACTCTGACTTATTCTAAAATAAAGTTGTCTGAGAATAAATTTTCAGATCACACCTTTAAACTGGATGCAGATTTACAGAAATCTAAAGAATAACTGAAAATACTGGCAGATGATCTGGATAAAGAAGAATTGACCATATGGGACTGAATGAACTGAGTGAGGATAATTATTATTTTTATGACTTCATTAAAAATATTGCTGATTTTTTAAAAATTTGTTTGCTAGATAAAAGAAAACTTGTGGTTTTGTTTTGTTTTGTTGTTGTTGGTTTTTTTTGTCTTAGAGCAGTTCAGTAAAGTATACCCTCTGTAAGCAATACTGAAGCATTTATATTTTTTCCCTACCTGATCACTCTATAATTTGAAAACTCTTAATGAATATTATTGAATTTTCATGGTAATATCGTTTGCATGAATTCAATGAGAATTTTTCTATTTATAACAATTGGAAACTGGTTTTATTAACCAAGACTTTGAGTGGCATATCATGTTTTAGAGACATGTATAAACTGTGGATGTCACCAGAAAGCTTTAAGGAATTAGGATTAACTTTGGAAACTGATAAAAGCCCCTTAGAAAATCTTCCTGGTACCTTGCTTATTTACATGGTTCATGGCTTAGTTTCCAGGTAGGGAACGAAAGTTGCTTTCCTGGGATATGGCAAAGAAAGAACCTCAAGGCATTTTGAGGTAACCTTGAGAACTTGAGGATTCGCCCAAATCTGTGGTGTCACACGCAGAGCCTTGATGACAGCTATGTGGCTTGACTTCTTCACCTACTTCTTGGCTAATTAAAGTTCAGCCTGGAGATTCCTTATGAGGTTCCAGCAAAACAGATTTAAGGAAGCCTGTATGATCAATTCCAGTTTTGTTGTATTTATGCAAATAATGAAGCCGAATTTATTGAAACTAGACTTATACAGTAAATAGTCTTAATTTTACTATCTTAGAGAAAAATGAGGGTTATTTTAGGGAGATAATTTGTTTTTAAATAGAGTCTATAAACACAGTTGTGGATATTAAACTCTAGTTCAGTTCATTGTCTTTCACATTTTATTTTCATCTATAAACTGAATTATTCCTTAGGTATTTGGCTAGAACCCTCTGAACTAATGTTTCATTTTTCTCCCATCCTTTGACTTGGAGTTATTGAGAATCAAAACTTTTCTGAGCCTTGCAATTGCAAATTGCAGCTAAAGGACATAATATAACTTCAGAAGAATCACCACAACAGCTCATACTTATTAGTCCATCTCAGTGATGATGCAGTGTCAGCCATGCAGAATTCACCAAAGCACCTGATGACATCATCAGAGACATTCACACAGCAGACAAGGAGGCTCTATCAGATAGTCACTGCCTGCCTTCATTCCAGCAAAAGAAACCTTGAGCCTTACATCCAGAAATATCGACTGACAGCCTTACAGAATCAGAAACTGGTTTATAGTTTGCCTGATCATTAACTCCTTTTCCTCCTGTTTTTATAGACATACCCCTTATTAAATATCTGATTGCTTGCATACAGAAAGGAAGAAAAGAATTATGGATTTTGAGAACATATGAATTTTGATTAAATGATATTACTTGTCACCTGTGCATGATTGCCTCCCTTCCCTTATTCTTAAGGGCAGAGACTGTGTCTTGTTGGTCACAGTATCCCTTATACCTAGTGTGATTCCAGGGCAAATCAGATATTCAATAAATACTTGTGAGGGGAAATATTGTAGTTTTATATAAAACAAGGTTCAATGATTTCTGCCCATGGATAGGCATTGTGAGCTTATGTGAACAGTTTTATGTTGTATATAGAATTATGAATGTGTGTGATTGTATATATAACTTTTTTTGAGAGAGAATGAAGGGATCCATAACTTTAATCAGATTTTCGGAGGTATCTGTGTTCCTCAAAGTTTTGAGAGCTATAGACCTAGAACTCTCCCAGAGTGGAGACTTGTACCTTGTTATTTCAATTACAATAAACAAAACAAAAAAACTTAGGGGAAAGGATTTTTCTTTCACCAATGCACATTGTTATTCACTAAGGCCCTGCTATGAGCCAGAATCGGTGCTAAATCTGGGTGCGGGCCTTGATAGGACAGACACAGGCCATGACCTCAGCTCAGAATTTGGTAGGGAAAACAAATGTTGGATTCATGATTATACAGATTATAAAATGATTTATTCAAAATTATATACTAATTGTGTTTAGGTATATAAGGCATACATAATAGATTTGCCATGTATGGCAAAAGTCAGAAGCTGGATCAAGATGAAATTTGATAGGATTTTTGAATTCCTGTTTTGGTAAAGATTGTGCTAAATATACTAGGGAATGTAAAGATGAGTAACACATGCATCCTGCCCTGAAGGAATTTTTAATGTAGTATCGTCATTCTCGGGCTACACAATAAAATCATTTGCAGTGAGGGGAGGAAAAAGTAGGTGACTGACATTCTCACTCAGATGGGAACTGCTAAAATAGTATAGACACTTCAGAGAAAGGTCTTGAACTTTCTTATAAAATTAAACATATACTTACCCTATGATCCAGCAATTTAAGAAAAATGAAAACATATGTCACAAGAGTATTCCTTACAGCTTTATTCATAGTATACCCAAACTGGAAATAACCCAAATGTCCACCAGCAGATGAATGGGTAAACTATTCAGACAATGTAATACTCAATAAAAAGGAACGGAGTGCCTGCACACAGCATCAAGAATAAAGAAGCTTTATGCAAATGTTTGCAAGGAGGATTTTGTTTTATGAAGTTCTAGTATAGGAGAAAGTCAACAGTCGTTTGCTCTGAGGATGTGAGGATTGCAATTACCTGGAAATGGGCATGTAGGAACTTTTTGGGGTGATTCTAATATATATCTTCCATCACTGGCCCAGGTACCCCAAGAGCCCAGACCTGGCCTTTATTTTATTTTTATTAAATTTATTAGACTGACATTAAGATTATATGATACATATATGTATGTTGCATTGTTTGCTCACCACTCAAAGTCAAATCATCTCATAGTTTTCAATGTTGGGGGAAATGTCATTTACAGAGCTATAAGCAAAAACTTGGTGTCTTCTTGCTCTCCCCTCATCCATTTCAAATCTCTGGGGGTGGGGTCCATGTGCATTTTAAAAAGCTCCTCAGGTGTCTGATGTCCTCTGAGATTTGAACTATTAAATAGAATAAAGTACAAAAGAAAGTACATTAGCTTTCTATTGCTGTTGTAATGAATTACCACAAACTCGGTGGCAAGAAACAACACAGATTGATTACCTCACCATTTATAGGCCAGAGGTTGGCTTGGATTCTTTTTCTGCCCCAGGTCTCAAACATGACAAAATCACGGTGTAGGCAGGCTTATGTTTCTTTCTGGAAGCTCTGAGGGTGAATCCACTGCCAAGCTCATTCAGGTTGTTGGCAGAATTCAGTTCCATGTGGTTGTAGGACTGAGGTCCCATTTCCTTGTTGGCTGTTAGCTAGGGCTCATTCTCAGCTTAGAGGCCACCTCCCTCTGTCTTCATATCCAGCAATAAAGGGTCAAGTCCTCACTCTTCATCTCTTCTCTCTCTCTGACCCCCTTCTTCCTCATCTATCCTCTGCTATTCTCTTTTGGTGCATCCCTGAGTTTTATCTTCCTCTTATGCGTTGAAGGGTACATTTACACTGGGCCCACTCACAGAACAATCTTTCTGTATTAATCTTCATTTTATCTGCAGAGTTCCTTTCCAGCAGCACCTAGGTGAGTGTTTGATTAACTAGGGGTGAGAATCTCGGGGGTGGGGGCAGCATCTTTAGAGTTCTGCCTACAACAGAGAGGTAAATATAAAATACAGAGGGCTCTCAGATTAAATATAAATGACGTCCAACTGGGGAACATCTGAGAAACCACATTTGAAGCAGTAACATTTACTTATCTGATGGATGCTCTGGAGCCAGAATACATAGGAGTAATAGTTTAAGTGCCCACGTGGAGAAAGAAAAGGTGACGTGTACGATGCACTTAGAATAGCCCTTTATTCCACGGATGCTCTCCTTGTGTGTTACACAGAGCCCTTCAGGCCACTGTAGCATAAAGTCAGAGGTTGGTTTTTGTTTAGATCAAAGGAGAAAAATAGGAAGAATGTCAAAGAGTTACACACTTAATGTGTAGAAATAATATGAAAGTCTCAAAAGTTATATTTCCATATTGCTAAACTTTTCAAAACTCCAAATCTACTGATGAAAACCAGGGAATGTGGCTTTCCATAGAAATATAGCACTTCCTTTGTATTTCCCATAGCACTTAACTCTCTGACCATTTTCAGTGAACTTTATACCTGCTCTATGTGGATGGTGACACCAGGGCAATCTCAGCTTCTTCGCAGAGAGCCCTGGCCCTGGGGCATCAATCAAAACACTGCAGCCCTTCCTCCCCAGCCCAGGCCCTGGTCGGGGTGTGTGCAGGAGGCAACCAATCGATGTGTTTCTCTCACATTGATGTTTCTCTGTCTTTCCCTCTCTCTTCCACTCTCTCTAAAAGATCAATGGAAACATATCCTCAGGTAAGGATTAACAAACAAAACACACAGACACACACACACACAAGCTGCAGCCTTATTAGCTGATTTTTAGAAAATAATCCAAATAAAGGAAAAATACTGTTTTATTTTCTTCTTACCTATTTATAAGCTTTTCAAAAGGTTTGTGTATACCTTTTTATTTTGAAAGGCATGCATATATCTATACAAAAAAGCCTTAGAATATCTCCTGCCAACCTTTTTAAAATACAAAGGATGTAACTGCCCATGGCCATTTTTATGCAGCCTTCTAAAGGATGTGTCCATGAGGGCTAAAAGAATGAAGCCAGCACAGCTAGCTGGTGTTTGTTGGCAAAGCTGGATCTGAGAAATAAAATTCAAAAGGGAAAGTAAGGTGGCAGAAAGCCAACGGGTCTTTTACTGGGGATCAAAAATGTCACTTTCCTTGTGTGACTCACATGTTTCTCTCTAAACTTCTGGAGCACACTTAGCATTCCAGATTCTTTCTACACCTTTCTTCCTATCCCTTGCCAGTGTGTGTTTTCTTTCTCTTTCTTCCCACCTTCCACCCACGCCTGGCGTTGGTCATGACGATTAGAGAGGCCTGCCAAAGGAAACCCATTCTTCTTCTGTGTCACTTGTTACGAGCTTTGAGGGGAGAATAGTTTTTTCTAGGAATTGCTTTTCTGTGTTCTGTGTAAATGGTATACGGCAATTCATCCGGTAGCTAATTCAGCTAGTTAGCACCTGCGAGGGAAGCCCTGCTTTCTTCGTCATGTTGCAGCCGTCGTCCTGTCACCATCCACCGGCATCTCCGATGGGGGTTTATTAAAGTTCTGTGCTTTCATATCCAGAGATACCGGAAACTGGTTCTGATTTCGGCTTTTACCATTGGTTTTCCCACTTTAATATACACAGGTATGTTTTCTTATAGCCCTAACATTATTTTTTTCTGTTTAACACAGTGCTACTGACAATCCACCACATCAGTTGCATATTTTTTCTATGTGCAAAATTGAATAAAAAAATACATGAAACCAAACCTTCAAAAACTCGCTGAGGTAATTTCTTCAGGTTCTTATGTTCTTATATTTTTCTTATTTGTAATACTTAATTAACGCTTACTGTAAAGACCCTTCCAGTGTGGATAACTTCCAGTAAGTGGTATATTTTTATAAAAAGGTCAAACTCCGATTTATGGTGTGTTTTTACATTATCATTAGTAAGAGCAGATAATTATTTGTCAATTTTTTTTTGAGAAACCCTTTTTAACCTTAAAAAAATCACATTATTTCTAAATGTGATTTTCTAAACTTCACATTATTTCCTCTGAGCAAAGGAAGCTATGAGCCAGCAATTCTGAAACTATTGCTTATTTATGCACTAGGATTAAATAAGCAAATATATGCAGGTGGTAAGAGCCAGGTTTCTCTCTATGGAGGAAAGAGATTACAGTTTAGGCAAAGGGGGGAAAGGTAAAATGAATCCTGTTGTGTTAGATTGGAATTGGAGTTACCAGTGTGAATTCATAGTTTTTAATGTATGGACAGATACAGAAAGGTAGCTGGGAGTGTGTACACACAGGTATTTACTAACCCTGCCTGCTGAGAGGATCTAGAAGCAATGACACTCAGTAGCAGTGACCAACCCAGCATCCAGGCCTTGGTTTCTAAACACCATTCACCAATCAAATGAACCAGGGTTCCTTGGAGAAAAGTGTTTGGTTCTAGACCTGGGGCAGGGAAAATACAAGAGGAGGCTAGAACACCTTGTGGTGCCAGAAAATTAAGGAAGTGCTCAAAAAAGGGGGAGTCGTGCCAAAAGGCCAACCTGGCCAACTGGGAGGAGTTCCTCATGGCCAAAGCTGGAACAGTTTGAACAAGAAAGTGATAGTATTTAGCTTATACCTCATAGATCAAAATAAATACCCATCAAATAAGTAAAAAATGGTGGGGAAGGGACAGATTCTTCTTACAGAAGAATTTTAATGAATAAATATAAGAGCCAAGAGGGAAACAGGAAATCACCGTGAGGCAAATGCCACAGTGATTGCTGCACACAAGAGCCATCGATGGGTGCTAAAATTAGTGGGTGAAAGTTTGAAGAGAAACAGGATTTTTGCGTAGTCTCAAAGTGATTTTCCCACGATATTCATTACAAAGGGAAAAATAGGAAATTTACTGTGTAGACACCCATCTTATACCATCTCAACCAAGTGATCAAGGTCAACATCACCAGTGATAGGGTGGGTGGACGTCCTAAAGCCTCTGATATGACGCATTAGGAAGGACATGACGTCCCTCCTCTGATATCCTTCCTCGGATTCTTAACCTCAGTGCAAACGTGTGAAAACACCACGCAAACTCAAACTGAGGATATACCACAGAATCACTGACCAGGCCTCTTCAAGAGTGTCAAGGTCATGAAAGACCGAGGAACAGTCACAGATTGGAGAAGGCCAAGAAAACAACTGCTAAATGGAGTGGAGGAACCTGGAATAGAAAAAGAACGGTAATAGAAAAACTGTTGAAATTCAAATAAGGTCTGTAGTTTAGTTAATCATACCATACCAATGTTAATTTCCTGGTTTGTGTAATTATAGTGTGGTTATGTAAGATGTTAACATTAACGGAAGGCTGGGTGAAAAGTATACAGTAACTCTCTGTACTATTTATACAACTTTTTTATAAGTCTAAAATTATTTCAAAAGGAAAAAAAGATGCTGGATGCTTAAATGTACAGAGATGTGTGCACAAGGATAATAATTGCTGCATCATTCACAGTAGCAAAAAATTGGAAAACAGCACAAATGACCATCACTCAGGGATTGTTATCTATTCTAATAAAAGGTTAATATGCTAATTAGGGCGGACATCTTCTGGACGACCATCCAGATGTCCTTCCTGACAAAGCCGCAGCAGCTGCCTGAGGCTCAGGCGAGCTGCAGATGGCGCGGCTGCCGCTGCCTATGGCCAGCCCGAGGCTCAGGCAAGCCGCGGATGGTGGCTGCCGCTGCCCAGGGCCGGCCCGAGGCTCAGGCAAGCCGAGAATGGTGGCTGCCGCTAGGAGGGCTGTTTTGAGGCTCAGGCAACCACGCCCGGCTGTAAGGCCCAAGGCTCAGGCAGCCATGGTGGCTGCCAGTGGCAGCAGCAGCGGGGTGGTGGGGGTGGCACCTTCCCCTGATCGGCCAGGTCACCAGATTGCAGCTTAGGCTTGCAGCTGAGGCAGAGGTGGTTAGGGGTGATCAGGCCGACAGGGGTGCAAAGTAGGGGCAATCAGGCCAGCAGGGGGGCAAGGTAGGAGTGATCAGGCCGGCAGGGGGGCAAGGCAGAGGCGATCAAACGGGCAGGGGGCAAGGTAGGGGCGATCAGGCCAGCAGGGGGGCAGTTAGGGGCAATCAGGCTGGCAGGCAGGCAGGCAGAGGCAGTTAGGGGTGACCAGGCAGGCAGGCAGAGGGTTAGGGGCGATCAGGCAGGCAGGCAGGTGAGCAGTTAGGAGGCAGCGGTCCTGGATTGCAAGAGGGATGTCCATCTGCTGATTTAGAGATCAGGCCTAAACTAGCAGTCAGACATCCCCCGAGGGGTCCCGAATTGGAGAGGGTGCAGGCTGGGCTGAGGGACCCCCACCTCTGTGCTTGAATTTTATGCACCAGGCCTCTAGTCTGTGTGTGTGTGTGTGTGTGTGTGTGTGTGTGTGTGTGTGTGTGTGTTTTATATGCAAATCAACCAGATGGTGGAACAACCGGTCGCTATGACACACACTGACCACCAAGGGGCAGATGCTCACTGCCCACAGACCGCAGGCCCTGATCACTCGATAGGGAATGGGGAACCGGGGGTGGGTGGCGGCAGATGTGGGCAGTGTCAGGCCAAGGCGAGTGCAAGCGAGCGGGGCACCGATTGCCCCACCGGTTGCCCCACAAACAGAAGGCGACTGGTGTCGGTGGTGGGAGGCAGGGCCGACTGCCAGCAGCTGGGGAAGATTGGCCCTAATCGCAGGCCAGGCCTAGGGACCCTACCTGTGCATGAATTTCGTGCGTCGGGCCTCTAGTATTGATATAACTAATAGAGTTATTAAGAGGGATCACATAGTGTATGGGTATGTTTGTTATAGTGAAGAGAAAAGTGTTGAGAGTACGCTTCCATTCATGCTGCCTGGATTCTCACCCCATTTCCACTACTTAAAACTAATTCTGTGACCTTGGGCCAAGTATTCCTCTTCTCCCTGTTCATCAATTGCTTCATCTGTAAATTGGGAATAAGAATAATATTATCTACTTACGGATGTGAGAATTAAATGTGAAAATCCATGTAAAGCACTCAGGATAAGACTTAGCACATAATATTGTAAAATATTAGTACTTTATTATTTTCTAGAAATAAATGGGGGAAAAAACCCAATATAACATTGTGTCAAAAGATACTATTTTTGTTTTTAAAAAATTCATGTGTATGAATGTTGAAGGTTAGTTATTAATGCATATTGGTGGTGGTGTTTGGATAGGGGAAGAGCAGGAAGTTTAGGAATTTCCACCAAGTTAAACATTTAGAATGTTATCTTCCATAAAGTATACAGTTAGAGAAGTATACACAACAGCTTTAAAAGAAGGTGGTAGCAATTATTAAATAGAAATTATTAAGAAACAAAAACTATCTCCAATGCTAAAGAAATTGGGTAGTCTTTCTAGACAAATCTCCAAGATCATATGACTTGTCCTCTGTCGTCTTGTAAAACTCGAAACTTGTCTGTACCTATAATCCCCAGGAAGGTGGCTCTTAACTTGGAAAATGAAAAACTTCATGGCTCTGGCCTGTAATTCTAGGCTGTGAAAGATTATTGTTGAGAATGGGTGTGACCTGCTCTTGTCTTCATGGGAAATGAACCAAAAGGCCTAAATTGTAGACTTTAGCCAGAAATAAGTAATTCCGGTACTTTTCATTAGAATGATTAAACCCTGATAGGGCACTGAAATGATGTCATATCCAGGCCTCCTTTCGTTAAAAATGGGATAGATATCAATTGCTTTTTGACTCCCAGGTGGTTGAGGCCCACCTGAGTTACAGTGGGAGCCAGGGATTCACCGGTGTCTTAACAAAAGCCATCATGTACCGCATATACATGAAAATAAGTAAGTAAGTAAGT
Organism: Plecotus auritus; assembly: GCF_963455305.1. Lineage (NCBI taxonomy): Eukaryota > Metazoa > Chordata > Mammalia > Chiroptera > Vespertilionidae > Plecotus > Plecotus auritus. The sequence continues at coordinate 29,831,261 of NC_137772.1, forward strand.
AAATAAATAAATAAATAACAGTACGTAGAACGTGTTTACATTCCTGTTTTTGGATATGGCCTCACTTTTTATGATTATAAAGGGTTGGGTTGCTTTTCATGCTTGGTTGCCTGTGGTGCTGTCCAGTCCTTTCTAGTGCTGGCCTGCCCGCTATGACGTGAGCATGTCCAGGCTGTGCAGCAGATTTAAAGCCCACCTGTCTTCATGGTTTGGGGCTGTCCTTAGTTTCTAAAGAGACCACAGGGCGGAAACAGGATGAAATGTCAAAAATAAGTATATTGCAGGGATATGAGAAGACCATTCCAAGAAATTAGAATAAAAGGTAAAATGCTCTTCTGTTCTCTTGCATTTGTTTTTCTTTTTTGTATCCTCCCTGTGAGAGGCCTCTCAAATTCGAATCCCCAAAGCTTTCCAAGGAAAAACGTATAAATGTTAAAAGCTTATTTTCCTCATTTGACTTTGGTAATGTTTGTACATATCTTTCATCCTGGTTTTCTTTGTTTAATTAAATATGCAATACTGGTTGACCTGCTATTTGAAAATCATTTCATTTAGATTCCACTTTTTCCTTCAGGACCCCTCCTGTGTTTTTCTCCTATTTGCAATAGTCACAGTTTCATCTGTGGTAACTGGATGGCAGAGCATTTTTCTTTTATGATAAAATTAGATGCAATGCATTGAAGCCCATGTTGTTATATTGCAGTCTCTGGAGGGTTGGAAGGAGATGAGAGAGGGCATTCCCAAAATGCAATGTGCCACTGATTCTGGTAGATAATTTTAGCACAAGATTGGATTGTAGAATATTACATCCTAAAGGTATTGGTTTATATCCTAGTGCCAACGTATAATTATAGAGTTGATACATGAATAATAGCACAGCTGCAATGTTTGTAGAGGACTCCACTTTTTCCAAATAAATTGTAGGATTTTCCTATCAGATAAAGTTGGAAAGCTGTAGTGGGCACCGCTCTGTGTGCCACTGCTGTGACGTTGGGATCATGGTACTGACAGACTCGGGGAAGAGCCGAGTACTCTTGCAGTCACATCATCACGGGGTGAGTTCTGACCCTGCCACTTTCCCGGCTTTGTGTGGCATTGGGCAAATTAATGCAGCTTTCTGAGGCTCCTTTCTCCAGCTGTAAAATGGAGGTGGCATTACTTCATTTGAACAGTGGTCGTAAGGGTTGAATTAGGTTACACATGTCAAAATCTTAAGCACATTCTCTGGCTCATAGCTAGTACCTATAAGCCAATGGTTCTCAACCTTTTTAATGCCACGACCCTTTAATATAGTTCCTCATGTTGTGGTGACCCCCAACCATAAAATTATTTGCGTTGCTACTTCATAACTGTAATTTTGTTACTGTTATGAATCGTAATGTAAATATCTGTGTTTTTCGATGGTCTTAGGCTCTACAGTCATGACCCACAGGTTGAGAACTGCTAGCAGCGTCACCTAAGACCATCGGAAAACACAGATATTTACATTACAATTCATAACAGTAGCAAAATTACAGTTATGAAGTAGCAACGCAAATAATTTTATGGTTGGGAGTCACCACAACATGAGGAACTGTATTAAAGGGTCGTAGCATTAGAAAGGTTGAGAACTACTGCTAAAAGCCTTTTTCCCACCCCCTCGTTCCCATCTACCTCTGGCTCAGTGTTTTGTTGTCTAAGATTTAAAAAACACACACCAGAAAATGTAAGTCCCTTTTGATTCTTGGGTCTGAAAACCCTTATCAGTTTTCTTTCCTCCACTTATTGTTGACTGTGTGCCAGGACAGCTTTCTGGAGGGTAAAAGAAACCCTCTGCTCTTAGGGAGGCACTCAAACTAATTCACGCTCAGGAGAAACTAGGAGCCGGAGGCAGAAGGGCTCCAGCCGAAGCCAGGAGGTGAGGGAGGGATAAAGTTGTCTTCACAGAGGAGGTTGAAGGGAGGTTTAAGCAACATCAGGAGGAATAGCAGACAAAATGGCAAGGATAGAGGGAGTAACTTGTTCATTGGATTGGGGATGAATGAGAGAGAATTTCCAGATGACTCCTGGGATGCAGGTGCCTGATGGTGCCTCTCGCTGAGATCAGGAATACAAGAGCATTTTTATCAGCACCCAGGGTAATTTCGTCCGATAGCCCTGCATCTGTAGCTGAGGACACTGGGAACTATAGGGTAGGCCCAAGGAGGAGCTGAGACTTACTCCAGGTCACTCAGACGCTCCCTGCTTTAATAGGAGCCCTAAAGAACTGGACTGAAGGCCTGCTGATGAGTCTACTTGAGAATTTTACACATGAAACGCCGAGGCGTTTCTGCCTTTGTGGTGAGAAGGTCACTGCAAGCTGTCAGGATTTAGGAGGAGGAGTGAAGTGGGAAAAAAGGCTAGAGCTGAGGTCCGATTCTGAGGAGACAGTGAGTAGGTTGCCAAAACCTAGTGCCGGTCAGAGCAGTGTGGGTGACCCAGGGGGAGTCACCAAGCAGAGCTGTAAGCGCGGAGCCTGCGGCAGCATCCAGTCTGCGGGCCAGTCCTGGTCAGAGCTGGGAACAGAAGACAGGGAAGCAGAGCTGCGCGGTGTGGGTGTGGGCTGGTCCAGAGCAGTCCGTGGATGGCAGCTGTCCAGGGGGCTGATGGCCCTCCTATAGGTGCCGGCCCCACTGCCTCCAGTTGGCCTGACGTTTTTTGCTTTTGCTGCTCGGGCTTTTTCACGAGGAAGAAAGTTACCAAGCAGTCTATTATCCCAGACTTCATTACATTATTTGGGGTCTCTTGAAATTTCTTTTTGAAAGAACTTAATGTTCTGAAAATAGCTAACAGGGTTAATTTCATCTAGTCTCTTATTTTCTTTAAAAATATTTGCTTTATATTTTTTGCTATAAAAATAGCATAGAGTCTTGTGACCATGTTTATTAATGTGATAGATACTGGATTTATAAAATGGATCTCTTATCTATAGACACATGAAAAATGGAAATTTAAAAAAATAAATTGAAGCATATAATCCTCTTTTTCATGTCCAACCCTGTAATAAAACAGACATTTTAGGACATTTTATGAGTCAGCATAGAGTTCAAACAAATGCACTATATTTACATTGGATGTTTTCTAAGCCCATTTGTTTCATGAAATACTCGTGGTATTTCAACACCAAGCCTGTAGCTAATAATTAAGAACATCCATTTATTTCCTTATATGTCCTAGTTTTCTTTCTTCCACAAAGACTGGATTATTTTATATTTCCTAAAGCCTTTAGTTCTGCTGGCAGAATTATATGTCTCCTTCTTACCAGTGATAACTGAGCATAGTTTTCTACCTAAGTAAGTTTTTCAGTTGCTTAATATTTTCTTAATGATACTTGTGCTAAATTTTCATCCATTTGAATTTTTCCTAGTTCTCCATATATGCCTTCTACAATGATTATTTTACGCATTGAACTTATTAGTAAATTATTAGTTAAAACCAGCCTTTAGTCTTGAGTTCTGAGCCTCCTGTGTGGTTCCTAGGTACCTAAGGGAAAAACATCATTCTTAGGGTAGTTTTTGTCTTAAAAATCTATTGAAAGACACTATTTTAGAAAAAAAGGTGAGGAATTTTTATAGAATACTTTTTAGGGGAGGTGGGTGGTTGGTTGGAAATTTCTTGTTTTTGAATAGAGCTTAATTTTGTCGACTTTTTAGCAATCCAAGAAGACCATTTCTGGAAAACAATTAATTCTCTAAAGGTATCATAAGCCCTTCGACCTGTAGGACATTTATAGCTCTCTCATGGAGCCATTGTTTTGGGGACTAGCCTAAGTCCCCAAAGAGAATAAGGGGCCAGTTGGGCATTCACACCTACTTATGTTATGGTTTAACTCATGATGGAATTCACATTTCCAATAATTATTACAGTTTCAAAATTTAATGTGCAATATGTATGATAGACCCCCTTTATAATCTGGATTCTCACATGGATTCAGTTGTACCATTTGGTGGATAGCGTCCTCAGAAAAAAGCAACTATATACAGTAAAACATAATAGACTGGCCCTGTTGACCTTGACAGAGTGGATGCTATCTAATCATAGATCATTAGAGTTGGAAGTCACCCTTGAGATGATCCTGCTGACCCCAGGCATTTGACAAGTAAGAAAATGGGTCTCAGGGAGAGACTGTGACTGGTTCTGGGCCCTAGTTAGTGTGGAGAGGCAGAGAGAGAATAGCGATGAGAAAAGTGAATTCTCCGTCCCACTGCCATAGTTTTCCCACCTGCCAGGATGCCTCAGATCTGAAATGTCATGCAAAGCTGGTTCCTGGAAAGTTGCTAACAGTCTGTGATGCAGAGGCTGAGGGATGGAATGAACATTCAGCTCTGGGTTTACTGTTCTGTGCCAGTGACCTGTGTCAGGGATTCAGATTTCCTGATTCCCCCTCAGTTTCCCTTCTTCAATCTCATGCCAATTAAGACTTTAAAAGTCAAGCCAAGATAGTTTTTAATAGTTTTCACCTGTAAGTAGAAAAGAATTTACAAGCAATATCTCTTGGTAACAAATTGAATAGAAGGAACCAGTACCAATCTTCTATAATAATAAAAGGGTAATATGCTAATTAGAACAGATGTCTTCTGGACATCATTCTGGACTTCCTTCCTGATGAAGTCGGGGCCGGAGGGAAGCAGCCCGGGTCCTGGGTGCCTGCCTGCGGCTGGAAGAGGGAAGCCCAGGTCCCGGGTCCCGGGTGCCAGGGGGAAGCTGGTGCTGGCAGCCTGGGGAAGGAAGGCCTATTCTTGAATGAATTTTTGTGCATCGGGCCTCTAGTGTTGTGATAAGAATCTCTGCAGGAAAACACTCAAACAATGGGAATGGTATCAGATTCAAGTAGGTCACAGAGTTAAAAGGAAACCCCATTTTATAAGATTCGTTTTGTGTGTCTTTTTTACTAAATAATGATATCATGGCTATAAAACTAGAAAAGGTATAATGGACTAGAGAATAATCTAAACGGGGTGGGGGGGTGGATTTAAAAGTACAGACCTTTTTACTCCTCAAACCTATATCTGCAAGATTGATTTATATATAGTCTTACATGTATCATAATGTAGTATATGGAAAATAACACAGAAGAATACCTGGATTCAAATGATAGTTCCATCATTTTCTAACATGAGCCCTAATTTCCTGATTTGTGAACTAAAGCAGTGTTTCTCATGCAGTGGCTCCATGTTAGAGTCATCTGGGAGAATTGTAGAGACAGCACAAAGCAAACAAAACAATGCCAGCCTCCACCCCCAGAAAGCTGTGATTTTAATCAGTCTGTTATGGGATTGGGATTGTTTTGAAAGCTGCCCAGGGGGTTCTAATGGACGACTAAGCCACCAGATCAGATGACTTTGAAATCCCTTTAAATTCTAATATTCTGCAAATCTGAGATTTGTTTCATGTCAGTCATCCAGCCCAATCACACATAATCAGCCCTCAGTATTTGAAAGGTAGCATCTTGTTTTTATGTTAACATTCATGTTGAAAGGATCCTTATACCATCAGAAATCTTAGATTCTTAAAAACCTTTTTCCGATAAGCAGCCAGATCTGCCTTTGGAGAAACAGATATAAATCTAATTCCTCTTTTATTTTATGACCTTTTTGATAGTTGAAGGTTACTTTTATGATTCACAAATTTAGCTCTTAAGGCAGAATACTCCCAATTTTTTATCTCTTGTTTGTGTGATATTATTTCCATATCCCAACACCCTGCTTGTCCTGTGCTGCAGGGAGTCTGGGTTGCCATCATTTCCATGAAGTGTGTTCCTAGAGGTGAACATAATCCCTTGATGATCAGAGGAGGGAGCCTAGGGGGTTTGGTGATTATCGTCTTCTCAAACTCTACCTGAGCACAGGGCTAATAAGAGTCCCTAGTTTTAGTAAATAATTAATTATTAACAACTAGTGGCCGGGTGCACGAATTTGTGCACATTGAAAGAAAATTAATTAGAAGAAATACTTTAATATCACTATCCACCCTTTCTCTATAATAGAAGTGTCAACCAAATTCACAATGGACAATGACAGATCGAAAGACATGCCTGCAATTTGGTGCCAGTGAGAGCTTTATATGTATTACGCATGCGTGAGTCCACTTAGCCTTTTGTAGATATAGAATAAACTTGCTTAATTAGATCTGCTTTCTGATTTAGCTAAACTTTTTTCAGCCCAGTGAAACACCCCAACTTCTCTTTCAGGTAATTGTCAGCAACACAGCAGTAAATAACACAAAGCAGATTATTATTGTATATCCCGCAGGGAGAACAAAGGGCAAAATGTTTAACTATATCAGTGTTTGACTATATTCTAAGCAGGGAGAAAACCTGAAGTCATTTTCAAGGTCCACCATTTCTTACTTCTTTTTATCTCGGGTCAAGTTTCTAAGCTTTCTAAATCTCCGTTTTCTGGCTAATGAAAAGAAAATAGGATTCTACCGAGTTTCCTATCTACGTACTCCAGGACTTCTGTGAGGATCAAATGAGATGAGGCACGGGAAAACGCTTAACAGACATTTGGTTAAAGTGTAAAATGTTTGCACCTAGCTATAAAGCAAGTTGTGTTGCTGGGTTGAAGAAACTGCAAGGAGGCTAGTCACTAGGGAGAAGAAGCCGGGTGTTGCTACATAACATCATTACCCGGATGGACACTTAGCATATTAGCCTTTTTTATATAGAGATACTCGCTGGTCTGCAGTTACAGCCACTGATAAATACAGTAGATGATATAATTCCTAGTATTTTTGTATTCTTATATGTACCAGATATGGTTCTAGTGTTTAAATATATTACACAGTTGATTCTTGCAGTAACCCTATGAATAGGTACCATTATTATTTTCGGTTTTTTAGATTAAAAGAAGAAACAAGCCAAGAAGTAGAGCAGGTCAGTGTCTTGCCTCTGATTGCATAATAAGTGGCACAGCTGGAATGTGAATAATATAAGGCATCTTAACAGTCTCCTCATCTGTGACATAAGAATACTGGTTTCTAAAGACCTTTTCAACTCCCAAGTTCTTAGAATTCTACGTAAATAATGATAGTATGTTTATAACACTCAATTTAAGATAGCATTTCCAAATAAAACAATCTTCGGCCCTTTAAGTAAGAACAAAGCCAATAGTTTTTCCTTTATTCTAAATCACAAATGCCATTGCCTGAATTTGTGCACCAAATTACTCCTTTTACTTTATAGTAATATATATATGTGCACATTCATACATACATAAAATAAAGAAATTTAGATTCTGTTTATTCATCCAGCATCTAAAAGTATGGAGCAAGCTTGTTCTGAACCTTGATGTATTTCATAGAATTCTGCGTTGTGACTCAGGAAGTCAGTTACCCTTAGTTTGTAAGTGTGGAAGATGGGGGCTAAAGAAGTTATATGGAGAGTATAAGGTTTATGCTTGTACCTAAATAGCCAAACTAGATATAGATGTGCCCAAATTTGTAATAATTATATGTATTTTAAGAAACTTCAAGTATTCCAGAAGCTACTTTCCATAAAAATAATTTATATGCTAATTATGTTGTTGTTATTCTTTAGAGTAGATTTTTAATGAATTCTGCTAGACAATCTTCAATTTGCCAAATAAGTTTCCTAAAACATAATATTATTATTCACATGCGTTTTTCTTCAATTGACTCCAACAGAAAGTTTCTGACTCTATCATTGAAAAATCATTTAAAGAACCCTTGTTGATATCCCATAATCCTTTGTGTTCTCACAGTTTTACTAGCCTGAGAAATTTGTATTGATTCTCTTTATGAATATTATTTCTTAGTCCTTGTCTGAATCATTCGGAAAGCTCAATCTTTCTGTGTAAGGTGTGTACACTTGAGTTTGCCCATAAAAACCATGCTATGGGGAATAGAAACATTTCAGAAAAAAACTGAGATCTGCTTGTATGACTGACAACAGAATATAAAGTATAAAAAGTCTACAAATAAAGCATTTCTGTCACTGTGAATCTCAGCCCAGAGGGTACTCGGTCTGCTTATGTTCAGTTAGCATACCAGGTGTCGGCTCAGTCTACTTTTCGGAACTAGACTTGTGAGCATCTCAGCCCTCAGCTGCGATTGTGTATGCTTAGGCTTGGGTGTACTTGAGTATTATGTGCCAGTATCACCCTCTAAATCATCAGTTTCAGGAGCATAAAGAAAAGCATAGTCTTTGATGTGCAGATCTGATTTTCCCTTTAACAGCAGAATTTTAAGTTTTCATCTCAGATAAAGACTGTTGCTTTTATAGCACAGAAAGGCTTTATAAGGACGCTGCTGTTCTTTAGAAGCTTTTGATTTTAGCTTTAGAAAGAATGATTTAACACCTTATAAAGAGTCAGTGGGGGCTCATCCTTTCATTTTGTTGACTTTCCTATTACAGTCATAGATTCATGGACAGTGGGGTGGGAGGAGCCTGAAGATAGTCGAACCCAATCACCTCTTTTTATAGATGGCACTGCCCAGCACTATGCATTTGTTTCTTTCATGTCTCTCCATGACATGGGAAGCTCCGTGAGGGCAAGGACTTGAGTTACCTTGTTCAGTGATGTGTCCCAGAGCCTCCGTAGTAGGTACTCATTTATATTTGCTGAGCAAATGAAGAACCTAGGTCTTGGGAAGAGAAAAGACTTAACCAAGATTGTCCAGCCAGTAAGTAGCAAAATCTGACCTAGAAACTTTATTTTCTGACAACAAATTTTGTGACTTTTCCATGATTTAAAAAAAAAAAAAGGACTTGGGAGTCTAAATTATTTGGGGGCCTTAATCTGTATTAAAGATCACAGTTTACATTCATTGGATACTGTTTTTCAGGTCTATAAACTACTTACTCCATCAAAACCTATAGTACAACTCATTGATTGAAGGTATTTTTAGCTATGTTTTTTATAGATGAAGAAACTTGGGCTTTGAAAGATTAATTTATAGAGTCAGGGCCAGGATTCAAATCTGCTTCTTTTCTGTCTCCCAAGTTTAATGATCTTTCTACTTTTGCCCTTTACATGGGGATCAATGTTTGTCAATATAGGAAGAATTATCCAGGCCCATAAATAACTAGCTGAAATTATTTAGCCCAGTACCTTATATGGCGCCCACCTTAATACTTGCAGAATTTTGTTAAGTAAGTGCTGGCTTAGCCTAGATGTCTCTATTTAAAAGGCTGCAAAAGAAGCATTGCTTCCCAATTTCTTTCATCTGTGGTGATCAGTCTTGGCCTCTGTGCAGACTAATTTGAAAGGCTTTTCTGTTCCCTTATCTTTTTCTCATTTTCCCATAATTGGACTTGAATGTCCTCATTTTGGGACCTAAATGATTTGCAGGCTTCATAGCTTTCCTACTAAATTACAGATGTCCCTGAGATGGAATGGTATTAAAACTTAGCTGGAATAAAGACTGTTGCCTTTTTGTGTGTTTATTAAGGAGAAAGGAGAGGAATGTGACGATGAAAATGAGGCCCTGTAACATGGACCATAGTCTTTGAAAGTGATAAACCTCCTCTTACCCAATGAAATCCTTGTTCAGGCTCCACTGGATTATTTCCTTGGGACTTAGGATAATCTCACCACATCTCCACTATGATACGTAAAGCCATCTGCCAGCCATTTTTTGGCAAAGGTCATCCATGAGTAAGAGCACTGTTTCCTGTGCACAGATTTGGAGATCTCAAGAGGGGTGACGCTCTGCAGCATGCACTTTGGTGCAGGAAGGAGGCAGCTGCACCAGGAAGGAGGATTGACTATGTTACTACCTCCATTTATCTGCTTTATTTCTCAACTGTGGCTATTCCGATGTTTATTTGTTTTAGAAAGGTGTTCGAAATATTGACCCTTTAAAATCATGACCGTAAGAAGTAGAAATTCTCACTCTTTTAAAAAGAACATTGTCTTTCTTTTCTAACAATGTATACATTCTTTACCTGGTACCAAACCCTTGTATCTTTTTGTGTAAAATGTACATTAAACCAAAGGTAGTGAGAGGCGCGGTGGTGGTTCTGCAGGCTTATTCTCCTGTACTCTTAGTATGTTTGAAGAATCCTAATTAGTTGCTTATAATCAATGTTGCTGTCTACAAAGATATACTCTATACTGCATCTTCCATCTGTTCATTCTTTTTTGGCTGAAGAGTCAAGGGCAGGAGATGGGGGTGTATTGGCAAGAAAGGGCACTTAATTCTGGTCATCTTTTATTTTCTTCCTCTTGGTTTCTTTTATGTGGTTCTGGTTTCCAGCCATGGGACTAGTGGTAGATGATTTGCAAAGATGGTCACCTGGAGTTTCCCCCACCCCTATATGCACAAGCTATTCTACCCATCAAGAGGGCACTCCCCTTCTTCTCCCTTGAAGTCTGGGCGGGCCTAGTGTGACAGAATGTGGCAGGAGTGATGCTGTGACAATTACAGACTTTAAGAAGGAGCCGTTTCTGAGCCACCATGTAAAAAAGGAAGTCCAGGCTATCCTGCTGGAGAGAGGGACACATGCTGGTAGTAGGAGCGTGCAGGTTCTGCTGTCTGCAGCCAGCACCATCCCGCACATAGCTGTGAGGCCCTAGGATCCTCCAGCCCCAGGTGAGCCTGGCCCACACCATGTGGGACAGAGATGAGCATTCCTCTCTGAGCTCTGCCGCAAATGGCACCTCTGCAGAATTGCAAGCAGATAAAAGAATAGATGTGATAAGCCACTGACTTTTGGGTTAGCTTGAGCAGAGCAGTAGATAACTGAGACAGGATTTTTATATTTTCCAAATCTTCCCTCTTTTCTCAGATCTGGTTATTGTTTGTTCAAGTGCGTCTATGATTCTATTTCGCTGAGGGAACTGCTAACTGATGAGAATTTGGGTTGTAGTGGTAAAATATGTTACGCATTTGTTAGCAGCTGGTTCTCATTTTGTCCCTTACCTGCTTTATATTTGTCTTTGCTGGGAGCAGACATGTCTCTGCACACAGTGATACCAATTTCTTTTTAAAATATATTTTATTGATTTCATAGAGGAAGGGAAAGGGGGAGAGATATAGAAACATGAATGATCAGAATCATTGATTGGCTGCCTCCTTCACGGCCCCCACTGGGGATCGAGCCTGCAACCTGGGTGCCCCAATCAGACTGGGAATCGAACTGTGACTTCCTGGTTCATAGGCAGTGCTCGACCACTGAGCAACACTGGCCAGGTGTGACACCAATTCCTTACAGTTGTTTATGAGAGAGAAAAAAATTCTCTCTCTCAAAAGAAAAACAAGGAAAAGGGGAAGAAAAAAAAAAGACGTCTTATATTTCCTGCTACTAGATTAGACCATACTCATCTCTCAAACTCTGAATAGCTGAATGTTTACTAATTGGTGGACAAAAAAACAAAAGAGAAGGATCTGGAATTTAAAATTAAAGCAAGGCCAAGAAAATCCAGGCAGTTTGCAATGTGCATTTTCTGTTCAAATTTTAAGTATTCCCAGGAAAACTTAGAAGATTTTATTTCATTTTAAATTTTTGGAAGGAACTGAAACCACTTTTAAAAGTACAACTTTTAATTTCCTGCGTAGGATGAATGCTTGTCCTTATATCAGCTTCTATAAGCAATTTCCTTTGGAAGCTCAAGGTAATATATTTCTCATTTTGTTGTCAGGTTTTTGTACTTAATTAAAGATTTATTGTTTTCCTGTTGTCTTTCTGCCTCACAGTTTATTTCCTCAAACTCTCCTAAGCATTTGATTAAAAAGAATGACTGGGATCATGTTTGTTGCAGGGCAGTGAAGTTCACATATCAAATGGATAGAAAAGGCTGGGTTTTTAGAGGATCTGAGTTGCCTTTTTAAAAAAATATTTTTTTATTGATTTAAGGGAGAGGGATAGAGAGATAGAAACATCGATGAGAGAGAAACATTGATCGGCTGCCTCCTACATGCCCCACACTGGGGATAGGGCCCGCAACCCAGGCATGTGCCCTGACTGGGAATCAAATCATGACCTCCTGGTTCATGAGACGATGCTCAACCACTGAGCCACACCAGCTGGGCATGAATTGCCTTTCTTAATTGACAAAATTGTATCTAGCCCACTTGAATGATTTGTTCACTGTATCGCACACTTCCAGTGATGATTTAATAACATTGATTCCACAAGGTCCATAGTCAATGGTTCTCATACTGTTTTGATAAAGAGGGTTTTTTGGAAGAGGTTGGGAAGAGAGAATTTTCGAGAGATGACAGAGGGGCATGGTTTTTAGGCACAAAATTCTCTTTCCTTCATTTCATTTAAAAATAAATATTATATTTAACCTTACCTAGGTATGTGTGAGTTTCTACTTATCACCATCTCTCCAACCTTAGAATGGTATTACAGGCTAGTTATGTGTTATTTTTCAGTGTTTTCAAGAGTATTTCAAGTATGCATATATTTTCTTTCAATTATATTTTAAATTTCAGATAAATGGTGGCTTCATACTCTGAACCTCTAAGACAGTGGTTTCCACTGGACGATATTTGGAGGCATTTAGTTATTACAACTTGGGGAGGATAAGGGCTATCCTATGTAATGAATGGAAGCGAAAAAGGCTGCTACACATTCTGCAGTGCATGGTATCTGACGCACAGCATGATCAGTAAGTGCTTATGGATGGAGGATGAGAGATCAGTGAGTACAGCAGTGGATGTGGTGTGTCTTCTTTCTCTTCCCTCAAAGGTGCTGAGGGTGGGCTGTGGTAAGATTGCTAGTTCAGGTATAACCCTAGCTGTCTTGTTAATATTTACAGAGAGAGGAGTTTTGCATTTGCTCCACACAATGACAAAACTCGAAGCTAGGTAACTTTTTAATTTGTGTATAAAGTGTGTGTGTGGGTGTGTGTGTGCATGTTTATATGGGAGAGGATTTGCCACTTACTAGCCAGAGAGACGTATTAACAGATGAGAATGATGGTGGCCCAAGTGGTTCTTCCATCCCTCAGTAGCAGGTCCCTGTTTGGTTGTCCTGTGGTTATGGAATGAATGCAGTCTTTAGAGCTGTTCCAAAATAGCATTCCATATTAAGAACATCGCAAAAGAAGTAATGCATTGGGGAAAAGCACCACATAAAAAAGCATCACCTCATGTAATGAGAAAAAAGCCATACTTTAGTGCATTTCTTACTTTTGACAGTTAAGAGCAAGTACGCCTCGGGATGCCCTTATTTTAGGAAAGGGGAAGCTTTTTTGCTTTATGATGCCTTTTTTCCAGTCTCCATGGAATTTCGGCGTTGCTATTTTAATGAAAGAGGAAATAAACTGAATGTCATAAATAATGAGAGTTGGTTTTGCTGGGTAGAAACATTATTTAATGCATTGTAGTGACATTACTAGAAGAAAATGCATTAGTAATTTCCTCAGTGGAAAGGTTTACCAAGGGAGTTATTTCTCTGTCCTGTGTAGTAGACTGGAGACGGGGGATGAAGGATTTCCCCCCAGAAAGGCATCGATAGTTTTTCATGGTGCCCTGGTTTCATCCATGACCCAGAGTAGTCCTAGCTGTTTTGAGGAAGAATAATGTTTAAAGGTGATGTATGAGACGGATACTGGGCAGCTTTTCTGTTGTTGTTTTTTTGGTTGTTGTTTGTTTGTTTGTTTGTTTGTTTTGGGGGGGCCGCTTTTCTTAAAAGTTAACACTAAATACTGTAAATCGCCCAGTTAATATCCATACCTTTTCTAATCCATACTTTGAAAACGTGGGTGCTCTGCATCCTGTTTGTACCTTTTATCTTTGTTGCACACTTCTAATGTGCTATGTCTCAGGAGTGCCATATGAGTCTAGATTCAGCCGCGGTCTTGACATAATTTGGGGTGAGAAAGTTTCAAACAGGGTATCACATTTGGATAGAACTCTGTATTGACTGTGCACTGTTAAGAACTGCTGTGGATTAAAGGAACCAATTAATTTGAAGCAAAAGTAAAAAGGAAACCAAAGCCAGTTTGAGCTGGTTCTTTAGCTCATTGCTTAAGCTTTTGCAAAGTGCGTGTAATTATGAGAATTTATATAAATTATGGATTTTGAGGTTCAGAAATCTTCACTGACTAGCCAAGAAAGTTAAAGTCTCTAAGGAAAAAAATATTAGAGACTTAAGATTCATTCATTCATATCTCTTGCATTTAAATGTGTTAGTCTCCTTGTTTAAAGTTACATTTTAATATTTATATTCCCTCCCCTTCTTGGATGGGAAAGGGGAAAGGAAGAATCAAGGTTTCCAATTGACCTTTTGAACACTACATTATTTGAACAGGCATTTTGCGATGCAGAGAAAAATATAAGACCACAAGGAACTTATTCTCTAGACTGAGAGGTAGAATTGACACATAAGGCCTCTCCCTTCCTTTTGCCCCTTCCCAGCTTCCTTTTCATACATTCATTTTGAAAGCTCATACTTCTTTCTGTCTTCTGGTGGGAAAAGGGCAACTGAAGGTGATTTCAAGACCCGTTAGACTCTGGCCCCTGCCAATCCTGCAGCTTCCGCTCTTTTCCTGCCCGGTTTGTACTCTGAACTCGAGACCCACTGAACTGCTTTCAATTCCTAAACACTTTTCCACAGTCTCTTGTTTCCAGGTCTTCATCCCTGCGGTTCCCTCTGCCTCAAACACTCCTCCCTACTTTTTATCTAGCTAACTCATGCTCATCCTTCAAGTCTTCCCATAGATGCCCTCTTCCTCTGAGAAGTCCTCCCTATGGTTGAAGTGCAAGTTAACAGTCCTCTCTCTGAGCATCATTGCATTGCCTGGCTCCAGCTTGGCATTTCCTCCTTTTTCTTTCTCTCTGCGTCATTGCCACTGGTGCCACTGGTTTTAATTAGCCTTAATGTTCACACTAGGCTGTGAGTTTGGAGAAGGTGAAGACGTGTCTGTTATGTTCCTTGGTGTATCCCAGTGCCTAACGCAGAGCTTGACACATTGCAGGCTCTCAACTATTCATTGAATGCTTAGTTAATGAGAATTTAAGTGCTAAATTGTATGAAGAGAGAAACCAGCTAAGATAGAAGTGATCAGTGAAAATGGGGAGTTGACCTGAATGATAAGCTTCTTCGTGGAAGGAGTTTGACACACTGTCTCTCCTTCTTTCCTCCTTTCTCTTTTCTCTTTTGCTTATAACCATTCATTCACTCGAAAGTATTTTTGGAGGGTCTAATATGTTTCAGCATTATTCTAGGTGCTGAAGATAGAACAGTGAAAAATCCCACCCTCATGGGATTTACATTCCAATGGTCTAATGCATAAAAACAAGTTAAATGTGAGTGTAGAAATTAGCTTAGCCAGCTGGTAGGGCATTGAGGAGGCCAACTTGAAGGGTAGGGTATGTTGCAAAGTTAGACTTTGAATGGTTCCGTTAAGAGCATAATTTTATTTTGGAAAGTAGGTGGGTAATGAGAAGTATATATAGCATGTGAGCAAAGGAGGCTTTTAGTCTGTAATTAGTATGCAGAAACTGAAAGTAAAAAGGCCAACTTAGACAAGATTGCCAAAATAGGGGTTAATAATACCCGTTTAGCATAGGGTGGTGGCTGAGGGGTGAAGATGAACGGAAGAGACTTACTTTGCAGGGCGGGGCAGAGTGTATGTGTTTGGATTTCTTTTTAACTCAGCAATATAGTTTCTAAAGAAAATTTACTTAATGGTGAAGTGTCTATAGAGGAGATGAAAGATGAAGATAAAATTACAACCATAAATTTAGAGCCCAGAAAAGCAGTAGGAAGACTGAGAAAGACAGGGCAGTAGTTTGGGATAGAATTAAGGAATTTGCATAATTTGAATCTGAGATTTCATCAGACTTAAGTTCATTGATTTGATGCTTATTAAGCTCCCTCTCTTTATCATGCTCTGGGGTCATAAAAGTACACAAGACAAATGAGACCTTTGCTGTCACAGAGTTTACATATTGGACACCCAGCTGAGAGGATGGAATCGTAGGTCAGTGTTTGGAAAACTTCTGTTGATAACTATGACTGAAGTCATGGGAATGGATGGGGCTTTGGATCTAGGTAGCAGAAAATCCTGTAGTTTATTTAACTTGTCATATCTAAGGTTTGATATAATGATTGTAATAGTTATATAACAACTGATATCAAAATAAAGAGATAAGAAAAAAATCGGGGAATTACTGTGGATCTTTTAACCAGCTTTATACCTTTTCCGAATATGGAACAAAAAAGACATTTATTTGTCTTTAAATTCTAAGGTGTCATTTTATTAAAATTCCATAACTTAATGTCTTTGCCTGCTTATTACTTGGCAATATCACACTAGTTCATCCGTACCGTTTTTGGCTGCTCTCCAAAAAATGCATGAAAGAAATAGAGGCCAGTAATTCATAAGATTTTTAAACAGATTTAGCACCAGTGCCTTTCTGGGTTTAGGAAAGTGGTGGGCCAGTAAGGGGAGACCCACAGCTCTTTCTGTTGTCTTTGCCTTCTGTCTTTCAATAATGCCATGAACTGCGAGGTTAGTGTACTGGCTCAGAGCTGAAGATGGTTTGGCATCAGTTCTTCTGTTGCTCTCTCAAGCTGTTTTTTTGTGTGTGTTTTTTTCCATCCCCGAGAACAGCACTCTCAGTGGGTGTGGAAGTGGGCGGGACATGAAGCAATGGCTTGCATTGCATTGCCTGGCTACGGCTTGGCATTTCTTCCTTTTTCTTTCTCTCTGCGTCATTGCCACTGGTGCCACTAATTTCACTTTCCTTCCCCACCCCGTTTCTTTGGGAGTAGCTCAGTGTCAAAGCATTATATTTTCTTTGGAGTTGTGACAGTGTTCTCAAGCAATAACCTGGGAGACATTATTCATCCCACCATACAGGGTTAATGCTGGAGGAATTCTTAAAAGAAATAAGGTGAGAGAAAGTCCCTCTCACTGGATCTTAGACTTTTTCCCTCTCTCTCTGCTGTTTTTTCCTTTGGGACATATCCTAAGCAATCATACAGCTGGCCCCTGAACAACACAAGGATTTGGGGCACCAACCTCCTGTGATGTTGAAAATCCACATAAAACTACCATTGGCCCTCTGCATACTAGGATCCCAATAGCAGAGTTGACCCTAAAACAACACAGATTTGATCTGTTCAGGTAGTTCAAACCAGTATTTTTCAAGGGTCACCTGTACACTAGATGCTCAAGCACCAAAAGAAGGGGGAAATGAGACATAAGGTAGGGGATGGTAGAAAAGAGTACCAACCCCATGGCCTCGAGTGAAAAGCTGGCCTCCTTGAAGGAAGTATAAAGGACGTGTACCCTCTTAGGACAATGTCATTGAGAGACCGGTTTTCATCTTTCTTCAGATCCCAACCATTTCTGTCCCTTACCTGTTCATAGCTTCTCTTCTCAAAGCTGACTATTTCCTATGCTTTCTAAAAAATAGAGCGTTATTGGGGCTTGTGTTGAGTTAGACCTTAAAGGAATGATAGGATTGGGGTGGGGTGGAGGTGGGGTTATTTGAGACATGAATTACAAAGGAAATAACATGATTGGGAGCCAGTAAATAGAACATATTTTCTACACTGAAAGCTTAATGAAAGGTTCTTTGGCAGAAAAGAACAAGGAAATTGGGATTTACTCAGTGATCTACATAGGAGATCACATTATCTGTCTTACAACCTTTTTTACATGTTTTCTTTTTCTCCCTGAACTGGTGACTTTGCCCACATGCACCTGCCCACTCCGAATCTTCCGGTGTCCTTGTCTAATGGTTAGGATTGTTCTTTGTCCATTTATTCCCCCTTGTATGAGGAGCTCATACTACTAATTAGAGATTGCATTATCCCCTCACTCATTATTTTATTCCTGCATTAATTTATTCCTCCCTCCATTTATTCACATCCTCATTTGTTCTAGAATCATTTGTTAAGCAGTATTTACCTTTCTCACATTAAACATTACATGCCCACACTCACTTTTATATCTCCCCAGGAGAGAATTATAAAGAGATTTCTAGCCTTTATATTAGTGCTGTTAGTTTTGGTACTCAGTATGTTGTTGCCTCAGTCTTCTTCCTGTAACCGACCCCTGGGATAGGCCTTGATAGTAGGCATGGCCCCTGTACAGTCCTGATGCCAGGATCTCACATCCACATGATGCTTCCACCCTCGCCTGCTAATATGTGACCCAGACCCTAGGCTCGTATCTTTGTCTTCTTTCTAGTACATCCATTCTTTTTATGTCTATTGTCATTAACTTTCAAAAGGATAATTTTCTGTGTAACTTCCTTTATATGTGTATGTTTACGGTCCTGTGCTGTGTTAACCTGGCTGTGATAGCAAGTCCCCGAAGTGGCGACAGCAGGCTCCCTCAGCTGCTCTGAAGTGTGCAGACACAGAAGTTGCCTCTCAGATTCATTTCTGCTTCAGGGGACTGAGAGGTGATTTAAAATCAATGAGTGGTTTTTCAGTGACAGTGTGTGGGAGAATCAACTCTTCTCTGTAAATTGTCAGAAGAAAAAAGACATATTCTTAAAATATATTAATTTATTTTTATGTACCTGGCTTTTATAGGATTGTTTATTTACATAGGGCTACTGTGCTTTGCTGTGTGTATACCTACAAATTTCATTATGTCAGAAACAATGCAGTGCCACTGGGCTGTTATTGTATGTGCAGCACTGGGAGGAATGGTGTTGGAGAGGCAGAAGGAACGGGCTTTTTCCTTTCCTTAAGAACTGTGTGTGTGTGTGTGTGTGTGTGTGTGTGTGTGTGTGTGTTTAGGTGTGTATGTGTGTGTGATTTTTACATTTTAAAATCAATAAAACAGAAAGGGAACTCATATGTCTTTAGTATTTCTTTCAGCGATGTTGCTTAGCGCCAGGCGTTTAATAGGCCCTCAGTAGAGAAGTGCCTGTGGAACTCATTTGGATTACATTAAAGGAGCCAACCGAGCTGTCCTTTGAATGACTGGCTATAAAATGAGAAAGTGCACTGCACGATGAAATCCAAAACTGAAGGGAAAATTGCATTCATATATGCACAAAGGCATTTGAGGAATTTGCATGACAGCTTATGTTAAGCGTTACTTATGGCACTCAGCTTTCTCTGAAGACGAATAGCAACAACAATGTTGGTGATCATGTCTAAGCTTCTCAAAGGAGCTGGAACACTGGTGTCATTTACAGCCGTATAACTCCCACCTGCACCTGAGTTCATGCACAGCCAAAGGAAGGAGTGGTGGGGGTCGCTCCCGAGAGGTCTGAGTCTGACTATGAATTCAGTGCAGCAGGATTTCCCCCCAAGTGCCTGTGCATGCTAGTGCTGTGGAAAACATTTTAAAAGCATGACTTCTGATATATGCCCTTAATATTACAATTGAAATGGGGGAGCAAAACTGGTAATGTATATGCAACAATTAGCAAAATACAGAACACATTCTGCAATCGGTGCAAATGATGGGTTCAGATAATAGTGACGGGAGTGCTCTGAAAATGAGAGCTTGTTTGCTACATGATCCTCCAAGGATGCTCTGTGAGGAGGATGAAATTGGAATGGGCTCTCTGGGTAGGTGGAATTTGGACAGATGGAAAGGGTGGCTGCAGTGAGAAGGAAAGGACATTCTGGGGTTAGAGAAGAGCAGGATTCGGTGATAGGAGGGAGCACAGTATCAGTGCTGGATGGCAGTGAAGATGGCCTACCTGAGGTAGGAGAGGCATGACACTGGTTGGAGACACTGGAAGAGCGTCCTGGGCCCCGAGGGGTCGAGGTGCTGGGTGTGCTGTCCTCGCCCCATCCACAATTGCTGCTGCATCTTCCTCCTTCTTGGCTGGCGTCAGGCTTTTGGAAATGAGATTGACATCTTTCTCTGCTGATTATATTTACATACATTTGTTCACATCTGTATTCCCTTGAAGTGGGAATGAAGGGGGAGGAAATGGAGAGAGAGATTTCCTTCTTGTTCATGTCTTAAATTGAGTTTATTCTTAGTGCAGATCGCTTTTTTAGCAGCTGAGGCCCTATAGGTCAGAGACATCCTGGATTATCAGCTGCAATGAGAGAACACATCAGAACATGTACATTTTTAGATTCTGCTTTAACTTTTTTATTGTGTTTATCAGTTCTATAAAGTAGGCCAAACAAAGGAAGGGCATGCATGGCTTCTTTAAAAGAGGGAGCAACCTGCTCCTTGTCGAATTAGGGAACTCTCTATGCCTCTGTCACATACATTTTCGTCCCTCTGACATATTACTCCCACGTCCTTGTGGGCAGTAAAGTTAAAAATTTTTAAATTTTCTTTGATCTTCCACCCACTGATCTAGTAGACATTTAAGTTCAATACTGCAGTTGGGAGAAAGGGGAATTGAAATATAATTTATACTGTTTTATTTTTTAAAAGCCTCAAAAATCACAGACTCTATGTCTGCACTAGTTCAAAAATTATAACGATAAACAGGCTTTCAGTTTAGAATGTGTTGTCAGTCATCACACTCTAAGTTACATGGCTTTACTCTTTCTGACCTGCTTGAAAGGGTTGCCCCTGCTGTGGGCACAACATGTGTGCAGCACAGTGATCGACCTGCAGGCCTTTTTAAAGCTGTCTTTTGTTTGCAACCATATTTTGAACATCAAGAGGTTAAGTAAATACAGACTGTGAATCTCTAAGGTCTGGATTTTATTAGGGGAAGAAGTGTGATGAATCTTTGCCTAAGGAATCACTTGGAAAATAGTGTAATAATTAAATGGCTCCCTTCTGCTCTGTGTTCAGATAACTCTGTGTTGCAGTTGAATACATTTCCCAGTGTGATCATCTGTTTATGCGGAGTGATTCCCAAAGCATCAGTCAGGGGACTGCAGGCCATGCTGGTACACGGCTCCGTGGCCTTGGGCAAGTTCCACACAGCCTCACTCTCCTCATGTATAAAATGAGAGATTGCATTAGCATCTCACTTAAGTGTCAATCTTTTACCATCTAAAATTTTCATGGTCCTAGCCATGCTGCGGAACCTCAGAGGAACATAAAGGATAACTACAGGATAAATCCTGGGTCTCAAGTGGCTCACGTACTTGGTCCTAGTTACCGAGGGCACAGTGGATTTCATCCAGATAACTGTAGGCATATCTCAAAATGAGTCTTATGCCAGACTGCACTGTTGCCTCCTCCACCCCTTTGGGAGCCACAATTAGAACTTTGGCAGATTTTACTCACAAATAATTGATCCTTAAAAGGAAACCATTGAGATTACTTGAAAAACTCACATCTGAAATTGTTTTGTTCACTGTGAGTGTCCTGTGGGGGTGCTGATCAGGGGGCAATGATGTGGTTCAGGGCTCTAGGCGCGAGAAGGGCTTTGCTCTCAGGGCATAGGACAGTGGGCCAAGGCTTCTTTCCCCAAGACAGCCAGGAGAATGTTCTGGCTTAATCTCCGTTCACATTGGCTGATGAGGCTTACCCCCTAATGTACATATTCTATCATCCTTTCTTTTTCAATGAAGTCTCATCTTTATTTCCCCAAATTCTAGGGGAGAGTGATATCAAGTATGAAAAATTAAAACCACTACTACTAATAAATGTTTGAAAGTAACCTTTGAACCTTCTTTTCTTGAAGACGTGGGTTGTAATTATGTGTGTATTTAAAGCACATAACATGATGCATCCGCACCCCTGTGTTCTGGGTAGTACACCATCTGCAGAGCACTGTGGGGGTGTCGGTAGAGGGGAGGGTTTTGTACTAAAGACTGGATTTTTCTTTCACATTTTCTGGCACATTCAATATGTACTTCTTCAAGAGTCTTTTACTTTTCTTTCTTTTTTTTTGGGGGGGGGGCGGTCAGTTTACACATAACATTTTATATTTCTATTCCAATCAAAAGCTTCTAATTCTTCCTACTTTTTGCCAGTTGTCAATTGCTATAAATGCACATAATTTCAGGTAGTTTAAGACTATGATTAGTTTGGATTTTTTTGGTGCGTGTGTGTGTTTTTTAAGTTTTGTTTCATACATTGCTTGGCCTTCACTTTAAAAAAATTGCACTGTTTTTCCAGATGTTTTATTAAAATATGTTGTCAATTCAAAGGGTGTTCTTAAGAGGCTCATAGAATACAGTTGTGCCAAAATGTGAAATATCCAGTAAACATCTGGTGGTTCTGGCAGGTAGCAATGATTTTGCCTTGTACATTAATTCCAAATCCAACAAAATGTGGTGATGTTTTTGTATCCACAGCCAGAGCTTTGTACTTTTTTGAGTTTTCCAGCATGCCCCTCTAGGCAGGGAATAGCTGTGCAGGTGTTCTCTGTGCACGTGGGATCTGCCATATTGGGTATGGCAGTTGTCCCTAATGGGGTTGGTCAGAATGGGATAGTCATGACCGCCTGCGAATTAGGGACAAGACAAGTTACACACCTTTACTTTCCTGTGTTTCAGTGAGAGAAACATAATGCTTATAACACCATGAAGAGAAGAAAGATGATTTGTACTTGTGTTAATCCTATGTGTTAGTATATAGTCTGTGGTATACAAAATGCTTTCTTCCCTACTACCTCAAAAATCTTTGGCAATATAAAATACTAAGTTTTGCCTACATTTGTATGCTATATTTCTAAAAAGCTATTTGTTTAAAATGAAACCACTTGACTATAAAATAGTACATGTTGGCAATTTTAGTAATAAAAGTAAAATATCCTAGAACCAACAAATCAGTCTTTCTCAGAGTCGGAAGTGTCTGTAGATAAAATGTACTACCTCAGCAAAGCGTGGCTGCTTTGACCTGAAGTGTTCAAGCATACTAGAAGATTGGGGATTAGTCGGGATATTGAACAAAGGGTTCAACTAAAACAATATTTGGACTAAGTGACTTTTAAAGTCTTGTTCAAATGGGACTCTAAGGTGTGTACTTTGTTACAGTTGAATACAGATATGAATTTTTTAAAGCAAGACGACTGGTAGCACATAGCAAAGTAGATGCCTTGGATGATGTCCTCAGCTTCTGCCAATAATGCTTACATGGCTTGAGAAAGTTCTTTTCCTTTGGCTTGAGAAAGTTCTTTTCCTTTGGAGTCCTCTAAAACACCAAATAACGAAAATGCCTGGATTTGTAATTCCTTAGGCCGGATACTTAATTTCAGTTTTTTTAAAGTTTTATAAGGGCTTTGTCTTTTGGTAAATGCCACAGTACAGTCTGGTTAAGGGAACTTTATCTGTGCTGCACAGAGGACTTGTTATTTTGACAGTCTCTGTGGAGTCCACTCATCTCTCTTCCACGTTGCTGTCTAGAAACTTGTTTATCAGCTAGAATTGAATAGAGGGCTTCGGAAGCAGGTTGCTTGACTACCGGAAGTCACAGCCACCCAATCCAATCTCTTTATTCTTTCCTTGTAGCCCCATTCTCCTAATCCAGAACAACTCTGTTATCACCGCGTTCCTTAATCCTGGGTTCTCACAAGCACTCTGCACCAGCTGCCTGCCAGCCCTAGCCTGTGCAGTGGGTGGAGCCTGCAGCTCTGTGCTGTCTGTTTTTGCACATTATCCAGGCATCTGTGCTCAACTCTGCACTCCTCACTTGCCTCCTTTTTTCTCAAACCTGTTTTTTCCCATTTTAGTTTAGGTGTTGTTTTGTTTTTTGTTTTTTGTTTTTTATTTTTGCACCAAACCTCTTTATTTTCACACTCATTATATCTCTAAATTAGACAATTTCCCTGACTTCCTACTTTTTTCTACCATCATTTCCTGCTTTCTTTACTTACCACATATTTTATCTCCTAAGTGCTTTTTTAGAGTTTTATTTACAATTGTATGTATGACATTTTCAGGTCTTGGAAGAGCTTATGCCCAAGAACACAGCTAAGACATGAATACATGCAATAGTCATATTTTTTTTATGTGAACTATTTTTCTGACTATAAAATTAAATACTTGTTATAGAAAATCTTTCAGGTATCAAACATGCTTTCAGTATTTCTGTAGCCCAAAGATAATGTTTTTCAATATCCCCTTCTACTCCTTTTCATCTACGAAGCTAAATGATCGAACCTCTTTATTATCCCTGCCTCTGCCAGCTTCCTAACAAAAACAAAATATGTATTCCTGCGGTGGCCAACCTTTCAGACCTCACAGACCACCAATGGTCCGTGGACCGCCGGTTGGCAACCGCTGATGTATACAATAGTAGGCTAAAGCTAGAAATCTCCTTTGATCATTTCTTATGGGGGAGAAGGTAATGTGAGCTTGTAATGGGTGACATGGGAAAACAGGTAAACACAGCTCTGTGAGTCTGGAGAAATGAACAGGGATGAACAAATGGATGAATGAATAACATAAAGAATATGAGGGTAAAAGACTGTCACACCATGACCTTGTGAGGCTGCTCTTTTAGGAATGGAGGTGGGTGCGTGCGTGGGAGCAGCAGCGGGCGGGCGGAGACGGCAAAGCCAGATCCCAGTGGAAGGTGTACCCAGGGCTCCCGGGAGCAGATGTGAAACAATCCGCTTCCTACCAAACATACTTGAAAGAAGTCTATTAAACCCCGATAACCCAAGTGGGAAGGGATGCCCGAGCGTGGGTGCCTTCCTGGAGGCTGGCAATCACAAACCCTCTGAGTCATCCATGGCATTCAGTCTGACCCTGAGGGACGTTTTCTGTGTTCCTTTACTTAATGGGCCTCACCTTGGCTAATTTAGTGGACATAGGGGAGCTGGAGCAGCAAAACTTTATGAAATGGAAAGAGTGATTGTTTCAGGTTTTATTTATGTGTGAAAAAAATCAGCAAGGCAGGCTGTATAGAAAGAAAACAAAGGAAATAATGGTGGTTTATCTTCCTGGCTCAGTCAGAACAACAGGAATTTATCAAAGGCAGTATTAGGGCCATTTTGGAGGAAAAGGTAAGAGAAATTATATAGCTAACTAATATGCAAATACATAAACTAGATAATATATTAAATGTATTTAAAACTGATTTCCTTACTGCAATTTTGCTTCGTGTTTTCTTTTAAAATTGGAGTAAAATATGGTTAGGCTCAAAAGCTTAAACATTCATGTTGTAAAATGAAAAGCAAGTTAGAACATTCAGACTACAGTTATGATGCAAGACCTCAAGTCAGTAATAGGTGCTGCTGGTAGAAGCTCTGCAATTGCCAAACTAAGACATGCTCATGGCAAATTCCCCTCACTCTGTTTCTGGAACATTCCCCCTCCCCCTTTTTATTGAATTTATTGGGGTGACACTAGTTAACAAAATTATGCAGATTCAGGTGCACAATTCCACAACACATCATCTGTACACTGTATTATGTGTTCACCACCCCAAGTCAAGTCTCTTTCCATCACCATTTATCCCTCCTATGGTCTCCCCTCATCCCACCCACTTCCCCCCAGCAGTCACCAAACTGTTGTCTGTGTCCGTGAGTTTTTTCTCTTTTTTTTGTTCAATCCCTTCACACCTCCCACCCAGCCCCCCAACCATTTCTCCCAACAGCTGTCAGCCTGCTCTCTATCTATGAGTCTGTTTCTGTCTTGCTTATTAGTTCAGTTTGTTCATTAAATTCCACATATGAGTGAAACCATATGGCATTTGTCTTTCTCTGACTGGCTTATTTCACTTAGCATAATGCTCTCCAGATCCCTCCCATGCTGTCTCGAAGGGTAAGATTTCCTTCTTTTTTACACCGGCATAGTATTCCACTGTGTAAAGGTACCACAGCTTTCTTATTCACTCATCTACTGATGGGTACTTGGCTATTGTAAATAACACTGCAATGAACACAGGGGTGTTCTTTTAAATGTGTACTCTTTGGGGAAAAAAATGAGAAACATAATTTCCTTCAGTGTCTTATTTCGTCCTGTTGTCTTGGTTTTGAATTGTATTTTGGACAAGAAAACAAAAAAATTTTCTTTAATACTGGAACTCCTTTTTAAAAGGCTGATTTCAGGGCTGCGGGCTAATTTTCATTTTCCTTTCTAACAATTTTTTTTTAACATTCAAAGAATCTAGGTTTTCTAAGTTCAGAAGTTTGAAATTTTTTTTAGAAGATGCATCCTTGATCAACTACATCTCTTTGGAGTCCAGCAGGAGATGTGTGCCCCAGGTTGGGTCAGCTACCATGGGGGCACCTCTTGGTCCTGGAGAAGGTGGAGGTAATCATGCTAACGCACACAGTTTCTGTGACAGATAGAAATGGAAAGATGTTGCCTTGTAGAACTTTCTGATTTATAAAATTCTCTTTCTATACAAGATCAAATTAGCCATTTAAAAACCAGGTGTGTTTTTAAGCCATTGTTTATATCAGGCATGGAGAATAGTTTATAGAAATAGAACGGTCTATTATAAAGGTTAATCAGATCATGTTACTCCCCTGCTTAAAAGGGTCACATGATCTGCTCCTGACACTCCACCCCTACCTCATCTCTTGCCAGTTTTTCTCTTATTGCCCAAGCCTTGGCCACACAGGCCTTCTTGCTGTTCTGTGAAGACACCAACCTCATTCCCACTCTCAGCCCTTTTATTGTTTCACACATCGGGCACATTCTTGCTTCAGTTGGCTCTGCCTTGTTTATCAGAGGCCTGCCCAAATATTCCATTCTCACGGAGACATCTCTTCCACTGCAGTGCAGCGCCTGGAGGTAAAACTGCATTTCCCTTACAGTGGGCCAGGGTTCCAATTGTGACTCACGTTTGGCCATCAGACACACCAGGTGCAGTGTGAGAGGTGAACACGGGCCAGAAGGAGGCCAGTCTGCTTGTGAGAGTGCTGCTGTTTCCACTGGAGTTTATTTTTCTGTGGCTTCCATAGCAGATGTCCCGATGTCTGTAGCTTATGTGCATACCCAGAGGCAGGATGAGGGGCTTCAGGGCGTTCGTGGCCAGGGCCATGCCTCCTGGAGCAGTCACTTCTGCAGTACAGCTTTGGGAGTGTTTCCCGGGCACTCAGTCTAGACTTTTTCTCATGCCTTCCCAGCAGTCATAAAAGTAAATATCTGGTAAATTACGGTCTTAAACTAGCTAAGTAAAAGCTGTTCTCTCTAATCATAACCTTAACCAATATTTGTGTCATGCCACCTTCTGAAGTAGCACTTACCTGCCCTGCCAGTACACTCTGTCCGTTACCCTACTTATGTTCTTCCTCGCACTTACACAGCCTAGAGTGATTAATGTACTTCCTTTTCACACACTAGCTGTCTCCCTCACTAAAATCTGTGTTCTTGAGGGTAGATGCTTTGTATTTTTCCACTGTGCTTATTCATACCCAGAACAATGCCTGGCATATACTAGGTCTCAGTCAATATTTGTTGAATGAACTTACGTGCCAACTCCAGCTTTTGGGTGGCTGCCTAGAGAATTGAGATAGAAACTGAAGGCTGCAATGGGGTTTAGTAGAAGAACAGTATTAATAATAAATGGCTTTTGTACTGGGCTGTAGAGCAGCAGGGTCCTATAATGGCCATGCCTGCCACAGATTATAACTGAGGCAGAGCATTCACACCTACTTTCAAGTGATTTTCCTTTTTTAAAAATTCTATTATATTTAGCATATGAGACTAAGTGTAAAGGTTTCTAGTCTCTAGAAATAAATTGCATTTAAAAATTATTAATTTACAAGCTGGATAATTTAGAGTGTCTAGAACACTTACCTTTCTTGAACAATCCAAATTAGGGTAATTCAAAGAATAGCAAAATATTGTCTTTCCTTAAAGTGTTAGAATTTGTGGATGGCCAATAAACAAATACATACATGAATATATTAAAAAATAAGTATCCTAAAATTTGGTTTTTTAGATCTGCTTAATCTAGACCAATGTGAGTAGCATTTCTTTTATTTTTTAAATATATTTTTATTTATTTCAGAGAGGAAGGGAGAGGGAGAAAGAAACATCAATGATGAGAGAGAATCATTGATTGGCTGCTTTCTGTACACCCCCTACTGGGGATTGAGCCCACAAACCGGGTATGTGCCCTGACAGAGAATCGAACAGTGACCTCCTACTTCCGTGGTCGGCAAACTGCGGCTCGCGAGCCACATGCGGCTCTTTGGCCCCTTGAGTGTGGCTCTTCCACAAAATACCACGGCCTGGGCGAGTCTGTTTTGAAGAAGTGGCATTAGAAGAAGTTTAAGCTTAAAAAATTTGGCTCTCAAAAGAAATTTCAATCGTTGTACTGTTGATATTTGGCTCTGTTGACTAATGAGTTTGCCGACCACTGTCCTAGTTCATAGGTCAACGCTCAACCACTGATCCACACCAGCTGGGCAAGCATTTGTTTTATTAAAATGGAATGGAAAAGAATTTAGTATACATAGGAAAGGGAAATATTACTTTTTGAAACTTTTATTTCAGATATAAATACATGTGTCTTATATGTACTAGGTCATGATGGAAAATGTTATCTCTTACTAAAGATCGGAGTAAAATCTTGAAAAACATGGAGAGGAAACTGTCTGATCTACAGCTCTACCCAGAAGTACTGCTAGGATTGTAAGTTAGGACTTTGTCCATGGAGAGACTTCCTATCTCATCTTCCCAAACCCTGGGCCTGGAGCTGACACCTGCAGCTGCTCAGTGTTCTCGCAGGTGGGAAGTGAGGTGAGAGCAGTGGGCGCCCCTGTGTCGGCTTGAACTGAATATTCCACCACAATCTCATATGCAGGCTTCTCAGTGCAACTTGGAGGAATTGCTATTATCATCATCCCTGTTTCAGAAGTAGAGAAAAGGAGCCTTACTCTAATTTTATAATTATTTTTATCGCCCTAAGTATAAAGGAGGAAGAAAGAGTACGTCTGAGGATTAATCTGAGTCCATTAAACTATAAGTAAGATGGGACGTCTTGGTTCTCTCCCACTTCGCCTACCTCCAGGGTGAGGGTGGGCACCTTTGCCAAGATTGTAATAAATATTCCTTACAGAATGGTCATTGCAACAGGAAGGTTGGTTGTTACCTGGGCCATGAACTGAGGAGAATGTCAGAGGCAAAGCCCCAGCTGTCCTCTGTTGTCCTTAGAAATTTAGCTCTAGCCCAAAACTTTCCCATCCTACTCAACCAAACAAAAGCTGCAGGCAGTCACCACCCTCCATAGAAGACAGGTTGATATCTACCTGTCTTTATTCAAGCCTCCTTGAAACTTTTACTTCCCAGCCCAAATTTTCTAGTCTCACAGGGGACTCTTTGAGGGAGCAATGTTATAATCTCCAATGAGTTATGGTATTACAATGAGTTAAAATTAGCAGGAGGCAGTCCACATAAGACCAAGCTGTGGGCTCGGAATCCTGGCTGTACCTCTTCTACCCTTGGGAATGTTATGACACGTCTGAGCCTTGCTGTCTCACCTGGAACATGGGAGTGGTGGTAGTGTCTATCTCATGTCTTATGCCTTTTGTTTGTATGAGATAATTCATTAAAAAAGCGCTCAGGACTCTGTAGTAAATATGTTTGCTGTGGGGCTGCTGCCCATAAATTTTGAATTTCCCTGCCCGGAACTGCCAGATTAATGAGTTCCACAAATACTTTCTGAGGATCTACTGCTCACCTGATCCAGTGAGAATATAGGAAAAGGTATCAGGGAGCATATAGTCCTCTGCAGGGAAAGTCTCATGCACTTGACCCATGAGCACAGCAGCATAACTGGCAGTGCTGTTGTGACAGAGAAAGAGGTTTAAGAGAGTGAGCTTTGAGGTGTGTGTGTTGTTTTTTTAATGTTTCCTTGCTATTCTCTCTCTCTTAAAAGCGAAATCTAAATACCAATTTATTAACTTAAATCCATTTTACCTGAACCCATTTTATTAGTAAATTCTTTCCTGATAGGTAAAACTGCTAAGAAAGCATATAGTACTCAGAAGATTGTTTAGCTGGTGTGGCCACAGGACAAAGGGAGTTAGAAGAACCGAATATTTAATGTCATTGAGCTAAGGCAGTTTGATGTAGCTGTTCCCAGTGGGGGTGACTTTGCCAGTGGACAGCAAACCTCCAAACTCCCTAGCTGCAGCTTCTGTATCCATCTCCATGCCAGGAGATGGTCTATTGGATCAAAAATACATCCAAGCCCATTAGCTAAGAGCTCTTCTCCCCGAGCCTGTGCATGGAGGGGCCCTGCCTGGGCTCTAGTGTATGGCTCCATCGCTGCTCTTCCTTGACTGACAAATGGCTGGCAATGAGTATTTCTTTAGCTATTGTAACGTACTCAGTGAAGTTAAAGTGAATCCTTCTAGTTCGTTGACCTACCCTGTTTCTTTGAACTATTGTGTGGTTATGTAATAGATCATTACGATACAAAAATTAGGAAATATAGATAAGCAAAACAAGAGAAAACAATTTTTCCGTAATAGCATTTTGCAGAATAGCATTACATTGTGTATTGGTTAAATAGCTTTGGATAAAACAACCCCAAGATCTCAATGACTAAAATCGGGGATTAATTTCCCCTTCCGATTACATATTGGTGGTTTTGGGGTGGCCATCAGGCTCAGTTCTGCTCCAAGAGTCTTCTCATTTGGAGCTCCAGCCTGAAGGAGCTGCCCCCCTCCCCCCCCCCCGCCCCATGTACAAGCCCACTCTTGTGATAGAGCAGGAGAGCCTGCACCCAGCCACACAGTGCACTTAAAGCTCCCACTGGAATGTGGCAGGGATCATATCCCCGCAGATTCTGTTGGCAAAGCAAGTTACATGGCCGTGGCCAATTTTAATGGAGTAGGAAGGTGTCCTTTGGGAACCTTAGGAGTAGGCTGCATAGGAGGTATTTGTGAAAAATAATGCAGTGTAGGGTCATTTTGGTCACAAATATTCCCCTTCTTCACACATAAAATACACATGCAAACAATAATACAACAACCATATTCCACTTTCCTGTTTATGAATACGCACTTCCATCCACAAAATATACCCACCCTCAAAGATGAGTCATCCAAGCAGCGTATGTTGCATTCTTTAGAACTTTAACGATACAACTATAAATCAGGGGTGGGGAATGTCCAGCCCACGGGCCATTCAAAGCCCAGAAAATCATTGTTCTGGCCCGGCCAAGGCACCTGCAGGCAGGACTTGAAATTAAATAAATCTGGGAGCTTTTTTCATAGCAACATAAAGTTATATTAAGCGAATGATGTTATACTTATCCAAAAGGCCCTTGGCAGAAAAAAATGCCCCCCCCCCCCCCCGCTATAAATGAACACAAATGTAAGTGGTCAAAGTCTGCTTTTTCCTCAATTCATATACTAAAACTTTACGTAACATATATTTCAATAGAATTTTAATGCTTGCACTGCATTTTATTATGCATACCATAAGTTACTTAACCAGACCTTCATTAGTAGACATTTTGATTGTTTTTAATTTTTGCTATTTTAATACACTGTTTAAACATTTTTAAAAAATTTTCTTCAGTTTTTTCCTTAGGAATTACTGAGGAATTATTAATGCTTTTTATTTGTATTACAAATTGTCCTCCAGAAAGGCTGTTGTGTACTATTTCTGAAAGAGTTTGACATGTGAGAATAGTATCTCATTGTCTCGTTTTTTCTAGTATTAGCTAGCTTTATTATGTTTATTGAATACTGGTATTTTTTCATTTTTGAAATGCCTGTTTATTACTTTTTTCCAGTTTTTTAAATTGGGGCTTTCATCCTTTTTTTTCCCCCTAAAGTTTTACATATGTCTCTTTTTTCCCCCATTGACACCCCCCCTCCCCCCCCCTTCTCCCACCCCCTAGGGCAAGCCCCCACCGCCCCAGTGTCTGTGTCCATTTGGTTATGCTAATATGCATGCATACAAATCCTTTGGTCGCTCTCTAACCCCCAGGGACTTTCATCTTTTTTCTAATGGGTCTCGAAAATTTGTATTTTAGGGATTTTTTACCCTTGTTATATATGCTGCTTATATTTTTTCTAACTTGCCTTTTAAGTGCATGCATGTTATTTTTTAAACTTTTAGTTTTTAAGTCTTAAGCAAGGGAAAGACATTCTGAATATATATTGTACGAAGGCTGAATGAGAGAGAGGAGAGAATGAAAGCAAGGACTAGATAGGAGGTCTCTCGGTTCTTGGGCAGGACTCGGCTGGAAGCTCAAAGAGCAGGAAGCATCAAGCTTCTCTTTTCTTTCCACTCAGTGTTTCAGATTCCCACTCTCAGAGCTCATGTTCTCAGAAAAGCTCCCTCATACAGGGAAATTCTTCATTTTCGGTCTTGTAAGAGAAAAAGAAATGTTTGGAATAAAGCTAATGGTCTTTATTTCAGTGACAGTAAAGTTCACGTTTGAAGAGAAGACAGAAATGTGTTTGTTTTCAATTGGGAAGCAACATTTAGGTACATTATGCTTTGCCTTGGTTTTTGCTTTATCATCTTTTTGGCATCTTTGTTTTCTATCTTACCTGCCAGGAGGTTTCTTTTTGATGAATCAGCTGCTTTTTTAAATCAGTGCCACAATTTTAGGAACAAACCAGTGATGTTGCAGTATTTTCAGGGTTAAAAGCATTTAGATTAAAGTGAAATTTGTTGCTATACTTCAGGCCAAATTCTGAAAATGAATGCTTTGAGGTACAGTTGCATTCATTTCTATTCATGTACTTTTCAAATGCCAGGCTTACTTACTAATTTTCAGGCTTAGTGTTACTTATTCTCATTAGAAACAAACTCATTTTACTTTATTTTTTTTTTAAATCCTGAAAATTAGCAACTGGCCCTTTAGAAATAGCATCCATTGTGCTATAATTACT
Organism: Plecotus auritus; assembly: GCF_963455305.1. Taxonomy (NCBI): domain Eukaryota; kingdom Metazoa; phylum Chordata; class Mammalia; order Chiroptera; family Vespertilionidae; genus Plecotus; species Plecotus auritus. Next base: position 29,863,865 of record NC_137772.1, read on the forward strand.
CAGTCTTCTGTGGAAGTCATTTCCATGTTATTTATTTTAACTAAAAATTCCACTTCCAAGGGAATTCTCTATGTGGGAGTCTTTTTTCTGTGGGGGATTATTTACACCAACAAAAGTGACACATTGTTCATTTTTATTCTTAAAGTTTGTTTTAAACTGTTTCTTGAAAAATAAATGCTTGCTCCCCCCCCCCCCCCCCCCCCCGTCAGAGTTCCAATAGTCTCATGATAATGAAGAATTGAAAGAAAGCAAAGTTGCTTTCGACCTCCTGAAAGTCAGTTTAAACACCTTCGGGTGCCCAGAGGAACTCACTGTACCTCCGGGTAAGCCCGTCTTGAGCTGGGCGGGGAGCTTCCCTCTCTTATTCAACCCCAGAACACAAATGAGAAAGATCTCTGCTGTGGTTCCTAGACTAGAAATTCATCAAGGAGAACAGAACACCTGCCCCTCACACCAAAGGGACAGAGAGAAAGCTCAGGCCCTGCTGGTGACATTGCCTTCTTTTTAGTGTAGTCCTCGGAGCAAAAATGAAAGGCCACTTCGTCCAGTTCTTGACACTGGCAAATACGAAGAGTTTCTCCCACTAGGATTTCTCACAGTTCTGGTCCTCACAAAAGTACAAAAATCAAGACAGCATCAGAAGAGAGAGAGAGAGAGAGAGAGAGAGAGAGAGAGAGAGAGAGAGAGAGAGAGAGAGAGAGAGAGACATTTTAGGAGAGCATGAAATGGCCCTGGCAAGCAGTGCAGGGAACAATGAAGGAAGGGCCTCTTGTCAAGAGTGCCACTTGCGTGTACATGTTTTACAGGTCAGCTGACACGCTAAGTGACTTCCATCTTGTAGCCCTGAGGACCACCTGTAAGTAAGTTACATACATATACTCACACACATCACATGCCCCTATTTTATAGAATTGAAAACTGAAGCTTAATACCCAAGGTTTTCCCCTGAAGTAAATGGCACATCTTCCCTCCGCTCTGTACTCTGTTGCCTCAGTATAATTTACCTAACTGAGCAGGTCTTGTTTTGACATTATTGGGGAGAATGTAGACCTGAGACAAAGAGTTACAAACTGTTCCATCTATTTCAAGATGATCTTAACCCAGAGAAAGAACTGTTGGTTTCAAATGGGTCATTTCAGCCTTCTACAGCTGGGAGAGTTATCAGTGTAGTGCCTGACATCGGTAAAAATCACTCATGCAGAGTATCTACAATCACCCCCACGGTTCTGGGGAACATCCTGCCTTGACAAGTAAAATGTTAAAACTAATGGGATCTTAAAGAATTTTGTTTTGGGCTTTCATTTGTAGTTCTTTCACATAATTTTTGCCAAGAGTTGTAAATGGTCCTGTGAGCATAGTATTTCACACCAAAGACATTTTCATGATTTTATTTGTCAGATGGAAAAAGATTGAAATGAAATACTATCCATAAGTTTCTGCTTTGTAAGTAAGTTTTTACACCATTGGGAAAGCGGATGGCTATACTGTTGTAAAGCTCTTGCAGTGGGTAAATAATTGCATTTTAAAAGTAAATGTCACTTAAAAACAAACACGAAAAAAACTCAGTGCATTTGAAGAAAATTCACCCTGACAGATACATGTGTATATTCTTTAAACATCTTGCAGTTTATTTGTTGTGCTCCATTAGGAAGCCACTTTGTTTTCCTCTATACAGTGAAGGACTTCAGATATCATTAGCACACATACATTCGGTTTAACTTGACTGTACTACCAATGATCAACTACACTCTATTGATAATCAATATGATTCTGCTTTTTCCTGTATGCGAGGTTCTTGCTATCTGCTGGGTTTTAAGTTGTACAGTCTCCACACAGGGACTTGTTAAAATAAGTTCCTATATACAAATTTAAAAATTGTAGCAAGCTAAATGAAACTATCTTGTCATTGAAACTATTTATATCCACTCAGAATATATATCGTTAACTATGACTGAAAGAATCTTTTTAGGTATAGTTTTTAAATACTATAAATGTTATTTTATAAAATTATAGATCTTTAAATCTGCAAGAACCTCGGTGATCATACTTTACCAACGAGTAAACTGAGGCCTGGAGACATGAAGGGACTCTTCCAAACTTGTGTAGCGGGAGGATGGCTTTGCTTCAGCTTCACTCAGGTGTTTTGAATCTCAGTCCAGCACCCTTTCTATTCTACTCTTTCTTTAGTACTAGGTAGAAGGAAAGGAAGAAAAGGTAGAAAGGAGAGGAGGGTGCAATATTCTATGGATTGATCTTAACTGTTAGGTAGTGAAATCCACTGGTTTTGAAGTCAGGAGGTCTAGAGCTTGGCTCTGTTCCTGTTTTGCCCTTGTTTTGGTGTCTTGGGAAAATTATTTAACCTTTGGCATCATTTTCTTCAAGTGAAAACTGTCTTTTCTGAATCATTTTATGTATCTGGCCTGATGGTTTGTTTTTGTTGTTGGGGAAATGAACCTTTAAATATTCTTATATAAAATGAAGTTTCTTTAAGTCTTTATTCCCCAGAGTTCAGATAATTTATAAACAGGTAACTATATTTAATAATAAAATTATAGCCCCCTATAGCTTCCTAGAAGCTGTTATTCATCCCATCCCACAGGCCTACAGGAGACCTGCTCAGTGACCAAGTTGTGCTTCTGCTTATTCTTAGCTCCCAAAGCAAATTGTTGATTTTCTCAAACATGGTTTTCACATTATTAGAAACATAGCAGAAAGGTTTAAGATGACAGGGTTGGGGTGTACTAGTGTTACAGAACTTACCAGGTGACCGAAAAATATGCAGGAGTACAGGAAAAACCCATTTATTCTCAGATGTTTCTTATGTAATAGTACCGGACTCAGGGGAGGCTGTTTCTCTCCAAATCCTGAGCAAGCCAATATGGAGGAAGCTTTCCCTTCATACCTTTTTGGTTTCTTTGTCTCCCAAATATGGGATGGGGCTTCCGGACCTTTTGCAGGCTTTGCAAAAAGCTCCATGTGCTGGGATGGGGGCAGTGAGACCACATCTCAAGGCCTGGATTGGCGCCAGCACTGATAACTCCGTCTGGGGGTTGTGTATTGTTCATGGTGTATGGCAGGGGTCCTCAAACTACAGCCCGCAGGCCACATGCGGCCCGCCGAGGACATTTATCTGGCCCGCCGGGTGCCGCTGCCTGTCCTGCTTAGCAGCTGACTCGTCCCGGGCCCGCAGTGCGCATAGGAATTCGTTCATAGTTTTTTTTGTTTTTTTTTAAACTATAGGCCGGCCCTCTAATGGTCTGAGGGACAGTGAACTGGCTCCCTGTTTAAAAAGTTTGAGTACCCCTGGTGTATGGCCTCTAGTACTTAGGTAAACAGGTCTTGCAGGACCAGATAATTAAAGAAGGAGCAGTGACTAGACCAGCCGTGGGCAAACTACGGCCCGCGGGCCGGATCCGGCTGTTCTATCCAGTTCTCTTGCTCTCCGATCCTCTCCTTTACTTTGAATTTATATTTATTTACACAAACACTCCATCCATGCTTTTGTTCCGGCCCTCCGGTCCAGTTTAAGAACCCATTGTGGCCCTCAAGTCAAAAAGTTTGCCCACCCCTGGACTAGACTATAGGTTAACAAGAATGTGCATTAGGTTACTGGCACATACTCAGATTGCTAGCCCTCCAAAATGTCCCATTTTCCCCATCAGTAGCCTCTAAGCAATGTTTATACTGTTTAAATGGTGTTTTATATCTTTAAACACTTGATCCAAAGAAACAACAATACTCTAGAAAGTACATCATATTTCCTATCCTATCTAATAAAGAGGGAATATGCTAATTGACCATCACTCCATCACAAAGATGGCTGCACTCACAGCTGAGGCCAAGTTCCCATAAGGAGCCTTAACGAGCAGTCAGCAGGGACCTGAGGCTATGCCCTCCCCCCACCCCTGTGGGGCTTGACAGGGGACCTCAGGGCACGCCCCCCACCTGGCAGGGCTTGAAAGGGGACCTCAAGGTGCACCCCCAGTGCTGGGTCGGGGGACTCAGGCTGCGTCCCCCACCAGGTGGGGATTGACAGGGGATTTCAGGCCACGCCCCCCCACCCCAGCACCAGGCAGGGGGACCTCAGGCCGCGCACCCTGCCCCATCACCGGGCCAGGGGACCTGAGGCTGCGCCCCTCTGCCTGTCTGGCCTTGACAGGGGACCTCAGGCCGTGCCCCCCATACAGTGGGGCTTAACAGGGGACCTCAGGCCATGCCCCCCACCCAGTGGGGCTTGACAGGGGACCTCAAGGTGCACCCCCAGTGCTGGGTCAGGGGAACTCAGGCCATGGCCCCCGCCCAGCGGAGCTTGACGGTGGACCTGAGGCTGCGCCCCCCCTGCTGGTGGGGCTTGATAGGGACCTCAGGCCATGCTCCCCACCCAGTGGGGCTTGACGGGGGACCTCAAGGCACGCCCCCCGCCCTGGTCTGGGCTGGGGGACCTCAGGCCATGCCCCCCATCCTGGCGCCAGGCCAGGGGACCTGAGGCTATGCCCCCTGCCTGGCAGGGCTTGACAAGGGTGGGACTGGCTGGGTCTGGATCTAGCCCTATCAGGGAGGGCCGGCCGGGTCTGGGTCTCATGCAATTTTGAAGCGCATGTGGGTGGGCGGGGACTTGACTCTGGGTCCCGTGGTACACCCCAGACTCTGACAGGAGGAAGGTTTTCATATACAGTTTACTAATTTTCCTTCATCTCTGACACTTCTATTATAGAGAAAGGGCAGATAGCAATATTAAATTATTTCCTCTAATCCCCTTTTAATGTGCACGAATTTCATGCACCGGGCCACTAGTTATTAATATAAATATATATCCTCTTTTGACTCATTCATGAAAACCTATACTAGTAAAGTATTCATACTTTTTTTATTATACACGTCTTTTTATCGTTGAAAGAAATCACTATTAGAAGCCTGTACCATGCTTCCACAAGGTCTCATTGGTCAGACAGTGTGACAGCTCCATGCCTAAACCATCAGTGGCCCAGGGAACTCTGCCATAATGATTACGTGTGGCCAGTTAGGAGTCACTCCTCTCCTCCACTTCCCTGGGGTTTGTCTAGGGGCATGTGACCATTCTGAGGAAGGCGTTGGTCGAATCTGCAGATAGGCAGGGCTTTATCCGCTGTTTTCATGGTCTAGATGAGAGAGAAAATAAGGCAGTGCCAACAGAAGTGGTCATTAAAGAATCCTGAGAGGGGATGGACCTGGAGTCAACAGGGTTTGGTAACCAACTGGCTTGGGAAGAGGCAGAAAGGTAAGGAAGCCAGAGGAAGGCCAGATGCCTGTCCTGGTATCTTTTAGAAATATATACTGAAATATTTATCAGTACATTTGAGGTGAAACAACACCAGATGTTAGACTGGTAGAGTCAGGCCAGACCTCGGTTCAGCAACCTCGGTACTTGAGTTCTGACAAGAAAGAATTCAGAGCCAAGACTCAGACTATAAGAGAAAGTTTATTTAGAAAGTCACACAAGACTCAGACTATAAGAGAAAGTTTATTTAGAAAGTTTATTTAGAAAGTTTATTTAGAATTCAGAGCCAAGACTCAGACTATAAGAGAAAGTTTATTTAGAAAGGTAGAGGAAGTGAGCGTAGAAGAAATGGGCTCAGTAAACACGTTACAGAGGCAAAGAAGGGCCCTTGGAACTGAGGACAGAGAGGAAAATGGGCTCTGGGGTGGGGTGGGGTGGGGTGGGAGGGGGAGGGGGAGGGGGAGGGGGACAGGGGGAAGAAAGGTGCAGGCCTGCTCCATAAAAAGAGCCACCAAAGTGCCAAAGTAGCCATACTTTTAACAGCCTGTGTAATAAACTAATGGACTTTATGTACCTTTTAAATTACATCTAATTAAATGATTAAGTTAACAAATCTGTTTCCAAAGGGAAACAGGAAGAGTTGGCTGCATTACCATCTCATTCTTGTTTTTAAAAGGTACATTATGTTGCCCTGGCTGGTGTGGCTTGGTTGGGGGGAAGGGGCAACCCATCATTGTTTCTCTCTCTCTCTCAAAAATCTATTTTTTAAAATCTTTTTAAAATATACCTTATGTTTAATATTAATATTAGAGCCCCAAAGGATGATTGTCAATTTTAGATATTGTAACGTATTCAGTGAAGTTAAAGTGAATCCTTCTAGTTCGTTGAGCTATCCTGTTCTCAAATAATTCTTGGCCTTGAAAATGATGCAGGGTTTGACTAAAGAAAAATTCTATCAAATGCTTTTTGCAAATGAAAAAACCTCACACTGTCAGAAGTTTTCAAAAATTTTATTGTTTATTAACTGCCTGTAGTGAAAATTTTATATTTGGGAATAAGTTCAAAAAGTTAACTATTTTCAATGGGCCTAGTAAAGAAAGGAAGAAATAACAGCAGAAGCTCTAGCTTGATTTTTCTTTTTTAAGGCCTCGTTGCAATATGTGCAGTGTGTAATACTGGGAAGAACTGTAATGAACTTTGGTTTAAATAACGGAAATAACTAAAAGCTTCACACATTGCATTGTTCTGTTTTACCACACACCCATTCTGTATCTCAGTATGCCTATCCAAAAGATTGTTATGACTGACTTATCTTTTATACCATTTCAATTCCTTTTATTTTTTTTCTTATTGTATATTGCCCTGTAGTCCTTCACTGCCTGAAATTTTTTCCAGGAATTATAAACATCCCAACAAAAATTTTCTGAGGAAACTCTCTTCATATAGAGTAATTGACCAAGTGACTAGGAGATTAGTCAACTCACTAAATGTTTAAAGCTGCAATTTTTACCACATATAATGAGTTGTCACCATGGAAGCAAACGGAAGAACCAAATGTTGGGCCTTCTTTCTTAATTGTAAATAGGTGTATCGATTTGGGTAGCTAAATTGCTATAGTAAATGATCCCAAGTTGTATAACGGCTCAAACACAGTTTGTTTATTGCTTATCCAGTTGTCCACGGCAGATGTTCCTGGTGAGCAGGTTGCTTCCTTTTGTGCAGAAATAGAGCAGCCTCTTTCCATTTTGGCTTCATCATACCCAGGGACATCATTTTTATGTATCTGGCTTGTAAAGGGAGAAAGAGCGGGAGGGACCCTGGTTCTCTAAGAGACACACATCCCTTCTACTCACCTTCCACTGGTAGGCGTCCAGCTGCAAGTGGTGCTGAGAAACAGTCTGGGATATTCCCAGCAACAGCCTTGTGCCATGAAGAAGAAGAGGGACTTGGGTTGACAAAAGGGTGTCTGTGTCACACCAGGTCACCTTTTTATCCGTTTCCTGATGAGCCTGCTTTAGTGAGGTTTCTTCTTGGGTCTTCACATGCTTTCCCCCTTTACAAGCCAGGAAAAAGCAATACAGCAAAGAAATGAATTTTTGGTTGCTTTTCAGAAGACAGTTCAACATTAAAAAATATTAATTCTAGAAGAAACTGTAGAGATTATCTCATCCAACACTTACACTTTTAGATAAGGAAGGCAGGTCCCCTTAAAAAGTGAGACTTTTGCTAGAGGTTATTCATGTCATCAGAGACAGAGCTTAAGACCTGGGGATTTTAAGATAAAGGAAGAGAGGGTGGTACCTTGTTCCTTTCTTGGAACTCAATTTAAGGCATTTTAAAAAATAATATGAATACTCTAAGAAGACAGAAAGTTTCCAAGTCTACTTCTGATAGCGAAGAAATGATGTTTTAGTGCATCATGGACCTCAGTTACTATAAGTAAAAGAAATATTTCTTCAGAGTGTTCTATAAGCTGCTCTTGTTAAATAGATTATCAAGGAGACAGGCTTCATATTTGAGGAAACATTATTTTATGATGAATCCTATCTCTTGTCAAGAACTTTTATTGTTGGCTAGAAAGGGAGTGGGTAGTAGCAATACTGGAAATTCTCAAATCTTGTAATCAGCCCTTTGTTTATCACTCTGCCCCCTCTACCTGTCATCCAACACTGTAGCCACTGGACCTGTATGGCTATTGAGCACTTGACATGTGGCTAGTCCAAATTGAAATGCTCTGTGAGGATAAGATATATACCAGATGTCGAAGACTTAGTGATGAAAAAGGGATGCAAAATACCTTACAAATTTTTATATTGATTATATGTTGAAATGATGTTTTAGATATATCAGGTTTACTTAAGTTAATTTCACCTGTTTTCTTTTTACTCATTGTAATTTTAAATTATATATGTGACTTTCATTATATTTCTATTGGATAATAAGTACTGCCCTAAACTTGTCCCCAGAGTTAATGATAGTATGATTTGTGTCTGAACACCTCTCCCTTATCCTCGTCAGAGTGAGTAAAAGTGGTAGAGCCAGGTTTCTTAGAACTAGCTCAATATACTTAAATATTTAGTCTTATTTAAACTTACATGCACAAACTAGTAACTTCATCTTTACTTGAGGAGTGATTGTGATACTATGTTATCATAATGCAGTAAAACCTTGATCATTCGGGGGGGAATGACCATCAGTACCTGAGGTAAGTAATGTTTTAAAAGAAACGCACTTCTCTGCTCCTAGGGATGCACACTAACATAACCGAAGCAAGCAGAGGGCTGCTTGTAAAATAGGCCACACAAACTAATAGGAAGAGCACAGCTTTTAGGGTCCTAGCAGATTCAGCACTGAAGTCAGGTCCTTATTTTAGCTGAACAACTTCAGGCAATATAGCCAGCTTCTCTGAAACTCAGCTCTAAAATGAAATGAGTGATATCTACCTAATAAATAGTGTTTGTCATAAAGATTAAAGAATTAAGTGAAATAATAATGTAAGTGAAGTTTCTGGCATATGTAAAGTTTCCTGATAAACTTACTCTGGGTCAAAGATTAATTTATGGGAAGTTGGTTAGGGATTAGTCTCCAGATCATACCAGGGAGGGTGGGGGGAGAGCTGTGGAGGAGAGAGGAAAAGAAGTTGGACGGTGATGCAGTATCAACAAAGACCTCAGCTGACCCTTGTGGAGCTCTGAACCAGAGGTGGCTCTTCAGAGCTGTCCTGCTGTGGGTGGAGGAGCCAGGCAGCCATTGATGCATCATCAGGTGCAGATGATCCCTCCCTTGGAACAGTGAACTTGGGCCAGGCAGCTTTCCTCCGCTCAGGGCAGCACAGAGGGGGCTGACAGGTGAGGCTGGGTGTGCCCCTCCTTGCTGAAGGGGCATCTGGGCAGCCCAGCAGGGTCCAGGCAGGAATGTTCCTTATCCTCTCCTCCTATTACAAAGCTTGCCTTGTCATAGGACAATATGCTATGTGTTGTCTGAAGTTAGCATAATCTGACTATTTGAACTGTTTCCTGTTACAAACAGTGACATTTTTTAACTCATCTCGGGAAGCATATGTGTAAGTTTTTCTAGAGGATAGTCCTGGGGGAAGAACTGCCAGCTCATAAGGTAGACAAATTCAACTTTATAAGATAATGGGAAATTGTTTTCCAGAGTGTTCGTACAAAGGAAGAGCAAAACAGGTGGGATGGACCCCAGGAAATTTAATGATGAAGGTTATATTCTACTTCAAATATGGGCGGTTTGAAGGGTGATTATTTTTTTAATGTATTTTATTTTTATTGTTACTGATTTCAGAGCAGAAGGGAGAGGGGGAGATAGAAATATCAATGATGAGAGAGAATCAATGACTGGCTGCCTTCTGCACGCCCCCTACTGGGCATTGAGCCTGCATGTGCCCTTGACCGGAATCGAACTTGGGACCCTTCAGTCCACAGACTGATGCTCTATCCATTGAGCCAAACGGGCTAGGGCAGGGTGATTTTTTTTTATGTTTATCTTACATAAACATTATATGCATTATTTTGTGTATAACAATCATTACATAATAAAAATGCCCCATAAGAGGGAATAGAAAAAAGTTGTTCCTAGTTCCATGAAATCCTTCAGGGGCCTTCTAAAGTACATGGAAGTAATTATTTGTTTCTAAAGTATCTGGTGCCTTCTAGAGTTGTTTATAACATATTATGACAGGAGACATGAAAGATGCTACTAACCAGTTACTCTTATACCTCACGCTTGCACTTTCCTGTCTGCAGGGCTCATTGGAGCTGCCAGGTATCAATGACTTGTGTCTGCAGCTTCCTCTAAGAGATATTAGGGTTTAATTTACATTGTCAGCCTTCACCTAATCAGCCCCCGTTGTGATCTCGGGATCACTGTAACGTTAGCTCTCATCAGCCCTTTGTTTCTGCTGTTCTTTGTAAAGAGGCTTTTTCCTTCTGCTAGAAATCTGTCTTCTTAGTTCAGTCCCCAGAGAATTGGAGAATTGCACAGCCTTCCTCTTGTCCCTTCTTCATGCGATTCGTCTTAGATTCTCTGTTTCCACATACTGGTTTCTCCTACATAAAAATGTGTATTGGATTGTTTTTAATATCTAAGAGTTAGGGAATGCTATAATTTTCTACCACACACTTGGCCTCTAGATCCCTTGAATGATCATCACCACTATCTTGAAAACCATTTTGTTTATCAGAATAATTTTTTAATTTTTCTTATTTTTCAATTATAGTTGACATTCAAATGTGGGGCAAAAGTAGGTTACACTTTTGAAAAACAGGGTTTATTCTTGTATTATTATTTATTAATTATTGTATTATTTTTCATAGGAACAACTGTAAACCTACTTTTGCCCTGCCCTGTATATTAGTTTCAGGTGTATAACTTAGTGACTAGACATTTATATAACTTAGGAAGTGATCACATAGTTATCACAATATTATTGACTATATTCCATATGTTGTACTTTACATCCTCTTGACTTTTTATATATGCCAATTTATATATAAATAGTCCCTTAGTCCCTTCCTCTTTTTCACCCATCCCCCAATCCCCTCCCATCTGGCAGCTATCAATTTGTTCTCTGTATCTATGAGTTTGTTTCTGTATTGTTTGGCTTATTTTGTTTTTTAGATTCTACATATATGTGAAACTATGTGGCATTTGTCTCTCTCTGTCTGACTTATTTCACTTAGCATGACACCCTTTAGGTCCATCCATGGTGTCACAGATGGCAAGATTTCATTCTTCTTTACTGCTGAGTAATATTCCATTGTATATATGCACCACATCTTCTTTATCTAATTCTTAATTGATGGACACTTAGATTGCTTCCATGTCTTGGCTATTTTAAATAATAATTTTAATTATCTAGGTAAGAAGTGAAAAAAGCTTTCATCTGGAGAAGTCACCTTACTTTTTAATTAATTGAGTTCTGTTGAATGTTTTCTCCAGAGACTTGGGGATCAGGTAGTGGTGAGAACAGATGAGCAGAGTTGGCTGGCAGGGGTTGGGGTGGGTGAGAGTGGTGGGTAGGTGTTTACGGCACAGGAATAGGAAAGTTTTATTGATGAGTAGTTGGTATTTAGTGGTTGGACATTGTTAGGTACCAGGATCTTCTTCATCTTTGTTACTGAAGTAAAGTTCTGGCTTCACCTACTTTATTATTTGTCTCATAAAACTCGGACAGGAGTATATCCAGATCTCAAACTCACAAGACTTTCAGAGCATCAGTGTCTAGCTTTACAACCCAGTTACCACATATATGGCACTTACATATCAGGTGTTATGCTAAGTGCTTCATCTGTGTTTCCTCTCCACCATCTCCCATAATGTCATTTGTAGTAGCCAGGATTCTTGACTACAAAAAAAAGGAAGGGAGGGAGGGAGGGAGGGAAACTGACTCTCAATAACTTAAGGGTAAAAGACAAGTATTGGAAGGTTATTAGGTAGCTCACGAGGTGGATGGGGAGGCTGTTTGAGAATCACAGGAGGAAAATGAGTTCCAACTAAGGAAGGCTGACAGCAGAGGAAAATGCTAAGTTGCTTCCATGGGAAAGATGTGGTCATGACATCAGCTGCTGCCACTATTACAACAGAGATGCTCTGTCACTGACTGTGTCTTCATGTCACTCTCTTGGGAGCATCAAGGGGCCCAAGATGGGTTTGCTCCCAGCCTGCAGGACAGGGCCCATCCTATGTCCTAGTCATCCCTCAACCTCTGGCACACAGTGGGGGTTTCCGCTGAAGTAGGAAGTTGTTCCTGTGAGTAGGCCCAAATCCACAAATGTCCATTGAGTCAGGTTTCTCCCTTTTTCATTGAGATTTTGAGAATTTAAGTAACTTATCCCACTTGATACATCCAGCCAGTGATGGAACCAAGATGTGAACACAGGTCAGTTCATCACCATGGCACTTCCCCACCGCCTTTAGTGCTATTAACCTTGTAGAAGCCACAGTTAGGGTCTTAGCCACATTGAAATTTAGATGAGGCAGAAAGTGTTAAATAGAAATCTGTTGTCTTATTTTGTTTGAAGCTTGCACATTTCCAGTTGGTCTGGTGCCATAGAAATCCTTCAGGTGTTGTTAAGGACTCATTTGGGAGTAGCAGTACTGTAACCAACTGGTTGAAGGAAATGTATTTGAAACAGCCCTGTATCCTTTAAACTTTGAAAAGTCTGGCTCAGTTTGAGAAGTTGATCGTCCGATGCCCATGTAGAGTGTAGCCATTAGCTATTTCACAGAAGACTAGACGCCTGAATTTGCTCCAGGATTTTTCAGAAGTTTACTTGAGAGTGAGCTAGGGCCAGCCCAAACTCCCAACTGGACCATCTACCCCCGGAAATTACCTGGAGCCCCAGGGCACAGTGTTGATATTAAAGGGATTTAAATTGTTCTGAACTCTCTTTCTTTTCTTTGATTGGAATTCTGGGGAGACCTTGCTGATTAAGAAAATAACACCCATGTAGGACCACCTCTTTGGTTTACTGTCTTTTTGAGAATGAAAGCCAAGGATGTTTGGAAACAGAAAATGTCCCCAAATTAACAAGTTTTGCAGCTTCTTGTGTAACTGTGTAGCCACTGATACTACTGTTGTGTTACAGTTGCTATTGTTCCCTCTCTTTCCTGTTCATCCTTCAGTCCCACCTCAGCCTCACGTCTTACTTTCCTCGGGGACGCCTTCCTGCACTTAAGCCCAGGCCAGAACCTGCTGGAAACCTGGAGTACCTTGTGCTGCGGCTCACAGCAGGGGCACAGGACCTGCTTCACCATTGCTGCGGGATTATTTGATTACTTACTAATTAATGATTATTTGATTTTGGTCTCTCAATGTAAGCTCAGTTGGAGCAGGAGTCTGTTTGGTTTTGTTTATTCTATTTCTAGTGCCTAACAGAGTAAATGAGGGAAATCACAAGGGTGAACAGGATTAGACAGGTGTTTTGTCCTCTGCACTCTGCAGCTTACAGTTACTTGTACGTGGCACCGATGGTGACCATTTTTTGGAGAAATTACATATGACTTGAAATTATTAAGAACTGATGCAAACTACCAAGTGAACTAAACAAAGAAATGGAAAATGAAATTGTGTGGTTTTAGATGACTTTCTGATAAATGAAAGTGAGACAGCAAAATGTGGCATGCTCTCTGCCACATTTGGGGGAGGGGTAATGCAGGTAGAGTCATGTATTTTGATTGGCAGTGTTTCCTCCTTGGATAATAATTTCTCTTTGGTGTGAAGCTCCTCAATGGCAACCATCTCTGACCGTGGCACGGTGCCTGGCATGCCTTAGGCACTTAGGGAACGTTTGTTGAATTGACACTAAATGTTATAAAGAGATTATTGAACTGAGCGGGCTAACGGAACAGAATACTTTCTTGGCACTTACCATCCCATCTGTAATTATTAGTGTACTCATTGGAAGAACAGCTTTGGGGCCTCTGGAATGATACAATTTCTGTGTTTGCATTTTTTATGTATTTGGGGGTAGAATGCACAGTACCTTCTTGCGGCACAGAGAGAAGAACTTATAGTGTCTCAGGTATTCATTATGGGTTTTTCTACCCCTCCAGAAAGACTAATAGTTTCAAGATAAGGTTCTGTGTGTTGTTGTTCTTTCCATGTGACAGTTTGGAAAGGTGTGAGCTGAATGTGATGGTGTCGGTTATAAAGAATTGTCGTATGAATACTCGCACACAGGTGCAGTCTTCCGTCTATATTTTCCTGTACTTCCAAAGAGCAGCCTAACACATGACCCTCGCCTACACGGCTTACCTGCCTGGCTTTGGTTGATGAAGGGAAAGTGATGTTTTCTCAAGTTTGGGACTATTTCATGCTTACAGGGTGTGTTTTTCCCCCTCAAGAATGTTATTTAATTTTGAATGTAAGAAGGTTCTATTTAAAGATTTCTTCCCCATCCTGTTGCTTTGTATGTTGGAGGAACAGATGGCACTAAAGCATGTGATAGTACAGGCAGGACTAAGGGCTGGGAGAGTGAGGAGACGTAGTCTCATAGGTAGAACATGTCATAGGGATTTTGACTTCCAACTGCCAATTACTGGAGACAGTGATTGTTCATTAAAATTAGGCTTAGTTTACATTCTGGATAATGATTTATGAGCCAAGGAAACCCATAGCCCCACTGCCAGACAGAACTTTTCACTTTTGTGTCCAGCTGAGACGGATAAAGAGAAGGATTATCAGACCTTTACAGAAAGGGAGCTGTGAAATGTGCTCATTAGGCTGAGATCGGAGGATCAGGAGACCAGAGAGCAGATCAGTGTCTAATCTGGGAGAAATTATGAGTCCAATTTCAGAAAATAGTCCGTGAGGCGTGTCCAGTCTGTTAAAGTGGTAGATTGGTGACACGTGGCAATAGGGTTGCCGTTCAGACTCCTTAACACAGATGTCAGCCAGGGGTGAGGCTCCTGTGGATGGACCACGTGGGGATCAGGATGGAGTCCTAGGGTCTGAGCACGAATGAATGTAGGCTGCCACCATCTGCGGGGGTTCAGCACGAGTCCCAGACTAGAAAAGTGTCAGCTGGGAAAGCCTGGAAGAAGACATGAAAAGTAAAGCAGGAAGTAAGTTTTTATCTAATTTATCTATTTTTTTATTGATTGATTTGTTTTAGAGAGAGAGGAAGGGAGGGGGGAGAGAGAGAGAGAGAAACATCGATCTGTTGTTGCATTTATTTTTGCATTCATTGGTTGACTCTTGTATGTGCCCCGATTGGGGATTGACCCTGCAACCGGAAGCATCAGGATGATGCTCCAACCAAATGAGCTGCCCAGCCAGGGCTGATTTATCTGGTTTTCATATTTAAAGCCGTTCGTTGTTTCTGTGCTCTCTCATGGCTACAGTAGACACCGTTTTCTAAGAGGTTAGCTCATTTCGCTATCACGTTGCTGTATGGGAAGCAATAGCACCCAGAGAACAAAAGGATGCATACCTCGCTCCTGCCAAGTCTGGGTCAGGAAGCTGCCACACATTCTTCTGGACCCTGAGACCAGTTCCTGAGCTATGGGTAGACTGGATTATTTTAGTCTCTTTCTGCAGTTATATGAGTGGTCGGCCTCCATTTCACTTCGGGAGTCAGTCTCTTCATATTGAATTTTCCATTTCAAGGTAACCATCCCAAGACTTATTGCAGTCGGAAAAGATGTGTGGCTGTGGGCTTTTTAACCTTCAAGAAGCATAAAACATAGGCGAAGAACAGCCTCTACTGGAAATTAGGAAACCTGGACACAAGTCAGTTCTGTCACTTATTAGTCATGAGATCATGTTTCTAGGTCTTGGGGAATCTTCATTTATAAAATGACGAGATTTAAGCAATTATTTCTAAGGACCCTTCTAACGCTACCGATGAGATTAAGTCCAAAGAACTATCTAGACAAAAAATCATTCATTAGTGCCTTTGTGACAGTAGCATCGGCTTCTAGGAGACGTTGGGCCGTGTGACAGTCATTGCCAGAAAGCCCCAGTGAGCGCCTGACTCCGACTTCCAGATCAGCGTTCTGTCACTTCCCTCTGTTTCATTCAAACCAGTGTGATCTAAAGAACCAGAGCGAGCCATGCAATCCTTTTAAGTTAAGTGAACATTACATCCACCATTCTGTTCTGACAATAAACTGAAGCTGATTTCCTCCCCTGACCTCCCACCTCCCCCCTCCCCTAGCCCTTTTATGTAGGTGTTAATTGTACCTCTGGACAATTGGTATTTAGAATTCATTACCACCTTGGCTTCTCTCCAGTCTTCAAAAGTGTTTTCTGCTTAATGGTTCCATGACATTTTCTGAGAGGAAGGAAGCATCTGCCTGGATACCATTGGTATTCTCCTGTCTTTCTCATCTGCAAGTCTTCAGCTCACTGATATCCTGAAGGCAATCACTGTTATAATTATGGCAATAGAATTCCCTGTCCTTTCTACCTCCAGCCCCCAACTGAACGTGAGCTGCCTGAAGCTAGAGGCCTCATCCTGTGGGTATTGTATATATCCCCAGCACTAGTCCCTTGAAGGCACACACACAATGTATTACATTGAGCTCATTTCTCCGGACCCTGCCTATGGGTAGGGTTGGAGAGTTTTTCTATTCACTGGGACACTTTTTAAAAGCCTTTTAGGGCTTATGGACTAAATTGTGTCCTCAGTCAGAGAAAGCATCAGAAAGTGATGCCTTCCAGTTAATTAATTTACATAATGAAATTCTCCTACAATTTCTATTTGATGTGGAAGTCACCTTTATTTTCTGCTAAAGTTTCCACGGACAGTTATTTCTGTACTTTTAAACAGCTGCTGCGCTCCAGGAGGCCTGTCTCTGTTTCCCAGCAAGCAGGCTCTCTGCACAGGCTGGCCAGCAGCTAAGCACAGTCATCCATCTCAGCAGGAGGGGCCAGACAGATCACCCAGTGGGCCTTTGAAGTGTTTTGTTTTGTGGGTTTTTGTTTTTTGTGGGTTTTTTTTTTGTTGTTGTTTTTTTTTTCATTTCAAATCTAGTTGCAAACCCTATATGTACCTAACACCACGACTGTGGGCGATGTGAAATAAAAGGAGGAAGATAAGACTTGTTCAGAGAACAATTGGAAAACCAAATGTTATTTAAGATGTGATATATTGAAGGCATAGTCACTGCATCCTTGGTTAGGGTAGCAAAGGACTGTAAACTAGGTATCCAGTAATAAGACCCTGATAACATGTTGCATTTACACACTGGAATACTACTTGCAACTACTAAGGAGAGTGAGGTAGCTTTATGTGTGCTGATGAGGGGAAAGTAGCAAGAAACTAAGAAGCTATGTCATTTATTGTCCGTAAGAAGGAGTAGCACACTCACCCACCCAGAGTACATGGCTGGATTATCTCTGGAAGGTGCATAGGAAATTGGCAAGAGTGCTTGTTTCTGGGCAGAGGGACTGGAAAGCTGGTGTGGGAAGAAAACTTAAATTTCACTGCATACTCTCTTGTTCTGTTGTGTATGAACTGTTTATTTTTCAGGAAAAAATAAGTTGAATTTTTTTTCAGTTTAATGACATGAAATTCAGTAGAGAAGGGAAGGAAGCTGACTGTCTCCGAGGAGTGTATTTATTCCATAGATAGCCCTTGAGGTCCTGCTCCTGCCGGATACTGCTGTAGGCTCGGAGATGCAGGTGAAATCCAACAGCAATGAATGCCGCACAGCCGGGGAGGTAGCAGTAATGATGGAGAACGATGGGTGGAGGGTGCAGGCTCTTTAAGGAAGGGTGGGTGGAGAAAGTCCCTCAGAAAAGGTAACCTTTGAGCTGAGCCTCGAATGATGAGCAGCCAACTATGTGGAGGATCAGGGCGGAGCTACAGAGTTCCAGGTGGGAGGACAGCAGACAGGAGTCATTCAGAAAGCTTTAGAAAGGACCTGAGCTTGTGTTTCTTGTGCGGATTGAGTGGACGCTATAGTCCAGTGTACTCAACTGGGATGACGCAACCGGCCTGGCTGAAGGAAAGTGGTGGGAATGCCATTGGAAAGTGGGATAAAGCCAGAGCAGCACAGGCCTTGAGGGCTGGGGGTCCTGCCCTCTTCTTGGAGAACGTACTCGGATAAGGTAGAGGTATCATCTGTGGCTCATTCTTAGATGAGTAGAGGCATTGCAGCTGTGGGCTTGCTCTGTCCAGGTGCAGATTTGATTGGAACAGAGAGAGGGAGGGAGGGTGGAGGAAGGCTTATCTCCCTGACCTGCAATAAGGTTCATTTCTGGTTTAAAAAGGAAAGTGCAATGCAAACAGCCATTGTATGTGGAAGACAGTGTGGTTTGTGGGATGGCTTACAGTGAGGATCTGAATGCTGATCTGTCCTCTCCTCCTCAACTGACTTGTCCTCTGCAAAGTGGTGACTGTAACATCACTCACCCCCTCGCCAAACTGCCATGCTATCACAGTGAGATAGCGGGTTACTTCTGTAAAGCAGGTTAAACGGGTGGAAGTTTTTTATTAATAATGACATTACCAAATAATAATGCCAATTGGGCAGTCTTTGGGCAAAGAAAACATAGAGTTATCAATAGGGTCTGCAACTTTAAGTGATATATAACCAAATCAATTTTACCATGGGCCAGTTCATATAAACATAAGATAAATTCCTATGGCATCTCATCAACGTTACAATGAAATGTTGTATTGGGGTAAAGAGAGCATATTTCTGCTAAACTCTTCAGAAGTTGAGTTGTGTATCGGATTCCATTCTGCACATGCCAGCACATGGTTTTTATTCTTTTTGTGAACCCTTTTGGTGGAGAAAGGAAATTAAGTTCATCGGGAGACATATTCTAGCTCCTCATTATGGTGACTGGCAAGGGACCCAGAGAAGTGTTTCTTTTAAACCGGTGCTCTGTGTTTATAGCCACGTGGAGGCGGCTTCTCTCATGTCTTTTGCATAATCCTCTTTAAGTTTCTATCTGGCTCTGCTGTTAGCTCCTTCAAGGATTTTACTCAGGCTTACTTGTGTTAAATGGAGCTATTTGCCTACAGGATCATCATATGTTTAAGTTAGAACTATGCATATTCTAAATGACCAGTTTTATCGTAATGTTATAGTTACACCATTCTTTATGTTATATGCTTTGTAAAGTATGAAGTCGCTAGGGTACTTTTTAAAGTTTATTTTAAAGGGCAGTTACTCGGTTGCTTCAAATTACCTGTCAAGAGAGGAAAATGTACCTCAAAATAGCTAAAATAATGTCATAGACTCTAAACTCAGTGCATTCTTAAAGAAGAGGAGATCCCCAAGATCTTCCAAAACCTATTATCTTTCATTATTTTAGACCAAATTTTACCGAAATTAGTTGATGTCTTTGTTTTGCTTACAGCAGAATTGAAGCATCAAGTACTTAAAGGAGATGGAAAGTGAAGAAGCCTAGAGGCAGGTGGGGGGAAGCCGTGATATGAGGGTGAAACAAAACCTAGTCCACACACCGCCTTGCCTGGCCCGTCCACAGGGGAGGAGACAGCCCCGCATGCCTTAGAGTGTTCAGGACTCGGCCATGGGCCACACAAAACTGTGATCCCGAGTCATCAAAGAAAAGTTCAGATTTGAGGGGTGGGATTGGCACATACTTCCCAGATTAACATGTTATTTACACAATCACTAAACCCTCCTTTACCTGGAGGCTTTTCTGGCTTTCTCTACCCTCGGGATGTTAGGTAAGTGAGGCATTGCAATCCTGAGCATCATGCCCCAAGCTAACTGCCTGTGTCAGGAGCTGAAATTATCTGGGCTCCTAATAATCTCCAATTTGTAATTCTCCCTCAGAGGGTTACCATGTTCTGGTGCCCTGGCAGCATGTGCAGCCCTTGAGAAAGCTCCTTGCTCCTTATTGATCAGCGTTAGCTTTATTGTTCTCCCCTAAGCCAGATTTAAAGTTAACATGTCCTAACCATCCAGTCTTCTTTTTAACTTTTCAGTATGCCAGGGAGGCAGCGGAACATTTTTATTCTTGACTTCTCCTACAAGCTGACATAATTCCTGTTTAAATATCTGGCTGTAGTAGTCTAAGGTTCTAAGAAACGTTTAATTCAGAAAGCTATACAGTTTGAATTACCGTTAAACAATGTACGGCCTGGATCAGGAAGGGGGAAATTAAATGGTCATTGAGATGCCTTTGTGGCTACTATCCATTTACCAGCCTGTAATTGATGGAGCCTTCTGATGTCCATCTGTATTTCTTTTCCTTTTGCAAATTTATTGCTGCTCCCACCCACAAGGTGCCTAACAAATTACTTGAGACTTTTATTTGTGGTATCTCTGTTTTGTTGTTGACATTAATGAGCCTGCTGCACAATATCACCAGAGAAATAGTGTTGCTATTTGTAATGTTAATGAATTGCTTGCCTGGCCAGTTGCCATTTGTTCCAGTGTGTGAATATGGGGTGTGTGCGTGTGTGCGTGTGCGTGCGTGTGTGTGTGTGTGTGTGTGTGTGTGTGAGAGAGAGAGAGAGAGAGAGAGAGAGAGCCCAGTAGCAGGGGTGGGATTGCATTTTTTTCCCTCTTCGCAGCCAGTGACGTGAGCTGTGCCTGGAACAATCAGACTGGCTGCAAACGGGGTAGTTGAAGATGCTGGGGGAGGCAGCCTGGTGTGCGTTAGGCTAACGCGATCACAGCGCTCCGAGCTGCTCAGGCACCACCCGGCAGAGCTCCTCCAGCATCAGAGCCTTGCAGCGTTAGGAAAGTGCCTTTTTATTTCTCCAAACCCCTTCCCGGTCAGCCTTTGAAATGATTGGCGTGAACAGTGTTCAGAGTGCCAGCAAGGTGCGGGTGAGGACCTCAGGTTCCGTGAAATACTCCCGGGAGGATTCTATCCGGCGGCAGTCCCACCGGTCAAAGTCTATGAAAATTTCCAACTCCTCAGAGTTTTCTGCTAAGGAGACCAAGGTAAAGAAATACCATGTTAAACCATATGGACAATTGTATGTTCGGATAACAGAATTCGATGCAGTCCTTGCCAGTGTCTGATGTTCAGTGACAGCCTGAGAAAGTCAGGTGTATGAAATGGCTCTAAGATAGTCAGTGAGATGAGGAGGGAGGGGGTATGTGAACTCCAGATGTATGGATTGCTGTGGCCTGGGTCAGTTTTGTAAATAGCCAGTTTGTGGAAGGGAAGGCTGAAGCAGTGCTCAGAATGAGATGGTCATGGGAAAGTGTTGGATGGCACATTGATCTTGCTTTTAGTCTCACAAAGGTTGTCAAATGATTTGTCAGTGCCGTGTATTTTTAGAACATAGGGGATACAGAGACATCCTCTAGGATTTTATGTTTCAGGGAGTTCCCCTTGCTTCCCCTTCTGCACTCCCCCCAATATGTGGAGCTGGTATACAGTGACCTGGTCCTGTTACACCCCATTCTTGTCTTGTTCAGAGCCTCAACCTCAGGTGTATGTAATTGAGAAGGGTTTCTTCTTTCATGTCCCTTACATGTATGTGTGCTGATGCTGAGCTGCTGCTGTTAGTCACTGGGTTTTGTGGGGTTTTTTTTAGTCTGTCTGTAGGATAATAGACTCTCTGTTCATATGAAATGTGAAGGAAGTGATTACGTAGTGAAATGGGCATTTACTACATGCAACATATTCTTGAGCGTCTTCCCACCACCATCTGTGTGAGCCGGGTACTCAGAAACACTCCCACTCCACAGGTTTAAAAATGGAATAATAGAATCATAGGATCACAGAACTCTGGCAGAGACGGAGAGGATTATGATGGAGATTCAGAGGTTTGGTGATGTACAGAAAAAGCCTCGGGGGGTGGAGCTCAGTGTCATTTCAGTCTTCTTGGGGTTCTATATCCAGACCCACTGAGAGTGACACATGGCTTTTACCCTCCCAGTCCCGGCTGTGACATTTACATTATTAAAAGACCCGGGTAATGACATGTGCCCCTCAGAATATTGGGGGGAGGGGAGGAGAGGAGAAGGGGACAAAATACCCGAGTGTGACTTTAAGAAACATGTTGGCTTTCTATCCACCCCCTTAGATTATGACACAGTGGGATCCAACCCCATCAATCATTAGCAGACTTTCTAGCTGGAATGTCTTCAGCTGTAGCTCTTCCCTCCTTAGTATTTTGTAAAAGCTGTCGCTTCAGGGGGAAACGTGTCCTCACAGCCCTATTCCTGTGACCTGCATGGGGATGTGTTGGTTGCTACTGAAACTGTTCCGAGACCTCCTATGGTGTGGTGACCGGTGTCTTCCCGCTGAGATGGACCTGGGTGGCTTATTCTATTGTTAAATAATCAGCTGTAGGTAGGCATGGTTCTCAACATGCCTCTAAAATTGGCTTCTATGCAGAGGGCTGAGAAGCATCTTGAGGTTTTGTTTATGTGGACTATACCCACAGTATGCAGTCAGAGGCTTTGGGGAATTTTACAGACCATCACCCACTATAACCAATCCCAAAGCAATCTAAGCATCATCATGTTAGGTTACTCACCCAGAATCATGGCTGTGCACTTTAATGTTGGAATCTAGCATGGATGCAAGATGAAAAGTCCCTGCTGTCCCCTCTGTTACACAGAACAGGCTCTTTTCTGGTATGCATCATGCAGGAGAAAGCCAAGCCTTTTTTGGGCATATTGCAAACATCGCTAGAAGTGAACAGGATAAAAGACTCCTGGTAGAATTGTGGTTAATAGGTCATCACATGGTACATTGGAGATTATAGTCAAATTATTTTTAAATTATACTTTTGAGGCATATGTGGTCTCTAAGTTCTGGAATGTGTGTTGAAGAATATATCCAAGTTCCCAATATCTCACAAGAGATATTTTTATAGGATTATGTAGTCTTTTAAAATTGAACACCAGAAGTAGCTAATAGAAACCCATTAGACTAGAAATTAGATAAATTGAACTTAATCTGTCACTGGCCATTTTTGTTCCCTAAATGAAGTAAACTGAAAAACACTATAGGCTTGTATCCTGAAGATAGTGAACTGAATTCTGTTATAGATGTGTATCAACACATATTCCTGTCCACAAGGTACACATTTTTCTCCAGAGGTTAATTATCAGAATTCCCACTCACCTTACTTAGTCCTAGTAGTACTTTTTTAGCACTTAAATCGGTATTCCTGCTAATCATGTATATAACACTTTTTTGATTATCTGACACTTCATTCAAAATGCATGATGTCTAACCTAATGATTAGAAGTAATTACCCCTCATTCCCCCCTCAAAGAAGGGGATGGGACCATTAACTTGTGATACGCTCCTGAGGTTTAATGTTGTCTCTTTGGAACGCTGGTTCCTTCTAGAATAGGTATAATAATTGTTGTCTCTCGTCAGAGTTGGAGTTAGAACATGTTTTGTATTCCTTGAAAGTTTTCATTTTTTGCATTTCTAACTTCTGTTTTATTGTTCATTAAAAGCCAATGATTTGTTTGCATCTCGATTCATCGTACTCCTCACTCTTTATCTGATTTATTATTTTTTTTTGTTCTTCATTTGAAGCAAGTGTTAAAGGACCTCTGAAAGGATTGATACTCTTGCCTTTGATTTTAGCAAAATATCTTTAAAACTTTCCTTGTTCTCATTTTAAATTCAGAAAATTGACTTCTCTGATCCTTTGTGGCTCATATTAAATATTATTTAAACTACTGAAACACAAGTCTATATCTTATTTTCTTTTCAATTTAATTCTTGTGTGGCCTTTTGCTTTTTCTTTAAGGTATTTTAAATCCTTTTAAGCCTCCTTTTAAGTGTGGCTTTGTTCTTTTCTAGATAACATTCTTTACATCGAATTCTGAAGCAGGACATAAATGTCAAGATGTTTTAGAAGAATATTTATGCATTTGTAGAGAATGCATGTGTGACTTTGATGTAAATTATTCATCAGTTTAAGGGTCTGATATTGGAAGAGTTATGAGTGAGGCTCCTGACCATCAGGGGGCAGTGCAGACCTTCCTGCTGCCAGGTCCCCCTGGTTGCTCTTTGACAGAAGTAACATTTTGGAATCAATTTCTTAAAAGGTGAATACTCCAGAATTTGGTATGTGTATTATAAGAAGATGGTGATTAAGCCTCAATTCTGTCAAACATTTCCGCATTTCTCCTCAAATATGAATTTGAATAAGTCAACTGTAAGTTTGAAACATAAATCAGCAAAAGTTCATGTTGATAATATTCCCTTTTCCTTTCCTGTCTCTTGCCAAACTACATTATATGTTGTACATTGGGGAAATCTCAACTCATTGCTTTTGTTTCTTTATGTTGTTGTGGGTGACCCTAACATGCATGGTTGAATTCTTGAGGAATTTTTTTAGGAATAGTATGAGACTAGAGATTACACCAAGAATTTTCTAATTGATTATCGTCTGGATTCAGAATGAGCTACTTAAAGCTATTATTCAAAGAAATCAAGTTCTTCCACAGTGAAATTTCAGAGTGAATCCCCTGGTACTCCTTTGGGTGCTGCGAGATGAAAACATGGGCTGTTTGCTCCTGTGCTCTGGAGCTGCGGCCTGGTGATGGAGCCTGGGTTTTGCTCACTAATTGGCAACGGGCACCTAGATGAGTCACTGCTCCCTGAGACTCATCCATAAAATGCAGGGGTTGACAAAATGGTATCTTTGTTCTGAGCAATATTAACTTTAGAAGTTTTGTGGGGGTTATTTCCTCTGTATAAGAAACCCAAAGACTGAGATTCAGGAAAGGTGAATTGTATATGTATTTTGAATGACCCTCTTCCTGTGCTGGATGTTAACCATAAACATGTTAACGGATGGAGGACCTCGTTCATCACTTTGCCAAACATGTTGCAGTCGTGTTGAACAGCAGCATTGACTTGACTGTCTCCATCCTGCACCGGCTTTGCCTGTTATTTCTTTAGCATTGTTAGGTAAATATTAATCATTCCCCCCTCCACCCCAAATCAATCCGTACACAAAGGGACCTTAAGAAATCATTACAACGCCCTTTTGCAGCCGGAAGTTTTCCATGAGAGGCTTGCAGATTGCTGTTTCCTTCCTGATCCCTTTTGTTCTTTAGACTAAGTCTAGAGCCTGGGCGGGAGATCCAGGTCAAATGGATCATTTGTATCTGCCTATTCAAAAATGGATATGTCATCTGATATGGGGGAAATCCATAGTATTAATGTGAAAAATTTCCTGCAAATGTCTTTTTATGTATTTTTTATTCTTAAATGGAAGCAAAATATGTTACCCTCATAAATTCACCGGTTAGCTGGATACTTTCAGAAGGACAGTAGACTTAAACTATTGGGTCCCAAAACCAAGAACTTCTCTGTACCAGTTATAACCCTGGCACGTGAGAGAAGCAGGAGGAGGTGTCTTTCACAAAGTAAATCTGGTGATGCAAAGATAAAAAACAATTATCTCCAGAACTCTAATTTTCTTTTATTAATTCTACTATCTTCCCCCTGGAGTTACTTCTTGTGTTCCAAGATGTCGTTGACTAGAAAAATAGATTGGACTAGGTATTTCATCACCAAAGGGATTGTTTAGGAAAAATGAAAGATTGCAGTCCGGTGCATGCAGACATGGTGAACCACGTGCTCACACTGAACCAGACACAGATGGAGGAGGAAGTTAAGGGGAGTGGCTGTTAACAACCATAAAGCTTTGTTGTAAACAGGGTTCTCCCTGTAGGTGTAGGTT
Source organism: Plecotus auritus (assembly GCF_963455305.1). Taxonomy (NCBI): domain Eukaryota; kingdom Metazoa; phylum Chordata; class Mammalia; order Chiroptera; family Vespertilionidae; genus Plecotus; species Plecotus auritus. Next base: position 29,889,254 of record NC_137772.1, read on the forward strand.
CTCACACTGATTTAGAGGTCTTCCCATAAGACCTAGCTCCTCCCATAGACCCTCTGATTGATTGATTATGTCCAGGTTAAAATCTCTGTCATAATTTAATCAAATTTATGCTTTCCCCTTGAGTGTGCTTCTGCTAGACTAACACATTTACATGATTTCATATAATCTTTACCCCAAAGAGGTCTTAAAAAGAAATCTGGCCCCTTGTGGAAGTTAGCTTGACAGACTACATCATTATCAATAGCTGTTAACCCTCTTAAGACTTAAGTCAGGCTTGCCCCAAAATAGAGTGCTTTGGTTTTTTTCACTACCTTTGGTTTTATTTTTAAATTATTAAGTTAACAAAATGATGCTGGTTTTTGTTGTTGGGTTTCTGAATTTCTCAGATCCTGCCAGCATTTTCTTGTAAATTAATACCTTAAAAAAAAAAAAAAGGATATACAAATGATTCTTTAGGATGGTGAGCAAACTGTGCTCCTGATGAGATGACACTTGTTGACCCTTGAATGTAATTAAAAGCAGATCTTTACCACCATACACTATTTGCCGGTTTCCACTTGATTAAAGTGCCAGTGGTGTGTGCTTAGTTTCAGTGTCTCTAAAATAACTCCCCGTGTCAGTACTGCATTTTTGCTGTGCTACACCCATGCCTTTCTAGTTGAACACATTCTCCCGGGGATGGTGTCCTAAAGCAGGTGTTTCTGAGCTCCCACACAGTGTGTGAACATTGTCAAGAAAATGCTGGTCCACACTTTCATTCCTGGCAAGCTCTTATAATACCCTTGTGAGAATCAAGGAGAGGAAGGAAGAAAAATCTGTGAAATATTGTTACAATGACAGGTAAGGGGGAAAGAATACTTGGATTTTTTGTTGTTGTTGCAGATCCTGGGGGATTAGTAGCATCCTGACACCAGAAGTTAACCATCAGGAGCTCTTGTGTGGAAATACACACAGTGACCAGGTTGCCTGCATTTTCCAGGATGGTGCCTTTCCTTGATTGCAGTCTGTTTTTAGACCATACCTGCTCACCTGGTTTAGAATTTGGGGATTGCATTCAGTTTATGGACTAATAGGAGATTTTTGGAGATCTTTTTTTTTTATTTACTGTAGTGATGCAGAAACCATGAATAGCTGGGTAAGGTGGCTCCTATTTATCATGGGAGTTACTCTTCTATCTTTGATTATAGTTAAGATTTTGAGCGTTATCTTATCCTTTATGTAGATTACTTTTCATTGCATTTAAAAAATCCAGTCTACCACATCTGATGGTTCAGCATTTAGTGTATTGTCTGTGTACACACAGAACATCTGATTTTTCAGTGGAATGTGTTTTTCTAGGTAGATTACTTGGAATGCTTCATGTCAACATTTTTAAGAAAGTACTGGCTGAGGCCCCTCTCTTCATAGCCTGACTAGTATCGTGGCAGGACGCTGATTGTAGCCTGCAGTGAAATGTTAGAATGTGAGATAGTATCCCAGGCAGCTGGACACCTCAGTATCCGTGTCATCACCAGATTCAAATCTGAGGAGCCAGGGTTTTGTGTGATTCCACTACAGGCACGCCTCATTTTATTGCCCTTCACTTTGTTGTGCTTCACAAGTGTTAAGTTTTTTACAAATTGAAAACAAGACCCTCCTCTAGCAAAAAGATTACAACTTGCTTTATTGTGGTGGAACCATACCCGCGGCATCTCAGAGATATGCCAGTAAATCAACCAAGCCAGGAGCCCAGCTGCTCCGGAGAGGGGAGTTCATTTCTGTCCAGCTTTTTACTGGAGCTCTCTTCTAGTCCAGCATCAGTACACTGAAGGATTGGGTCTCTAGTTAACTAACTTTTCTGGGCAGACAGAGCCAGAAAAGTGCTTGGAGAGGAAAGGCTTTTCAACTGTCAGAAGGATGATAGAGCACCAGCGGCTGCTGATTTCGACAGTTCTCTTCCACAAAAGACTTTTTTTAAAAACGGGTATAAGAGAAAGGCTGTCCAGAACACTTGTTATGATTGGGCAGTGTTTTTAGGGATTTTTGTATGCCTCGTCAGCCCCATGCTAGGATCTCTGAGACCATAAGTAAGTGTTATTTATCTGCTGCAAAGCATAACTCAAAGTTTCAGTAGCAGTATGCTTTTATCTCTGTGCCTACGCAAACACCACTAAAGTGACAGTAGAACTTAGGGGACAAGATAGGATACCCTCAAGATATCAATAAAGCACATAGATTTATTAGCTGTTTTAGCACCCCCGAGAAAGCTGAAGCCCAAGTGTCTGCAGAGCTCGAAGCCAAGGAAAGAAGGGGCTGATTTCCCCCACAGAACACAGGGAAGGCCTAGGAATTGGAGGCAGTGGCCACCTCTGAGGTCAGTGGGTCAAAACACAAAGATCCCTTTAAAGCTTTTAGAATTAGTAACCGGACCCTCCAGATGGCCTCCTCTACTTTGTATGTCCCAGGGACCGTATTCCCCACATCTGCAACTCCTCTCTGGGGAGATGAACCCAGAGTCTTTCGATTTAACAAATTAGGCTCAGTCGAGGCCAGTAGTGAAAATCCCACATTAAAAGTAGCGGGCTTAAGTGAAGCGTGCACGTTTCACAGCGGGCATTCTCTTCCCTCTGTGTCCCTCCATGTACCTTTTCTCGGTTACTTGAAGAAGAGAAGGCACGTTATCCACAGAGGAAATGTAATAGTTAGAGGCAGAGGGGATCACCAGGATGCCGGTGAAGGTGAGCCCTAGGACAGCAGCTGTGCGGGAGGTAGCAGAAGAGAGCATTCCAGGATGCTTCCAGCAGTGCCCTGAGAGAAGAATGGTGTGACGGCCTGGAAGGAGAGGTTTCCCGTTCTGATGGCGAGTGTGGAGATGAATTAGAGGTAGGTTCTTAGAAAATGAAGGACACAACAAATGAGGCGATGATCAACCCCAGGGGAAACAAAAAGTTCACATAAAAGCAAAGTTAGCATAACGCACACATAGCTCAGGAGCGATTCATATCTACAGTCATAATAACATGGGTACTGATGTGCCTCCAAATTGTGATTGTGATATGACTTGAGTAGAAGAACTAGGTGTGGAGAGAGAGAGCCAAAGTAAGTGGAATGTGTGTGTGTATTAAGAGAGCTAAGTGCTATTTTTCCAGAGTTTCATGTTGAAAACCAATAGTTCATACTGAAATAGAAAAACCCAAAAGGAGTTGAAAGAGGTTACCTCTGCCCTGGCCAGTGGTTGGAGCATTGTCCCGTGTACCAAAAAGTGGCAGGTTTGATTCCCAGACAGGGTACATACTCAGGTTGAGGGTTCAATCCCCGGCTGAGCACATACTGGAGGCAACCGATCGATGTTTTCCTCTCTCTCTCACTCTCTCTTTCTGTCTGACTCTCTCTCTGAAAAAGAAATCGCTAAAAAATATATCCTCTGGTGAGAACTTTAAAAAATTTTTAGAAAGATGTTACCTCTGGGCAGCAAGAATCAGAGGTAAATCAAGGGATTATTATGTTCATTATGAGCCTTTTAGTAATGTTTTATTATAAAATGTCATGTATGTATTGCCTTGACAAGAAATTAAAAATGAATAGCAAGGAAAATAGCATACATAGGTACATATGAAACTGGAATGACTGATTGGTGTATCTTAATTAACTTTATGTTTAGCAAATACCAAATAACAGAGACATCTTTTTTTAAATTACGTCTTTCCAAAACACTGTATTCTAGCAGTTATGAGACTAGGCTGTGCTCTGCTGCCAGTCACTTCTACATTTCAGCTATAGTGAAAATGTTAGGATAAGACTGGTCCTTCGTTGGGGAAGTCTTTTATTTCGAGATTGTTTTCATTACTTATTCTTATGGAATGATAGCGATAGTAAATAGCATTTGTTTTGTTTAAATTTATTTTCTCACTTGGCAAAATGAAAAGCTGACAATCCTATATGCGTTCCCAAAGCCTCTTTGGAAAATTTTCCATTTTATGACATCCAAAAGCCTGGTAGCCACTGGATTAGATTATTTAATTTGGCTGCATCGATTGCTTTAGATAAAATCTATTTCCATTTGGTTTGTCTTCATTGCTCTGCCTGATGCATGGAAATGACAGAACAAATGCGGTGCCTGGAGATCTCTCGAAATGTCAAACCCCCCAGGGGTCGTTTCTACCAGCCATCTATAAAAAGAGCTCCGTATGCTGCCCAGCACACAGATTCTAACTGTGTACATTAAGTTTATCATCCTGTCTCCCTGATCATTAAATGTAATTGATCAATTTTCTCGAGTATTTAAAAAATACTGCATGTAATTTACAAGGTCACTTTGATTTTATGTTTTCCTTATGTTGTAAAATTGTGAGGAATCCTTTATTATGGCACATGCCTGCCACATCCTAACAAGTCAGGTTCACCAACCAGAGGATCTAACAGCAGATTATGGCAAGTACAGTCCAGAATCTTCTTTGAAAATATTGGTTATTGTTATATTTTTTCAAAAGCCTGGCTTAGCTGTCCAAATCTAGACAAGATGTTTTTTGTTTTGTTTTTTGTGGTGTGTTTTTTATCCTCACCCCAGGATATTTTTTCCATTGATTTCAGAGAGAGGGGAGGGGAAAGGAGGAGAGGAGAGGGGAGGTGAGGGGAGGGAAAGAAACATAGGTTGGTTGCCTCCCACACCTACCCCTCCCTACTCCTACTGGAACCAGGAATCGAACCTGCAACCCAGATACATGCCCTAACTAGGAATCGAACCCAAGGCCTTCTGGTGCAAGGGAAGATGCCCTAACCCACTGAGCCACACTGGTCGGGCCAGACAAGTTTTTGATAAGTAAATTACAGTGCTAGAAGATCAGGATTCCAGAATTAAAAGCAAAATGAGGAGATGAGTATGAATGCAATGAATTTGAAAGTTTTTTGCCTGCACAGGTCAGAAAAGAGTTATATGCGCTGAAGAGTACTTGGAAATTAATCTTCACTCATATGGAAGACGGTGGTGATTCACTAACACCTTAATTACATTAACTCTGTCCATGCTCTCAGTTGTGAGGATTGCTACATTAAATCACATCTGCACATGTTTTGGACACTAGGTTTTTATTATTTTATTTAAATATGTTTTTCTTGATTTTTAGAAAGAGAGGAAGGGAGAGAGAGAGAGAAACATCAATGAGAGAGAAACATTGATCAGCTGCCTCCTGCATGTCCCTTACTGGAGATTGAGCCCGCAATCCAGGCATGTGCCCTAACTGGGAATCGAACCAGTGACCTCTTCATGCATGTGTTGACACTCATTCACTGAGCCACACCGTCCGGGTTTATTTTTTAAATTTTATCTTTATTTATTGTTGAAAGTATTATAGAAGTCCCCTTTTCCCCCATTGTCTCCTACACCCCCCACCTCTGCCTAGTTTTTAATGCCCACATTGATTTAAAGGTGAGGTTTCTTTCATGATAAATGTTGTAATCCTTCCATCTATACTTCACTGAAAATACCTCTTTATCTAGGATACATATCCTCTTCCCAGGAGGGTTTGACATTGTCATAGCAAGTCCACTTTGAGAAGATTAAAGAAGAAAGTATATCCCTAACTGGTTTGGCTCAGTGGATAGAGCGTTGGCCTGCAGACTGAAGGGTCCCATGTTCGATTCCGGTCAAGGGCATGTACCTTGGCTGTGGGCACATCCCCAGTAGTGGGTTTGCAGGAGGCAGCTGATCAATGTTTCTCTCTCATCAATGTTTCTAAGTCTCTATCCCTCTCCCTTGCTCTCTGTAAAAAAATCAATAAAATATATTTTAAAAAACAAAAATGAAGAAGAAAGTATAAAGTAGTGAATAAAAACTCTAACTGTAACCAGGGTAGGTTTTGTCATATTTAGCAAATGAAAATATAGACCACCCAGATAAATTTGAATTTCATATAAATAATAAATAATTTTTAGCATAAGTATGTATCTTACAAACTTTGGGGGCATACCGTGTGCTTTAAAAAAGTTATTCATTGTTTATTTGAGGTTTACATTTGTTGACCAAGAGTAAAAGGCAGGTCTGCAAGACAAGAAAAGTATTTATTTGGGACTGAGCTGTAACTCAGGAACACAGATTCTGGAGCAGCCAGAAGTGTCCCCCCAGGGATTAGGTGCAGGGGCTTTTAAAATAAAGAAGGAAAAAAGAGCATTCAGGTTACATTAGTTGTTTACCAAGAATGGTGATCGGAGGGAAATTTATCTTTTACAAGTCATTGGTTTCTCATGAACATCTCTTTCCGTTACCGGGAAAGATACATTTTTTTTTTTTTTTTTTTTTGGTATAGTCCTTGAAAAGCACATCTATTTTGTACAGTCCTTGAAAAGTTCTTTCTCAACTGATAACTTCTTTTGGCAAGTCAGCAAGGTCGATGCAATTTGTCCAACACAATGGAGTCATTGTGGTCATTTCTTTCCACACGTGAATCCGGCATCCTACATTGATCTGGCAGCCTCCTACCTGCAGTGAGTAACCGTCTGCCTCACCCCCAGCCGTGAGATGAGTGGAGTAAATCATGCTTCACAGGTGGTAGAAGGTTAAATTTGAAAAGACGCCTAGGTGCTCAGCCCAGAGCCCAGCAGGTAGTAGGACTCAGTAAATGTCAACTGTGGAGGGTGGTCCTTCACTTGTCAGACATCCAGCCTGGCGTCTCCTAAAACAGACAGGGCTCAAGCTGTAAAATGGAGTTAGATGTCCAGGTGGAGTTTTGTGCAAATGCTAAGATCCTGGAGAGAATACTATACTAGTTAAAGAATATAGAGTATACCCTCTATACTATAGAGATGGTGTACTCTTGTCCTTCTAACTTTTGGAGGGAGACTTATATAGCAGAGCCTAGCCTGTGTGCCAGGAAGTGGAGACAGGAGGTAAAAGGTGTGGTGTGTTTTTTTGTTTGTTGGTTGGTTTTTTTATTGTTTGAAGTATTACAAATAGTAGTACATATGTCTCCTTTTTTTTTCCCCATTGACCTCCCCCCTGGCCTCCCCTACCCCCCAGTACATGCCTTTACCTGCCCGCCCCCAGTGTCTTGTATCCATTATGCTTATATGTATGCGTACAAGTCCTTTGGTTGATCTCTTACAGCGCCCCCTCCCTCAACCTCCCCTGCCTTCCCTCCGTAGTTTGACAATCTGTTCAATGCTTCTTTGCCTCTGTATCTATTTTTCCCCCATTTCTTTCCTTTAAAAAATCTTGCCTCTGCAGACTAGAAATAAACATATAATAACAAAAAATGTTTGAGTCCCAATTTCAATGTCCAACAGTTCTGAGTCCCCGTTTCAATGTCAAACAGTTCCTTATGTGTACATGTCAGCAATGATATCTGGATGGTGGGCACATGGTGGCAATGCAGGTCCGACCCTCTCTGGTTTGGTCCTAGGCAACCTGCTGCGACACACAGCTGCTGACTGCTAGCGTGGCAAGGCGTCGTCAGCGTCTTCCATCTCTGGACTGTTTCTCCTCTTGTCTTCGTGGTTGGAGCAGACCTGTCAATTCCTCTCTGTTGTAGGAATCCACATGGTCTTGGAGTTGTTTTCTGAAAATATACAAACATATTCTCGACCAAAAGTTAATAAAGGAATCTTTTCTATATAATTGATTTGGGATCCTTTTTATTTTTGCCCGAACGATTTTCCTTTGTCTTATTTAGACATCATATGTGTTTTCCATGGGTGTCTTGCTGTTAGCATTACAAATGAAAATTAATTTTTGTAAAGTAAAAATTTTCTAGATGTAATTTACTTATAGGATATTTTTCCTTACATGATATTACCCTACTACCCCCCCCCCCTTTTTTTTGGTGTGTTTTTTTAAGGAAAATAGGTCAAGGAAAAAATTTAAAGGCTTTGCAATCAAACTGCCCTGATTCCTTTTTGAGATCTGCCACTTAATAACACTCTACTGAACCTTTCTGCATGCCATTTTCTACATCTGTAAAATGGGAATGATCCCCATGGGTTGTGGTGAAGAGTAAATGATGTAATATAAGTACAGCCCTAGGAACAGGCCCCACCACATGTTAACTATTCAGCAAATATTAGTTGTTGGCATTCTTTGTCCATGAAGCCAAACTGCCAAAATAAGTGAATCTCCCCACACCCAGTATATGTCTGGCATAGGGTCTTGATTGGCTGAGGTGAGTGGAATGGATGGTTTCTGGGTGTTTAAATTCAAGTGTTCTGTAGAGTCTAAGGAGGACAGGAGTAGACTGCATATAACAACAGTAGTACCTTTTATTTACATTCGTTTTACAGAGTACGTAAGTTTTCATATCGATGCTTTCATTTCATCTTCATGATTCTGTGACGTAGGTGTTGTTATACCATCTTTACAGATGAAGGAATCAAAGGTTAGTGTTAGTGGCCTAAAGTCACCCAGCTGTTAGAAGAAGCAGGTTTGATACTGATTTCTAGTCCATCGTTCTTTTTTCTACCTTTGCTGCCTCTTATCATAATTGTGGTATTAGGATAATTATCACTGAGATCCTTGTCTTCTCAGCCAATGTTTTTTTAAAACACGTGCTGTGGTCAAGACAATTTATGAGGCATTGTGGGAAATAAAGAGAAGCAGAAGACTGGATCACATGTGCAAGGAGTTAAAAATCTAGTATCACCTAGATTTTTAGTTGAAAAAGTAATATATGTGAGATGTGATAAACACTCTTAATAGTACACAAAATACAGTGTACATGATGTGCTGTGGAATTGTGCACCTGAAACCTGTATAATTTTGTTAACCAGTGTCACCCCAATAAATTCAATAAAAAGGGAGAAAATTCAAACAGTATAGAGATGATACATTGAAAATTCTCATTCCCAGCCCAGTTTCCCAGTTGCTGTCAATGAGTTCTGATTCCTTCAGAAATGTCTGTGAGTAAACAACACACACACACACACACATATACACAGGGACATGCCAAACATACTGTTTTGCACCTTACTTTTTCTTTTAACAGTATTTAATGTATCTACCTCATTTTTAGCTTAAATTACTTTAAATATTAATGGGTAAGCAATATATTCTGGTGCTACTGTTGAAACTATCTTACCCAATTTTTAATTTGTGCTTGAGATTTTTGTGAAAATGGGCCACCCTTCTTTCATAATTTGGGAAGATAGCCTAATACGCCCCAAATCTGCTACCACCATCGCCTAGTCCAGGTCACCTCACCGCTCACCCAGACACCGCCAGTCTTGCTGCCACTTCCCCTCTCTCTTCCGATCCATTCTCCACACAGCAGCCAGGGTGGCCTTCAAGAGCATGAATTGGACAGGTCACTCTCCTGCTTGAAATCCTCCAGCGGTTGGCCAGCACACACAGATTAACCCTTGTTTTCTGGTCAAAAAACCCCACTTGACCGGTTTACCTGTTTGCCCTTATGACACACCACACCCCAGGCCCATTAGGCGCAGTGATGCCAGGAGCGCTGGTTGCTCTTCCCTTTATTGTTGTGTGGCTGCTCCTTGTCACTAGTGCCCTAAATAGCCTAGGCCAGTGGTCGGCAAACTCATTAGTCAACAGAGCCAAATATCAACAGTACAACGATTGAAATTTCTTTTAGAGCCAAATTTTTTAAACTTAAACTTCTTCTAACGCCACTTCTTCAAAATAGACTCGCCCAGGCTGTGGTATTTTGTGGAAGAGCCACACTCAAGGGGCCAAAGAGCCGCATGGGGCTCGCGAGCCGCAGTTTGCTGACCACTGTCCTAGACCATGCAGCCTAAAGCCACTCTTTTGAGTTACCTGATTTTAATTACCTTATAATAATTATCCGGTAGCCTCCCAGAAAATGACAGAATCATCTTTATCTGCTTGTCTCTTATTCCTTTATTGTCTGCTCCACCCCTACTAAGTCTCATCTGTCTTTGTTGTTCACCCCTGGACTCTTAGTGCCTATATCCTGTATCAGTTCCTGACAGCCTGGCAGATAGTAGAGACTCAATAAATACTTGTCCGCTGAGTAGATGCATGAATGAGTAAATTGTTTTAAGAAATTTATTTATACTAGACTGTTACAAGTGTTACAACTGTTACACTATTCTTCTTACAGACATGAATTATAGTCTTATACTAGATATAAAAAGATACTATTTGTATAAATACTTATAGTGTAATACATATTATACTATTATAAAAGAATGCATTCTTATTATTATCTAGCAGTTATAAAAAATACTTTCCCCTCACATATCAGTATGTTATGATAAAATATTTGTTGTCGTTATTATACATTAAAATAACACAATAAATATTAATTAAGCAAAATATACCATGTAGACAGTTGGAGCAGACAGATTATAAAAACTCAGTGATGTATTAAAGGGGAATTTGAACTACTGGCCATTGGTTCATGTACACTGTGATCATAAGTTTGCTTATCTCTGAACTTAGGATCAAGCCTATCTCGTAAGGTGTAGAAAGTCACTTTAGGAGTCATGTGCTCTGTATAAATATGCATGACACCTTATTGACCAAGCCTACACCTTATATAAAATGAATATATATGCACATTAATGAAAGTTTAGAGGGTTGCCTCAGTACAAGTGATAAATACATCTATATTCACTTTCAGGTTGAATTCAGTGCACTTCAGAGCTGTTCGCCAAATGCTTTGGGGTTGCCTATGATCTTTGGCTGCCCTTTTCCCGTCGGTAATAATGAAGGCATGGTGGTTCCTATCTTAGCTCACAAAGACTCATTTGCCAGCAGGCAATCAGGCCAGTCCTTGTGCCCCTTCTCCCCCGTAGAGAATCAAATTAATTTCTCTTCCCCATCCCCTCCCTTGCTCCCTCTCTTCCTTTTTTATTCTTGTTCATATGCAGTTTTAAAATATTTATTTATTTATGAGTCATCCCTGGGATTTAAGTGCAGGTAGTGATCCTACTAATCAGTAACCATGGCAAAAAAAAAAAAAAAAAAAAATTAATGGGGGACACAGGAAAAGGGAGCAGGGATTAGGGAAAGTAGTGGTTTCAGAATTTGACCAGGTGAATTCTGAGAACTTTTTCCTATAGAATCATAAGATCTGGAAGGAAGTCTAAGAAGATAGCCTTATGTAACCCTCTTATATTGCATATTTAGAAAATAAAGTCCAGGTAAAATGAATTAATTTGTTTTAAAAGGGCAAGTTAGTGACAGATGCCCCCCCCCTTCAAATTCTAAAATTCAGTCTGTTCTCTCTTCTATTTAAATTTTCTCTAAATCCATGTGATGTAATGTCACATATTAGGCACCGTGTGTGAAAGTGTCTTGCACACTGTAAGAAGGGGGTAAAAGGTGAGGCGATTCTGTTAGTGACTAATGCTCCGTTAGGTGGAGCAGCACATTTTGCTCTCCTTGCATCAGAGGCCCCGAAGGCAGGGTGGGTTCCCCTGCACCAGCATGATGCCACTCTGGCCTGTAGAATGTCCTCAGAAATGTTCACTAGGAGACGAATGCTACCTGCTCGTTACACTTCAGATTCCCTTCCAATAAGGTGAGGGCTTTCTAATTCATTTTGGAAAGTCTGTTATGGATTTGTGCTGGTGCATCTGTTCAGTGGAGCCAGACACTTCCCAGTTAGATGCTTCTGCCATGGCTGGCTGGGTCTGTACTATCCCACAACACAAGGTTTAGTTAATAACCCAGGACACCAATTTTGACTGTTTACATCCAAAAATATATATCTGACTATGGATGTGGGAAAAAAACAAACTCAAAATAAGTTAGTTTATATCGAGCATGTTCTGTTCCTACAGGAAAGCTAAGAGTTGAATATCTATGAGTTTTCTTTTGAATATATTTAATGTACCCTCTTTAGACTTGGGTACATGAAAACTGTCCCATGGATACGGGAACACAGGTCACTTAAAAGGAGTCAGTTTCCAGAAACTCATCTATATTGTGTACTTCTCCCTAAAATAGATCCATCTGTGAATACTCTTGTGGTCAAAGCTTTAAGCTATTTACCCTTTTTTACTTCGTTTGACAGTTGACTTATGGCATTTTTTAAAAAGCATAACTCTCACTCATAACCTTTTCAATATTGCACAGGCCATAAAACCTGCAGGGATAGAGGGGGCAGATGAAAAGTCCATTAAAAATATTGGTTTTAGGGGAGCCTTTTTAATGAGGGGGCATTGCAGTTTTTCAATATTATTTTAAGGCAAAGAGAAGAAAATAAAAGTTGAGGCCCATTGCTTTAAGATATTTTTGAGTTTTTTAAACCAATTAGCAGTTCATTTGGTATAACTAGTTTCATCATTAATTTTTAACCAATACAATTTTCAAACACAGTCTTTCTCTTATAACCCTCCCAGAGTGGTGCATATTTAATTCTGTATTTGAAAGTGCTTGATCTGAACATCCTCATGAAACAGCATTGCACTTGGAAAAGATAGCCATAGCCGGGTGTTGATGGTGTCAGAATGCTGGCTGGGTAAACTCTCCCTGTGGGCACTGGCAGTCTCACTGAGGAGAACTGGAAGCTATGTTATCCTCTGTACTTTTCCTGATAATTCAGGGAGCAAGGAGGGGGGAAATCATTAGAGTTTAGAGATGATTGAACTAAAATACATGAATTTCATAGACTGCAAAATGTGGGGAGGGAGAGAGAGAGAGAGAGAGAGAGAGAACTGACTGACTTGCGGTTACACAATGCAGGTAATGGGGAAAACTTCAGAGAACCAGGCGTGGGCTGTCAATGACAGTGCTAAGCCTTGAACAAAATTGCATTTTATCTTCTTGAGGAGCAATCAGAAGTGAAGAACAAAGACTGAAAAGTAAATTTAGACCAAGATACCTTGATCTCTGTAATTTAAGCCATTTACTTTGCTTTCTCCTTTGAATTTGAAGACTCATTCTGTCCTGTTGAGTCTCGGTGGAGGCAGGATTGTTGTCTAGGTCCCGGTTGAGTGGCAGGAACTTCAGTTAGAGAAAAAATTGGCAAGCTTGTAAAGCAGGGACTTTTAATCAAGGGTTCGTATCAGAGTCTCATGTAGGTGTTGGGAAATATTGGTATACAGGTTCCTCATCTGGTTCCTCAGATTTTATATTTAGAAAATAACGTATAGCCATAGCCGGGCATTGATGGTGTCAGAATTCTTGCTGGGTAAAGTCTCACTGTGGGCGCTGTCAGTCTCACTGAGGGGAACTGGAAGCTGTGTTATCCTCTGATCAAATACAGTTTTATTCAAGGCTTAGCAATGTCATTGACAGCCCATGCCTGGTCTCTGAAGTTTTCACCATTATCATGCATTGTGTAACCACAAGTCAGTCAGTCTCTCTCTCTCTCTCTCTCTCTCTCTCTCTCTCTCTCTCTCTCTCTCTCTCTCTCCCTCCCTCCCTCCCTCCCTCCCTCCCTCCCTCCGTCCCCTAATGATTCGGTAGATCCAGGATAGAGCTCACTAATCAGTGTTTTAAAACTTGTTTGGCTGATTCTGGAGACCTGCAGACCTTTAGTTGAGACCACTATAGTAAAAGACTACGTTTTACCTAAGGACTGACTCTGGAAATATTTCTGAAAATCAACCCGTGGGTATGATCATTCTTTATTCAGACATCTGTCTTCCACTTATGCCCAGATGTATTCTTTCCTAGGGCTGCTGTAATAAAATCACCACAAACTTGGTGTCTTAAAACAACAGAAATTTATTTATTTACAATTTTGGAGGCCAGGCATGTGAAATCAAGGTATTTAGGAATCTGTTCCCTGCCTCTTCCAACTCCCCGTGGTTGCTGGCATACTTTGGCTTGTGTCTAATCTCTAATTTTTCACATTGCCTTCTCTCCATCATAAATCTCCCTCTGCCACCTTCTTATATAGACACTTTAGCCCAGATACTCTTCCCATCTCAAGGTCATTAACTTCATCAGGGTTCCATCCACATGACCAGTGATAGGCAAGGCCAGGGGGTCAAAACCACATGACCAGCCATACACTAGGGGAGGAAAGGTCACCCTGGGGGCATGGTCCTTGTTTTCTCAGTTTTGCCCATTGTTAGGCACCAGGGCTTTCCTTGCTGGTGACCTTTTGTACCTGGCCCATCATCCTTGCTCTGCTCAGGCCTCTCTACCTGCCTACCATATGAGGGCTCTGACTTGAGTTTTTTATATTACTATAAACATGAACTACCTTGTGCTTTATATGCCTTGTTTCTGTACTGAAACAATTACATATTTTATACCAGTACAGTTTGCTAAGATTGGAAGTACACTTTATCCATTAGGTCTTCATGCCCTAGTTCCTCTTTACTGAGTTTGTGACGCTTTGGGAACATCCAGTGCAGCTGACATGTGGATCTGAACTTCACAAGGGTTCACATGGGCTGAAGATAATCAGTTCACTCACACCTAAGAGATAAGATGAGGGAGAGAGAAGTAATGAGTCGGATTATCCAAGGAGAGAGGAGGACATTCAGGAGACTCTGTATGTGTCACAGAAAATAAGGAAGACAATATTTGAGAGTATTCAGTGCTGCTGAAAGGTGAAAAGATACAGAAACACTGAAATGTGGCCTTGAATTGGGCATTGAAGGGAGCTGATGAGTCTATTGTGACCAGTTTTAATAGAGCAACAGGGATGAAAACTAGATTGCCTGAATTGAAGAGATTAAGTGGAAATAAGAGTTGCAGGAACATCTCTCAGAAATTTGGCTTAAAAAGAGAGGCTGAGGAACAAAGTTGATGACTGAATTGCAGAAGTGGGGTTGGGAGAGATGCACCTGTTTGAAGCCTGTTAGGAAGGAGCCAGTAAAAGAGATGTTACTGCAGAAAGGGAAGATATCAGAACCAGTGAGGGCTTAGCCTTGCAGAGATGCGACACTCCTTCCCTTACCATCAGAGAGAAGGAAAGAGTAGATGCCAGTGCAGATGCATTTTAGGGAAGATGGCAAAAAGTTAAAGGAGGTTCATGAATGAAGGCTCTGCTGATGTTTGAGATGATGACTCTCCCATGGCTGTAATTTGTGCTGTTATTTTCCCTGTTAGTGCTGGATTAGTCACATACAAATAGAGAAGGCTGTGCAGTTCAGGAGGGTTACACTTTTTTGTTGGGTTAATTTGCATACTCACCCCTGATTGGCTGGTGGGCATTGCAAAGATACAGTCAATTAGCATGTTACTCTTTTATTAGGTAGATTTTTTTTTCTTTACTCTGGGTGGTATTGAGTATGAGAGTTTATAAAGAACCTTTAATGTTCTCTCTTTTCGATTGTAGCTTCTCAGTCCATTGTTACTTGTGGGTTCAAAATGGCTCATCCTATCTAATAAAGAGGGAATATGCTAATTGACCATCATTCCGTCACAAAGATGGCTGCACCCACAGCTGAGGCCAAGTTCCTATAAGGAGCCTTAACGAGCAATCAGCCAGGGACCTGAGGCTATGCCCGCCCCCACCCCTGTGGGGCTTGACAGCAGACCTCAGGCTGCGCCCCCCCCCACCCGGCAGAGCTTGACAGGGGACCTCAGGCCACGCCCCCTGCCCCGGCGCCAGGCCAGGGGACCTGAGGCCATGCCCCCGCCTGGTGGGGCTTGACGGGGGACCTCAAGGTGCGCTTCCCGTCCTGGTGCTGGGCTAGGGGACCTCAGGCCGCGCCCCCCCACCAGGTGGGGCTTAACAGGGGACTTTAGGCCACGCCCCCCACCCCAGCACCAAGCCAGGGGACCTCAGACCACACCCCCCGCCCAGCAGGGCTTGACAGGGGACCTCAGGCCATGCCCCCCGCCCCAGCACCGGGCCAGGGGACCTGAGGCTGCGCCCCCCTGCCTAGCTGGGCTTGACAGGGGACCTCAGGCCATGCCCCCCACCCAGCGGGGTTTGATGAGGGACCTCAAGGTGCACTCCCAGTGCTGGTTCAGGGGAATTCCGACCACGCCCCCTGCCCCAGCACCAGGCCAGGGGACCTGAGGCTGTGCCCCCCTGCCTGGGTGGGCTTGACAGGGGACCTCAGGTTGTGCCCCCCACCCAGCGGGGCTTGACAGGGGACCTCAAGGTGCACCCCCATTGCTGGGTCGGGGGAACTCAGGCCACGCCCCCCACCCAGCAGGGCTTGATGGGGGACCTGAGGCTGCGCCCCCCTCCAGGTGCTGGGCTGGGGGACCTGAGGCTGCACCTAGCCCTGCCTGGCAGGGCTTGATGGGGGACCTCAAGGCATGCCCCCCGCCCCGGTCTGGGCTGGGGGACCTCAGGCCATGCCCCCCGTCCTGGTGCCGGGCCAGAGGACCTGAGGCTATGCCCCCTGCCTGGCAGGACTTGACAAGGGTGGGACTGGCCGGGTCTGGATCTAGCCCAATGGGTGGGGGCGGGGGGGCAGTGGGGTCTGGGTCTCACACGATTTTGCGGTGCATGTGGGTGGGCAAGGACTTGACTCTAGGTCCCATGGTGTGCCCCAGACTCGGACAGGAGGAAGGTTTTCATATACATTTTACTAATTTTCTTTCATCTCTGACACTTCTATTATAGGGAAAGGGCAAATAGCAATATTAAATTATTTCCTCTAATTAATCCCCTTTTAATGTGCATGAATTTTGTACACCAGGCCACTAGTATAAGTAATAGACTCCATTAAAGGCATTTATGCAGCAAGAGTCTCTTGAGTCTTGAGTTAGGCATCTACTCTCCACAGTTATCTAAGTGCAGCCTCATGGACATTAGCTATGTCATAGGTGTGGTAGTTTTTTAGGAAATCTGAGTTTTTCCAAAAGAATGTCCAATTTACAGCATGGGCTTTGTGCCTTGATTTACCCCTTATTCTAATTTGGTGTTTTATCATTTTTGTATTTGAGGATACATTTAACCATGTCCTGATAATGATGAAATGCATCCTTATTTTTAGTAGCTCTCATAATTATTCAGTAGTTAAATTAACTATTGCAGCCACAGTGAAGAATTCCCAGAGTCTGTCAAGAGACTGGCTAAGGATACATGTCTTGGATATTAAATAATATAAAGTCTGTAACCTAAGTATATTTGAACTGAACTTGGAAGTGTTTTGAATGAAAAGAGGACTCACTATTGGTGTGCTGTCTTCTGTTTACACACATGTAGACTGCCCCCCCCCCCCTTGGACAAGACAGAGTGAAAGGCAGCAAGAGGAATATGAGGCGTTTCTCCCCTTGCTCTGCTACCTGGGAAACTGTCTGAACCTCCCACTTCCTCTTTTGAAAGATGAGGGTTGAATGGCACTGATCTCCTCTTTTTCCATCTCAAAGTAAATGAAGTCTTTGCTGCGTCTAATAGGTCCAAGTCCTTTGAAGAAAAATGTTCCAACTTCATTCCTATGTTGTTATGCACCCAAGTTATCCTTTTCTTCAGTATAATTTGCTGTTGTGGTTTTATATCTTAGAGACGCGTTCGTGTTTTCTTTATAGCACCTTACTCAAAATTAAGAAAATCCTGAGGAGGAGTGGCCTTTTTTTGGATCCTTGTCACAGTGGAACAGCTTGATTCCAAGGAGCATAGATGTGATGCCAGAGCTAGGGGGCCTAGGGAGGCAGTCTGTGCTGCCTTTGTCATTGTCACCAAGCCTCTAAAGCAGCCTTCTGCCTCCCCATCCAGCACCTCACACACACCAGCATCACACTACTGGGAAGCGGAATCATAGAGTTAGGCAAATAACAGCTGCTTCAGTCACTGGTGTAGATGGTTTTCTATAACTGGCTCTCGTCCCCCTTCCATGTATTAAATGGTTGTGGAAATAGTTATATTTATTTCATTAATGAAAAAGGTATGAGTACTCCAATATCTAAACTAGTGAAACTACAAGACCATAAGAGAAATTTTAATCATATCCTGTTTTAAATAGGCTATAAATGTATAATGTTTAACTGTGGAAAAATGCAGTTCAGTGGTGTGTGTTTCTGTTTCACAAAATGCTGCTTCCCCTGCGCATTCTTCATCGCCACACAGGATGGCCGCCCAAGGGGCTTGGGAGCAGCTGGCCAAATCCCTCAGGCATTTTAGGGCTTTGGTCATTGTCTGAACTCAAAATATGGAATTGAATGAAAAGAAAAATCCCATCTTGTTTTCTGTCTTTACAGGCTCTCTACAACTCCATCAAGAATGAGAAGCTTGAATGGGCGGTGTAAGTATGCTGGCTGTCAGCCTTTTAGTAAATGAGCTGCTTGCTCTTTCCTTACTGTCTTCCTTTATGCCTTGGGATCCTAGAGAAGGATTAACTATGCATGCGCAGTTCTCATTTTACACTAGTGTCTTGCTCACTTTGTTTAAAACCTTAAGTATCCCGTGTCTTTTTCTTGGTACCCAGCATGCTCCTATTCTAAGAGAAACTAGCATTCTGAAAGAAAATCTGATAAAATTACGTACATTCCAAAGTCCAGTACAAATGATTTTGGTACCATCCACTTATTTTATTCTCTCTGTCCTATCATCATAGATCAAGGCTTTCCACTCCTATTTCCTGTGATATTAGTTATACCAGGATACTGATAGATAAGTTTGATCAATGATAGATTAAAATAAGCTAAAAAAAATGTTTAACTGTAGAACTTCCAGAAGCTTATACAATGACAATATATATTGTGGATCTCCAAGAGAAAAATACAATTTGAAATGTTTCCTGAACGTGTTTGACAGTAAAATGTCATGTTTCAAAGTACATCCTTTGTGGGATACTGTTCTGTATTAATTATACCTCTGTATAGACCAACGATACCACTTTTGTTAAATTTTCATTGATCAGTGCAGCAGTCAATGATTTTTTTATTGTTGACACTGTAACAGACATCTCCCATTTCCACCCCCTTTGCCCACCTGCACCCAGCCGCTGCCCTCCCCCTCCCTTTCCTGGCAGTGGTTAAGAATTCAATCTTTACAAAATTATTGAAGTCTCTTTACTAAATTTTTAATGAAGTTGTCAAGAAGTTAGGTCAAATACATTTTTAATTAGAGCTATGTGTGAATTTTGTTTTTTTATTTTCACTCATATTGAGCATTCACAAATATTTTTCTATAGTGCAGTCTAACATAGCAACCTGCAGTGAACTTGTTTACAGAATCATAATGTGGGGGATAATTCTTATTCGTTCATATACACATTGGGGAAAAGTAGCTTAGCAATTGACTGCCTCTCCCGTGTAATATGCTAGAAAGAACGGAAAATATCAATATCCCTTGAATTGTTTCCATTAATTGTAAGGTCATATGGTACTGTTTGAATTAGGGATTCAAAGTATAAATTGAGACTCTAGTATATGTGATAACTTATATGTTTGTATGTGTATATAGATATCACGAGCTTCACTTAAAGCAATGTATCATTTTAGGGAAAACTCAGTGAGATTAATAAGAGTTCATGGTCTGAGATCCAGAGTGATCTCTCTTTAATAAAAGTGGGTTTCCTAGAAAAGTTTCATAAATGATGTACGTAGAATCCAGCTGAAATAGTAAAGGCATATCCTGACCTCTGCAGAATATCTACTCAAGAGAAAACTAATAAAAAATGAAGTAGCTATAAGCATATTCACACTAGGGGAGAGAATAGTTTAAGGATTTTTTTTTATAAAGTTGTTTTTAAAAACAAATATACTGTTGAGGATCTGTATTTGTAAAGCTAGATTTTTGCCCTATTGAATTTGTTACAGTAGGCTTTATTTACATTTATGTGTTGTGGCAATTTGGCACAAGAAAGCTTGATCTTGGGCCCTATCCATGTGTGGGGAGTAGAACTGGATTTTTCTATCGCCTTCTTGTCAAGTCAACAGAGCATCATGTTCAGGAGCCCAGACCCCAGAATCAGATAGATTTGGGTTTGAATTCCAGCTCAGCTACAAAGATCCTGCTACAAAATTTATAGAATAATAGATACTTGCATGGGAGGTATCTTGATGTTGATTTTAGAACCTTAGAAGAAATTGAATTATAAAATCATGGAATGTTATAACTGGTGGGACCTCAGAGATTTTTAGTTCATTGGTTCTCTAACTGGGTTCCATGGAGCCCTAGGAGATAGATGGCCAGGGGCCTCCGTAAGTGATGTGTGTGAGGGGAAAGGGGAAAGAGAACAGGAACTCAGTTCTATCTCCCACAAGCATCATGCCTCTTTCAACTGACCAAAGCAGCTCCACTGTTAACTTGTTAAAATACATATTTGGAGTTCTACTTACTGTTTCTCCTCTTACCTGACTGGGGTGGCTCAACAGTTGAGCATCTACCTATGAACCAGGAGGTCAGGGTTTGATTCCTGGTCAAGGCATATGCCCGGTTGCAGGCTGCCCTGGTTGCAGGCTCAGTCCCCATTGGGGAGCGTGCAGGAGGAAGCCAATCATTGATTCTCTCTCATCATTGATGTTTCTATCTCTCTCCCTCTCCCTTCCTGTCTGAAAACAATAAAAAAATATATATTTTAAAAATATACATATATATATGTATATATTTCTCTTCTTAAAGATATCTGTACTTAAATTTTGTTTTGAAAAGTACTACTTCAGTCCAGTGTTCTCATTTCATGTATGAAGGAAATGAAGTAAAAGCATTCCTGAACAGACCAGAACTTAGTGTCATGGCAGAGTCAGGATTTGTTCTGCAGGTGCCCTGGGTCCCATGGCAGCACCACGTTGCCTCGCTTCTCTGTGACCACATACTCAGAATGTCTTGACTGGGCAGCGATCGTGTCTGAACGTCTCTATGCCAGCTTCTGATACAGTGTGAATTAAGAGAGTTTTACACTGAGCGGCCAGATTATTATGATCTCTGAACGCATAATAATCTGGCCACTCAGTGTGTGTGTGTGTGTGTGTGTGTACACACACACACACATATATATATATTAGAGGCCCAGTGCATGAATTCGTGCATGGGTGAGGTCCGGCCAGCCTGGCCAGGGGGAGGGGACATGGGCGGTTGGCCGGCCTGCCTGCTGGTCGAATTCCTGGTCGAGGGGACAATTTGCATATTAGCCTCTTATTGTATAGGATATACACTGAGTGGCCAGATTATTATGTGTTCAGAGATCATAATAATCTGGCCACTCAGTGTATATTAAATTTTTGATCTCATTAAATGTTCCTAGAATTTCTAGTATTCTTCCCCCAGGCAGGTTAATTCATTCATTCGTTCATTCCACAATCAGTCTTTAAGCAGCTGCTTCTGTGCCTGGACCGTGCTGTGCCCTAGATACAAATATGAAAAGACAGCTTCTCTGCCTAATGAGAACATGGTGTGAGGGTGGGTGGGAGGGGGTGGACGGTACAAAGAGGAAAACTTAAGAACCATAGTGAAGAGTGCAATGAGCTAAGCCGCCTCGCCGAAGGTCTCAGCTCCCTCATGCAGGACAATGACCATTTCTTCCCCAGACCCTTAGCTCAGTTGTTCATTATTCAGAAAGCATCTATTTGCTGAACTACTCTGTACTAGGCAGTATGCTGGAAATACGGAGAGAACAAAAGTATGTAAGGCATTAAGGCATTTTCCCTGGCCTTAAAAATGTTATAGTTTAATGCAAATGATAGGGGAGGAAGGTAAGCAGTAGTTTCTCTCTGATTAGGATGGGGTGGGGTGAGGTGAGTGGCAGTGACTATAAGAGCTTGCATTGTTAGAATTGTTAAAATTAGCTACATGAGGATCTTCAGGGAATATGACAATTAACAGGAAAGGGAAATAAGTGCAGTATTATTAATTAGGAAAATTAACTGTCTTCTCTTATTTATTGCTGTTATTGTACATTAGTATTTAGGAATTGCAAGAAATCTTTCTCCCCGTGTTTTTTTAAAATGTTAAAAATTTATGTATCCAGCCTCACTTTAATTAAGACACAATAACACTAGTTTTAAATACTGTACTTCTGGACTCCACCTTCTCCCCCGCTTCCCTCAACTTCCGGGTCGCTAAGGCGTTTGCTTTGCTTGTATTATGCACAGTTATTCTCTTTATCTCTGAATAAACATTTTTATAACCTTGCATCATGGAATAATCTTTGCTATTTTATATTACCCTATAACTCATTTTACAAGAGCAGTTTATAATCTTTATCACCTTTGCTTCTAAATTAAATTGTTTTCTGTCTGCCCTCACATATCAAACTGTCCTGGCTAATTAGGTGAGATGGTGTCACTTTGGGATCTTTCTGCCTTTCAGATCACGTGTTCTGAAAGCCCAGAGCTTTAAAAAGTGTGGTTTTAAATGCCAACAGTTCATTGTTTGATTTCTTTATCCTTTTGTTTTTTGTTTAGGAAATTTTGTTATGGCTGGTTTTTTTCCGGAGACCAATGCTGCCATTTATTGGCTGGCTTTAGGAAGCAGGGAGAGCTCTCTGAATATTTCCTCCCTCTTCGCCATTATTATGTGTAATGCTGCCTGGGAGTGTGAGAGAGTGTACCTGTGTGTACATCTCTGTGTATTGTTAGAGAATGACACATAAAGGCAATGCAGTGACTAGTACTTGTTATTTCACACGGCGGTTTAATTTTTTATCCAATCAAGGGTCTGAATCTGAAATTGACAACTACTTCCAGAGTCTCTTTGCTATGCAGTCTCGGGCGGGGGTGGGGGGTATTTTTCCAATGAAAGAACCCTTTAGAACTTTTACTTCCATTACGTAGTCCCTTTTCATATTTTATATAACTCATTGTTGACTCTAATTTTATTTTAAGTGATAATATATATCAATTAAAATGTAGTCTCAAGTGTTGCTCTACAGAGAATGGCCATCTCAAAAGTCCTAGTTAAAAAAAAAAAAAACTCAGTCCTAGTTAAAAGAAAAACAAGCAAGAGTTTTTCTTTTAACTAGGATTGAATCATATGAGCCAACTTTAGCTAATGAGTGTAATGTATTGCTTTACATTTAAGTTTTCTTTACCATTTCCTCTTTGTTATAATTCTCCCTGATCTTTTCTTTGCCAACATCAGAGCCCTTCAGGAAGAAAAATTAAAATTCCCTTTCTATACCTTTTATATTTAACCTTGTATCTTAAAGAAAAGGGCGCTTCTTTGTCTTATTTTAAAATATTTTTACCTTGAGGTGAAATTATTTTATTTCCATAGAAAAAGATAAATCATGGTAATTCATTTTTACAGTGATTAATTCTGTTAAATTACTTCATTATCCTAATGCCCTAGTGAATTTAGATATATGAAATTGTTAATCAGGATAGTGTTTCTTGATAGCAGATATAGATCAATGAAAACTTTCTTACTCAAGTCATTTTGGGTTTAGATATTTTTGTGGCATTTTGATCCAAGAAGTGCGAAAGTAATTCTCATTTTAAACTTCCAAATAGCCACTTGTAGGTTGATAATTACTACTGAGAAAACTAAGACAATGAGAAATTGCTAAAAGTTGGGCAGTGGTTGCAGATATAATGAATATAGTAAATATATAAAGAAAAATTTGAGTGTGTGGGGAATGAGGTAGGAGGGTTGGCATTAGGGAAGTTATTGGTAGAAAGAGAACTAACCATGGAAAAATAATAAAACATTAAGATATTTGACTATAAAGAATGAATAAAACTCAGTTCTGTTTTTGAGGTGCTCATATTATTAAACATTTTCTAGGTATGCATTGTGCCTCATGGAAATACTAAAAAAAAAAAATAATATAGAGTAAGATTTAACATTCCCACCATTGTTTCTATACATTAGATTATTCTCACATGTCTAACGTGGAAAATATAATACATCATGGTGGACTCTTGGTAAAATTCTAGTGTTAATATTACATGGAATTCACAAATTTAGAAGACAAATTTAGGAGACAATCTATATGGATAATAAGTAAGGGTACATCTAAATATATGTAGTGGATGTGTAAAGGATATTATTAGTTTGATTGTTCTGTTTATAAATTCAGTGAAATGCATTAAATATTCAACAGAGAAAAACAAAGAGAGAA
The DNA here is from genome assembly GCF_963455305.1 of Plecotus auritus. NCBI lineage: Eukaryota > Metazoa > Chordata > Mammalia > Chiroptera > Vespertilionidae > Plecotus > Plecotus auritus. Next base: position 29,913,071 of record NC_137772.1, read on the forward strand.
ATTCCCTAGTTATGAAAAATGATCATTAACTTGGAGATTTTGAGTTAAAGAATTGATATCACTTAAAAATTCATTAGCTAAAAATGATACTGAATGTGGATCAATCACCTGGGTTTTGGTGTTTAAAGGAAGAAAAGATTTAAGGGTTTAGAATTAGGGGAGATTTTCTCACACATATCTATGAAATGTCATTTTATTAAGAATCTGAACCATAGCTCACACTTAATTTTTAATCTCTAAGTACCTAGTTTTCTTGGCCATCTCAAGTATGCTGAACTCAGGTATACAGGAAGAGGAAACAAATTTGCCATCCAATTCTTAGCTTTAAAAGTGTAAGTTTTAAAAAAGAAAGTGTGCTTTCTCTATGAGTGGTATCTCAAAGCTGAGATTGAGATGGATACTTAGAATTTTTAAGGATTTTATTGTTACAACAGTTTTAATATCCACAAAGATAATGATGAAAGTAATATAATTTATAAATAATATTATCTTTAACTTCCAAATATACAGAGCAGACAGGTTGGTGAGCAGATGCAATGCTGTTATGTTAGTAGTCTACTTGTCCCAGAGCAGTTTTAGAATCACTGAGGTGCAATGAGTTATGAGGCTGGGATATAAGAAAACTGGTTTTGTTTCCTAATATACTGATTACTTAGAATTTTATATCTTAGCATTTTGTTAGAGAATGACACAAGAAGAAAACATAATATAATTGCTAAATGAAGCATAAAACACATGCAGTGGCTAATATAGTACCTTGAATATTTTAGACCAGCGGTCGCCAACCTATCGGACCTCACAGACCACCAGTAGTCTGTGACTGCTGTTTTAGACAATAGTTATTTGGATTTCATTGAGCATTTTGTATGTGTACATTGTGATATACACACATACATACATTTTCAGAGGTGAGAAAAATTTCGCCTCATACCAATAATACTGGAAGAAATTATTTTTAGTTGCCCATTAAAAATTCCCTAATACCCTGGTTGGCAAACTGCGGCTCACGAGCCCCATGTGGCTCTTTGGCCCCTTGAGTGTGGCTCTTCCACAAAATACCACGGCCTGGGCAAGTCTATTTTGAAGAAGTGGTGTTAGAAGAAGTTTAAGTTTAAAAAATTTGGCTCTCAAAAGAAATTTCAATCGTTGTACTGTTGATATTTGGCTCTGTTGACTAATGAGTTTGCCGACCACTGCCCTAGTATAACTTTTGGAAGCATGTAACATCTGGCTTGACCCCAGTGTACTCCCAACAACTTTTTTAAAAAGCATGTTAACATCTACAGTTAAGTTTTTCTTAGTTTGTAAAGTATGCTACAGTCATTCCACATACAGTCAGATCCTTATTTCAGGAGCCAAGTTACTAGCCTGTTTCTTACTTGCATCTGGCAACGTTCATTAAAGGACTAATGATGGAGCTTGGCATTTTTCATAAAAGCATATTCTGTTTTTTACAGTTAAAATGCCTGTGTCAGAATAAGGTATTTTCAGAAAATAAAATGTATTTTCTGTTTTCATCAGAACTTTTAAATTTATTTTTGATAAGTATCAAAGACAGAAATATATATAATCAGTTTCAGAGAGGAAGAGAGAGAGAGAGAGAGAGAGAGAGAGAAACATCAATGATGAGAGAGAATCATTGATCAGCTGCCTCCTGCATCCCCCCCACTTGGGATTGAGCCCGGGCATGTGCCCTGACTGGGAATTGAACCATGACCTCCTGGTTCATAGGTTGACACTTAGCCACTCAGCCATGCCAGCCAGGCAAGATCCATTTTAAACGCATTCTGCTTTGTGGCATAATATGATGTGATATAATAAAAAACCCATGACAAGTAAACACATTTTTTAATACGTTTATTCTTCACTTTATTTTCTACCTGATCACAGTATTGGAATATTCAACTTAGTGTTCTGTTCCTACAATCAACCACTATGGTCATTTTTTAAAAACAAATTTATTGAGGTATAATTTACCTTTTATAAAATTCACCCATGTAAGTGTCCAATTTTAAAGTTTTGGGTCATTTTGCAGATTTGCGTAACAATCACCACAATCCATCACCCGATTACTGTTATTCCATAAAGATTCATTGTGCTTGTGATTCAGCGTAGCTGTGAATGGCCCCAAAGAGGTCTGTTAGTTACCACTTAACATGGGTCCTACCTGTGTAAGGTTCGCCTGTCTGAGCCTTGGTTTTTCACTGAGATGGTAACATCTACCTTTTTAGGGTGGTTGTAAGATTAGGAAATTAAGGTATTCATGGTTATAATGTTTGGAGGTTCAGGATGGAATTTACTAGTAGTATCTGACTCATACCCCCACTCCTGTCTTTAAATTCTGGCTAGAGGAGTACTGAATCGAATGAAGTCAAATACTTATTTGTACTATAGCCCAAGTGCAAGGTGCCCTGGGAAAGTTAGATGGAGAATACAGTGAGGATCTGAGTGACTGCCAAGCCTGCTGAGCTCAGCCCACCTGACTTGCATATGGACTGAGAAACCAGAATAACAGAAGCAGAGAGAAGCCTGACCCACTGGGTTTGTCACACAGGATGCTTCCCTTCCCCCCACTTTATTACCACCTTACTAAAGGCCTATTGATAGCAGACCCTTCTGCTCAGTACATTGTATCTGACTACCGAGAGGAAATTATAAGGATTCTAAGCATGGTTTGGAGAGAGACAAGCATCAGAACTAGACTCATATATAACAGGGATTTGGAATTATCAGACCAGAAATTTAAAGCAGCTATGATTAATATGCCAAGGACTCTAATGAATACAGTAGACAGCATGAAAGAACAGATGGGCAATGCAAGCTGGCAATGGAAATTCTAAGACAGAATCAAAAAAGAAATGCTAGAGATCAAAAACACTGTAACAGAAGAGAAGAATGCTTTTGATGGGCTCTTTAGTAGACTGGACACATCTGAGAAGAGACTCTCAGAGCTTAAGAATATGTCAATAGACATATGAAAAGATGCTCAACTTCACTAATCAGTAGAGAAATGCAAATTAAAACCACAATGAGATATCACCTTACACCTGTCAGAATGGCTATCATCAATAAATCAACAAACAACCTAGATGAATCTTTGGGACATTATGCTAAGTGAAATGAGCCAGCCACAGATAATGTATGATTCCCTTATATGAGTACATAGAATAGTCAAATTCATAGAGACAGAGTGGGATAGTCATTGCCAGTGGTTGAGGGAGGAGGGAATGAGAAGTTGATATTTAGTAGCTATAAAATTTCAGTCTGGGATGATGAAAAATTCTGGAGATGGTTGGTAGTTTTGGTTTCAGGGCAATGTGAATGTACTTAATGCCACAGAACTGTGCTATGTGTTTAAAAATGGTTAAAATGATGGATTTTATGTTACATATTTTACTACAATACAAAAAAAAAGACATCCTAATAAAATAGTAATATGCAAATTGACCATCACTCCAACACACAAGATGGCTGCCCCCATGTGGACACAACATGGCTGCCACAAGATGGCCAGCAGGGGAGGGCAGTTGGGAGGGACCAGGCCTGCAAGGGAGGGCAGTTGTGGGCGATCAGGCCAGCAGGGGAGGGTAGTGGGGGGGACCAGGCCTGCGGGGGAGGGCAGTTATGGGTGACCAGGCCTTCAGGGGAGAGCAGTTACGGGTGACCAGTCCTGCAGGGGAGGGCAGTTAGAGGCAATCAGACTGGCAGGGGAGTGGTTAGGGGGTGATCAGGCTGGCAGGCAGAAGTGGTTAGGGGCAATCAGGAAGGCAGGCAGGCGAGCAGTTGGGAGCCAGCAGTCCTGGTTTGTGAGAGGGATGTCCTAGATTGGAGAGGGTGCAGGCTGGGCTGAGGGACACACACCCCTGTGCACGAATTTTGTGCACCGGGCCTCTAGTGTATATATAAATGTGACTGCTGGGAGTGCCCTCTTCACTTTTCCTGCCTGGTGAACTTGAACTTATCTTTATTGCCCAACTCCAGTACCACATTCCTAGTGATGAGTTTGCAGGTTGAGTAATATTTCAGCTCTGATCCAGAAAATGTTTCTTTTTAACTGTCATTTCCCACCCCCACGCCCCCAAACACACACAAAAGCCCAACAATTTATTTTCAGTATTTGAATTCCACATAACAGGCCCTTCAGGTTAACTTAATGTTTGAGTTTGGAGGGTGCTAGCTTAACAACTTCGTTATGACTGAAACCCCACTGTAACGAGACTTGCCAGATGGGGTATTTCATGGTCTGCTTAGTGGCTGGGTCACTGTAACAAATTCAGCTTTTGTAAACTTCAGGAAGCAGCTGCTTTCCATTCTTTGTGGAATTACAGTGAAATATAAGACTCGGATGGATTTGTGTGACTCCTTATCTAATATTTTTTGCTTAAAAGTAAAAGCACCTGTCATAAGTAAGGCAGAATGTGGGAAGTTCGTGATTTACAGCTGCCCTTTAGAAAGAACAGAGCAGTGGAAAGGTCCCCCATGGCCAGCACAAGAGCTTTGTCATTCTCCAAGGGAACCACATCGTGGTGGAGTGGGCTTGGACCGCCCAGTGAATGACACACTTGATCACCGAGAGAGCAGACTCGTGTGAGGAATGTTTGGGGGAATTTTGTAGGTGGTAAGGTGGTGAGATGTCTGAAATCTCTGTAGAATAGACTTTACTAGGAATCTTTTCAAGTGTACAGAATATTCATGGATGAGTCATTCTTTTCACAATCAAGACAGAGAGCTCTGCTGGTCTTCTCTATTGTGCTTTAACGAAATCCTTTGTATTATCACTCTGAAAATGCCTCAGTGGATTGGGGTACACAGGAAAGCCCTAGTAAAGGGGCTGTTTTTATAGAAATGAGTTAAATTCATCTATGGAATTATTTTTATCAGTATGCTGTATTAATTTTTATCTGACTTTATATATAGTGGAAACAGCCTCCCCATGGCATTTATGATGTCTATAAAAACAGTAAAACCCCATGGTGATGCAATCAGGAATAATGTAAATTCAGGTTTAACGTGATTGGGTCCCATTCTCTGCCACTTTCAAGTCTCAAATGGAGCCAGGCAAAAGTTCTTGGGACTGAGGAGATGTGGGGAGAAGGGCAGGAATAAAAGGGAAGGGGGCAGGGGGCAGGGGGTTGCAACCAGGGAAGGAGAATTTTCTCACAGTATTGTTTCTGATATCACTTCCATCCGTGAAGTCCCAGCCATCACACACTGATGTGTATTTAAGCCCAAACGCATCATCAGGTGTAGCAAACCTGAATCTCTGTCCAGGGTAGATTTTTACTCTCAGAGCCTGACAAGGTCATTTCATTAACCTTCACAATATCAAGAATATCTGCTTTGCAGGATTCAATATTTTCACTATATGTCAGAGTTTTACTGAGTTGTGCTCTGTTGAACATTTCTCCAATTATCCTACTAGTGGCCTGGTCACAAATCCATGCACATTGAAAGGAAATTAATTAGAAGAAATATTTTAATATTGCTATTCGCCCTTTCTCTATAATAGAAGGGTCAACCAAATTCACAATCAACAATGACAGATCGAAACACATGCGTGTGGATGGCACCAGTGAGAGCTTTATATGTATTGTGCATGCACAAGTCAACTTAGCCTTTTATCCTATCTAATAAAGAGGGAATATGCTAATTGACCCTCAGACTGTCACAAAGATGGAGGCACCCACAGCCAATAAGGAGGGAATATGCTAATTGACTGCCCCACCCTCAAAGATGGCGGCACCCACAGCCAATAAGGAGGGAATATGCTAATTGACTGCCCCACCCTCAAAGATGGTGGCGCTCACAGCCAATAAGCAGGGAATATGCTAATGGACTGTCATGCCCTCAGAGATGGTGGCACCCACAGCCACAGGATGGTGGTGCCCAGTCCCCTCAGCCCCGCCGGGGCGGCAGGCATGCGCCAACAGGCAGGCCTGGCCGCTCCACATGCCTGCCTCCGGAATCCCCCAGTCCCCTCAGCCACCCAGGGTCGGACCGATGCGCAGGCTAGCCTCAGATGTCAGCAGCCAGCCACCCAGGGCCAGCCCGAGGCACAAGCAAGCCTCAGATGGTGGCTGCCCAGTCTCCTAGGGCCGCCCGAGGCTCAGGTAACCAGGGCCAGCCGAGGCTTGCTCTGCCGGCAGTGGCAGCAGCAAAGGTGTGATGGAGCATCACCTTCCCCTGATCGCCAGTTGCCTCCCGCCCCTGAGAGAGGAGGCAGGCCAGGCTGAGGGACCCCCCTCCAGTGCATGAATTTTCATGCACTGGGCCTCTAGTATATATAGAATAAACTTGCTTAATTAGACCTGCTTTCTGATTTAGGTAAACTTTTTCCATCCCAGTGAAGCACCCCAACTTCTCTTTCAGTTAATTGTCAGCAACATAGCAATAAATATCAACACAAAGCAGATTATTGTTGTAGATCACACAGGGAGAACAAAGGGTAAAATATTTTAGCTGCAGCAGTGTTTGTCTATATTCTACACAGTGAGAAAACCTGAAGTCATTTTCAAGGTCCACCATTTCTTCTTTTCAGTCGGGTCAAATTTCTAAGCTTTCTTAATCTCCATTTTCTGGCTAATGAAAAGAAATAGGATTCCACCGAGTTTCCTACCTATCTACTCCAGGACTTCTGTGAGCATCAAATGAGATGAGGCATGGAAAAATGCTTCACAGACATTTGGTTACAGTGTAAAATGTTTCCACTTGGCTATAAAGCAACTGTGTCCCTGGGCTGAAGAAACTCCAAGGAGGCTAGTTGCTAGGGAGCGGAAGCTGGGTGGTGCTATGTGACATCATTACCCAGAGCCCACAGTGACCGTTTCTGGGCTGGACTGGGCTATGGGTCACATTTTGTGCCATGGGGGTCTCGCCAGCATTGGCTGCGATTTGGTGGGGTGTCGCTCCAGGGTGGTGGCGGGGCCTGTGTCCCACTTGAGGGAAGCCGAGTGTTGGTTTGTCAGTGCCAGGTTTGTGGTGCCGGGCAGTGCGCCTCATGGCAGCTCCTGCATTGAGCGTCTGCCCCCGGTGGTCAGTGTGCGTCATAGCGACCGGTCAGATGGTAGGAAGGACACTTAGCATATTAGCCTTTTATATACAGATATATAGATTGTTGTCTTTGGGTTTTAATATTCCAATGTCATAAATATACAAGCATTTCTAACAACAGCCCTGTTTAAAAGAAATGTAATGCATGCCACACATGTAATTAAAAAAATTTAGGAGCTACATTATAAAAGTAAAAAGAAACAGGAAAATTAATTTTGTAATGTATTTTTTATTTAACCCAGAGTATCAAAAATACTACCATTTCAATATGAAATCATTTAAAAAATATTGAAATAGATTTTTTTGTATTAAATCTTGAAATCTGGTATATATTTTTTCACTTACTGCACATCTTAATTAGGACTATCCACTTTTTATTTTTTCATTATTTTAAATTCTCACCTGAGGGTATGTTCATTGATTTTACTTAGAGAGAGGGGAAGAGAGAGAGAGAGAAACAACCATTGGTTGCCTCCCATACACTCTGTGACAGGGGATCTTCACAACCTAGCCATGTGCCCCAACCAGGAATTGAACCCACAAGCTTTCTGTATAAGGACCCTACTCCAACCGGATGAGCCACACCAGCCAGGGCTGGATTATTCACATTTTAAGTTCTCAATAACCTTATGTGACTAGCCTACTTGATAGAACTCCCAATGGCAAAGCTAGAAAAATTTGAACAACAAATTAATAATACTGTTTGATTATAACCAAAGAAAAATTTAAATATCTATTGTCCATACTTATAGAAAAGTTTCAATTAGTAATGTAGGAGAAATGAAGGAGATTAAATCACCATTCGATTACCACAACAGTAATTGTCACACACAAGATTCACTAATAAATACTAAAATTACTGATCAGAAGTTTAAAAAGAAAGAGGATATCTTCATGGTCAAAATATCTCCCCCAAATCATGTAGAAAGAAAAATAATAATTTGACAGTATAGAAATGTGCTGGATACCACCTTACTTAAGTGATCAAGGTTAATGAAACATCTGATGCATTGAGAAGGTACATCATCTATGGCATCCTTCCCAAAAATATGTATCCTCGATCTCATTATGAGAAAACATCAAACAAATCTAAATTGGGGATATTCTACAAAATAACTGACCAGTACCCTTCAAAGTGGCGTGGTCACGACAGACAAGGAAAGACCTGGCTGGAGGAGACGTGAGAACTGAACGCACTGTGGAATAATGGATAGGATCCTGGAACAGAAAAATATTAATGGAAAAAAAAAAAAACTGGTAAAATCTGATTAAGTCAAGTTTAATTCATCATTTTGTAATGTTAATTTCTTTGTTTTGAAACTTTTACTATACCTATATATGATGTTAACATTGGGGGAACGGGGTGATTGGCATATGGGAACCCTATGTAGTATATTTGTAAATCTAAAATTATCTAAAAATAAAAGTAAAAGTAAAATATAGATGTCTTAGAGTCCAGTGTTATTTTTATATATCTCACAATTACTTATCAAATAACAGTGGAGAAAAAAAAAAGGCTATTTTTCTCTAATCACCAAATAGACACTTCTGATGATTATTAATTTTGTGGTTTATTTTAAACATATTTTATTGGTGGTTATTTTGGTTGAAATTTAATAAAAGATTCAATAATAAAAGTGTAACAAACAGTGAAACCAGGGGTAATTCAGAAAATTAAAACGGGAACTGAGACAAATGCTCTGTTACTGTGCTCTGTTTCCGGCAGTATCTCAGAGCTTGTTATCTTTCTTCTGCTCTTCCCTCCTCTGTAGTAAGTGAATGTAGCCATCCATTTTCTCCTTACACATAAAGTGATTACAATCTCAAGCATGGCTGATAGGGTGCCCCCCACTTTCATGACTGTTCGGAAAATAGTAGCTATTAGATGCCAACTCACTGCGCATGGCGCCACCATCCTAACCCACTGGTAGCTTTACCTGGGGTTTTGCTGTATGAGGTTAACCTGGTTATTGGCAGGTATAAATGCTGTTCATTGGGATTTATAATTATTTGTTATATTCTATATGCTTGGTGTTATGCTGCCACATGCATATACCAAAAATCAACATCACGATCTCTGCCAAAGAACTTCCACTCAATTGAAAGAAGACAAACGTGAAGGCACTGTAGTGGGTGGAAAGAGCAGAGGCTTCAGAGGTTTTACAATCATATCCTCACTATCTCTTCCTAATTACTAGGTCTGTACCTTTGGTATTTATTTCAACTCTGAGTCTGTTTCCTTATCTCAATATAGGCTACTAATGTCAGCCATACAAGATTGTCATGATCATTAATATCTGGCACAGAGGAGACACTTAGTAAATGATAGCTGTTATTACATGGTTGTTCTTCAAACTGCTAAACCATTAGAAAACACAATCATTGCCCAGCCGGCATGGCTCCATGGTTGAGCATCAACCTATGAACCAGGAGTTCAGGGTTTGATTCCCGGTCAAGGTACATGCCTGGGTTGTGGGCTCAATTCCCAATGTGGGGCATGCAGGAGGCAGCCAATAAATGATCTTCTCTCATCATTGGTGTTTCTAGCTCTCCCTCTTCCTTCCTCTCTGAAATCAAAAATATATTTTAAAAAGAAAACACAATCATATATTAAATAACTTTGTTCGTTGAAATATTGTGGTAGATGCTCAATCTTGGTGTTTTTTCCCTTTAGAGATGATGAAGAGAAAAAAAAGTCTCCATCAGAAGGTACTGATGAAAAGGCTAATGGAACACACCCAAAGACCATCAGTCGTATTGGGAGCACTACCAACCCATTCTTGGACATTCCTCACGACCCAAACGCCGCTGTGTACAAAAGTGGGTTCTTGGCTCGGAAAATTCATGCAGATATGGATGGAAAGAAGAGTAAGCCTCATTTGTTGTCACTTTCTATTTCATTTATTTTGTCTTTAGGCTCAAAATTTAAAGTGAATTTTTATGAACTAAAGTCAAAGATGAAAGAAAATTATATTATGTTGATCTAGAAAAGTATTTTTATTAAAGTTTGATAAAACCTCTAAACCTAAGACAAAAATCCACTGTGGCACTTGGTCTTCTCCAAGTAGAATTATAAAACTTCAGAAATGGAAGACTTCTTGCTAAATTACCCTTTTCCTACTTTTTGTTCATTTATTCTTGCTTTCAACAAATAATGTTGAGTACCTACTATATGCTAGGCATCAAAAAATATAGTAGTGATTAGGATGGACAAGGTCCCTTCTCCATGGCATTTACATTTCTGGTGGTTAAGGGAGAGGTTGAACTAATAACACAAAGAATAACCAATGAAATAAAATCCCAGACGCAAGGCGGAGAGGGGAGAGAATCAAGAGATCCAAGCACATGTGGAAGAATTGGCCTTTGAGGAAGATGGACAGGTGCAATGTAGGCGAACGTGGCATAGTTGGATAACTGAAGGAGTCCCATCTGACGGCTCTGAAGTATGAGACATGAATATCTACTGATAGTGTTTGAGATTTGAGAGAATGGAGTGTGTTTCCATGTTTAGAATAACGTTTGCAGAGTGAAATAGCAATTTGATATAGTTGAACAAGCTAAGAAAAGCTGATAATGATGCTAAAATTAGCAGGCTCAACCTCTAGGGTGTCCCTGCAGACACAAAGGTGCAGTGCTGCGATGGGCAGTCCCACTGTTTCCATCTGTGGGCACTTTTTCTTAATATAGCAGAGTCTACTAGGTTACAGTCGAGAGAAATATTGTCGTGGAGTGGCTTTGACATTGGCTTATGATGCTGAGCACATTTCTTCATGTTTCCGAGTTCTTGAAGAGTGCCCCCATCACATTTCCTGTGCGTCCTCTACACTAGCCTACTAGACTACTCAGTTTTCTCCAGCAGCATTGTGTCAGGACTCTTGGAGTTGCAGATGACAATAGGTCCAATTAGCTTAGGGAAAAAAAGGCCAGGACACAAATGAAGATGAAGTGTTGTCACTAGGACACTTGAACCATTTCTGTCTCTATATTATTTTGCACATCAGCTTGATTCTTTGAAACAGAGCTCTCTTACATGGCTGGTTACATGACTATTAGCAGCACTATAGAGCATGTGTTCTGTTTTGTCACCAGAAATCATCTTTTTCATCCCACACTTCCAATTTAGCATATTCTGGGGCAAGACTCTGATTTGTATGACTGCGGGGATGGAACATTGTGATTGACAGCACCCACTTGGTTGTGACGGCAAGAGGAAAGTTCCCTCAAGAAGGAATAAGATACCGTTCTCAGAGAAAGGGAGTTCGTGGTAGACAAAGTAATAGACATTCACCTCTTTTTTCCCAGCCTGCACACACACCCTTTCTCCATACGTCAAGTTCAGACAGTGCTTTGCCAAACACAGGACAATCTTTCACTTATAACCACAAATCTTTTCCTTTAAACCACAATATTTCTTTATGAGTATATTCTCTGTCCCCCATGCCACGTCCAGCTGTGGCTTCCATCTCTAAGGCTGAAAGGTGCTGGGTGGTGTTCAGGTGGAGATGTAGCTTACTCTGTAGGCTGAATGAAAAATACAGCAATAACCGACATACCTCAATTCATATGAAGTGCTAGAAGCAAACAGAAAACGATGGTTTTAAAATGCCTGTTCAAGGCAAGGAAAAAAAGGAAGCAAAACAGCCATCACTGATCCAGGGAATGTTACTACATCCTGCTGGGCCAGGAGAACAGAGCTGACCCAGGTGAGCATCTTGTCATTGATCACTTCCCTAATAATGGATTAACATGCTTGATTAACTTATTCCAACGTGTCGCCGGATTCAGTCTATTGATGAAATTTCCTTTGTCCATGTTTTCCTGGGCCACCTCTGAGGGTGATTGGCAAGAATTCCCTAGATGGAGCTGTTCCCTCCGCACTTCACTGAGTGTAGGTTTAAAACCTGGGAGTTTCTCAGTAGTTGAGCCATCACAGACCTCTTGTACCAGGCCACAGGTTTTCCTGCCAGTGAAACTCCTTGAACACTTTAGTTAATTCCTTTGGAAACTGCTGGTTGATTAGGACAGTTTTAAGTGTTATGGCTTTGTCTTTTTAGCAGTTTGAGTTCTTCCTTTTACCTGCCTCTGCTTCTGGTTGTTTCTTCTCCTGCCTTAGATTTCCCGCAATTTTTCCCCATTGGTCCCTTCCACCCTTCACCCAAGCCCCTCCCTATTGTCTGTGTCCATGAATTATGTACACATGCATATAAGTTCTTTAGTTAATCTCTTCTGCCCCCCTCGCCCCTCTTCCCTCTGAGATTTGTCAGTCTGTTGTGTGCTTCCATGTTTCTGGATCTATTTTGTTTGTTAGTTTATTTTGTTCATTAGATTCCACATATAAGTGAAATCATGTGATACTTTTCTTTCTCTGGCTGGCTTATTTTGCTTTTTCCTAATGTCCTTGAGCATATTTGTTACCTTTACAATAGCTCTTTTAAGGTCCTTCTCTTCTAATTATTTTCTCTTTGTCATATCTGTGATGTTGCATTGGAGAATAGGGTAGTTCCTATAGTCGTTAATCTTTCGTGGGTATAAGTAGAACTAAACTGGTTACTGATCCCTTTTGTTAGGAAATTTCTTTCTAGTTGCCTTAGACCTCAAGAGACTGAATGTTTACTGAGCTGTGAAAGTGATAAGGAATTCTAAGTCTTCGAATTCTAAATCTTCGAATTCTAAGTCTTTAGATTTGTATTTGGACAACCAGAAAGGGATTCGTTTCCTTCCCCGCTAATCTTCTCCCTGTTCCCCCAGCCATTTTTTGGACTTTCAGTCATATATGGTTGAACTGGTTTATCTCAGTGTACCAGAATGCCTAAACTGCTTCTAAATGCATCTGCCTCTCTCTTTTGAGAGGTGGTCACTATAAGAAATTGAAATATGTTTTATATTATTCATGTCTAATGTGCTCTGAAATATAGTACTTTTATATTCAATAATTAAAAAATAAAAACAACAGTGGAGATTTCGTAGAACATGGGTTCCAAGTAATTTTTGAGAAGTCTGTGTAATGAAACCTTTTGGGAATATTTATCCTGCTAAGTCTATAGACATTTATTGGGATTCGTCATGTTCGGTATAAGTAGAGCTGTATTGTCATTTGTACATACAGGTAAACATGGCCAGGTTCTCTGATGACAGATATTACTAAAAGTTTTTAATCAGTGACGATTTAGGTCAAAAACTCTGTCGAGAAATTAAAAACCTGACTAACTTGTCTCTAAATAACCACTTGTCTCACTTAAGATTTAGTATCTTTCATTATTTTAATTAACTCTAGACTCAGTTTGTTAGATGGCACCCATAATTCTCATATAAACATTTTAAAAACCTTGGAGGTTTTCTTTGCTTCATTTTATTTATTTAGCCTTTTGAAGATATGCTCAGTTCAGAATTTCTACCTCCAGGAGACAAATCATTATTAAAAGCAAATGTAGTATCTCTCATAAAATTATGCTTACCAAACCCATTAAATCTGACATTAAGGGAAAACTTTGAACAGTCAAATTTGGCAAACAAAATGTGTCTTCTGGATTTTTGTCAGAGAGAATGAAAAATAAAATTCAATATAAGCTCTTAGTTTTACCAATCTGATGTAAGATACTTGTGGAAATCAATAGTGACAGGAAACAAGGTACTTAAAATATGAATGTTCTAAATGATGACAATAATAGTCATAATTAAGTGATTACTCAAAGTTAGAGCTTTATTCTAGCACTTCATGCACTAACTCCTTTAATTACCACCCTGTGAAGCAGGTATTATTATTATTATTATCCCCAGTTTACTGAGGAGGAAATTGATCTTAAATGTCTTATCCAAGGCTGTAGTATAGAATAACAGGACATCTAGTGAAACTAAAATCTGGTTATAGCAAACGAATTGTAGCATATTGTTAAAACCAATCACATGGAAGAATCTTACAAGCATAATATTGAATGAAAAAATCGAATTGCAGAAGAATGTGCATATCTAACATTCTAAAGCATGCAACGCTGTTTTTAGTAGGAATGCCTTCACTGTGGAACAGTGGTGACCTCTGGCAGGGGAGGAGCATGCAGTCAGTGAGGAGTACCCCGTGTTCAAATATACGTACTGATAGTTTTTTAAAATTAGGTGATGGTACATGCATGTCTGCTTTATTGCTCTTGATAACCTTTTGCTCTCTTAATCCTATCTAATAAAAGAATAATATGCAAATTGACCATCACACCTAAACACAAGATAGCCGCCACAAGATGGCCACCACAAGATGACCTGCAGGGGAGGGCAATTGGGGGGGACAGGCCTGCAGGAGAGAGCAGTTGGGGGGGACCAGGCCTGCAGTAGAGAGCAGTTGGGGGGATCAGGCCTGCAGTGGAGGGCAGTAGTGGGGGGACCAGCCTGCAGGGGAGGGCAGTTCAGGGGGACTAGGCCTGCAGGGGAGGGCAGTTGTGGGCGATCAGGCCAGCAAGGAGGGCAGTTAGGGGTGACTGGGCCAGCAGAGGAGGGCAGTTAGGGGAGACCAGGCCAGCAGGGAAGGGCAGTTGGGGGGACCAGGCCTGCAGGGAAGGGCAGTTGGGGGGACCAGGCCATCAGGGGAGGGCAGTTGGGGGGGACCAGGCCTGCAGTGGAGGGAAGTTGGGAGCCAGCAGTGGGATCGGGCCTAAACAGGTGGTCGGACATCCCTCCAGGGGTCCCATATTGGAGAGGGTGCAGGCTGGGCTGAGGGACACCCCCTCTACCGTGCACGAAATTTGTGCCTCTAGTGTTTCATAATAAACTTCTAGAAACTCAATAGAATGACTGATTGCATAGGAAATTTAGAAACAATTGAAGATTTTTTTTTTCTGAAATCTGTGCAGGAATAATAACAGAAAACCCCAAAAACAAAAGTTAGTAATCATCATCTATATAATATCTTAAAATTTCACCACAATAATAGAATTTTGGTTGTTTTTCACACTTAGAAATGGGAAATATTTAATTATTGGGAGGTAAAACTGGTGAGGAAAAATGAAGGAAAGCAGGGAGAGAGTGCCATTCTGATGATCTTAGAAAGACAGTATAGATTGCCTAACCTAGGAAACAGATATTGTTAGCATGCTCTGCTGAGGTAACCAAGAGAGATGCAAGTAAAAAGCCATACAGCTATTGGGAACATGGAATGGAGTGGTTAAGCTTGCTAAATCCTCATGCCTCGAAACAGAAAATCACTAGATTTTACAATCTATTAATACAGTACCTTGTTTAGTGATATGATGGAAATTACCATAGAAATAGCTCAAATGTTAAAGTGTTTTCTTTTGGAAAATGGGAGTGGGGGAATTGAGAGGAAGTGAATCAGAGAGTTAATTGTGTGGACAGATCACTTTAATAATTTTGACATATTTTAATCACATTGCATTTCCAGTATAGATTCTTCAGTGATTTTACCCACCTTGAGTTGGTTTCTAATTTGAAATGTTTCATTGTTTTTTGAAAATGTGACAACCATATCTAGTTCATATTTCAATCTCTAGTTCATATTTCAATCTCTAGTTCATATTTCAATCTGGATCTAAGGCATGTTGAGCAGCATCTTGAGAAGGTTGGGAAAGTTCACTCACTTTATAGGTGTTTACATACTTGCCTCTCAGTGAAAATTTTACAAATTTAGTCCCACATGTCAAATTTGAGAGAGTAGATGTTGTTCTGAGTCACACATACTGAAAATAGTTTTTAATGGCAATGGCGGCAGAATTCCTTGCTATTGTGTAACACTAGGAACAGTGACACTATGATTAAAACATAATAAAAATGGAATAGGTTTGTTTTTCCCCCCAGAAGATAGTTGTCTCATCCTGGTAGAGGAAGACTCTTTAAATGGAGGCAAAGCAGTTATTTTAAAACCAGGCTAAGGTCCCCGCCCCCCTCTCCACTTTGTCTTCTGTGGCAGTGGGTCTATACTGAAGCGGTTTAAGTTACTGATACAGGGTCACAGAGCAGCACCAAGAAGGCAGCCCTTTGAGTTCTCAAGCAGTAGTTTGCCCCTTGTTCGGCTAGTTTTGGTGGCATTTTATCTGTTTTCAATGGACAACACATCTTCACAATTCTACATTTTGACTAAAAGAATAAGTTTTAGATTTTTAAGTTCCATTGTGATCATGTTTTTTGGTGGGTTTTTTTTTTTGTTTTTTTTTTGTTTTTTTGCCTTTTACCTTTTATTGCCATACTAGAGGCCCAGTGCACAAAATTCATGCATGGGGGGTGGGGGGGGTGTCCCTCAGCCCAGCCTGCACCCTCTCCAATCTGGGACCCCTCAGGGGATGTCCGACTGCAGGGATTGGGCCTAAACCAGCAGTCGGACATCACTCTCACAATCCGGGACTGCTGGCTCCTAATCACTCGCCTGCCTGATTGCTCCTAACCACCCTGCCTGCCAGGCTGATAGCCCCCTAACCGCTCCCCTGCTGGCCTGATTGACGCCTAACTGCTCCCCTGCCGGCATGATGGTCCCCAACTGCCCTCCCCTGCCGGCCCGATCGCCTCCAACTGCCCTCCCCTGCCAGCCTGATTGCCCCCAACTGTCTTCCCCTGCGGGGCTGAGGGGACTGGGGGACTGAGGCTGGATGCTGCGGGGACTGGGTGAGGTGGGGCTGTGGGGACTGGGGGACTCCGGCTGGATGAGGCGGGGCTGAGGGGACTGGGTGCTGCCATCTTTTGTAGCTGTGGGCACCGCCATCTTGTGAGGGCATGGCAGTCAATTAGCATATTTCCTCTTTATTCACTGTGGGTGCTGCCATCTTATGAGGGCATGATGGTCAATTAGCATATTCCCTCTATATTAGATAGGAAGTCAGCTGAAATTTATAGCTCTCCAGTTAAGTGTTGAATACAAATGGTGATAGTAGCAGACACCCTTGTTCTTCCTTTAGCATTTAAAATTTCTTTTTCAGTTATAGGTGGCATACAATATATTAGTTTCAGACAGACACCCTTGCTCTTGATCCTAAAGAGAATGCATATTTCCTCTGTGTTTCTCCATCTCTTAAACACACTCTCCTTCCCCGGCTCTCTCTCTCTCAAGAGAATTTTATTAATTAGTGTGCTGGAAGGTGGAGTGGAGAGACTAGTTTGAGGAGAGGAAGTGTGGCTATATTCAGGGACTATAATATTGTCATCAGGCTCTGAGTCTGTTTTCATATTGTGGCTTTTTTTTCTTTTTTTAACTTTATTTTTATAGTTGACACTATTACAGATGTCCCCATCTTCCCTCCCTCCCCCTTTGCCCACGTCCACCCAGTGCAAACCCCCCTGCCCTTTGGCCATCACCACACTGGTGTGTGTCTGTGTCCATGGGTTGTGCATATATGTTCTTTGGCTAATCCCTTCATTCATATCTTAAAATCCACCCTTCCCTGCAGTGGAGTAAAGTTGGTTAAATGAGGCCACCCACCATTCTCCTCAGAAGTACTACTTTGACAAGGACCCGGGGAATAGAGACTGCAGTCTTTTAGCACCAAAAAATAATCTGTGTTCAGAATTTTTGTCGTGTTTCCTTCTGAAAGAGGAATGCACAGTTTTCAGTGCATCTGATTATTCTTTTTGTACTGTTGACTCATTTTGTTTACTTTTTCGGTTCAGTTAACATTTAGGAGAAAGAAAAAAATAATCTTGATGGCTCTGTTATCATTATGTAATGTAATATAATGTTTCAAACCCTTCAGTAATCTGATGAAAATTTGAAATTAAAAATACAATACTAATTTCCTAAAGGAAATAATGACAGTGATAGAAATTTATGTACAAAAAATCTACCACCGGATTGTATAGACTTAAGAATTTGAGCTTTGAAATGAGATAGGTCATTGGTTCATTTTAGAAAACACTTTTGAGCACCAGCTGCATGCCAGTACATCACTCTTGATGGGGGGAAAAAGGAGGGAGAGACTATACCTGAACAGAGCTGAATTACAAAAGGAAGGCCATAAAAATATTTGGATACAAAGATTGTGGATAAGATTATTCCAGCAAGGGAATCGGTAATCAAAAGCCTTAAGGTGAGAAAGATCAAATGATACCTTTTAAGGTGTTTAACACAGGGGTGCATAAAAAGAACCTAATCACTATTTTAGCTACAGAATAGCATCATCTCATCGTAGTCATCAACTTGGAAACTGCTTAATGGCCACTAAAGGAGTCATTGAGTAAAGTATGGTAGAGCAAGCAACACATTATCATTATTTGCAGTAATTCAAAAAATTATATATATGTATATATATATATCACATATATTTGTGTGTTTTTAAAAGAAACAATATCCCAATTGTATGGCAGATATGTGCACAGTAAAATGATTGGGAGGTTATATACCAAAATGTTAATCATGGTTGTCTTTGTTGGTGAGACTGGTGATTTTATATTTTTTTTCTGTGTTTTTCCTGCTATTTTCCCTTACGTTTTTATTTATTTTTGCCATTGACACTAGACAAATATAACATACTAGAGGCTGCTGGCTGCCAGCTGAGTACTCCCTCCCTTCCCCCTGCCACCGCCACTGGCCTGAGCCTCACTCCCTTCCCCTGGCCTCCTTCCCTTTCCCCTGCCGACCTGCCCCCTGGTGGAACTCCCAGAAGAACTCCAGTAGAGGGGACAATTTGCATACTATGCTTTTATTATATAGGATGTTATCAGGGAAAATCAATATTTTGTTAAACATTTATTTAAAATAGACATTAATGCAATGGGTAATTTTAAAGTCCTCATGAAATATAATTATGTCTAAAAATATAGAGGAATGTTTTCAAAATAATGACAAATAGAAAAAATATAATAAACATTTATTATAGCATGATTATCAATAAAAAAAAATAATAATGACTTAGGGCAGGATGGGTGGGTATTTTCCATCTCTTAAAAATTTGCTTATCTATGGGTGTGGTACTGTTCTTACCATATCTTAATTGGGGATGGGGGATGATTGGGACAGTCAACAAGGGTTCATGTTTTAACAGCACTTGGTAATTTTCATAAGGACTTCCCTGGAGCACTGGAAGGCTAAGTAAATGGAAGAAGTTCCATCTGAATTGGAAAAGCAGAGTTGAACATGCAGGGCATCATGTCAGGTGCAGTCCCTGGCTGTAGGCTGTTTCTGGCCCTTGTGCTGAGCGGCCTTGTAGTGAGGAACACGGTTATGGGAATCACTCCAGGTCCTCGGATAGTCAAGGCCAATGAGAGCATAGAATGGCCAAAGGCTGCTCTGAGCATGTGCCTAAACGGGATGTTCAAAGACTGAGCCTGAGAATCCTAATCCTAATCCAAGATCCCATGAGCGACTGCAAGGCCACACAGCACTACGGTACACTGTGCCCTTCAGTAGCCAATGTGATTGATGTAACTATTGGCAGGAAGCCTTCTTTGTCTACATAGTGTAAAAGTCGGTTACTGACCAGCCAGTCAGCTGCAGTGTGTGAAGAAGTCTGTGAGAGAGACCAGCAGCTGAGAGAGCAGAGCTGGACAGAGCAGAGAGAGCTGGGCAGAGCAGAAGAGAGCTCAAAGAAGCAGAGCCGACAGGCACAGAGAATGTAGTTCCTATGTGTGCAGGAGAGGCTAGAGAGCTCAGACGGAGCTGAGCGCTTAGGTATCACTACGATGTATGACAGTGGACTGGGGGGCAGCGTGCAACTGCACAGATAATAACAGTGGGTATAGACACTGATACTGCTTTATGGGAAAGATACATATTTACCAGCCGGTGTCCGGCTGCCTGCCTATATGCACTTTGCTGTGAGGACTGTTCTTGTCTGATGGCTATGTGGCCACTGGCTTCTGCAATAAAGACTCATTCTCATATGCCCACAACCGATCATGGCTTCTCCATCTGCCACGCCGAGCAGAGAGTAAAGCAGGAACTAGAACTAAGTTCACAGCAGTTAGTACAGTGGGCAGGGTTTGAGGAAGAAGCAGCCCTGGCATAGTCGATTGGGAGAATTTAGAAGAATACATGGACTCAGAACAACTCAGAGCAGCAGTGCTGAGCGGTGCTCCAGCATGCTCTGACAGCGATTCCGGAGGGGACGCTGAAGTCTCCCCTGCAGCTGCTCCGTGTGGGGAAGCAGCCGGCTGCTGCCACCTGCTCCCGAGAGCAGATAGTCTGAGGCTGCTCAGCCTTGCCACCGGGATGATTTCTATTGACCTGCAGTAGCTTTCGCCCAGGAGCCTATTTTAAAGGTGCCCATGGGCCTTGGGCTGTTTCATAGTTAAGATAGCTTATTTGAATTGCTCTTTGTGGGAATGCATGCTCAGCAGGGTCTTTGACTGACCTTCTAGGTCCTAAGGTGCTTGTGAAATTGAAGAAATCTGATTTGGTGTCACTTGATAAGCTTACTTGTCTGATTCAGCAGTTACCTGTGCTTCTCAGCTAGGCTGTAGTGACTTAACCTTACATTTTATGTTAGCACTTTGCTCTACATTTTATAATGAGCTCTATAAATTACTTGATTTTCTTGGAGTTGAGTTTCATACCTTTCACATACAATGAACTTAACAGAACACCAGTAACATTTTGCTGTGTTGAATTTTTTAACATGGTTTTTAAAAAACAGCAAGTTCTCCCACATCTTCCTTTAGATTATAAGAATTATAAGCACAGTGACTATAGTCAGTAATACTGTATTGCATATTTGAACATTGCTGAGAGTAGATCTTAAAGGAAAAAAATTGCCATCAAGTATGGCCACAGGTATTAATGACTTACTGTGGGAATTATATCACAATATATGTATAAATATCCAATCATTTTGTTATACCTGAAACTAACATAAGGCTATATGTCAAATGTACCTCAATTTAAAAGAAATTTTTAGATCATGTTTGTTTTCTAGAATTTTGAATTCCCTTACCACAGAAATTAATTCTTTAATAACTCTTGGAAACCCACCATAAGTTGTTGGGCTATATTTGTTCCTTATGAGCCTGAGTTTTCATTGATACCTTCTTTTCATATCCAACATCATCTTGTTGAAGTAATCTGTACCAAAAGTTTATCCTGCTTTCCCTTCTCTTTGAGTATTCTGAGTTTTCTAATGTGTTTCACCTAAATGATAGAGAAAACACGTTTTAAAAACATCTTAGTATTTATTGAGTCACATAATTTACATACCTACTTAGGATATCTGTGTTGGTTTTTTCACGTTTTTAATCTGCTCTCTGGACACAGAAACAAACCAAGTAAATTACATCCTTGAAGGTTCCATTCTAGTGTAGGGGGAGCTCAATGATAAATCCGTATGTGATATTTCAGATGGTATGACTAATCCAGGAGAGAGTGAAGGGAGTGGGCAGGTGCCCTGTTGCACAGAGTGATTCAGGAGGCAAGGGGACATTTGGATGAGAGACCTCATTAAAGTGAAAGGGCAAGCCATGATGATGTCTGGGGAAGGAACAATCTAGCTGGACAGAATGGGAGGTACAGTTCATTTGTCAAAATTCTAAACAGACTCTTGTGACGCTAGTACTTCTGTTTTTCCTGAAAAAATAATTATATACTCAGAGTCATTGTGTTTCTTGCTGCCTTCACACTTCTTCCTATGTCCTTAGCTTATGATGATATGTCCTTGTTATGTTCTGTCCTTCCCACCTCAGCACAGGTCATTTACATTCTCCCTGTGCTTCTAGTGATGGCTGTCAGCGAACCTTCTCCTAGCTGGGTGGAGAAAGATCCTGGTTTATAAGTTGTCTGTATATTTTTGTAACTTATCACTTAGGTGAAAAGTTCTCTGTCAGCTTTTGTCCCCTCTCCCATTATTTATTTTTATTGCTCACATGCACATTTGACCTCTCCAATGTCAAGGCAGGGCCCAGGACAAAATAGAAACAATACATATGTTGTGTGTTGCACTCCACCCTCCCTTCAATTAAGGGTGAAAGGTGTACCTCCTTTCTGTTAAAAATTCATCAATTAATGTCAGGAGGTTTTTTCTTCTCAAAAGATTGACTTTAATATAGAAAAGAAATCAGAATGCATGAATGGAATTTAAAAAGTAAGTCTTTGTGTTTTAACATGAAAATTGGATGCACTTTTTTTAGTAGACAGTATCCTTAACTTAAAAAGAATATACTTCTAAGGATAGGTGTATGTTAGTTCATCTAATTTTCAGAGTAACCCTGTGAAGTAGGTACTATTTTACAGAGAAAGGAGGTTAACATGGAGAGGCTGAGTGACATGCCCAAGGTCACTCAGGTGAAACCAGAATTTCAAACCAGATGCTCGCTATACTAGGTGTACCAGTTAATAATGTGGATTTTTTTTTAATAGATGGAGTTACACATATGTTGATATATATACGATTTGATATGTATGCTATTTTGTTGTATTGGTGGCAAGCTTCAAAGCTTCATATGTCAAATTTGCTGAAGGTGTTAACATCATAGATATTTTTACGTTTAAAAATGTCAAATTCCGTGCCAAAAAAAAGAGCATTTGCTGGGAGTTTTAATTCATTACTTTATTTTGAAGAAAAAGTTATATACTTCGGGAAGCTTATGGTGAACATGCTCCATCTCAAGAAACATGTGAATGCTGGTTTAAACGCTTTAAAAGTAATTATTTTGATGTGAAAGACAAAGAACGTCAAGGTCAACTGAAAAAGTTTGAAGACCAACAGTTGCAAGCATTATTGGATGAAGATACGTGTCAAACTCAAAAACAACTTGCAGAAAGATTAATCGTTGCTCAGCAAACAATTTCCGATCGTTTACAAGCAATGGGAAAGATTTTAAGGAAGGAAAATAGGTGCCACATCCACTGAACGAAAGACAAATGGAAAACTGAAAAGTCATCAGTAAAATGTTGCTTCAACGGCACAAAAGAAAGTCTTGTTTGCATCAAATTGTGACTGGTGATGAAAAGTGGGTTTATTTTGAGAATCCCAAATGCACAAAATCATGGGTTGATCCAGGTCAACCATCACCATCGACTGCAAGGCCAAATCGCTTCGGAAAGAAGACAATGCTCTGCATTTGGTGGGATCAGGAGGATGTGGTGTATTATGAGCTTCTAAAACCAGGTGAAACCATTAATGCTGATCTCTACCAACAACAAATAATCAATTTGAACCACACTTTGATCGTGAAATGACCAGAATGTGCCAGAAGACCCAGCAAAGTAATTTTGCTTCATGATAACAAACCATCACACACTTCAGAACCAGTTAAAGACACGTTAAAAGATCTTGCCTGAGAAGTATTAACCCACCCGCCGTATTCATCAGACCTTGCTCCTTCAGATTACCACTTGTTCTGATTGATGGCACATGCACTTTCTGAGAAGCACTTCAACACATACGAAGAAGTGAAAAATTGGGTCTCTGAATGGTTTGCCTCAAAACAAGGAAAGTTCTATTGGGATGGTATCCACAAATTACCTAAAGATGGGGGAAATGTGTAGCTAGTGATGCACATTACTTTGAATAAAACACTTTTGATGTTCCTCTTGAAATTATCGTATTTTCTTTGATTACGAAATTCACATTATTAACTGGTACACCTAGTAAAAAATACATATTGACATTTCTGCCCAGAGGTCATCTTGATAAAGGGTGGTGGTCATTAGCCATGTTGTGAGACTTCCATAATTAGGATTACTATTTTGATTCAATGTCTTAGTCCAAATATATGGTAGAGATGATGGAGGTCAAAAGAAACCCCCTTCAAAGTCCTGCTGAAAACTGAATCCTCATTTAAAATCTCTGGCTTCCAAATTTCACTCAGTACTAGAATTAGTGACTTCTTCCTTTCGGAATCCATTGTGCTTTCCTTAGGTCGGCGCTATGCTACCATTTGGTTTTACAGCTTATCCCGTTGTATTAAGTTAGATCGTTAATGTGACTGCTTCTGTCTGGGAACTCTTTAGGGGTAGAGTCTGTGTCCTAATATCTTTATGTAACAACATTGTAAAGTAATTATGGTAGATGATAGCATATTCATTTTGTATATTTATAAACAGAATTTATGTTAGGTGGCTTGTCCAAAATCAGAGAAATAGTGGCTGGACATCAGGGTGTGAATAAAATTCAAGCCTCCTGTCTGCCTGTCCAGGGTATGCTGTGCCATTCTAGAAAGATTAATTTAGGGTAAAAGTCTTCACTTCTTAAAGAAATAGAACCATATCCAGAGTGAATATCACCCCTCCAGGGGCCATCTGGGGTAGGATATTTTCCAATCTCTCTTGTTTCATGTTTTGTTCTCTATCAATAATATAAATGTATTCCTATCATGTAAAAGAAGGAAATCTTTTTCTGGGAAAAAATAATAGGTATAGGTTATACTTCTGACTCCTTTAAGGCTGCCCCAGTTTTTCCTTTTATAAAGTAGGGTTGACTATATATAATAGCACCCAATCTTAAAGAGAAATGTTATAAGGATTAACTGATTTTTCAAAAATGTGTCAATTGCCTTAACTTTCAGAGGTGTTATTTATTAAAATAAGAGAGTAATAGTCCTAGTTTATTTCTACCACTCTGTTATAAACCTGGGATGATGCTATCAGTTGTTTAATGTGGTGTGACTCATCTCCCGCAGTAACTTCTGTTGTGCACAGCTTGGACTCATTACTTCAAGCAGTAATCTGAAAGTGTGTGAGTTACTCTATTAAGATTTAATAGTGCTTTATGATGGTTCCTGAGGATATTTCATGAAAGTAAGTTAGGGATAAATATGCAAGGATTACCCTTAACTTCACTTAATGCTTTGTAGGGCTATCATCTTTTAATTTATCTAACTCCTTTGCAAACCAACCACAGAAGGCAAACTCCCCTGCCCGAGTTGTACCTTCTGCTACCTCAGTGATGTAGACTTAAGAGCTTGCTTCCTACCAAGGTAGCATATCTCTTCATCCTGTAAGAGAGATGCTTTAAGAATTTTGCCCAGCCCTAGCTGGTTTGACTCAGTGAATAGAGCGTCGGCCTGTGGACTAAAGGGTCCCAGGTTTGATTCCAGTCAAGGGCACATGCCCAGGGTTACGGGCTTGATCCCTAGTAGGGGGCATGCAGGAGGCAGCCAGTCAAAGATTCTCTCTCATCATTGATGTTTCTATCTCCCTCTCTCTTCCTCTCTGAAATCAATAAAAAATGTATTTAAAAAAAATAAAAATAAATTTAAAAAAAAAAAGAATTTTGCCCAAATTTTGGATACTGTTACTAGGGAAGTAGAGCAACTTTAAAAATGTCTTTGGCAAGTCATTGCTGGCAGGTCTTATTTGGTCCACAGTGTCTTTTAAGAAGTATTTTAATTAGTTATCAGCATTTAAAAAAATAAATATTTCTTTTTTTAACCTCTCCTGAAAAATCGGATGGTTAGGTTTATTTTCCAGTGTGGTCATTCATTGAGACGGAGGGGCATTGCTCCTTAGATAGAGGAGTGCGCTCTCCAGTCTCCAGGAATGGCTGATAGTTTATTTCAATATCACTTCCATGTTAAGCATTATCATCCTGGCCTGTATAGGCATTTAACTTTGTAACACTTGATGTGTTGTGTTCAATACTCTTCCTTCAAGACCGACCATTCATTACACATGGAATGAAATAACTGCCTAAATTTTCTGCATCGACACTACTTATCATTTAGTTCATCATGTTCCATATTCATGATTCTACACTCACCAAGCAATCTAGGAGTTCTCATGGAGCATTATCTGTGGGGTGTGAACGTGCAATACATGGACAGTCCTAGATTTGAATCTCAGTTCTTTTACTCCCTGACCTCAAGCCCTATAGGTATCTTAAGTTTACTAATCATTAATATGGGGTTAAAAGTATAGCTGGTCATAAAGCTGTTTTGAATATTAAGTAAAGTTATGCATATCTATATATATAAAAGCCTAAGTGACCAGCCAGTAGCTATGACATGCAATGACCACCAGGGGGCAGATGGTCAATGCAGGAATTGCCAAACTATGGTGACTTGGCAGTTGCAGTTCTTGGGTGACACACCCAGAACCAGAGAGGAGGGAGCCCGATTCTGGGGTGTGTCACCCGAGAACTGCCTTCTCCCAATCCAGGACCCCTCAGAGTATGTCGGAGAGCCTGTTTCAGCCTGATCTCCACAGGCCAAGCCGAGGGACCCCACCAGTGCACTGGGCCTCTAGTAAAAAATAAAAATGTCTTGTGCCTCCGACAGATCTAATATAGATGTATCCCAGTTGTACTACCATAGCAGAGCTTTGCTGAGCACATCTTTGTTTCCAGTATAGCAAGGTATTGGATTTATTTTGGAATGCCCTCCTTGGTATTGCATTATATCTTAAATGTCTCTCCCTATTAATAGGAAGAAGTTGAAGGTATTTTGTATGGAACTATCACATCTTTCATTTCCCTTGCTGTCAGGCCTCTGAGGGCCTGCTTTGCTAGGCAGGCCATGCATGACCCAAGAATTCTTTCTCATTAGTGTGGATATGGCTTACTGACCTTCTCTACTCTTTAGGGGACAAATGGTATTTATGTCAGGGGAAGAATGTTTTTCAAGCCAACAGTCAGGAAAGGTTGGTGTATTAAAAGAAAAATAAGCAATGTGCATGCTCTGTCTTTCTATGTATATTAAGTCTTTCTGATACTACACGTGAAGAAAAGGGAAAAGTAGATAATTAGGTAACCCAGAGTGAGGAGTGGTCAAAACAGGATGAGATTTTCATGAAGGAAAAAATTATCTGCCCTTTGAATAAAATAAAAATTGGAACAGTAAGATCTTAAACACAAGCTGTTCACAGTTCAGTTCAGAAGAAATTAGCGGTGGGAGAGTACAGCATGCAAATATAAACTTTTGCTTGAAGTTTATACCTTTTGTTGGATTTTTAAAAATTTTTATTTCTGGAAGATATCATTACTCAGAAATATTTTATACCTTTCTCTTTATAAAAGAAGGCTAGCAACCTGTGTTTTCATTCCCAGTTATGCATTTAACTGTTTTACAAAGTTCGGTGATAATAATTGAAGCCAAAATATTGTTCACTCTATTTTATATTTCCAAAAAGATGTCTTCAAATGTATAATAAAGATTAGATGAAAAAATTAATAAGAACTGGTTTGTAATGTTGAAGATTTAATATTTCCAATATCACCCATCTTTGGAACAACTGCCAATTTTTTATTGTGCAGAAATGTAAATTGCGTGTGTGTGTGTGTGTGTGTGTGTGTGTGTGTGTGTAACATAGAATAACAATCACAGAAGCCTGCTTACTTATTTTATTTCTTATTTTTACCTTCAGTGGGTAAAAAACAGCCTGCCCCCAGGGTGATAGTCAGGGAGTGGGTACTGGTTCATTTGTACAGAATGTTTGCCATGGGTATCCCTTCAATCCTGATCGGGCTGTGTTTTTTCTGATAGGTCAGCTTCCATGCCAAATCAGCTCTTAAATAATTTGAATTTTACCCTTACATCTCAGAGTTAACCAAAACATTGCAGTCTGAGTCTGGTTTAACTGGTCTTTCCCTACTTCGGGGAGGGGGAAATTCCCCCTCTACCCTTCTTATGTTCTTATGGCTGAACTAATTAATTGACACAGGACCAGATTAGCAAGAGAAAAATCAATTTAATACATGTGCACTGCAGATCAGAAATGATGCCCTCAGAAATGATGTACCAGCCAGCTTTTCATTCTTTTCAGACAAAGGGACAGTAAATTTGTGAAGAAATGACAGGACAACGATACTTAGGTGTGAGTGCTTATTGGTGAGGACTCTACACAATTGGGCTTGTGTAGTAAATTAGTAAAGGAGCGACAAGGGTTTGTGTAGGCTTTTTGGCCTGGATTTCGTAGCTCTGGTGATAAGGGTGTCTCGCCAGCCCTGCTGGAGCAAGGACACCCTGCACAGGGGAGGTTTGTTTCGTGTATTCACGGAGACAGGAAGGGGTCGACGTGCCCTTCTTGCACTGGCTGTTTATCAGGTAATTTAAAATCAGAAGTAATCAATGAGCCATTGTGGGATATTTGGGGGCAGCCTGCCCTGGGCCCCAACACCTGCCAAGTGAAAGTGGTCAGTGCTGTGGGGAACCAAGTGTTGCAGGTTAGGCGGGGTCTTCGATTCCACATCTATAACATGGTTATAATAGTGGCTTCCTCATGGAGGTGTGGGCTTCAGTTAATGTACATCAGCTTTTGGAGCTTAAACAGTGTGTGCTCAGTAACTGCTGTTACGCTGCTGCTGTTACGCTGCAGAAATGCTGGGTGGGAAGATCTGAGAGGGCAGACACAGCGAGTGTGCCTCAGTCTAAAATCCACACCTTTGAGCAGGTTGACCTTTGAAGGCCCTGAAGTTCCGTGAGATTAGAGAATATACCTGACCTGCATTCCCCTCCTGTCTCGTTTTTTCCTTTCCCTGCATCCTGCATCCACCATTGCAAAGGATTGCCACCTGGAAAGTTTTCCCTTCTTAATGTGTCCTTCGAACATGTTTCCTCATCTGAATTTCCCTGTACAGTAGCTTTGCAATCCTTAGGTAGCCTCCTCAGCAGCTTACTCTGCCTCTTAGAACTGCAAATGTAATTAATAATGGAGACATTAATGTGAAATAGAGGCCATAATCCCTAACTGAAAGAATTGTTTGGCTCAAATAGAAGGTACATTTATAAACCTAGCCCAGTGCCAGAGTACCATACCATAGTACAGGTGCTCAGTTAACATTGCTGCCTTCCCCTGACCTTCCATTTCTTTGTCCTCACTTATTGTGCATCTCTATCCATATTTTGGCCTCTTTCTCTCATCTGGGAAATTGTAATAACCCCTTTACTGGTGTTCCTTATTCTAATTTCTCCTCTCTCCTACTCTAAATGAATTCTCACTAGATTACAAATTTGTGAATAAATGTTTTGTTTTTAAAAAGAAGAAGAAGAAAGAACTGGAGAATCTATTCTTGGCAATATGATGGCCTACACATTCTGAAACTCTTCCATCATAAAACATCTAAAAGTAATACAATATTTTTAAATCTAGCAAAGTAAGCTAACTCTGGGGCTGCTAAAACCCTCAAGGCATCTCTGGATTTGGGGGCCCAAGGAGGAGTACTGGAGATATAATTACAGCTTTTAGTACAAAGGGACAAAAAGATAGAGTATGAAAGAGCATGGAATGAGTGAGAAGTTAATGTGTCTGAGGTTACAATGATGGACACAATGGAGGAGAGACAATATTCAAAGATGTAAGGACTAGAGTGTTGGGAAATGATACACAGGAAGCCTAAAGAAGACCAAGTGGGAAAAATTAAAAGAAACCTATACTTAGACATTACATTTAGACTCAAGATTGATATCC
Source organism: Plecotus auritus (assembly GCF_963455305.1). Taxonomy (NCBI): domain Eukaryota; kingdom Metazoa; phylum Chordata; class Mammalia; order Chiroptera; family Vespertilionidae; genus Plecotus; species Plecotus auritus. The sequence continues at coordinate 29,942,379 of NC_137772.1, forward strand.
CAACAATGACGAGAGTCAAAAGATAGCAAAATAATACCGTCATAAGAAAAAGTAGTTTTCCACCTAGAATTTTTAATGAAATAAAAACATTTTTATGTAAACAAAAATATAAAAGTATATACTACCAAAGATTCTCACTAAAAAAAGGTCTCAGTATAGCTTTCAGGAAATACTTGAAAATGGCCTCCAAAAATCCATCTGAGGTACAGAAAGCAGTAATGAATAAAGGTAATAGAAAGCTTGAGAGTAAATCTAAACAGACAATGGATGGCAGTTTATTGAAAAATAATGATGTCCATTTCAGTAGTGTTTTTTTAAAAAAGTAAAGTAATAGATGCCATCATCTAAGGTTGGAGGCAGATGATTAAAATTAAAATATTTCAAGATTCTGGTATTTTTAAGAAGAAATAAAACAATCGATTATCTTTGGACTTTGAGTATTCATATTAGAAATGACCATGAAAGCATGGTCTAGTGCAGTGGTCTGCAAACTCATTAGTCAACAGAGCGGCAAACCGCGCGCGGCTCGCGAGCTGCAGTTTGCTGACCACTGGTCTAGTGCATAAAATGGGATCTTTTGATCAAGCTCATTAACACCTTTTCACAATAGACAACCAGATTTGTTAAAATACATCTACCTACCAACTTCCTACCTCCTTATAAATAAAGCCTTTGAATAGGATACAATGGGATTCTAATCAATAATCTCCCTCATTATGTTCATTACTAGAGGCCTGTTGCACGATATTCGTGCAAGAATAGGCCTTCTTTCCCCTGGCTTCACTCCCAGCTGCCCGGGAGCCGGCAAGTCCCCGCTCCCGGCCCACCTGGGAGCCGGCAAGTCCCTGCTCCCCAGCTGCCTGGGAGCCGGCAAGTCCCCGCTCCCTGGGCCGCCAGGGAGCCGGCATGTCCCCACTCCCCGGCCCTCCCGGGAGCTGGCAAGTCCCTGGGAGCTGGCCACCAGGGAGCCGGCATGTCCCCGCTCCCGGCCCCCCCGGGAGCTGGCAAGTCCGGGGGAGCCAGCAAGTCCTCACTTCTGTCCAGAGCACGGCTCCAGTAGTTCCCTCCGCCTCCCCCCTTCCCTCATAGCAGGCGTCACGCCCCTCCCAGCCACTCTGCACCTGCATATGCAAATTAACCTCCATCTTTGTTGGGTTAATTTGCATACTCTGATTGGCTGTGGGCGTAGCGGAGTGATGGTTAATTTGCATGTTTCTCTTTTATTCGGTAAGATGTAACTACAGTTACAACTCTTTCCCCAGTTGTATATACTTAATATGTGCTATGCAATCAGTTTTATCATTCTTCAGTCACCATTGTGAGCAACAATGCCCATCATTCATTGGTGTTGAGCCCATGTGTTTCACACGAGGAGCCTCACCAAGGGAGCAAAGGCCATAGAGGCAGTGTGTGTGTGTGTGTACCTGTGTGTCTGCAAGTGTGGCTTTAAAATCAGGGCAGTTGAACCTGTCCCCAGAGGGCTTTTCCCAGCCTGCTCTAATGCTTACTGGTCCCTTTCTTTCTTGAATTCTACTCATTTATGCCCACACCATCTGATCTCTAAAATGGAGGTAATAATAGTACCTTATTTTTAGAATTATAGTGTGGATTCAATGGGTTAATACATGTAAAATCATGTAGAACAGTGCTTTTATAGCACACTGGCTATATCCTGTTGAGCACTTCTGAGTTATCTTGTTAGGAGGATTGGTTGCTTCCTTTAAGTTTAAACAGTGAAATTATTATTAACCAAAAACAAGATTAAGTTTGACATTTCTATGGGAGATGGAATGCAATACAGGGTTAAAGGTCATTGCATTAGCATTGGTCACCCCTGGGTGTCTTAAGATCACATTTCAGTTGGAGAGATCTTTGGGATCTGTTTCTAGTAGTTTTAGTGTGGGGATGACAAAGCTGTTACAGATTTTTGTGAACATGTGCATGGATTCATAGAGAGGAGATTTCTACTTGAATAGTAGAAAAGTAGATTTATAGATCTTAGAACTGAAGGAATCTCAAGATGCTACTATACTAGTTTTAGGGCTTTGGAGAGAGCCTTTAAAATATAGGTCCTATATTTCTCTTATAGGAAACAAAAATGGTGTGTGTATTTCTAAATTCCTTTCCAGCATTAGCCCCAGTGCTTTGCCTTAAGTTATGTGGATTGTCTAAGCAGCTGAAGTCCCGAGAGTTTGAGGGACTGGTCAGAGTTCTCCAGTTAGGGGTTGGTGGCTGAGAGGGTAAGTTTAAGGCAAGGCCCAGATCCCAGTTGGTCTGCTTTCGAGTCAGGGGCCTCCGCCACGCTGTGGTCCCAGTCTGCAGCAAACCCACAGCCCGAGGTCACTTGTACATGCACTATCCTCACATCAGCTATGTCAGCATTTGGCATCATTGAAAATAGCCAGTATTTGTGATACATGATTCTATTAATGGTAGTCAGTTTTTTCCTTATAAAGGAGGTTATGGTAATTTTATGATCATTTATTTTTGAATACACACTTTGAAAACTTACATAGGGAAAGCAGATGGGACAGAATTTTTTAATTTCCCCTGGAAACCTGCAGAGCGGATGTCTTGAGTCCCTTTGCCTCCAGGTGGATAGCTCGGCATGGTGTTGGCAAGAGTACTGTGTTCAGTAGGTGGATATTCACCCACTTTCCAAACCTAAGAATTCTTGAGTCTTCAGTCAAAGGAGATTTAAAGGATTTAAATCTTAAGAATAATGTACCTCCTAATTTAATCAGGCACCCAAGTTAAAGACAGTCTAAAGGCAGCCAAATAGTTGATAAAGGAATAAAGATAAATAGCCCTCCCTACCTATTTGGATAGGCATGTTTATAAAAATGGCATGTCTATCCAAATTAAAATTAAGAATAAATAAACTTTTTGCTGATCTGTGCTTTTGCTTTGGGACAATCTGGGGAAAAAAATTATATAGCTCAATAGAGAAATTCTACAGACTTTGTAGTCCAGGAAAATGAATAGAAGGGTCTCTGAAAGAAAATTCATTTGGAGAAATGTTATGAGGATGCCAGGTTCTGTGAATTCTAAAGATGAAGGATACCTGCTCTCAAGTCATTCACAGTCTCCTAAAAGAGAAACTTAGACAAGAAATTATGTTACAGAGCAGCAAATCCTGCAGCAGAGGTATCGCAGGTTGGCGTAGGACGAATAATAATTAAAGTTATAATCTGGTTGGTGGGTGTGTGGGAAAAATGCCAAGAGGAGTCCTTTTATATCCTGAGACTTTTTTCTTAGGATCCCTAGAAACTTCGGCAAAGACATAAGGCTGTGGCACATGAGCCTGTTGAACGTTCTCTTGGACTAATATGTGTTTCCAGTGTGCCCTTTGCTGCCCCGGTCTTTAAGTCCTCTCTGCTCTCCTGCAGACTGGAGAGCCACGCCCTCTGGGTTCAGATTCCTGCTTCCTCTCCCTAGTGGTGTGAGCATGAGAGATGACTTCTCTGTGCTTCAGTTTTGCTAAAAGCAAGAGGACTAGTACCTGCCTCTCGGGATTATTGTGATGACTAAATGAGATCATTCATGGAAAACATTTTCAGAATACTGCCTGTTACATGGTAAAACTCGAGAATTTTTTACTTCTCCTTGTTTGTTCTGATAGCTGATACACCAGGAACATTGAAATAATCACCATGTTGATCATTTAGGTTCTCTTTCCAAAATACTAATTTCTGTCAAATAAAATTTTCCATTTTTTTCCTTTCTAGCTCCAAGAGGAAAGCGGGGATGGAAAACCTTTTATGCTGTACTAAAGGGAACAATTCTTTACTTGCAAAAGGTAAAAATTAATTTATTTATCAAAACTGAAATGATGGACAAGTTACCCAAAAAATATTCACTTTGTACAAGCACCCAAAAGACGGTTTAATTGATGTTTAGATTTATTTTTAGGTTTTTGTTTTGTTTCTAGTGAAATAATTATTTTGGAGATTATACACTTTACTTTGAGCGACAAAACAATGGGAAAATGCAGGTGGTGGTTGATAGTAGGAGATACCCATGCTTTTAGGTGGTCAGTTGTCATGTATTGTCTTTATTTCCCTATGGATTCAACATAGCTGCTAATTTATAAGTCAACTGCTGTGGCCTCCTCCAGAGCAGCATGTGTGTACATGCTGGGTCCACATTAGTCCTTTCAACTAGTTCTCTTTCTGTAGGGAACAACCCTTTGTAATTAATTTTCACATATCACAGCTGTTTCCCTAGCATAAATCATATTCTTTTGGCTTACTTTTTCATTGTCTCTAAAATCTCTATAAGGGACATGGCTGCCCTTGGCAAAGCCATTTCATTGAATACCTCACCACAGGATTTCCACCCACTCCATCCCAGGGTGAGCCTGGGAAGAGAGACAAATACTCTTGCATTCAACATTTGACAGAAAAGATGTAAAGAGAGATGCTGTTTCTAAGTCACCAAGTTTTCCTATCTCATTGTCTTCTCTCTCAGCAAGTGAATTGAGTTGAGTTGGACTCATGCAGATATAGAAGAGAAAGAACTAAATAAGGACAAGAGAAAGTAGACTTGGTAAAGCTTGAAGCTTCAGCATCAGTTTGGATTAGAGCTCCAAAATCAGATTGCATCTCCATAGTTGTGGTACCTCTGGAGTGTGGCGAATGTGGATCTGGGGAAAGTTGGGTAAAATTCCTCTTATACAGTGAAATGAAGGACACAAGGAAATAATATGTTGGTGAAGGAGAGTGCAAAGTGGAGCTATGGCCTGTCTATCAGCTGGTTATCTCCTTTGAATCTGTTAAGAATGCAAACATTGCTACAAAGGATCCACTTAGGATGAGAAGGAGTCTGAAAGGGTAGTCTTGTTTGGGACCCAGTCGCCGCCGCCGTTGTTGTTGTTGTTGTTAATGCCTGTTAAGAGAAAAGGAAAAGGAGAGTTCTAAAAAATAATGTGACAAGTGCTTGAAATCTCATCACAGTAATCAATCAATATGAGTTCCCAGAAACTTCGCACATATCCTAGAGACTAGCTCATCAGTCAGTGAGAGCCTGATCACAGCAGGCCGGGTTCTTGTGTGGCTATATCTACTCTGATTTTTTAATTAGTTTCTTCCTGGTCTGTAAGATTTAAAAAGCAAAAAGGCACTACAAATATGAAGATGTATACATCTGGAAATGCCAAGCACTTGTAAAGGTCACAGGGTGCTGTCTGCTGCAGAGGGACCGTTGCGATCTTGAGCTACTCACCAGACACAGTAGCCGTAGGTACTTAGACTTCTCCTTTGAGTTACCTCTGAGCTGTGGAGTGTGTAGGAGGCTCAGGATCGCTGCAGGCTGTGTCCTACAAAGGCTCCTGATGTTGCATTGCTGGCTACTCCTTAACCTTGCTGAGTCTGCCATCAGCACACAATGGCAGCTGCTGCACACACGGTAAGCTATAGGATGCAACGTATGCTGTGTTGCAAGGTGATTTGGGGTTTGTACAGTTTGGAGTTTATTTCCTCACATAACCATTCAGAGTTCATCACATGTCAAGTACTATGCTATGCTGAATACTGGGCTTCCAGAGATTACTAAGACCCAATCTCTGCCTGTAGAGCTCACAAAAAAAGAGGAGAAATGGGTAAATTGAACATTCATCACACAATGAGGTAAATTAACGGAGGAATGAAAAAGTCTTACTGAATAGGGCTCCCTAATCAAGCTTGCACAGGTCAGAGAACGCCTCCCTGAGAGATGAATACATCTTGAGCTGAGCAGGCGTTTCCCAGGCGGTGATCCAAAGCACTTAGCCAGGGAGGCAGACAGAGAATATGGCAGTTCGAAGAATGGCAAGACAGCTTTTCACATTTGAATTATAGGATGAATTGGGAATAGCAAGTGGTAGAAACATGAAAATTACATTTCAAATAACTAGTATATCATGAAGACGAAAGAGGTGGTGTCATCACAGTGTCATAAACTGTCCACTTTACAAAAGGAGCAGTGTTATTCCCTGAAGGAATTTCAGACTCATTGCCTGTGAGTTGTGTGCTGCTCCCACCGACACTCAAGTACTCAAAGGATTCAGGCAGCGTCATACTCCCAGGCCAGGCAGCCCCTCCCACAGAACCTGCTGGATAAGGCATGCCCTAGGAGTGCACACTGCCCTCCCCTCTGTGCTCTCGATGCCAGTATTAATATTTCTGGGATTCAAGTATGGCTGAGAAAAAAAGTAGTCACCTTTCTCTCCTTCCCCCCCTTTAACCAGTTCTCTCTTATTTGAGTCAGGGGTTGCTGGGGCTGACCAGCAGACCTTGAGCGACGGATGAATGGATTACTCTGACACAACGTTTGCTGTGAAAGAGAGGGCTAAGGGACTGCCTGGCTACAGGAACCAGGCAGCTTCAATTGCCTGCCTCGTTAGGCTTTCATTATAGCAGCAGTTTGAGATAAAGTTTATCTTTTAGATACAATCAGCAGGTTAATATTGGGAGGACACATGTGTTTGTAATGTCCTTTAAGCAAGGACACCCAAAAGATTAAGTATAAGGATTCCAGTAAACAGCCAGGGTCTGCACGTGCACAGACTTGTTTGGAAAGGTCAAGGAATAATTAGGGGCACCACCTTCGACACTCCCCTAAGTCAGAATTCCGATAAACAGGGCAGGCGGCCTTCCACACACTTCCCTTTCCTCAGAATGTCCTCCTTACAAACTTTCCAACCAAGTCTCATGCTTCCCCACAAGGGGTAATGAGAAAGGGCCTATTGTTCCTCTAGCCCAAGACTAGCTTAATTCAGTTTGGCAAAGACTTTAGTCAGCTTAGTATGGGTAGAGCCTATGCCAGATGTGGAGATACAGAGATAACAGGGCCTAGCATTTGTTCTTAAAGGTCTCGCTAGAACACTTAAGTTCCACTACCATTCCCACCTTTTCATGACTTAACAGTGACTTAGTCAGCTGAACTTTGACTAACAAACTGCTGTTCTGATGGAGGGCCATAACAGGAAGCAAATCAATAATGAATGTGCATGTTAGATTAGGACTCTGCCAGTTCTTCAAAATGTACACCCTGGAGATTGGATTGTGAGCAAGATCTAGTCCCTAAAGGAGCTGAAGAGTTCAACAGGTAAAAGACAGTTCAGTGTAGTTTGACGTGTGCTACAAAGAGGGCAGTGTGCTGTGGAAACACATCGGGAAGAACACGTAACTGAGCCTCAGAAAAGCAGGGAAGATCGAGGAAGAATGCATGAAGAAAATGATATCTAAACCTACACTGGAAAGACAGGTAGAAGTTAGTCGTACAGAGGATCCAGGCAGGGAGAAATCTGTGTAGGTGCCTGGACGGGTGGCATCACAGCACATTCAGGGAGCTGCGAGTTCAGTGGTGTGAAGGGCGTCCTGGGCAGATTGTGAGGAGCCCAGAGGCTGTGTTTAAAAGTTGAGGTTTTATCTTGGAGCATTGTGGAGCTACCAGCGTGTCTTTAATGGGGGGTGAGACCAGATCAGCTGGAACTATGGTAAGGGTAGCGGGAAGGGAGAACACGGTCTAAGTGGAGAGTTGGGTTTGCAGTGTTGAATTCAAGGTGTCTGTGGAATAATAAATGGATCTGTCCAACAAGCAACTGTTAATATCAGATCTGAAGCTGAGGAGGGAGTCTAGAAATAGAGATCTGGAGAATCCGCAAAAAAAGTCGTTGGTAATTTCAGCCATGGAGTAGAGGATGTCACTCAGTTTGTGGAGTGAGGAGAATATGGGGGGGAGAGCCAGTGGCAGGAGAGTTACAGACAGTGAAGGAGCCTGAACAGTGAGTGCCCAGAGCCAGGACGAAAAGACAGAGAGGGGGAAAGACAGAGAGCAGACAGACACGACAGATATCAGGAGACGATAGAATGTTACATGTTGTAAAAAGTTTAAGTAAGATAATTGGAAAGTGCCTCTTGCTTTCAGCAACAAGGATATTATTGTGAAGCAGCTGCAATGAATGCTGGGCATGGCAGTCAGGTGGGTGTGAGTTAAAGACAGAGAACACAGACAACTGCTTTCAAAAGGCTTGACTAGCTTCCACTCGGATCTTCCCTCTGCTCCCTCCTTTCTGCTGCACCCCATTATGTGACTTTTGCAAATGACAGATCCCCAGGGTCTATCTCATTTCGGCTGAACCTCTTTTCTTTCCTATTACTGACTTGTCTCTGAAGTGAAAGTGTGTGGAAACATATCTGGAAGGACACAGATGTGTTTCTTCCTTTCCCTTGGACAGTTTCTGATATTATCCAAGCTCTTGTCTTGCTTCTGCAGGTTACACGCACTCTTCCTCATCACCGCCTCATTTCTCTTTCTGGCCCCCTTGCTATGTTACTTAGTCACATTTACCTTGACTTTCAAGCAAACAGCAAATCTACAGAGTATCACAAAAGTAATGTTAGAACCATGTACAAAAGGTCACATTGGGGGCAAGGTAGGAAATAATATGGCATCAACCGGAAACAAGGTTGGGTTTGGAGTATAGATGAGAAGACCAGCCTTATGTGATGAATGGTTAATGACATGATTTAAACCAAATGTATTGGTGAGAATTGGAAAAAACATACCGTGAGTTGAATAAATTTGGGTAAATAACTGATTCCAGTTTCTAGAACTTTCTTCAGTAGAGCACAATAGGGCATTTATGATAGAGTGGTTTTGTCTGTCTTCCAGCTAAGTAAGAATGCACTCCTAGTCTTACTTGGTTCTAATACCTACAGTTCCCTGAGCCCCCAGGCTCATGCCTAAGAAATGTATACCCCATTGATAACTATTTTTATAGGAATACTAGAGGCCCAGTGCACGGATTTGTGCATCAGTGGGGTCCCTCATCCTGGCCTGCGGGGATCAGGCTGAAACCAGCAGTCTGACATCCCCTGAGGGGTCCTGGATTGGGAGAGGGTGCAGGCCAGGCCAAGGGACCCCACCAGTAGATGTGCACCGGGCCTCTAGTATGCATGTAAGATCTTTGGTTAATCTCTTCCCACCTTCTCCACTCCCCCCTTCTCTCTGATATTCATCAGTCTGTTCTGTGTTTCCATGCCTATGTGCTGAGCATCTGCCCCAGTGGTCAATGCATGTCATAGCTACTGGTCAAACGGTCACTTGGCTTTTATATGAATAGATTAAGTGTTTGTGGCAGAGAAGCCTAATAGTATCATTTTAATGTAATACAGTTCATATGTGCTTTATAATATTGATATTGCTATGAATTGATAATAAAGTGATGATTAAATTCCTGTTGGTCCTGATGACCCATTGATGTTGACACTGGATATTCACTTCATATCTACTTGTCAACAGAGAGTGAGTCATCTGTTGTCCAAATGCTTGGCTGAGTCTTTGCTGTCACTGAGCTTGAAAAGTTCTGTGGGTGTCTGGTGTGGACTTTTGTGTCAGACCCTGCTAGTCTCTACCGTTTTCTGGAAACCATTTTATTATAAACTTTATGACAGTATTCTTGTTACAGGTCTGGTTATGACAAAACTGAGCTATGTTAACTTAAAATAAATTGTCAGGTGACCGATGTAATGGTTGAAGAGTAATTATGTAAAACATAATTACTTTTGACAGTAAAACATCAGTTTGTTCTCTAAAAATTTAGTTTGTTGCCACTGTATTCTGGGGACTCTGTCTTTCATGCAAAATCATCTCTTCATTTCTTGGATTACTTGGAAGAGAGATTTGTTCCAACTGCCTATATGGTTTCCTTTTTAAGTCTGATTGGGAGAGGGGTTTGGTTTGGTTTGGTTTTTGCCACGTTTGAGGTATAGGTGACATCCAGAGTGTGAACTGGGCTGGCAGAATGAAGATACTGGAGATTCAAGGCCCCCAGACTGGGAGGATGGCAGCCATTCTGGGGCTGATGTGCCAAATAACCGTAATGCAAGGCGCCAGCTGATCACTGGCCTGGGCCCCGACAGAAAAGGCTTTCCTGCCTGCTCAGGGCATGTTTACTTCCTCTTGTGAAATTGCCGGCTCTGTGCCCTTTCACACTTAAAAAGCCATGTGGACCCTCTCATTCTCTGCAGCAATGGAAAATGCTTGAAAGACAGTTAACTAGGCTTTGAAGCCATGTTCTCTTGGGAGGATAATGATCATGGCCAAGTTGTCATCTATATAATAAAAACCCAGTGGTCATGACACCATAACAACCAAAGACCAGTCACCAGGAGGCTGCGTGCATGGCAAGGCACGCGCAGGTGGGCAGGGCTGCGTGGGCAGGGCCACGCGATTTCGCGCGCTGAGCTTCTAGTTCAAGGGTCCTCAAACTTTTTAAACGGGGCCAGTTCACTGTCCCTCAGACCGTTGGAGGGCCGGACTATAGTTTAAAAAAAAAACTATGAACAAACTCCTATGCGCACTGCGGGCCCAGGATGAGTTGGCTGCTAAGCAGGACAGGCAGCGGCACCCGGCGGGCCGGATAAATGTCCTCGGTGGGCCGCAAGTGGCCCACGGGCCGTAGTTTGAGGATGCCTGTGTCATAAAAATAGGTGAGTGGCCCAGTCCAGCAGAGTGTGACCATATGTAAAAGATATTTAGACATAGTCATATTAATAAAAACTATACATTTATAAGAAGACATTGCCTCTTAGACACACCTTGTCTCTGGGGTTTAAGACATATAAGCTCTACTCTGCAGGTTTCTGATTAAAACCACAATTCCAGTTCTGAGGCCTAGCAGACACAAACTGGCTTATTCATGTAAAGAATTGTTTTGCCCCCACATGATGCAGTGTTTTGTGGCTTCTCTGGGTATGAGATGGGTCCAGAAATCAAGCCTCCTTTCCTCTTTGCTGCTCAGTTCCCTCCGAGGGCTTTGCTCTCCATCCCTGGCTTCCTCCCTCCCTCCTTTTCAGTAAATTTCACACCCACAGCTGTCGTGGGAAAGTTGCAGAGGGAAACATGAATTAGACCTTCATTTGGCCTCACAGGATCCTGAACAGAGTGGTGGTCGGCTGACTGGTGGACAGACACATCTACATGGTGACAGACAGTGACAAGTGCAGCCTTTCACAGAAGGCTAGGGCAGTGGTCGGCAAACTCATTAGTCAACAGAGCCAAATATCAACAATACAACGATTGAAATTTCTTTTGAGAGCCAAATTTTTTAAACTTAAACTTCTTCTAACGCCACTTCTTCAAAATAGACTCGCCCAGGCCGTGGTATTTTGTGGAAGAGCCACACTCAAGGGGCTAAAGAGTGCATGTGGCTCGTGAGCCGCAGTTTGCCAACCAAGGGGGGGATCCTGCAGCCGAGAGGACGGCAGGGGGTAGCCTTTCACCATAAACTCTGACCTCTGCATCAGAAGTATGGACGAAGTACGGGAGGATGCTGAGGTTTGATTTCTGCTTTTAAAACTTTAAGACTTAGCTGTCTTTGGATAGTGAGTCAGGAATCCTATCATCTTCCTGAAGGGCTGCTGATAGTTATCAGCTGCAACTCTCTTCCAGTTATCAGCCTAAACCCTTTGATGTGTAATCATTAAAAAGATAAATCATAACTTTCTGGTTCACTCACCGGATTCATCCTAGAAAATGTCCTGTGCCTCGCTGAAGTCAGGGCCTTACTGAGAAAGCAGGTCAAGTCCTTGGAGTGCTGCTGTGTCTGCGAGGCGCCCTCTGTGTGAACCAGGAAGGTCATGATGCAGAAGCCCTACTGATGCCTCCACATCATTGCAGCATGGGAGGTGGCACCATGTACATGTTAATTGAACAAATAACATAAGTATTTTGAATCCTTTGATTTTAACTTACTTATCCTCTCTTAATTTTCCTTAGTACAGTAATATAGGACATACTTTTCTGACTCTAAAATTGCTTTCCTAATATGAGAAAATTAGATGAAATGATCCTTTAGACTCCTTTCAGGTTTAAAATTCTGTAAATAAATGGTTTGTGAATATATAATTAGGTGACGGGTAAAACATGCCTTCATTTGATCAGCCTGACTCCTCGCGTTCAGATTTGTGGAAATATAATACTTCTGCGCTACCTAGTGCAAGAAAAATGAAGCTGAATGAGTTTTAGAAAGATATCTAACGAGAAGTACTTTAAAAGGTGTTTTAACAATATCAAATGATGAAAATACTTTTAATGCCTTTTTAAAAATCAGGAATTAATAGTTTAGGATCCAGTTTACTGTAACTGCTGGCATTTTTATAAGTAGCCTTAGCTTCAAGCAAGAATGTGTTCTGAGTTCCCCTCTCTATGTTCTCTCAGCGCAAATCAAGACCATTTCAACTTTGTTTTAAATCGTTTGAGTTAGGTATAGCAATTTTACCTGTTTAATATGGCACAAAGTAAGCAATACTTTGAAAATTGGAATTATAGCATGTTCTTAGTTGATGCTGATGAATTTCTATTGAAATTTGGTCACTTTCCAAATCGGACTTTGTATTCACCTGAAAGTACATGTTTCAGACTGAGGCCAATTGCTTGCGCCGCTGTAGATGGATTTTTTGTGTTGTTGTGTTATAATTCAGTTTCACAAGAGGTTTAATTAACCAGCTTTTCAGGGGGAAAGCTTTTTAGTTCATGCTTTAAATGAATTTAAAATAAATAGCATTGTGAACTCACATTTGTGGTGCTTGTTAGGGTGGTGGAATGCTCTGATGAAACATACCAGATACAAAGATGTCGATTGGAGGGGAACACAGGGGAGAGAATCGTGCTTTTCTCGCCCTTCATTTGTTTGAGAGATTGGAGGGTAATTAGATGTCATGGAGCATTTTCTTACTGAAAATTTCTTGATTGAATTTATCTTGCTTTGTGTTTCACATTTAGTTTGCACAGCCAAGAGTCTTAGGTTTGAAATGGTTTGATTGCAATAATTTATCCCTATTTCTTCCTTCCCAGTTTTATCATTTAAACACTGTCTTCTACTTCAAGCAGTGAAAAATAAAGATGTAAGAATGAACTCTGTAAAATGAAATCTTTTCTTTTTATACAATTGCCAACCCTAATGTTTCCAATCTACCCTGGGTTTTGCTCATTTTTTATGGATTTGGAGTTTCATTTTCATGAGGGAATTCAGAATTCCAACATATTTTGTTGGTCTTTAAAATAAGATCACATTACTGTCAACTAAAAAAGCAGACACTTGTTAAACGTAAAATTCTTTGACTTTGGTTTCCTCCTAATTAAATAGATCTTGCCTTCCTTTCTGTCCCGTGTCATTTTTTCCTTCTACTGTAAGGTAAGCTGGCCATGTATCCTTTTTAGGAAACGGCCTTGAAATCAAAAGCAGTGATACAATTCTTCCAACTTGACAAGTCAGTCAGCTTTTACTTAGGGCTATAATAAGTGTTATATTTTTTGTACTTTTCGAGAAGTCTGAAAATATCAGCAGAAAGAATGTGCTCCAAGTGTGAAGGTCTAAGGCATCCAGTAGTAATAGCTACATTTGGTCTTGTGTTTCTTAATCATCTATAGCAGTTTGTTAGACATCGTAACCTACGTGGGAGTGTAAATAACAGTAGCTGTGATCATCCCAAGGGGAACTAATAAAATGAGGGATGAAGGCCAATGGCGGAACTAACATTGAAGGACAGGCTAAAGAGGAGATAGAAAGTCATGGTCAAAGAGGTAGGAGACAGTCCAGGAGGGTATTTTAACAAGAAGCCAAGGAAGAATTTCAAGAATATTATTGACTCCCTTGGGTGCTATAAGATGAGAACTGAAAAAAAAAATCTATTGAGTTTTGCAATTAGGAGGTCACTGCTGACCTTTGCCAAAGAAGTTTCAATGAAGTGTAGACATGGACTCCAGGTCTCAGTGGGTTAAAGAGTAAACTGGAAATTAATGTATAAAAACAACTAATGTGGATTACTAAGTCATCATGTATAAAGGCAAAGAGAGAGGTGACAGCTAGAGGAGAAAGCAGTGTTCAAGAGGAACTATTAACTTACAAAGGTAAGAGAGAACTTGAGTATATTTACAGGCTATAAGGAAGAAGCCAGTAGGTAGAGAAAAATTAAAAATATGGAGGAAATATAATAACCAATGAGAAGGTTGATCTCAGGATTAGCCTTGATCAGGATTTTGCTACATTAGGAGGATAAAAGATAAAGATGGTCACAAAATACAGGTGTTTATAGATTATGTAAGTAAAAAGTTTGATATTTACAAGATTGAACTTACAAAATACAAGGTCAACCTGTATGCTTCTAAGAAATTATTAGAAACTAGAGGCCCGGTGCATGAAATTTGTGCATGGGGTGGGGTGCATGTCCCTCAGCCCAGCCTGCACCCTCTCCAATCTGGGACCCCTTGAGGGATGTGGGATCGGGCCTAAACAGACGGTCGGACATCCCTCTCACAATCCAGGACTGCTGGCTCCCAACCGCTCACCTGCCTCTACCTGATTGCCCCTAACCACTTCTGCCTGCCAGCCTGATCACCCCCTAACCACTTCACTGCCAGCCTGATCGAGACCTAACTACTCCCCTGCCTGCCTGATTGCCCCTACTTGCCCTCCCCTGCTGGCCTTGTCACCCCTAACTGCCAGTCTGGTTGCCCCCAAATGCCCTCCCCTGCAGGCTTGGTTGCCCTAAATACCCTCCCCTGCCAGTCTGGTCGCCCCTAACTGTCCTCCCCAGCAGGCCTGGTCGCCCCCAATGGCCCTCCCTTGCAGGCCTGGGTTTCCCTCCCCGCAACTGTCCTCCCCTGTAGGCCTGGTCTCCCCCAACTGCCCTCGTCTGCTGGCCCGGTCACCCCTAACTGCCCTCCCTGCTGGCCTGATCGCCCACAACTGCCCTCCCCTGAAGGCTGGTCCCCCCCAACTGACATCCCCTGCAGGCCTGGTCCCCTCCAACTGCACTCCCATGCAGGCCTGGGTCCCCCCCCCAACTGCCCTCCCCTGCAGGCCTGGTCCCCCCCCCCAACTGCCCTCCCCTGCTGGCCCGGTCACCCCCAACTACCCTCCCTGCTGGGCTGATCGCCCACAACTGCCCTCCTCTGCTGGCCCGGTCACCCCTAACTGCCCTCCCTGCTGGGCTGATCGCCCACAACTGCCCTCCCCTGCCATCCATCTTGTGGTGGCCATCTTATGTCCACATGGGGGCAGCCATCTTTGACCACATGGGGGTGGCCATCTTGTGTCTTGAGATGACCATCAATTTGCATATTACTCTTTTATTAGATAGGATTATACCACCTAGCATTTGAGAACTTAATATACATTGTGAAACATTGAATTTAAAAAGAAACAGTATGTCATTTAGTTTCATTCTTCATCTCTGAGGAAGATATCATCACTACTTAATCAAAGAAAGCAAAGCTTAATGAGTTTAACCTGTCTAAGGTCACAGAAAAATTAAGTATTATATCAGAACTAGTCATGTGAGCCTGGCTGGTTCTTACTCCAGGTACCCATGTTCTTAACCACAGTTGTGGTGAGTGAGGGGTGTTGAAAAGAATGGTGAGCATTTGGTAGAATGGAACGGGGATTATTGTGGACAGGAAAAAGAAGGGCACTGGTGCAACCATAGCAGGAGACCATAAATCTGTGTTGGCACATGTCTGCAAAAATGGGTTTTCCTAGCAGCAGTCAGCAACCTGAGTGAGTGATTATATAAGGAAGAGTTAGAGTGGAAATTTTTTAGTTTCAGACTGGATGGATGAGAATATTAAGGCATAGCCTAGCAAAAAATCCTGAATTCCGCCCTGACTGGTTTGGCTCAGTGGATAGAGCGTCGGCCTGCGGACTGAGGGGTCCCAGGTTCGATTCCGGTCAAGGGCATGTACCTTGGTTGCGGGCACATCCCCAGTAGGAGGTGTGCAGGAGGCAGCTGGTCGATGTTGCTCTCTCATCGATGTTTCTAGCTCTCTATCCCTCTCCCTTCCTCTCTGTAAAAAAATCAATAAAATATATTTTTTAAAAAAAATCCTGAATTCCAAGGATGAAAAGAAACCCCAATGAGATCCCTAACACCAAATATAAGAAAAGGAAATAAGGACCAGACTGGCTTTAGACTTTTGTAAAACTGGAAAGTAGGAGACAGTAAAATAGCAACTATAGACCAGTGAATGGAAAAGGAATGCAACCAAGAGTTCTTTTACATCTTCTAATACATGTCAAAGAAGATGAAAGATATTTGAAAATATGAACTAGAATATATATCACCCACCTGAGAAAAATACTTGAAAGAAGATAAAATAGCAGAGGGATGAGAAAAGATAACCTCAGGATGGAGAAAAGATAGAAAGTAGGTGAGCAATGAAAGTGGACACAATTAAATCTAAAAGAATAAAGAGAGAGGGAATGTGTAACGTAAGTGCAAAATAAGGTTTCTTCCAGTCGAAAATACATAAAACAAGATAATTTTAATATGATTGCAGAATAAAACATACTAAACTGTTTCTGGAAAAATTTAGGATTAATGGGAAGGAATTGAAACCACTAGCAGGAGGGAATTTAAACCATTTTAAAAGGTTTTTCTTGTTGATGTAAACAAGCAGTAGAGAAATAGAGCATTTTGATGAGAGAGAACTTTTAAGTTTCCATCTTATGTAACTAAGCACTAAACCCGATAAAGAACATTTTAAAATAGTAAGTATCACATAGTTACACGGAAGATAACAGTCATAAGCCTAAATACACAAACAACATGGCAACTAAAATGTAGGACAAGTCCTGGCCACTGTGGCTTAGTTGGTTGAGTGTCATCCAATGTACCAAGAGGTCGCTGGTTTGATTCCCAATCAGAGCACATGCCTAGGTTAGAGACCTGATAACAAGTAGGGGCGTGCAGGAGGCACCTGATTGATATTTCTCTCTCATGGATGTTTCTCTCTCCCTCTCCCTTCCTTTCTCTCTCTAAAAACAAACCAATGCAAACATATTTTTTAAAAATGTAGGGCAAAGTTGTTAGAAATGCAAGAGGAACTTAAAATACTATATAGTGGAAAAAATAGATTAATATACTTGTCTCAAGAGGATGAAGTGGTAGAAAAAATAATGTAATGGAGGAATTGAATCAATAAACTTGAATATAAATATACACTCATCCCTCTAGAAATAAACTTACTTTGTGTGTTTGTGGAACATAATCAAAGATGTATTTAGAAAACCTTAAATGAACCTTAACAAATTTTGACGAAATAAAATAGATTTTACAGACCACATTCTCTGGTCACAAGCCAATAAAATTAGAAATATATAATGATAAATAACTAAAAATTTAGAGACTTTAAATTTGAGAAACACGCTGAAACCGGTTTGGCTCAGTGGATAGAGCATCGGCCTGTGGACTGAAGGGTCCCGGGTTCGATTCCGGTCAGGGGCATGTACCTTGGTTGCGGGCACATCCCCAGTGGGAGGTGTGCAGGAGGCAGCTGATCGATGTTTCTCTCTCATCGATGTTTCTAGCTCTCTATCCCTCTCCCTTCCTCTCTGTAAAATACCAATAAAATATATTTTTAAAAAAAAGAAAAAAAATTTGAGAAACACATTCTAGGTATATGACTAAGATCAAAAAATAAAACTACAAGCTATCTATACAATAAAAAGATACTCTTCATTCTCAAACTTTGTGTAACCTGTAGCCAGAGGGGGAAAAAATGTAGCCTTAAATTTTCTTAAAGAATTATATGAAAAAGAACTAAGTAATCACCTTAAATTCAAACGACAAGAAAAGTTAACCAAAAGAAACTAATAGAAAAGAATGAAGATAAAAGCCCAGATCATGGACCCAGAACATCACAAATGGTGCATACAAATTTCTAGGCTGATCTCTATGCAAGCTCAAATATCAGGTGTGTTAGAGATCAGTATGTATGGAAATGGAAGTAGCATGTCATTTCTATGAAGATAATTCTGGCCCTGGTTATTTATCCCCCTCAGATTCCTATCTGGAACCAAGTGGTCAAGTTGTGTGGGTGGCCAGCTCTTCAGGTTTCTGTTACAGCACCATCATAAGGCTGGAGGGGGTTTCAAAGTCATGCTACCTCTAGTAGGTACTCCTACACTAAAACAATTCCCCTGGGAGGAGATTTGTGAGTCTTTGGAATGCTAAGTCCCTAATAAACATCTCATTTAGAAAAGATAAGACCCCAAAACATAAGTAGACTATAGTTTTATGCATTAAAGGTAATTATAGAAGAACAGATACATGTAAATATATTATATTTAAAGATTTCTTTTTATTCTTCTTTATTCATCATACCTCTCTAGAAAACTTTTGTTAACAGCAGTTCTGTATCTCTGAGGCCTAATAGACTTGTTGCCATCTTGAAGTTACAAATTTAAGCAGTCTTTATATTGCTATTGGAATTCACTGTGTATTTTTTCTATTTTTTTATTTTTTTATTTATCTTTATTGTTGGAAGTATTATAGATGTCCCCATTCCACCACCACCCCCCCCCCATTGACCTCCCCTTCCACCCTGCATCACCCCACCCCCAGGCCTTCACCACAACTAATGTCTGTGTCCATGGATTATATATATACACATATAAGTTCTTTGGTTAATCTCTCCCACCTACCCACCCACCCCCACCTTCTTTCTGAGATTCTTCAGTCTGTTCCATGCTTCTATATCTCTGGATATATTTTGTTCATCATTTTATTTTGTTCACTAGATTCCACATATGAGTGATTTCATGTGATACTTGTCTTTCTCTGACTGGCTTATTTTGCTTAGCATAATACTCTCCAGGTCCCTCCATCCTGTCTCAAAGGGGAAGAGATCCTTCTTTTTTATAGCTGCATAGTATTCCATGTTGTAAATGTACCACAGCTTTTTTATCCACTCATCTACTGATGGGCACTCAGGCTGTTTCCAGATCTTAGCTATGGTGAATTGTGCTGCTATGAACATAGGGGTGCATATATTCTTTCTGATTGGTATTTCAGGATTCTTAGGATATGTTCCCAGAAGTGGGATCACTGGGTCAAATGGCAGTTCCATTTTTAGTTTTTTGAGGAAACTCCATACTATTTTCCACGGTGGCTGCACCAGTCTGCATTCCCACCAGCAGTGTACTAGGGTTCCCTTTTCTCCACATCCTCACCAGCACTTGTCATTTGTTAATTTGTTGATGGTAGCCATTCTGACAGGTGTGAGGTAATATTTCATTGTTTTAATTTGCATCTCTCTGATGATTACTGACTTTGAGCATTTTTTCATGTTTCTTGGCCTTCTGTATATCCACTTTGGAGAAGTGTGTATTTAGATCCTTTGCCCATTTTTCAATTGGTTTGTCTTTCTTTTGTTAAGTAGTAGGAGTTTCTTATATATTTTGGAAATTAATCCCTTATCAGATATATCATTGACAAATACGTTCTCCCATACAGTGAGCTCCCTTTTCATTTTGTTGATGGTTTCTCTTGCTTTGCTGAAGCTTTTTATTTGGATGTGGTCCCAAAGGGGAACAGAGGAGAAAACGTACTGTGTATTTTGTATGATCCCTACCTTTGTCTCTTAGCACTGTCACTGACAATGATCATTAAGCAAGCATGTCAAACTTGCGGCTCACAACGAATATTTTGCGGCCCAGCCAATTAACAGTATGTAAGAAACGTTTTAATAAAAATTCTGTAACTTAATTTTTACAATATCCTGTTATACATAAATTATTAATAATGAACTATAATGTTCACTAATGACTGATTACTATAATTGTGTTGCATTCATTTCCCTTACACGCAGGCGCACCATTTCTCTCCACTAATACTAGCAGCGAATATTTCAGCAGCCAATTGCCACCTCATTAGTCTTGTACTGACTTGTTTGGTGTGCGCAACAGGAAATATTTCACTTTTGGAGAACAAGAAAAATAGGTTTATTTGCGTTACGCTTATTAAAATTTGTGCAATTATTCAGTGTCTGGTAAATTAATGTTCAAGAAAAAACATTAATTTTTTAAATGTTCTATTATTTTTTGTTAACCATTACTCATTTATTTCAGCCCTTTGTATACAGTATGTCTCTATCGAAATAACTGACGCTTCTATGAAAATTGAAGCTTTTGTGTTTTTTCTGGCCCACATAAACTTAAACCTTGTTTATTTGGCCTGTGTTAGCCTTTGAGTTTGACATGCTTGTCATCAAGGATAAACAGCTGCTGTTTATTGCTTACTCAATTTGAAATGATGGTAATAGTACATTTGAATTATTGCTTGATTTGTGGAGGGGATGGGGAGAAGGGAAGAAGGTATGGGCAAGTCTAATTGTAATTTTTCAGAAAATTTATAAAACTATTCTGTGGTAATAGTTGATGTCTTCCTTTAGGCTTTTACTACTAATTAGAAAGTGAACTGCGCACACGTGTGTGTGTGTGTCTTTGTGTGTACATGCATGTGTGTGTGCTCTTTACAGAAGTGCAAGTTTAGCATCATACCTGATAAAATATGGGAAGGAGGAAAAGAGGACTTTTAAACACTAGAAAACATCTCCTGTAACAGTTTGTAATGTTTACTCTATTTACATTAGTTTTGAGGCCTTTTCTAATTCTAATGGGCCCAGGAAAAATACTATCTATCTATCTATCTATCTATCATCTATCTATCTATCTATATATGTATATATATATAAAAGCCCAGTGACGGTTATGGCGGAACGACCAAAAGACTGGAACGACCGAAAGGCCAGAACGACTGGTTGCTATGACGTGCACTGACCACCAGCGGGCAGACGCTCAACACAGGAGCTGCCTCCTGGTGGTCAGTGCACTCCCACAGCTGGAGCACCGCTCAGCCAGAAGCCAGGTTCACGGCTGGTGAGTGCAGCGGCGGTGGTGGGAGTCTCTCCCACCTCCACGGCAGCACTAAGGAGCTGGGAGCCAAGCAGTAAGGAGCGAGCAGGCAAGCAGTTAGGAGGGAGCAGGCAGGCAGTTAGAAGTGAGAGGCCCCGGATTGTGAGAAGGATGTCTGAGGGGTTCCGGATTGCAAGAGGGTGCAGGCCAGGCTGAGGGACCCCCCAACCTCCACTGCACGAATTTCGTGCATCTGGCCTCTAGTATAGAATAAGAATTACAACCACTACCATCCAGAAAAACTATTAGATATTATAATAATAATAGGATCAAATTTGTTTTAAATTTTTTTTATTCTACTGGTTGGGTTTTCAAATTTATGTTTGGAGGGAAAAAACCTTTATAAATTCTATTAATTTATAGATCATGCCCAAAGATAAACTGCATCTATACATGACATCTTCCTTTTTATGTCATTTTACCCATTTTTCAAATTTATGATAATAGCGCTAAGCTTTCTCCTGATTATTAAAGTGATTTTCCTCTTGTCTTCCAGAGAACAGCTGGAGAAATCATTTTATTTTACTGTTCACTTTTCTTTTGATAATATTAGCCTCAAAAGAAAGTAGCAGGAAAACGTAGTGTCTTTATTATTTTTTCCCACATCTCTCCCTTTTTAACTTTATTTTTAATCTATTTTTATTGTTGCAATATTACAGATGCCCCCTTTTTTCCCCATTGACCTCCTCTCCCCCATACCGACCTCTGCCCCCCACCCCCACCTAGTGTCTTTAGAGCAAGGAAAACAATGGCCTGGTTTTCACCATCCATGTAATTCTGTTGATGAGTATCTAAAAGCTTTTGTTCATTTATTCCTGAAACCGCATCATCCTAACTGTAACTAGCTTCACTTCAAATCACCAAAACGTCTGTGATATTTTATCTTTGGCCTTCTTTAGCTACTTACCTTATGTATGACATATCAGCTTTTACAAAGTGCCCCTTAGGTAAAGTGTATTTTCTCATTCTGAGCATACTTTTCAAACGGGATGTTTTATGACATTCATGAAGTAGCAAGGAGTTGTCTTTACTCACCATTCATTTTACCTTTTTCACACACCATCATGAATGTTTCAGATCTTTTCCTTGTATTTCCACTTTTTATAAAGAGGTGGAACCTGAGCATGATCTTCTCTTTGTTTCTTTTGTATCCGCCTGCAGGATGAATATAAGCCAGAAAAGTCTCTGTCTGAAGAGGACTTGAAAAACGCGGTGAGTGTGCACCACGCTCTGGCGTCCAAGGCCACGGACTACGAGAAGAAGCCCAATGTGTTTAAACTGAAGACTGCCGACTGGAGGGTCCTGCTCTTTCAAGCCCAGTAAGTTTTGTTGGTGTGGTTTCTTCTTGTTTCTTAGTTTGCACACCACCACTTTATACCGAGAAGAGAATCAGGATCTGCAGGGGAAATTTTTTGAGTTGGAGTCACAGCCATTGTTTACATTAGAGAGAGAGCCCCCTAAGAAAACTAGACTAAGAAATATAAACCCGCCAAAACCGGTTTGGCTCAGTGGATAGAGCATCAGCCTGTGGACTGAAAGGTCCCAGGTTCGATTCCGGTCAAGGGCACGTAACTTGGTTGCGGGCACATCCCCAGTAGGAGGTGTGCAAGAGGCAGCTGATCGATGTTTCTAACTCTCTATCCCTCTTCCTTCCTCTCTGTAAAAAAATCAATAAAATATATTAAAAAAAAAAAAAGAAAGAAATATAAACCCTGGGCTCAAGTGTTTTGTTTGCTACAAAGTAGCCCTGTGACATGTAGTCGGCCACTTGCCACCTCTAGACCTTCTGTATCCTCATGAATAAAACACGGGGTTTTAGTGTGTAAGGACTGTCACACAGTGAGTAAAGTGAGCCTGGCTGCCAATCACCATTTCCTAGCTCTTTGTCCTCCCATGTAGTTTAACCTCCTGGAACCTCACCTTGTCACTAGTGTAGATGACAATGTATATCTCGTAGAGTTCTCGTGAGAATTGGATGAGATCAAGTGTACAAAGTACCTCACACAGTGTCTGGCACATAGAAACTGTTCAATGATAAGTGTAGATTTCCATTCATCCTCTCTTTTCTCTCCTCCTGAGCTCAACTCTGTGATTAAACTAGGAGAAGATGAAATCATACTACGGGCAAAGATGGAGGATGGATTGCCAATTTGATGAGGGATCCATGCCAGCCTTGGGGTTAGAAGTGGAGCATCCCACATGGAGAATTCTGGGTGTGGGGTGAGAAACTGGATTTCCAGAGTGATTGTAACAGGAGCTCACATGGCATGTGTTCATGGCAGGCAGTGTTAATTGTCACCCTGAACGTGACTGCAGAATCACTCAGCATAGCACTGCCGAGGGACCACATTTGGCACCTGAGTTCAAATTTGACATCAAGATAGTGAGCATGA
Source organism: Plecotus auritus (assembly GCF_963455305.1). Taxonomy (NCBI): domain Eukaryota; kingdom Metazoa; phylum Chordata; class Mammalia; order Chiroptera; family Vespertilionidae; genus Plecotus; species Plecotus auritus. Next base: position 29,965,512 of record NC_137772.1, read on the forward strand.
GCCCAGCTGGTGTAGCTCAGTGGTTGAGCATTGACCTATGAACCAGGAGGTCACGGTTCGATTCCGGGTCAGAGCACATGCCCAGGTGGCAGGCTTAACCCCCAGTAGGGCGCAAGAAGAGCGGATCAGTGATTCTCATCATTGACGTTTCTCTCTCTCTCCCTCTCTCTCCCTCTCTCTTCTCTCTCTCTCTCTCTCTCTCTCTCTCTCTCTCTCTCTCTCTCTCTCTCTCTCTGTCTCTCTCTCTCTCCCCTCCCCTCCCTTCCTCCCACCCTCCCTCCCTCTCTGAAATAAAAAATATCTTTTAAGAAAAAGATAGTGAGCATGAGTGTCTGCATACTTGTTGATCAAAACAATGTAAGATCCAAAAAAGAAATAGGAACAAGAACAGGTGCTCAAGTGATTTGTGGATGTCAAACCTGCAAGGGTATAAAATTGCTGACATCCGGTGAGGGGGAAGTTGCAAGGAAATCCAAGTGACATGGGACTTTTGTAGTGTGGGAGGAAGACAGTTTAACACCACAAAGGGAACCATAGCCACATGTACAATTACAGCTATCCTATCTAATAAAAGAGTAATATGCTTAACTATCACTCTGCTACACCCACAAGCCACACCCGCCAGCCAGTCAGGAGCGAGTATGCAAATTAACCCCAACCAAGATGGCTGCGGCCATGGAGGGAACAGGAGGCTTGGGTTTCCCCGGCAATGGAGGAAGCCAAGCTTTCCACACATCCTGGTGGGCCCAGGCCTCCACTCAAGGCTACAAAGTTTCAATTATAGAAGATAAATAAATCCCAACAAAAATGGCAGCAGCCATGGAGCTGGAGAGAACAGGAGGCTTGGGTTGCCCCCAGCAATGGAGGAAGCCAAGCTTTCCGCACACCCTGGCGGGCCCAGGCCTCCACTCAAGGCTACAAAGTTTCAATTATAGAAGATAAATAAATCCCAGATACCAGGGCTTCCACTTGGGTTGCCAGGGTCGTGGCCAGCCTGCAAACCACCACAGGCCCTTCGCACAGGCTGCCCCACGCCCCAAGGGAACCCCCACCCTGATCCGGGACACCCTTCAGGGCAAACCAGCTGGCCCCCACCCATGCACCAGGCCTCTATCCTATCTAATAAAAGAGTAATATGCAGATTGACCATCACTCCAACACACAAGATGGCTGCCCCCATGTGGTCAAAGATCCTGCCCCCATGTGGATACAAGATGGCCACCACAAGATGGCCAGCAGGGGAGGGCAGCTGGGAGGGACCAGGCCTGCAAGGGAGGGCAGTTGTGGGTGATCAGGCCAGCAGGGGAAGGCAGTTGGGAGGGAGCAGACCTGCAAGGGAGGGCAGTTGGGGGCGATCAAGCCTGTAGGGAAGGGCAGTTAGGGGTGACCAGGCTGGCAGAGGAGGGAAGGTGGGGGCGACCGGCCTGCAGGGAAGGGCAGTTTGGGGGGACCCAGGCCTGCAGGGGAGAGCAGTTGGCGGAGACCAGGCCTGCAGGGGAGGGCAGTTAGGGGCAAACAGGCTGGCAGGGGAGCAGTTAGGCATCAATCAGGCTGGCAGGGGAGTGGTTAGGGGTGATCAGGCTGGCAGGGGCAGTTAGGGGCAATCAGGAAAGCAGGCAGGTGAGCAGTTGGGAGCCAGCAGTCCTGGATTGTGAGAGGGATGTCCGACTGCCTGTTTAGGCCCAATCCTACCGGACATCCCTTGAGGGGTCCCCGATTGGAGAGGGTGCAGGCTGGGCATAGGGACACACCCCCGTGCACGAATTTCGTGCACCGGACCTCTAGTTAGTAATAAAAGCCCTTCAAGTTATTCTGTTCCCCAACATTATTTTCAATCTAAAATACCAGATATAATAACTAGGAGATCCCAGTTACTTCAGATAGAACTGATGCCAAAATTAGTCAATTGAAATAAAGAGCCCGCAAAATCAGATTAGAGGGCACAGTGCAATGAGGAGATGATACTCATGTGGTCTCAGGTTAGTGGGGTTTCTCTCCAAGTCATCGGTATGGGAAATGGTTTTAGCTTGGCTGACATTTTGGCCACCTTCTGTTTATTGATTATATACATGGTGGATAATCTATCCTGCTTCACAATCATTTATGAGTTCCCAGATATTATCTGCTGTCAGTTCTAGACTCTGCGAATAGGTGACATATAAGTTAACAAATGATAATAACCTCAGATGATGTCTACATCCTCTCATGTAGTTTGTTTTAACATCATATATATGTGTTATACAGCCCATTTAATTTCACAATTAATTTGTACAAGTCAGTGATTTTTAACAAATTTACAGACTTGTGCAGCCATCACCACAGTTCCATTTTGGAACACCTCCATCACCCCAAAGAGATCCCCGGTGCTCAGTTTACAGTCACTCCCCATTTTACACTCCTCCCCCCTCCCCCCCGCCAATACACACACACACACACACACACACACACACACACACACACACACACACACACACATCTCCTTCCTGTCTCTCTAGTATGGCCTTTTCTGGACGTTTCCTATAAGTGGAATCATACAGTATGCGGTCTTTCATGTCTGGCTTCTTTCACTTGGCGTAAAGTTTTGGGGTTAATCCGTGATGTGGTATGTGTCAGCACTTCATTCCTTTATTGCTGAGTGGTGGTCTACTATATGGATATAGACCACATTTTGTTTAGTTATTTACTAATAGATGGACATTTGGGTTGTTTTGTTCTGTTTTTCCAATGGCTCTTGTAAGGGTTGCTGCTGTGAACATTCACAGATAAACCTTTTGTGCCTCTATGTGTTTATTTCTCTTGGGTTGTAGCTGGGAGTCGAATTGCTGACTTGTAGATAACTTTTGTTGTTGTTAATCCTCATCCGAGAATATTATTTCCATTTATTTTTAGAGAGAGTGGAAGTGAGGGGGAGAGAGAAACATCTATGTGAGAGAGACCCATTGATTGGTTGCCTCTTCAACACACCCCAACTGGGGCGAGAGATCAAGCCTACAACCGAGGTATGTGCCCTTGACCGGAATCGAACCCGAGACCCTTCAGTCCGCTGGCCAACACTCCTAATCAAACAGCCTAGGGCTGTAGATACCTTTTTAAAAAATTGTCAAAACTGCCTCCAACATGGGTAGAGCCCTTCATATCCCCTCTATCAGTGTATCCCTCAGTTGGATTTTAAAGCCAAATAGGTGATTGTAAGAGATGAGTTAGTTTTAATGAATTTTTTTACCTAACCTAAGTATCAAACAGAAAGCAGGTTAACAAATATTTATTATCAGGTGATTTTGCTTTTCCCCCTCTGTATCCTTACGGCGTAATAACAGCCTTACGCTACGATGGTCTTAGGTCCCAGGGCCCTTCGTTACCATGGTGATTGCTGTTGAAAATGTTCAGCTCCAATGAAGTTTTGTCAGGGCTTAGTGGTACCAAGAAGAAGAAATGATTTTATGTGCCATTTTAAATCAGCGATGAGAAATGGGCAAGGTGTGATGCCCTTAGATATAGAAATGTCCTGACGTAAGCACGCCTGTTTCTCCTAGGAGCCCGGAGGAAATGCAAGGCTGGATAAACAAAATTAACTGCGTCGCAGCTGTGTTTTCCGCACCACCATTTCCAGCAGCCATTGGGTCTCAGAAGAAGTTTAGCCGCCCACTTCTGCCTGCCACTACAACAAAGCTGTCTCAGGCAAGTCACTCTGAGAGTGCTTTGACCTTGGAAATGTTTGTATTTGAATATTGCTCCACATTTTGGAGGACAGGGGTGAGACCTTGCCCTGGAATGGGTCAAAATACAGTATTCCGGGTTTTACACTTCAGATAGGAAGCTGACACAACTGAGTCAAGGTTAGTAGGTCACATACTTTGAATTAGTTTCTGGAACTTATGTTAGTTTACTACTCAGTCAGTCAGACAGGCCTGGGCTTTTCAGTTTGTTTGTACTAACAGCTCATTTTTTTTTTTAACGAACTAGCTAATGTTAGACATCCTGGCTTGGAAACAAGCCTTTTATACATTCTCTCGGTTTTTTTGAATTGGGGTATTCCCATATCCCAAGCTGTATTTGATGCTAAGTATATAAAAATATTCCCGGGGATACTGCTCACAGTTGAGGGGGCAGAGCCTTCCCTCCCCTCAGGCAGAGCTAAGTGTACCGCGTGGGTTTGCCTGGCTCCTCGGGACAAAGTGCTCGACCTCCTTGCAGACGTCCTCACGTGGCTTCTCTCCTATGTCAGTCTGCTGTCTCTAAAGACCACAGCATGTCGTGTCCCTCTCCTACTTAACACTCTGCGCCAAGGACATCGCATGCACTCCAGGTTTTCTAGCTTCAAACCTGCGGTAGCACCCTATTGTCATTGCCTAGTCAGGGATTTGGGAAGTGACTTATATGTCTGCTGTGAATTTCTTATTGGTGCACCAATAGAAATGGATCCATCTGGCTCTAATCAGCCAGGTCTTGATATTAACAGGCTCCTCTACACATTTGATATCATAACTATCAATGATACACTTATTAGATAAAAATGTATTATGTGTCTGTTGTACTTCAGAGACTGTTTTAGTCTCTGGAAATAGAAAGGCAAATGAAGCCCAGATGCTGAGATTGGATTGGCAAATACAAAGGAGCAAGTCATTGCAACACAGCTGGATGGGAGGTTCAGCAAGGATAAGTCCAGAGTGCTGTGGGGTACAAGAAAGGGACATCTCTCCTGGCCTCGGCGGTGAAGGAGGACCTGTGGTGTCTATTATGAAGCTTGAAGGATGAGCAGCAGTTAGGTGTGTGGGGGAAGAGAGACTGATCCAGCAGAGGACTGAAAGGCCCAGAGGAGAAAGCCCTGGGGTGCAGGAACCACACATAAGTCATCACGTGTGATTTGAGCAGAGTTTTGAGAAAAGGCTGGAAACGTTCCTAGAGGGAAGGAAGGCCAGGTGATGAAAGGTCTTATGGGTCATGTGAGGGATTCGGATGCTTCACTAGTACCCCAGCATGCTCGGGATAACAGTGTGAAAGCAGCAAAGTAATGTGATTAAATGTGTGCTTTAAAAATCATTCTTGTTACAATAGGAAAGGTTTATTAGAGAAGGAAATTTCTAGAAGCAGAAAGGCAGTTTTACTCTTTAAAAAATATTTATTAGAGAGAGACTCATTTGGGATTCCATTTATGTATGCATTCATTGGTTGATTCTTGCATGTGCTCTGACCGGGATCCACGCACAATCTTGGGCATTTGAAATGACACTCTAATCAACTGAACACCCAGCCAGGGCAGAAAGGCTACTTTTAAAGGCACTTTCAGTAATGCAGAGGGAACATAACTGAGTTAGTTGTAGAAGAGATGGATGGAAGTGGAAGTCTGTGAGAGCTCCCCAGGTTATGGAATGGATCATCCCGTGGCTCGGTGAAGTGCAGGAATCAGAGCCACCACCTGGGCTTGAGCAGCTGGGGAGGGTGGAGTCTGACCTGGCCTTCGGGACCTCCTTGTCTCCTGGTTCCCTCCTGTTGCTTCCTGCCTGGGTCCTTTCCTCTTTCTAACTCCAAACGTTGTAGTGCCTGGTGCTCAGAAGCAGATCAGACAGACACTCAGCAATTTTTTTGTTTATTGAAAACAAACAACAAAACAAACAAACAAAAACAGGGAGAATGTTGTGCCAAGAAAAGGAAGAAAAGTCAAGTAAAAATAGGAGAGAAATGTCTCCTGTGACGTGGTGGGGCGTCATTGGGTCCGTAGGTGAGAGCAGAATGGAGTGATGGGAGGAGAAGCCACGTTGGTCTTTGCAGAAGAAATGAAAGGCAGTAAGGAAGTGGAGGAAGGGAATGTGTATAAGTCTCGCCCTAAGTTTATAAAAAACAGACTGGCAGGAAGAAGAGGGGAGACATGGTTTCAGGAAAGGTTCTTTTGTTTTCGTAAATTCACAATTATTACTAACATGAATTGGATGCTTGCTCACCATGTAAGCCATTGCTAGTGTGATGCAGTGCATAGACTGCCCAGAAAGCTGGTAAGAATAGAAAGGACGAAGCCAGCTCACTTTACACGGCAGAATGGCATTTAATTTTCAAGGATGATAAACACTCTTAAGATAAAAGGAAGGCGTTACCTCTTATTGATGACCAGCGAATACGTTGGCAGATTTCTCCATCTACCCAAATGAGGTCTGGACTTTTAAAGCAAATGCAGTTCCCCACTTTATTTTGGATATTTAACATAATGTTCACATATTTGTACTTAACACAAACAATAAAACACATTACATAAGGTAAGAAGAGGAAAAACAATTGAACCACTAGAGGGGGAAAAAAATACCTTTAGAAATTGAGTTTTATTCTATTAATTTCATTAGGGATTTCCCAGTGGTTATTTTTCAACAGATTGGTCTTTCTCACAATTACTCCTATGAAAGATTCAAGGCAAAAGGGGAGCTGAAGTTAAGGAGGAACATTAATAAGCATAGAGCAACGTACGCGTTTTTCCTTGTTCTTTCCTCACGACAGAATCTACATTTTTATTTACTTTCTACTTTGAAAAATGTGCTATTGTCCTATTTACGGGCGGGCTATGTATTAGTAAGTCACTTAGTACTTGTACATGAAAATGAATGTGTTCATCTACTTGTCTACTTTTACCGTGCGACCAGGCAGGCAAGCACCTTTATCAAGGCAGAATCTCTAATTTAAATAAATCTTATGTACTGTGACCAAAATGATGAATTCAAGATTTTAAATAAAAAAGCAATAACCGAAAAGCAGTATCCTCCTGTGCTACGTCAGACAAGATCACCCAGCCCTTTCAAGAATTTAATTACTTTGTAAAATAAGAAGATGCTTTCCTTCCCTACACATAAATCACCAAACCTTTATGGGCCTCACTTTTCCCTCTGGAGAACACGAAGATCATTCTAGAATGGTTTTAAGGTTCTATCGTTAGCTCTGTTGTTTTATTTTAATTTTTTTACCCATGTCATTGTGTTTATTTACTAAATGAAAAAAATGTTTTACCTTTGAGAGCAAAAGGGCAATTTAGAAACAAATGTGTAAGGCCACCCAGGTGATACAGGACAGGTTAGAAGGAGGGACGAAGAGGTAGGTCACACAGCCTGGTGCAGGAGTTGGGGGCTCCCTCCACTGCAGTGGCCTTTGCTAGAGTTGTCGTGCACCTTCAGTGAATCCTGGGATGTGTCTGGATGCCCAGGAGTTAGTCCTTCAGCGCCTCGCAGACGGGTCCTCGTCCGCAGCCCGGGCATTCTCAGCCTCGGCACTGCTGACAGTTTGGCCTGGAGGGTTCTTGGTTGTAGGATGAATTGTGGGATGTTTAGCAATATCCAAGCCTCTACGCACTGGTGCCAGTATCTCTCCCGAGCTGTGATATCCAAAAATACCTTCAGACATCGGCCACATGTCCTGGGGGGTTCACCATCCAGCCCCTGCCATAGAGAGCCACTGCTTCAGCCCAGCCATCTTCCCTTTCTCCATACGCCCTCAGCCTGGCTGTGACTCCCCTAGATGCCAGAACCACCGGGATAATTTCAATGTACAAAATACACGCACAACACTGTGAGTGCCCTGCTGGAAAAAAAGGTAAACAGTCTTAGGAAAAAACTAAACATTCAATTAAAAGGTTGTTTGGTGCTTTTACAGGTACATTGTTCATCACCCTGTCGTCTGCAAGCTTTTCTTTCCTTTATTCTTGTCTTCTATCCAAAACATGTTAGCCTTCATTATTAAAGTTGGTAATTGTCAGTGCTGGGTGGTTCTTCGGAACAGCTGTGCTGTGTGGGAGGGCTACCTTCTTCCACTGTTTTCCGTGGCAGCGCTGCCAGAGCACTTCTCCTGTGGGGGGCGGAGGGCCCCGTTTGGAAGTTTAAGTCTCGTTTTTCCTGCTGGAGTAACACTCCAAACAGGGTTTCACAGTCAGCCCTCTCCAGGACCTATTCAGGACCGAGTAGTCATTTTCAGACTTGAATGTGCACAGGGTTGATATAAGTAGGTCTTTGCACCCACCCACCAGAATTTTAAAAGTTTCTACAGAGGCCTTCACTGGGTTTTATCGCGCGTGCCATCCAGATGGTCTCAGCAACACCTACTCTCTCAAGGCTGTGTCCTGGCGGTTTCTAGTGTGTGAAAGCCAAGGGGAAAGCACATTCCAGGGACAGAGGAGGGGGTGAGGAGCCTCTGATTGCCTGCGTCCAGCTCCAAGGTCAGCAGAGGTCACAGCCTCTTGAGGTCCTCCTTTCACAGGCAGACAGGTGGGATTTCAGTAGAGGAAGTCATCCTGGGAGTCGTGTCCCTCACTGGCCAGAACACCCTCTTCCCACACCATTCAATCCCACACTCTCAGTCAAAGATCTTTCATATCCTACCCACTTCCCTTAATTCATACTTTCGTCATCTTTTACCTAGATCAGTGGTCTTCTGACTTTTTAAGTCATTCACCTTATCAGTACTAAGTATTTGAGTAGACAGATATTCCACAGTATATATACAGTTCTTTATATAAAATGTATTGCATGTCCTACTACCAATACAGCATGAAAAAATGCTGAATATCATTAGTCATTAAGGAAATAGAGTGGGGGAAAAAAGAAATAGAGTGGAAGTCAAAACCACTTATTAGGGTGGCTATGACTGTTTTAAATCTTTTTATTTACAAAAGGAAAATAATGCGTTGGTGTGGATATGGAGAAATTAGAATTCTCATGCATTGCTGGTTGGGATGTAAAATGAAGCAGCTACTTTGGAAAACAGTTTGGTGGTTCAGCAAATGATTAAACATAGAGTTAACATGTGACCCAGCAATTTCACTCCCACTTAGAGAACAAGAGAATAAAAACATACACCCACACAAAACTCTTACACAAATGTTCCTGGCAGCATTATTCATAACAGCCAAAGGTGGGAATGGCCATCCGCTGATAAATGGATGAATAAAATGGGATCTACCCTACAATAAGGATGGACCATGAAAACATTATGCCAAGTGAAAGAAGCTGGTTGCAAAAGACATACTGAGATTCCATTCAAAAAGAGTCTCTTTTAGGGAAACTAAAGTGCCATAAAATTACATTGAGGTGATAATTTGCACAACCCTGCGAAGATGCTAAAAGCAGTGACTGATGCACTTTAAATGAGTAAACTGTATGGCACTGAATTATGTCTCAAGGCTGATTTTTAAAATTCTCCCCCCAGGATCATCTTGCCTCGGATGCACACACCCACTCTGGAAAACTCTGGCAGCTATTTCTGTAACCACTTGAGTTCTCTCTTACTCTAATCTTGCTTCTCTCCAATCCATCCTCCTCAGTTCGGGCTAAAATAAGTTTCATATTATGTCACTTACCCTTAACTGGCTCACTTTGCCAACAAGATGCAGCCCAAACTGTCATGGCTTTGGGTCATGACTTCACTTCTCCAAAATAAATTTCATATTCATTTCTCAGAGGTCTGTATCTAATGTATATTAAATATTCAATAAAACAATTAATTCAATCATATTGAAATTATGCTGAAGCTCACTAAACACTGTTCAACTGCAGGGGTGGGGAACGTCAGGCCTGAGGGCAGTATAAGGCCCTGGGAATCATTTGGTCTGGCCCTGCCAAGGCATTAGGGATGAGTTAATTAAATGTTTGACCAAATAGAGCAGGCTAATTTTTAAGTTGATAATTTTTTATGGCCCCTGAGTGATGCTATAAATATATAAATGCCGTTGGCAGAAAAAAGGTTCTCCACCCCTGGTTTAAGGTCTTTAAAACTGTTTTAAACATGAAATGATGAAACAAAATCTTTCTGCTGATACTTTCGCAATAGCCCCCTTCAAACTGACTCAAAGGCAGATGTTCTTTATTCTAAATTCCATACAGCTGGGGTTTGAGGGGTTGCAGTGCTTAGCAATTTGGCTGGTAAACTGCCTAGCAGACTCCTAGGAATGTCATTACCTCGGAATCATCTGCCTGCTTTAAAACAGCCAAGGCAACAGTGCGAGCCCCCCTGCCTTTACCTTCCCTTTTTAAAAACGCTCCATTTGTTCAGCCACTGTTGACTGAGGGCCTATGGGTACCGTCTTAGGTACATGGGCACTATCAAAGTAGCTGAGGCAGGGGTCTTGACTCTCAGCTAACGAGGTATGTGTTCATGTTAGGCAGGTAGTATCTGTAAGCCAAAAACGGTGCTGCATATTCTGTCCCTGCCCAGCAGTGTACTAGATAGACACTGGAGGATTTGAGAGAGGGATTTGAGAAAAGTAACCTTTTCTGCCTTTAAAGAGCTGTAATCCCTGAAGGAGATAAGATTCACACATAAACCGGAGACCAGTTTGCAGTGCGCATGTGGTATAGGCATGATGTGCTGTAGTGATGCAGGGGAGGAGGAGCGCTGTTCTTGAGTGAGATTCGGAGGAAGGACCTTTGTACAGCCCGCATGTGTGAGGGCCGTGGGAGAGAGGGCACGTTGGGACCCAGGGAGCTTACGCAGTTTTGAAAGCTGAGGTCGGCATCGATACATTAAGAAATGGGAGGATTCCAGACTTGTTTGCAGCAGCCCTTTGGATTTAAGGAGGTTGCTCCAAGGCGAGTTTATGAGTAGGAGTTGGGAGAAGGGGTGGCTGCCCACTGTCCTCACCTCTGTGCCTTGAGCAAGGACTCTTCTGGATCCCATTGCCTCTCAGAGGAAGAGGTTAGAAGGGGCGATGGCAGGTCCTTTCACCTTAGAATTCCAAGGGTTCTGTGTTCCACAATTGGTGGAGAGAGGAGGTGGGTGGTAGGAACCATGGCTTTTCCAGAACCCAGCACCACGCCTGCGCGTAGTAGGTGTTCAGTGAGTGTTGTGGATGGATGACTCTTCTCCTCCCCTGGTTCTTTCTGCCTTCTCTCGCTGTTCCTCTTCCTCTTACACATGCATTTCTGTATCGTCATCGCCTTTTATTTTTCGCAGCTTTTCTTTCATCCTCTACTCCATGAGGGGTAATAAGTCTTAGGTTTTGTCTAGAACAGTGGTCGGCAAACTGCGGCTCGCGAGCCACATGCGGCTCTTTGGCCCCCTTGAGTGTGGCTCTTCCACAAAATACCACGGCCTGGGCGAGTCTGTTTTGAAGAAGTGGTGTTAGAAGTTTAAGTTTAAAAAATTTAGCTCTCAAAAGAAATTTCAATCGTTGTACTGTTGATATTTGGCTCTGTTAACTAATGAGTCTGCCGACCACTGGTCTAGAAGGATAAAGAGCTAATTTCTGAGCCTTGTAGTGGTGTCTAGAATCCTGGGTTGTACACCAGAATTAGCCCTTGATTCACTTCAAGCTCTTGAACATCCACTTGCCTGGCCCCATCCCCTCATGTGTTAGAAATACTTTCTTCACAGAGATGAATTAGAGTTCAGTATTTTAAAACAAAACAAAAAATGTCCCTCTAAGTACTATAAAAGTAAGAAAAAGTTAAATCTTAGGTGATGTCATCTAAAACTTGCCTTTTAGATAAAATTTCATTGCATATGTTATCAAAAGTTTTACCAATGATATCTAATGACATATAACCATGGTAATTTCTCTTGCATCTATTATTTAATGCCACCCCTTAAGTGATCACCTCCTAACTTCAAACAGTTCCCATGAGTGCATGCCACTTCCTTTCTCGGTGCCCTCTCTTTAACTGGGTCAGATGTATTGCTGTGCCTTCCCTGAAGTCCCTTTTGTTAGTGTTGTCTCTAAGGGCAGCATGTTTGCTCCCCCACTCAATCATCAGGGCAGAGACAGAAGGGAGAAAAACGGCAGGGCTCCCACTTTGTCTTTCTCCATCGTGGTTATTAAACTTTCATTGTCCCAAGTCTGAGAATGCAGCCCGCCTCCAAGGCCACTGCCTTTCTCCTCCATTCCCCCCATCAGTCTGTGTACCTCCTTTACCGCGGGTTGGAGCATCGGAATCATTGGCATCGTCTACTTACCTATGCCCATAAGAGACACATAGTATTTTTATTTCACTGGTCAAAATGGACAGATTAAAAAATGCAGTTTTAAAATGCTTTTATTTTGAAATTATTTCCTTAATTCTTGCACATGAAGGCAGTGAAGTAGGAGTTAAGTATTACAGAATTTCAACATTCCTTCAACTCGTTTCTTCATAAAAATATAGCCCAAATGACTAACACTTTATACTACTATAGAAATAGTCAGGTTTATAAACCACAGCTTAATAACGATGAATAAATCCTAGTAAACTGTGGTTTGGGTAGGAAAATGATGAATATAATATGCTTTGCATAGTGTTGTCCTGGCATGTGTTCCTCATTAAAATTAGTAGAAATTGGGATTTATTAAAGATGGAGAAACCAGTTCTAAAGCTTTTGGAAGATGCAAACATCTAAAAGAATATTTCAAAGAGATCAACCAAAGAACTTGTATGCATATATGTATAACCTATGGACATAGACAGTAGGGTAGTGAAGGCCTGGGGAGGGAGGGCGAGATAGGGAAGAGGGCCTAGGAGGAGGGATAAATGGGGGAAAAGGGGGACATATGGAATACTTTCAACAATAAAGATTTTATTAAAAAAATAAAAGAATATTTACACAGAGGCTAAGTCCAAAACTACAGAGAATTTTGTAAATTCTTTTAACAAGTTACGTAAAATCTTATTTGAAAAGAAAGCTAATATTTGGATTCTAATCATTTTATTAACCAAAAAAGGAAATAATTCATTTTCTTAAAATAAACGATATATCACTATGCTTTACAAATCTGGACCCAATAGAAACATGGGTCCGATATTTCAGCAGCCAGTCCACAGAAGAGGAAACCCAGGAAACGTGAACCATGTGCTTCCTCCCTGTGATCAGGGAGATGCAAATTCAGGTTATAATGGCTAATCATTTCATACTTGGGAAATTAGCAAAAATTGTGCAGGTGTGATATAAAATGTTGGCAAGAATGTAGAGCAGTGGGACTTTCAAACTTCCTGTGGAAATGGAAACCAGTGGGGACACTTGGAACACAGGTTAGGGTCATCTTAAAGATGTGCATATTCTGAAACCCAGAAATGCCACCTCTTGGTGATTACATTATAGGAAAATCCTTGCTTGTATTCATTAGGCACATGTTTAATGCACTATCACTTATAATAGCCTCAAGAAATTGGAAAACAATCTAAACATCCCTCAGTGAAATTGTAGTTTGTCCTATAGTGGAATACTATATGGTGGATAAAAGGAGGGAAGTAAAACTTATATGTGAACAAATTTCAAAAACATGTCGATGGAAAAACAAGTTACAAAAGGAAGCTTATTAAATATAAAAACCTAAAGAACAAATTCTCTATTTTTATGGTATAGGAATAGCATAGAAAAGAAATAAGGTGAGTAGATAAATACAGGAAGTTTCAATTATTTTTATAATATTTTATTTGTTAAACTGGGTGTTAGATACATGAGTGTTCTTCATATGTCATTCAATATGACTTTTTTATACCTGAGACATTTTATTAAACAAAAAAATAACTCATTTTTTTATTTTTCAAAATGGTCTAGTCACCAAATATCTTTTGCCAATAATTCTATTAAATAATTTATATGTCACAGTAAATATACAAAGGAAAATTACTTTGAAATAAGAGAGCTATTAATACATTCTTCTTAGTCCTCTCTGGCTGCCAGAACAAAGTACCACAGACTGGGCGGCTTAAAGGACAGAATTTTGTTTTTTGTCACAGTCCTGGAGACTGGAAGGCCCCGACCACGGTGCCAGCAGGGTTGTGGTGAGGGGGCTCCCTGTGGGCTGCAGTCGCCCCTTTGTTCTGTGTCCTCACATAGCGTTTTTTGGTGCCTGGGCCCAGAGCGTGTGCTGTTGGTGGTGTCTCTTCTTACACGGACACTAGTTCTATTGCATCAGGGCCCTGCTCCTATGACCTCATTTACCTTAATTAGTTTCTCAGAAGCCCCATCTACAGATAGAGCCACACTGGGCTTCAGCATATGAATTTTGGAGGAACACATAGTCCATTACATAGTCTATAGTCTCCTTGGAGAAAGATGAATGAGAATTTGTAAATAAAAGCTACCTGAAACATTTTTCATTTGCATTCAGTATTATTAGTGTACAAATGACAGGGTTGGAGATGTAGACCCCTTTCTAATATCTCAAAATAGGCCCCCCCCCCTATTCTTTCTGGGACTTCTTTAGGTGTTTTGTTTGGGTTAGTTGGTATTTAAAAATAAAGTCTTACCGTCTTTGAATCACTCTGCTTATTCCTGCCACCTCTATTGTTCATTTTCTAATCATGTTCTCTGCTTTTTTTTATTTTTAATATATTTTTATTTCAGAGAGGAACGGAGAGGAGAGAGAAACATCAGTGATGAGAGAGAATTATTGATTGACTGCCTCCTGCATGACCTCCACTGGGGATTGAGCTTGAAACCCCACATGTGCCTTGACCAGGAATCAAACCGTGACCTCCTGTTTTGTAGGTCGACACTCAACAGCTGAGCCACACCGGCAGGGCATTCTCTGCTTTTTAAAATGTTCCATTGTTCTCTTCTATTTTGATGGTTTTTAACTTGGATTTTTTTTCCCCTTTGTTTGGCTTTTAGGAGAGCATGATAACAAATCCTGAAAACATTATACGTGACTCTTATAATTTCTTTTTTTTTTAATATATTTTATTGATATTTTACAGAGAGGAAAGGAGAGGGATAGAGAGCTAGAAACATCGATGAGAGAGAAACATCGATCAGCTGCCTCCTGCACACCTCCCACTGGGGATGTGCCCGCAGCCAAGGTACATGCCCTTGACCGGAATCGAACCTGGGACCCTTCAGTCTGCAGGCCGACGCTCTATCCACTGAGCCAAACCGGTTTCGGCTATTATAATTTCTTAATACCTTTTTAAATTTACAATGATGCCATATAATCTTAATTAGTGTCAATAATTATTCCTTTTTGGTAGTCTTTTTAATTATTCCACTCATCTAGAATAAAATGTTTATATTTTTAAATTATGTTTAATCAGCTCCCTTTCATTTGCTTTCATCCATTTCTTACTGTACGTGTGAAATTTATACTCAACAAGAATTTGGATCATTACATGTGAAAGTGGAATAGTAAACAAAGCAGTCGTGCAATTACAGGAATGCAAGAGAATTCCGATCTCTGTTTTATTTTTTTAAATGCTGCTGGGGGGGGGGGGGGTGATAGTGTCTCTTGTTAGGTAGCTTATTGCTAAGGTGATATAAATGGTCCCCCTAGAACGGAAAGTCTTTGACGTCGGATCAGTCATGTTGCATTGTCACATGATGCCTGCAATGGCACTGTTCGGGCAGTAACCACTCTATAGGTACATTTTAACTGAGGAACTACTTTGGATCAATAAAATTGAAGGACATCAGAACAAGTACTACTTTGGAGAGAAACAGAATAGATTACTACATTTTTTAGAATATTATCTGGAAGCTTTCAGAGAGTTATTTCATAGTGGCCTTGCTTATTTCGGATAGGTTCCTCGGTCACTGTGACAGGTGGAGAAACCAGCAGCACTGCTGAGTTGGCCCTGCAGTGGAGAAGCCACGCTGTGTGGCACTCGGGACAGGCGCCTACCTGCTTGGCGGTGCCTTGCATATTGGAGTATCGCAGGAGGCAGTGTCTCGGCTCTGTGACAGTCACACCTGATAAAGGCTCTGAAAGCATTTTGTTTTGTGATGGGGCCCGGGGAGGGAGGCTGGCCTCAGTTGCCATTTTGCCAAAGGTACATGGGAACCGGACACTGGCTTGAGAGAAGTGGTAAGATGCTGCAGCCGAGGCTCACGGGACGGTTTCAGTGAATTAAAGTCATTCATCAGAAGGGATTTCTTTATTGATTTATTTTTGGACATTAAACGGCTTCCTATTTCCTGCAGGAGGAACAGCTGAAGTCGCACGAGAGCAAGCTGAAGCAGATTACCACCGAGCTGGCTGAGCACCGCTCGTACCCCCCGGACAAGAAGGTGAAGGCCAAGGAGATAGATGAGTACAAGCTGAAAGATCACTACCTGGAGTTTGAGGTGTGTTGGACCCGAGTGTAATAAAAGCCTGTACCTGAGTTGTTTTATGATTTTTCCACGAGGCATTGTTTTTTACAGTGACTGTAGCTGGGACCTGTGCCTCGCCCGCTCTAACTTGGGAGCTCAGGCATGGTCTAGGTCTCGTGGCTCCTTGTATTTATGATTCTGTTTAAGCATCAAACACACATCAAGGATAACTGTCAGTCTGTGTGTCTGGAAGGGCCTGCTGTGAGGAGAGACAGCAGCAGTAGATGGGCATGCTGGGGTGGGCGGCTGCTTTC
The DNA here is from genome assembly GCF_963455305.1 of Plecotus auritus. Taxonomy (NCBI): domain Eukaryota; kingdom Metazoa; phylum Chordata; class Mammalia; order Chiroptera; family Vespertilionidae; genus Plecotus; species Plecotus auritus. Next base: position 29,981,792 of record NC_137772.1, read on the forward strand.
TGTGTTCTGTGTCTTTTAAGAGAGTTGAGTCGAAAGCACAGTAGGGAAACTGAGATACAGGGTGGCATGAAGCATCAGCTTTCTCCTGCCGTCAGGCAACACCAGTGCTCTTGTCCCCCACTCAGTGCCCTCCAGACTGAGACTGGCAATGTGGCACATCCCTGCACACCCATGTGCTATAGCCAGTGTGGTTATTAAACTCTGGAGGGTGGGACATTTAAAAGCAAGTTGAAAGCAGTATATACAGTAAATGTTACCTTTGGCTAAATTTTCTCCCAAATTAAACAGTGTCAGGTTGTGCAGGATCAACCTCTAACTCTCCCTTCAGCTGCCACTTTTCAACATTCAATGTCTTTTTCCCCCCACTTTTTTTTTTCTGTTGGGTGTGCTGAATCCATCTTTAGTTATTCATTTTCACTGTAGCTCTAGTTGACTTTATTTCCCATCATTCATCTTCATTTCCAGCTTTTCATCCTGTTTTCCTCCTTGGGCTTAGAACTTAGACTCACCTGAGCATCCTCCCCCTGGCCCTTGCAGTCCCCCAGATCTAATCGGGACCAGGTCCAGCTGCCCTCGCAGCATCTTATGTGTCATTTCCTCACCGTTGCTGGTGTGCATCCTCCACTCAAGTCCTAGGTCATTCATCTCTCACCTGAACCTGGCCGCTGTGCCTAACTGTCTCTCGGCAGCTCATCCTATATACATCTGATGGGTGTTTTCTTTTCCTGAGGCTCAACCCACGTGATGGCATTCCTTTGTCAACAGCTGCCCTAGATTTTTCTCCTAGATCTCCCTCCATGATTTGCCTTCTCAATATAGACTCAATCCTTTTTGTTTTTAATTTATTTTTCAATTACAGTTGACAAGCAGTATTATATTAGTCTCAAGTGTGCAGCATAGTGGTTAGACATTGACATAAATTACAAAGTGATCACCCCAATGAGTATAGTACCCATCTGGCATCATGCATAGTTATTACAATATTATTTACTACTAGAGGCCCAGTGCACAAATTTGTGCACAGGTGGGGTCTGGCCAACCTACCCTGATGGGGGCTGATTTGGGGTGGGGCCGGCCGGGGGGAGGGGCCGTGGGCAGTTGGCGGGGGGTGATCGGGGCCCCAATTGGGCCAGTTGGCTGCCACAGTGCACATCATAGCGACCAGTCATCCGGCATTCCAGTCACCTGGCTTTTTATATATATAGACTAGAGGCCCGGTGCAGGAAAATTCGTGCACTCGGAGGGGGAAGGGAGTCTCTCAGCCCAGCCTGCATGCTCTCACAATCCGCGACCCCTCAGGTAGGGTCCAGTCCCATCGCAGCATGGCTCTGGTTTCCGGAACCTGCGGGCTGGGGGTAGGGACCAAGAGGCCAGTCTGATGGCAGCATGGCTCCGTTCCCACAGCTCCCTCCCGCCACTGCACCACAGGCATCTGGGGCCCACGGCTCCCTCCCACCGCCACGCTGTGGGCGGCCGGGACCCAGGACTGACTCCCGCCACGCCGGCCAGGACCCTAGCCTGGTGTTTGGTCGTCCATCTGTTCGTTTAGGTAGTGATGGATGCTGGCTCTTTATATATTAGGGTATTTTCTATGCTGTGCTTTAGATCCCTGTGGTTAGTTTTATAACTGGTAATTTGTATTCCTTAATCCCTTCGCCTTTTCTGCCTACCCCCTAGACTTGCTCCCATCTGGCAACCATCAGTCTGTTCTTTGTATCTATGAGTTTGTTTCTGTTTTGCTTGCTTTTTTTTTTTTTTTTGCTTTTTAGAGTCCACATGTAAGTGCCATCATAGAGTATTTGTCTTTCTCTGATTTATTTCACTTAGCATAATACCTCTAGGTTCATCCATGTTGTCACAATGACAAGTTTTCATTCTTTTTTTTATGGCTGAGTAGTAATATTCCACTATCTAAATGTACCACATTTCTTTATCCACTTGTCTACTGAGGGACACTTAGGTTACTTCACATCTTGGCTGTTGTAAACAACGCTGCAGTGAACATAGGGAATGCATATGTCTTTTCAAATTAGTGTTTTCTGTTTCTTCAAATTCCCTCCAGGAGGGAATTGCTGGTCATGTGGTAGTTCCGTTTTTAATTTTTTGAGGAACCTCCATACTGTTTTCCATAATGGCTGAACTGATTTACAGTCCCACCAACAGTATACTAGGGTTCCCTCTTCTCCACATCCTTGCCAACACTTGTTTATTGATTTCAAAGCCCTGGTCCTTAATCTGAGTGGATTTGGGCTCCTTCTGTCTTTCCACAACATCCGGTCTTTCCTCAACAGCATCCATGTCTACCAGTCACATTTCTGCCCGCTCTCTCCAACACACTTTTATGCCTTTGTTCATCTACTTTCTTCTGCCCCAAATTCCCTTCCCCTCATCTCCACTTCAGAAAGTCTCTTTATCTTTCAGATGCAGCCAACATCCCTCCTGTGAAAAACCTGCTCCCAGCTTGCAAGTGGGTTTATTACTCTGTCGTAGTCCCACCACAGCTGGCCTCTTTTTCAGTTATTTCACTGGCATCTGTAGTGGATTCCGTACCTCCCCTGCCCAGGCCCGTGAGCCTTTCTAGAGCAGGGACCTCTTTGCTTTGTGCTTGCATGTTGAATTGAACAGTATTTCATGGAAGATTAAAAAGTCTTTTCCTGAGTTATAAAATGTTTGTTATAAAATGTGCCCTTGGATTCACTGTGGACCCGTGTGCTAGTTTTCTTCATGGCCGGCAAGTCCTTGCTGTGGGAGATGAAGATGCACTCTTTCAGTAAAGGTAAAAGTTTATTCGCACCAACTGTTGGAAGCCTTACCAACAAAACACTTGAACAAGTATTTTCTAAAAAATAAACAAAACTCTAAGCAGCTCATCTTTCCCTGGGCTTATTCATTCCCGGGAAAAGGAGTTCTCAAAAAGCAATCATAGTCTTCACACTTCTAGAATGGCTTTCAGCTCGGAGCCCTCTTGGTTTCACACGTGCTAATTAAGTTTCCCAACACCTCCATCCCTGGCTTCCAGCCCTCCTCACCTTGCCTGGTGCCCTTGACTGAAGGCTGAGAGCTGCCCCCAGGAGGTGGGGCGGCCACAGACCATGGAAAGGTTGCCACTGTAGAAGCACTTCCTGCTCTGAAATCTGCTCTCTGAACAGGTAATCCAGCAGGAGCCAGCATTTTCATCTCCTGTCCTGAACTTAGACCATGCTTTGTGGGGACAAGTCTTGCTTTCATCAGAGTGTTGCATTCTAAAGCCCTTGGCTCATTAAATCAGACTCCTGTGCTAGTGTCGGGCATGTGGGATTGTCTGTCAGGCCGCCTAACCTGTGTACCAAGAAGGAGGAAGGGTACCTCCCTTTATAGATGTTACCCGAAAAGGTTTTTGTAAAAGTAATTGCTTATTAAAACTGCATCATTATTTTTCACTCATATAAAATAGTAGTGCATCTTGTGGCGGTCCCCTTTGCTATGATTTCAGCCACCAGATTCTGCCCTGTGTGTTTGCTGGTGGAGACCCTTTGCTTGGCATTAAGCACGCTGCTGTACAGGCCACATCCCTGAGCAGCCACTTCCTTCCCTAACGGGCGTGGGAGGTATTGACCATTTTCTTCCTTTGGTCACTGCTGTAGCTTCTAGAGCATGGGGTGAGTGCTCAGGACATATTGTGGAATGAAGGAATGGAACTGAATTATCATGTGTAAAAGATAACATTGCCTGAGTGGTTCTCTCAGAACGCTGAGTAGCTCCCCTGAAAACAAGTCTGAAGGGCAGGCGAGGAAGACAGCGGTGCCTGCAGTTCAGTGGGAACCTCACGGGCAGTGACAGCAGGGGAGCTTTAACCTGTCTGTGGCCTTGTCACCAAGGAAGGATCCCAGGCAGGAATGAGCTCTCACCCATTCCTGCAGTCGGGGCCACCCTGTGGGTTCAGAATTGTTCTTATAATTTTCACGTCTTGGTAGGGAAAGTGCTCTTCTTTAGTTAGAACATTAAGCTGTTAGTAACAACACTGGGAGTTGCCCCTGACTTTTTGCATTTCAGTTGTTTATTTCCCAAACAGTTCTTCGTGGTGGCCAAAGTCACAGCTCTTTCTATGCCTTAGAAATTCTAAAAATAATAATAATAATAATAATAATTAATAAACCCTAACTGTCAGTAAAAAAATTAGAAATTATGGTAAATAGGTAGGTTTAGGCTTTATTTTTAAGTCTACAAAAATTCTTTAGAGAGCCAGGAGGCTTCCATCTATCTTAGCCCGAGCCTGTTCGAAAAAGATTCAAAAAGCAGCAATGAGCTACAATTGTCTAAATGCATGCGTCTCTCCTTGTTACTGAAGGGGGTTGTTTTGTTTTTGACTGAGTTGATTCCCTCAAGTTATGGCTGTTACTTTTTTAGAAGAGTTCACTTGGAACCTAATCTCACTTCTGAAGGAGTTGTTAGGCATCACAAATCTACAGTACTAGTACACACACCATCATTTCCCAATTTCAAAAAAAAAATAACCAAAATCACTTCATTTCATTATATTAGTGTATTTCTACTTTATCCCGCTCCAGTTTCACTTGAAGATGTTTGAATTGATCTCCATGCTTCTGGTGCATTTGGAAATGTATCCAGAAGTGGGCTGGATGGATAGTTTACATGGGATGCAAAATCTCTGGAAAACGCCTGGGCCCTTAGAGAAACAGCCCCATTAAAGAAATTCCCGTGATAGCACTGAAGTTGGTCCAGGGATTTGGCTAGATGTTTCTTCAGCTTTAGAAACAACAGCTTTAGAAAGGGAAGATGGTGTTTACTCCAGCACGTTTTTGATGTAACATTTAAGGTGTTTTCAGTGGCTTTGTTATCGACGGAAGTAGAGTTCACTTCCCTGATGGCTCAGATGCAGAATCAAGTCCCCTTGGCCTACAGGGCTAGAATTCACCTGTGTCCACTCCTGAATTGCGACCTGGAGTAGTATATGCTTATTATGGCTTAAGACAGGACCCACACCAACCACATGGCTAGGAAACTCAATTTTAGGAACAACAAATGTCCACTGTAACAAAACATGTAAATGTCTTAGGGCTGAATATTTTAAATCCAGAAAATCTAGGACATTCTTGAGGCATGAGGCATCTTTTTCTGAATTTCTAATTTTTGGTGGCATGTAAAATGGCATGATTCCTTCTGAAACTGACATACTTGAGAATAAGAGCACATTCTGTGCAGCATCATTAGGGAAACTCAAAACAGCTCATCTCTAGAAGTGCACATAATATACATTGCTAGTTGTAAAACCTCAGTTTTATTGTTGGGTTGTTTGTTGCTGGGTGGGTGGGTGGTCTGGTGTTTTTTGTTTTTTTTTAACAAATTCTCTGGTTGTGGTCTTAGCCCTGTTTCCCCAGATTGCTCATTTTTTTATTTGTCCACATCAGATGAGTGATTTTCACACCATGGACCACTTTTCCTCTCACAGGAGCCCTCCAAGGCTCAATACAAAGCCAGCTGTCACAAGGCAAATCCACCTCTAAAACAAAATGATCTCGCTATTAATTTATAAGTGGCTTTGATCATAAAAGCACAGAGAGAGCAGTTATTACCCTCTTCCTCCCTGGTGAAAGCAAGGGAGAAATTCCATTAACTTAAAGAAGATTAGAAGCAAGTCTCGGTCTTAGCAACTGAATCTAGCCAGGAACCCAGTGCCATCCCCTTTATAGAAAACATCTCAAAGTTATTAAATGCCTGGGTCTGAGAAGCTAAGATATTGCAGGTTAATAGAATTCTTGGGGGTATTTAAGAATTTTTTTAGTGGGATGCTAAGTAGTATAATTATGAGTCAAAAGCTAGAGACCTAAGATCAGCAGTTGTCCAAGCTCAAGTCCAGTTAGTAACAGAGACATAATTCTTACATTGCTATTTGGAATTGTATTTGGTAAGATGTGATGAAAGAGGACTAAGAAGCTCTGAATTTTAATCTGTAAATGATGACATGTGCTTTTGAAAGGAAGAGAAGCTTAGCAATAGGACCCTTTGAATCGCATTTTTAATAAACGTTTGAAAAGAACTAGGGCCATACCCCAGAAGACAGAATAAACAGCCAGTCATGTGACTTGAAATGACTCCCTGTCCCTAAGTCCCTCCTTATGCCTGGAATGTCTGCTGTGAGGAGGGTCACCACTTCAAGTTAAGGTATTGTCTGCAGGCAAAGGGCAAATACTTGAGTAATAAATTAGTAAAATCGGGAAATGACTCACCTGGGACTTAGGAGGACTTTTTCGTCTTATCCTTGGTGTGTTTATTACATGATTACCCTCTCTGGGCCTCAGTTTTGGGTCATCAAATTGAGATGGGATTGGGTAAACTAACCTAGAAGGTCCCTTCCAACACTATATGTATTTTTGAGGAGAGTGACATGTTAACACCAATTAGAGTATTAAAGTAACTCACCCTCACGCTAAGGGTGTTAAACACAGAAAAGGAATATTTCAATTTGAGAGATGTCAGGGGATCTAGGCCAACACTACCCAATAGAGATACAATGCAAACCACATGTATAATTTTAAATTTTCTAGTACCTGCAGCTACATTTAAAAACTTAAAGAAAACTGGTGGAACTAGAGCACTGATAATGGGAGGAGAAACCAAGATGGCGGCATAGGTAAACACCTAAACTGCTGCCTCGCACAACAATTTCAAAACTACAACTAAAAGACAGAACGGACACCATCCAGAACCACAGGAAAGCAGGCTGAGTGAAAATTCTACAACTAGAAGGAAGGAGAAAAGCTCACAGAGAATTGGAGGTACGGCAAAGGGGCTTTGTGCGCGCAGAGAGGAAGGGCGGCTGAGAGCTTGGCTGACTTCCTCTGGCGGAAGGGGGAAGGAAGCCTCGGACCGCGAGCTGGGAAAGGCAGAAGTCTGAAGGCGCACACGGGCCAGTGCGCACAAAGGCTGCGGAGGTAGCCATAGGCTTTCCCTAGTGAAAGGGAGTCAGAGGATCCTGACTGAGCCCCAGTTCTGACTGCAGTGAACCCCGGTTCCAGGCGAGCCCCTGGGGACCCACGCTCTTGTAGGGGGAGTCTGGACTCTCGGGCGGAGACTCAGGAGCCGGGAAAGGCGGAGGACTGAAAGTGCGCACACGCGCCGCGCCGGTGCGCAAAAAGGCTGCGGGGGTTGCCACAGGCTTTCCCTAGTGGAGGGGAGTCAGAGGATTCTGACTGCACCGAGCCCCAGTTCTGACTGCAGTGAACCCCAGTTCCAGGCGAGCCCCTGGGGACCCACGCTCTTGTGGGGGGAGTCTGGACTCTCAGGCGGAGACTCGAGCTGGGGAAGGCGGAGGACTGAAAGCGCACATGCGCGCAGGGGCGGGGCTGACAGGAAGCCAAGACTGAGACTCCACCCCATCCAAGCTGAGCACAGAGGCTATTGCAATTTGGCAAGTCTAATCCTATAAGGCTGTCTCCAGCACCGAACTTCTCCCAGCATAGACACAGCTGATCCTTACAGCCAACTGGCCCGGAGGTCAATTCTTCCCAGTGATACCAACAACAATAAAGACTTAATTACAACAAGGCTGTACACACAGTCCACAAAGGGGTGCACCAAGAGTGTCCACCTCAGGTTAACTGGGGAAGCAGACCCACTGGGCCATATTGGAAACCTAGCACAAATATCTACCTTACCAACTCAGGGATCCAGTGAAAATGCGGGGTCAAAGAATCAGATCACAAACGAAAGAAATGGAGGAAAACAAACGACTGGATATAGAATTCAAAACCACCGTTATAAGACTTTTTAAGAATATCCTAGAAAAGGCCGATAAATATAACGAGACCCTCGAAGATATGAAAAAGGACCAACTAGAAATTAAACATACACTGACTGAAATAAAAAATATTATACAGAGACCCAGAAACAGAATAGAGGAACACAAGAATCAGGTCAAAGAATTGAAATACAAAGAAGCAAAAAACACTCAACCGAAAAAGCAAAAAGCCAAAAAAAAAATCCAAAAAGTTGAAGATAATGTAAGAAGACTCTGGGACAACTTCAAGCGTACCAACATCAGAATTATGGGGGTGCCAGAAGAAGAGAGAGAGCAAGATACTGAAAACCTATTTGAAGAAATAATGACCGAAAACTTCCCCCACCTGGTGAAAGAAATAGACTTACAAGTCCAGGAAGCCCACAGAACCCCAAACAAAAGGAATCCAAAGAGGACCACACCAAGACACATCATAATTAAAATGCCAAGAGCAAAAGACAAAGAGAGAATATTAAAAGCAGCAAGAGAAAAACAGTTAATTACCTACAAGGGAGCACCCATACGACTGTCAGCTGACTTCTCAACAGAAACTATGCAGGCCAGACGGGAGTGGCAAGAAATTTTCAATGTGATGAATAGCAAGAACCTACAACCAAGATTACTCTACCCAGCAAAGCTATCATTCAGAATTGAAGGGCAGATAAAGAGCTTCACAGATAAGAAAAAGCTGAAGGAGTTCATCACCACCAAACCAGTACTATATGAAATGCTGAAAGGTATTCTTAAAGAAGAGGAAGAAGAAAAAAGTAAAGAGAAAAAAAATTATGAACAACAAATACATATCTATCAACAAGCCAACCTAAAAATCAAGTGAATTAAAAACCTGAGGAGCAGAATAATCTGGTGAATATAATAGAATCAGGGGCATAGAAAGGGAGTGGGCTGATAATTCTCAGGGGGAAAGGGGTATGGGGGGGTTCATGAAGAGAATGGACAAAAATCATACACCTATGGATGAGGACAGTGGGGGGGAGGTAAGGGCAGAAGGTGGGGTGGGAAAGGGGTGGAGGGGAGCTATGGGGGGAAAAAGGAGAAATAATTGTAATAATCTGAATAAAGATTTATTTAAAAAAAAAAAAAAAAGAAAACTGGTGGAACTAATCGTAATATAACGTTGAAATTTAATTCAGTACATCCAAAATAATATCATTACAACATGTAATCAGTATAAGATATTAAGATATTTCATACTCATTTTTTCCTACATTGTCCAAATTTAGCGAACACTTTGCATGCATGGTGTGTCTCAGTGCAGACTGGTCACATTTCCCATGCTCCGCAGCCGAATGAAGCTAGGGGCTGCTGTATTAGCCGGCCTGTATGCAGACCACGCAGTCTGCTTAACAGCCAGTCAGGGGTGAAGAGGCCTGGTAGCAGCCTGGGTGCATGTTCCATGCTTACTTTAATGGATAGGAGCCGAACCGATATGATATGCTGGTGTTGTGCGCCTACAAGGTTTGCGGGTGGTGTCCCCTCTGATTTGGCAGCACCTGTGCTGTGCCAGCTATTTAATATTTTGATGATTACTTCTGGGTGGAAATACAATAAAGAGGAGTCACACCTGGTGTGAGCGACATGCTCACCTGTGGCTTCGTAGCTTCTTCCTCTCAGTAACTTGTGAGATAGGAGGAACTGCATTTCCCTCACCAAGAGCCTTCCCATGTAAACAATGAGTAGCCTTCTTCCCAGCCCCCTTAGACTTTGTTAGCTTACTGACGGCTGCTGCCAAATGCTTTCCTGGGCTAACTCTGGAATCAGAACAATGAAAGGGGTAGCCTTTTTGGTGTGTTGGGGTTTTTGTTGTTGTTTTTTTTTACAAGAGTACACATCTCTCTCTAAACTACATTAGGTTTCTTACTATTTTCTCAAAGAATCTGTATGCTTTGATCTAAGAGTTTTAAAAACTTTGCTTAAGTAGCTGATCTGAGATGAAGGCTTTTTGAGGGGAGCAGACTATTGAGGTTCTTTAGGGCTTTCTAGTTCAGAATTACTCAGTAGACTCACAATGAAAACTTAAGATGTTTTCAGAAATATTTTCTCTGAAAATATTAGACCAAAAAACATCATATGCAAGCCAAGCGATGTTTGCTATAAGAATGCCCAGTGCAGCATTCATTGGAAGACTAGAAATTGGTTCCCCTGTGTCATACAGACCTTCTGCAGGAGCATTCGACAACTTGTTTACTTATGTTCCTCCTTGAGACGTGCATTTGGGAGCAAGATATATGGAAGAAGACACAATACTGATCACACACACTAGGAATTGTGCAGGGTGCTTTCATCCCGAACTTGCTCTGGCCTTTGACAACATTGTAAATAAAATAGGCAAACCAGGGCTATTTCCTTTCAGTGCCCTACTCCCACCTTGTGGTTCACCATTCCCTCCAGGGATCAGTAGTGTGTCCTCTTCCATATATCTTGCTTCCAAGTAGCTCTCCCCGACCTAGAGAATCCCAAAAAGTTTGCAGCTGAAAGTGGCCGTGTCCCCTCATTTGCGCATGTGGCACCTGAGGCTGGGAGGGAGGGAGGTCTGGTTGCTTGGTGTCTGACTCCACGGCTTGGAAGATCCTTTACCACACAGGATAAAATTGGACACAGAACTGGTAAGATGCTAGCTTATGGGACCTCGTACGGGAAGGGGCATTCGAATTGGGAATGCAGAAGGTATAAAAGTGCTTTAAGCTCAAAAGCAATTAATACATCTTGGGGATGAAATGCCATGGGAGATCAGTGGGGAAGGCAGCTTAGAGCAAAGGTCCTTCAAAGCCTCCTGAAATCCTACTTGACAAATGCCCTCGATAGACTGCCCGTGTCCCTTCCTGCCTGCCATTGACCTTTCTGGAGCTGTGAGTCTGAAAGACAGGCTGCCGTGAAGAAGTTCGGGAACATGCCTCTGAGGGATGTGTGTAGGACTTTAGAGAATTCCAGTGCAATCAGAAGCATAAACAAAGTATAAACTGAAATATTAGGAGCATGACCTGTATAAAAATGTTGTCAAAATGCACTAAAATTTTGCTTTAGATGTGAGGTCCCTAAGGAAAAGTTCAGTGAGAGACAACTTTTCTCCCACAAGAGCTCAAGTAAGCCTTTTGTCAGATAAGTAGTGTTTCTCTACTCAAATTACTCTCTGGGTATATAGAAACTTAATGTCATATCCCTGTGTTTCAAAGGACTTTTTTTTCCTCCATTTTACTGAATAGCAAATTTTTTAATGCCATTAATCCAATCAGGGTGATTTTTTTTAAAAGATAGTTTTATACTAGGCTGTTGTCAAAACCCTCCCAACAAGGCCACGCTGGGTGGGGCCCTTAGGAACTGGGGTGACCAGAGCCCTCAGTTGGTGGGTCTGAACTGGACAATTCATTTCTTGAAGTTTCCATCCAGAAAACAAAATGCGTATCTTTTCTAAGTGAGCTTTATGGACTTTTAAATTCAGAATTCGGGTTTCCTTTTTTAAAAGAAAAATATCTGGGTACTGAAACAGACTGGCTTTATCGAAAGGATTTTGAGAGCTAGAGAAACAAAGAAAAGAAAGAGAGGTAGCAGTGTTTTAAAAATTACTTCTTGAATCAGGAAGACTGTCCTTAACAGCCCAAGTGCTGTTCTCGTGTGGACCCTGAGGAGGGCAGTAGCAGGACCAGGGATGGGGGAGGGCCATCCATAACGTTTGAGCTCTGCTTTCTCTCTGGGGCAGTGGATTGGCCTGAGTTATCCTCTGGCAAACATTGGGTGCCATAGGGACAGGGGCAGGGGCAACAGAATGGGACACACTGACGCTCTCAAACAGTGGTTCTCAACCTTCCTAATGCCGCGACCCTTTAATACAGTTCCTCATGTTGTGGTGACCCCCAACCATAAAATTATTTTCGTTGCTACTTCATCACTGTAATTTTGCTACTGTTATGAATTGTAATGTAAATATCTGATATGCAGGATGTCTTAGGCGACCCCTGTGAAAGGGTCCGTCGTTCGACCCCCAAAGGGGTCACGACCCACAGGTTGAGAACCGCTGCTCTCAAAACATTTCCTACAAACCCAGTCCTTTTTGTCTGGATCACAGCTTTTTGACCTCTTCTACTTGTATTATTATAAGAAGTGAGTTTTTTATTTTAAAGTTTTTTTTTTCATTGAAGTCACAAAATTTATTTAGAGAGCAATAGAGCCAAAAGGCAGAGTGAAACAAAGGCATTGAATCCACACTTCCTGAGGTTTTGCAGAAAGCCACAAATACAAACCAGGCGAACCAGAAATGTGTGTATTTGCTGTATTTAGGCAGTGGGATACCTTTGCATGCTGAAGACTGCTATGGAAGTAGGAGGGAAAATAGGGGAAAAACTTCACTTTTTTTAGATAAGAATTTATAGGAAACTCTGTTTTGAACGTAATTACTTTCATAAGTTCGCAGGTAGTGATCAAGGAGAAAGTCTATGCAAATCAATTCTGCCATCATCCCCCATAGAATGCAAACACAGTCTTTATTTAAATAAGCAGTTACTTCAAGAGCTCCTTCTTGTTTTGTTTGCTTGTTTTTATTTTTTTGTTTTGTTTCTTTGTTTTCCAGCACAGAGATCTAGGAGCAAAAGATGTTTTGCTATGTACATGACATTTTTAGTTTCTTCCCATTTCGTTCTAAGATGGCCTTTCCCCTGCCCTGGTGAGAAAGGAAAATGTCAGGAGGAAATGTATTCAGGATGGGGACTGTGGAGCTGTGAGGTCTGAATGCAGATGACAGCACTGTGTTACAAGTGGCAGTGCAGCTTTATTTTCATTCAGGTGGTTACTGTCGTATTCATAGCAGAGGTCAAAAGGAGATAGCATTCCATCAAATAAAATAAAAAATAGTATGCAGGGCTCAAGAGAAAAGAAACTGCTCAGTCAGGTGCATGTACATTTATGTGTGGATATGATTAAATTTCTTTTCAAATAACATCGATAGGTGTGATTTTTTTTTTAAGCAGACAATTAACATTCAACCTAAGCAGCAGCTTGCTTGGCCTTGGACGTGGTGTGTTTTATTCCTCCCTAGTTAGCTACGCTACTAGTGACCAGGGATATATTTTTCTACGTATCTGAGAAGTATTTTTACAAGTAATTGAAGACCAACTTAATAAATTAATATAGCAAAAGGTGTAAGGAGGTTAGGGGAGAAAGACTTTATTTTGGTAGATAAAGAAGCCATTAAACACTGGAATTGTCTTTGGCTCTTGGTCACAGAAGGCCTCATGAAAAGAGCAAATCTTAAGAAGGAAATTAAGGCAGAGAGTTTTGCTGAGAGGACAAAACCACAAAAACAATATTCAGATACTTATCTGCAGAGCGTAGCTGCTGGACTGGGATGTGGTAAAATCCCACCTCAAGGTTTTTTTCTGATCGTGCAATTGGATCAAGTAGTCATCCTGTTAGAAATCTATTCACACTGTTGGAGAATTTCTGAGGAAGGACGCCGAGCATTCAGCACTGACATTTTTAAGAATTGATCTGAAAACGAATTGGCAAGAGACTGAGACAAAATCTTTAATAACCTAACCAAAGGCAGCAAATTGTCCCTGAGGCACATCTCATTCTCAAACCCTCTGTGCCCTTCTTAATGAAAGACACACACTTGAAAGGGCTCCATAATGAAGACTAACGATTTAGGAAAACGAGTCGATGCCGTACTCATTAGTTAGTGCAGTGCCTGAACCACGCCACCTGGCCCCAAAGCTAGGCCTTTCACTGCCACATGCATCTCCCAGACTCACTTTTTATAACCCATCACATTTTTAATCTTATCCGGAGCTGTGCTAATTCTTGCATAGTGTGGTTACTTTGTGGCATGAAACTATATTTATTAAAACATTCAGGTGTTTTCATTTCTTCTTACCTTTCTACCTTCTGGTTATGAATAATATTATCAGAAAAGAATACAAAACTTTAATGTTATTGTTTACTTGTTAGTGTCAGCAGCAGGTTCCTTTCTGTATTAATGCTGATGAGGCTGCTACTCTCCAACCCAGGAAGCCTAGAACCTTAGGTTAGTGTTGAAGTATTTACCATGCTCCTGGTACATTGCATGTAAATTACATGTAAGAATGATCAAGCCAAGGAATTGAGCTATACATAATCATTGACAGATTTTTATCTCTTTAATGAATGCTTTGTTATAAGGTTAAATTTAGAGGCTGCTCTTCATGTATGAATGACATCTAGTTACTGTGCAAATGAAGATCCAACATAGCCCATATTCCGTGGTCCAGTTTCTCTTTGTTTTTAAGCTGAACGTGGAGAATAATATTTGGTCTTCATTTACTGCTACAGAAGAGATACTCAGAACACATATATCTGTTTTGTTAACCTCAGAAGCATGGTATAAACTACTTTTCTTCCTGTGTGGAGAGAGCCTGGTCTTAAGCACAGCAGCCTGCCCCTCACTCGGTGCAGCCGTGCTGGGTTTGCCATGTGTGGCGTCTGGACAGTCACGGCAGGTGGATGTGGACGTGGGGGATACAGACAAATCTTTGCTGGGTGGCGGCTCATGAGCCTCAGTACTGCCTCACAGAGTCAGACTGTGGTGATTTTGTGGGAAACATGGAAATGGTGGTACCCTGAAGATTAAGTGTCCCCAGAGATTACTGACTTGGGAACTCATCAAGCATCTACCTCTACGTCTATCTATATTCCCATTGCTCGTCAGGGCTTCATGAAAGCTGTTTCTTTACTCAGAGGCAATATTTGGGGGTGGGAGAGATTTACATGTTTAGATGTGTCTGTAATCCGGGAAGACATGGCTGAAACCAGTATCCACTGAATGGTTCTCAAAAGATATATTTAGCTAAAGTATTTTGAAGAGGCACTTGGTTTGGTTTCAGAAAATGGTAAAAAGCAAAGCTATGTTACTGTGTTTCATAGCCTCTGTCCCTGTAAGCCGTTGTAACTCAGAAATGGAGCACAGCCCCTGGGACGTTCGTGAACCCACTGCAGTCTCCCTTACCTTATTTCTCTCAACAACGGCCACGCACCCCTCGTTTTCTGGCCCCCTTCCACCTTTCCTTTGCTTTGCCTTTTCTTCTCATCTGACTTATTTTGACTAGAATCTATCAAATTAAGAATCTGAGATCCTTCTGTAATTTGCAATATATATAATAGTTCTAAATAGTGACTCAGATAGAAACTTTTTAAAAAGTACCAATTAGAGTTAGGGGGGGGAAATTCTCTGCTATGTTCTTTTCAGTTAGTCATACAAAAAGATGCCCAGCGACAAGAGAATCGGGAACTATTTAAAATGTAGTGAATACTCAACAAATCGTTGATGGAAAAATTTTTTAGAATGAGAAAAGTATCAGAAAATAATTTGAAGTTTGGCAGGAAACCCAGAGCAGCTCTGGAAAGTGTTGTGGTCTCATAGGGGACTAGAAAGTTGAGTCCCCATGGACAGATTCCTCCAGTTGAGTCTTTGTAGAGTTACAGGGACCCTATCCAAGCCAGGTTCAAGCGACACCTAGGTCATGTGAGGGAAGTTCAAGTGGGTACAGGCGGCACGGAGCCATCAGAGCCATCCAGTCCCCCAAAATCAGGAAGTTATAGCTCCTCCCACTTACACCCTTCTTGTAGCTGAGTGTTCAGGAAGCATGATTCCTCCATCTGATAGCCAGTAACTCCAAGTCGGCATCCTTTCAGAATGCAGAGCAAATTTGAACTAAAGCTCTGTCTTCATTTCTCATCTAAACGAGTGAATCCATCAGTCCCCTGGGGCTGTTGCCCACTTTGGGGAATGAAGTCAAGTCTTCAACAGCCAGGTGTGCGCTCCGGGCAGTTAATGCGCTGGGTGTGCTGCACGCGTGCATTTGTGAACAGTGTGTTGACAACAGTTCTCTGATTTCCCCTCCAGCAAACCCGGTATGAAACGTACATCGGCATTCTGAAAGAAGGAGGCAAGAAGCTCCTGGGCAACAACGGCAGTGAGGCCCCAGGACTGAAGAAGTCGCATTCGAGTCCTTCGCTGAACCCAGATTCATCTCCCGTCACTGCCAAAGTCAAGCGCAACGTGTCAGAGCGGAAAGATCACCGACCTGAAACTCCCAGCATTAAGCAAAAAGTTACTTAGAATCTATCTGCGACCAGGAAGGGGCTGGTCATGGAGCAAAATAGAGTTTTTCAAGATCTTTCTGGTAAATCCGTGAATATATTTAAAAAAAAAAAACAATAGTCTGTGACTAAATGGTGCATTAGTAACCTTTTCTATTGTATATTTTTGTTCATTTCTGTACAGATTGTCTCTTTGCTCTTGATTTCTTTGCTTTGACGATTTTTGCCACTTAATAACTAATGCACCTTTTTGTGAGGGGAAGGGGGGTCATGATTTCAGATTGAATTGTGTATCATTTCTCCTTTGGTTTTCTCTTGTTTGCACTCTCTCAGTTGTTTTATGTATTCTCAAACCAACTGTTACACTTTTTTTTTAAGGTGAAAAAAATTGAATCCATTGTGAACCACTTTACTGGACAAGCTTAGTTTAGTCAGTTCCAGCCAGACTTAACATAAACCTTCATATGTGAATTCTTGCCAGTCACAGAGGTGGCATTGAGCACTCACAGAACTTTGCTTCAAAATTCCAGTTCGGGAACCAGGTGCTCCACACTGACGCAGCTGTGCGGGCACCTCAGCACTTGTCTTTGGGGTCTGACCCTGCCGGAAGCAGGGAGAGGGGTGCAGAGATCACGGGACTGGAGAACTTATGAAGCGTGCTGGAGTGTTGAGTACATTTCAGCCAAGCAAGGAAAGAGGAGGTGGGACCTTTTTGCCATTGAAGGGTAAGGAAAGATGACACCAGGTTCATTTTGTTCTCTAAAGAAGCATGACAACGATCAGCTCCTGGGAGCGGCAGCAGGAGGCACGTGTTCACGCTGCAGGAAACTGTTACCTTGCTCCCACGGGGTCTAGACCAGGAATCCAGAACCATCTCTGTTGTCATCACCCTGTCATCCAGGAGTTTAAACATGTGTAGGCAGCTGTTGTGTCCTGGTTGTAAGAATGTCGGGGTCTTAAGCAAAACAAGTAAGAGAGGAACAGGGAGCTGCAGGTTTCCAGCATGGAATCCTGAGTCTTTAAAGTCAACCTGAGAGGAATAAATAGTCTGAATGGACTGTGGTTGGAAAAGTGAGGAATCTGCTGTTTGCGTATACCGAGTAACTTAGTTTATTCTTATCTTAGTCTCTTTGATAGTCACTTCTCTTTGCTCCTACTGAACTTTCTCCTAAGAATAGACTTTATTTTAAATCCTTTCTATCTACTCAAAATAGTTCTATTGACCTTGAAGTCATAAGCTTGTTTCCGTGACGGTCCCTGTGGGATTCAGGGCGATAAAAAGAACATTCTCTTGTATAGGAACAGATAGGAGTGAAAATTGAGCCCACCATGAGTTAGAACTTTTTGATTTTGAAACTTTGTGATCCTTAAAGCTGTAATCTCCACAACTTCAGAACTGGAGGAGTCACTTTGAATGCTCTTTTTCCCTCCCACAGAAAATTACTCTAGTTCTACTCAGTGTATTAGTTAACGGTACTATGACCAAAGAATCCAGGACTCTGCATGCGTAGGATGGTTCCAGGGAGTTAGGGAAAGCCTGCTCTTAAACCATGGCCGTTTCTAGTGGCATTTAATCACATGATTATTTATTCACAATTACTTTCTGCCTATATAAATGTTCATAGTTGATGGTGCCCAGAAAAGAGTAACCCCTCGCTAAGGTTATTGCCGCTTGTTTTGTGATAAGTACTTTGCCACGCCTTTGGAAAACTCACTCTAACCTTCTATCTTGTGTAGATAAAGGCAATGACAACTTATGCTTCAGAACCAAGAAACAAATAGGGTAGTTACCAATAAGGCTCGTAGACCTGATTCATTTCTATAGCTTCTGACTGAGTTCAAGATTCCCACAAGGAAATCGTCTTTCTTCCTAGGATCTGAATAATCGGCCTGCTTGCTTTCTGCCTAGTTCTTTATCCTGAGCCAAGGGGAGAGAGGTACCTAGATCACGTTGTCTCTGAGCTTCGATAACAAAGAAAGACAAAAAATCCCTGACTGGCTTGAATGTGTCTGCCCACAATGTGCGTGTGTCTGTGTACATAGTGTCCCTGTGTGTTCCACTTGTAGTATTTAATAAACAGAACGGTACCTTGCCACCGAGCCTGGCGTTCAGAGCAGTTCTGAATCCTTGGTTAGCACAGAAGGGCATTGCTCCTGTTGTGTGAGTCACTGATGTGTCTCCAGGGGCTTCTGCACATGCTGATAGGAAGGGCACTTTTGAGGCTGCGGTATGCTGTGTTTGCATAGTGTACCTTTAAAAACAGCCACAAGGCTATTTGGTGAGCCAGGGGCAGCCTGCCCTGCCATGATGTTGTCCATCTGTAGGGGATGAGCCATGAACACCTCCCTGAGGCCTCTCAGGTATCTGTCTGTTGTCAGTGCTCCTAGCAGGTCAGGAGTTTATCCTGTAGGAGGAAGCGGCCCCTGGTTTGACGAGATTGTGAGAATCGTGCCCATAGCCAACCACGTTTTCTTCTGCAGTAATTTCTTTCCTATGGTATCTAGTCAGAAGAAATCAAAGACATTCCTTTCACCGCTAACCCAAGCCCACTGCCTAATTCACGGTACAGGGGAGCTCCCCTCCTCTCCTTCCCAAGGTACGCCCCCTTCCCCGCCCTTCCCTCCCATATGACATCATGGAGCCCTGAGTCGCTCTCCACATGGTAAACCATTATTCCTCTTTACATACATGCACTTCATATTAATTTTCAGTCTAGAAAACTCTCTAGTCTTTCATCAAAAGACTCTGTGGTCATGCTGTTGCACACTTGAGCCTAGAAGTGGCCCATGTGTTAAATCTCTGCGTGTTTCAGGGCTGGTTCCTGCCTCGCGTGCTGACTGTTACAGGGCAGTGCCAGGAATTTCTTGTTAGCAATCAAGACTTAGTTACTCGAAGACAGAGTCCTTGTTTTTTTGCCAGGCCATAGATATTATGTGAAGTGCACTTTTTTAAAAGCATCCTATCATTAACTCTTAGCAATGCCTAGTTAAGCCAAGCAATACTTGTGTGCAGTTTAATTCATCTCATTAAAACCAACGTGTGCGAGAGTCCCCTGGTGGAACTGGAGTTCCTGGGTAGAGAGCGGCTGCCCCAAGCCCTCCGTGCTTCTCTGACTGTTAATCCTAACTCAAGGCGGGCACGTTTCCTGGTTAAAAATAATGTGCGGGCATTCATTCTAGAAGAGGAAGGTTGGCTGGCTTGCCAGGGTCTAGCCAGGCTTGGTCTCTTGCGTTTGCATTTCACCTGTGGCCACACCGCAGAACTTCTGAGGCTGGAGAGGAATTGAGACAAGTAGCAGGAAAGGAGGTCCTTTGCGGCCGAAGCACAGTTACGGGGTTTTCTGCTGGCCCTTGCCCGCTGCTCCTCTGTCCTGTGAGGAGCCTGGAAGGTGTTCTTAGGTGAGGCAGGGCCTTCTGTGGCAGGCGCGCACCTCTTCTCTGCCTTTATCCCAAGTCATAGCAACTGGGAGAAAACGGACCTTAAAGAAGTTTCCCCATTGTCCTACTATGAAGACTTCCTTGGATTTGGTTAGTTGTCCTGAAATTTGAATTCCTTTGGCATTTTTCCTTGCAGTCATCAATTAAGCTTTTTAAGCCTGAATTCATAGGGAGTTAACTGGCCTTGTTGATGCAAATCTCTGTTGTTTGGCGCTGGTGACCCTGGCCAGTGTTCAGTGGGTCGTAGTCACCTTCCTTCATCTCAGCAGCGAACAGTCCCTTCGCTCTTCCCGTGGCAGAATTGTTTCCAGGTGTAAGTCAGAACCACAGTGGCATCCTAGGGCTTGTGAAAGTAGAGTCTGGTATGAGTAAGAGTGTGATTTGGGGTTTTAGTAGCATCTAAGTCTGCGACAGAGGAAGATCAGCCCCCTCTGCAGGCAGAGGAGCCTTTGGGCCAGCCTTGCCCCAGAACTCTCTGGCTGTCTCTCCTCCCAACAGGCCACCATCTGCCTCCCCACCAGCCTCTGGCATCTCGCCATCCAGTCATCCCGAGGACCTTAGAGATCAATCGTTCACCACAAAATGCCCCCAGCAGGTGAGAGAGGTGCTCGGTCACTGCCTCTCCTCTCAGCTTCCCTGTCAATGCCTCCCTCCTACCGGAGGGCCCGAGTCCATAGTCATTGCCATTCTCATTTTGTACCTAGAGTATCAAACACAAGCGGGCAGCCCGCTGCTAGGACAGTGCATGCGGGGAGAATGTCTTCATAGGGAGAATGTCGGTAATACTTGAATCTGCATGGCAGCTTGTTGACTTGAATGCAACAGCAAGAAAATATTGCAAGTTACGTAATTGTATATACCGTAGGTTTCCTTCCGTCTCTTTGGCTCGCCCTGTGTGATGTATGTGTGTATCTGTACTATTGCAGGCTTTTGGAAAATATCCATGTAGATAGTATGTCGGGCATCAAAGAAAATGCTTTTCTGTCACCTGCCAATGTTGTATTTGTGGGTATTTATGGCTGTATGTATGTATATGTTATTCATGTGTAGTTGTATATCAGTATATGTTGTATGTACATCCAGTTTATTTTTGTCCTTAATAACCAGTGTGATATGAAAAGCAAGTAAAAACCTCATAGGATTGAGTATATAATGCAGTTATTGAGAACATATATAGTGGTACTGTTTTATTCAACTTAAAGTCAAATGATATTTTGATTAAATTTTTGAAATAATAAGATTTTATGCTAGAAAATTTCATCTTTGAGCTTTGAATCACCAGGGCAAAAAAAAAATGACTCGGAGCTAACTTTGTGAAACTATTTCAGTGTCCTGTGTACAATACCAAGGGGGGGTCGCTCATCATAATTTGAGATTACAGAAAGGGGCGAAGAAACAAAACAAACAAACAAATAAGCCGTCTTAGCAACTTCAGTATTAAGAGCACTTAAACATAATGTCAAACTGACAGTTTGGGGCTTTTTACAAAATGTGATGCTTTAAAGCACGCGTTCTTTATTGTTGTAATTAGTCCAGGAAAATAGAGCTTTCAGGAGAACTAAGTAAGGACCCACCACCTCATGTAGGTGCCTGTGTCTGTTCTGTAGTGGGTCAAACCCTCTCCTCATGCCGCATCCTTACTTCTTCCTTTAGAGTGATAGTACACACGCTGACGTGTATCAGGGCTTCCCAAGATCGGGTACTGTATTCTAGGCTCGCAGCTGCACAACTCGCATCTAGTGTCACAGGTAGAAGAATTTTAGGACAGGCTATGGACCAGGTTAAAACTTTAATATTTTTATACTTAGGTCTCTTTCTGCCTCTCCCCAAAGAAGAGCCACTGGCCTTAGTTGTTTGAGCTACTGCTTATCTGGCAGCGTGTACATAGGAAACTAGAGATTAAATTTTCCTAGCCAGCATGTTTGGTGTATTCCCAGCTGCATCTGAGTGTGTTTGAGTGAGTGGTTGAGGCCTCATGCTCTTGTATCTGATCCTGAATCAGAGAGTTGGAGTGGAGAGTGGAGATCGACCTTCGGCTCCAGGCTGCAGTCGTGTGTTGGTAGTTAAAACTTGAGCTTTTTTTAATTCACTCTACAGTCTCGAATTATTTTTGCAAATCTACCATATTCCTGATTTGTTCTTGATGTGCGGTGACCTGGCTCTGACTGATCAGCAGGGTCTTTGTTCTGCACGAGTGTGTTTCCTTCTAAGAATTATAGTGCTTTGCAGAAATCATACACTAAAGGAGTCACAACAATAAAAAAGCTTCATTTTGGGCCTTAATTAGTTGACATGTTTGGACTTTCAGTATAAAGCCATGTAGGTTAGGAAGCCAAGTAACCTTTGGCATGAATAATAATATCCACTCTGCAGAGAGTGTATGCACATTGATGTTTAATGCCAGTGACATACTTTTTTTAAGCTATAGGAACAAGAGTAATTAGACCAAATTAAAGTTGGGGGTGGGGAGTATGAGCTGGCCACCTTCCCTTTGGGGGTGGACGTGCATGTGGCCAGTCCTCTGCTCTGAGAGATTGGGAACCAGTTTACTGTCCTGTCCAGTGTATAGGGGGCAAGGTTCCCACGTCTGGGCCTCACCTGTGTACGTACGCTTGCACACATGTACACACAGTGACTGTTTTAAGTTCTACAAACTTAAGACACCCCGGGCCAGAGGGTTCTAAAGAGGCGATGGGCAAGGGGGTGGGAGTGGCATCCCAGGAGTGTTTCCCAGGGGCCAGGGGAGAGTCTGTGGCCTAGTGTCTGGCTCTGAGATGCACTACATTTAACCAGTAAGTGAGGGGATACATGCCGCATCCTTCGTGGCGGACCACCCCACTGAGGCTCGCTTGTCATTCCCAAGAAGCTGCTCTCCACATCCCGCAGCAGCCTGGGGCGGTTCCAGAAGGCCTGGTGCACCGGTTTCCCGGGGCGGCATTGCGATTGGCTCTGGAAATGGTTCTAGAAAGAAAGCCACAAAGCACTTACTTGTCCACCTCCCCTCTGCGCTGCCCTGCTGAGGGGAGCGCAGGCTACGGCTTGCTGAACTGCTAAGCACTTTTCATCAGCAACAATGGGAGGGGACTAGCTCATGTTTCCCTTCGCAGGGCAGAGAGCTCAGCTCTCACGAAGAGTGTTATAAAATACGCACCTTAACTTCAATTCCTGAACATGTTCATCGGTGGAGAACATTTCGGAGTTTCACTTACTATTTGCCTGTGAGCCTGCCTTGATCAGCCTGTAGACACAAAGTCCCAGCCACAAAGTTCAGCGAAGAGCAGCAGGGCAGGTCTGAGGCTCCTTGCTCTGGCCCCTGCCCCAGGGCCCACAGAGGGGGTAACGTATTCTCTCCGCAGAGAGGAACGCGCCTGGCCTTGCACTCCACGTGGGCTCCCACTGGGCAGCAAGTGCACCCTGGGTTTCACATGCCGCTTCCCGGCTTTGGGAATCCAGCGTCCTAATGGGCTGACCCTGCTGAGGCAAGATATCAGCTCTGAGAGGGACCGGGGCACTGGGGGCCGGGGGCGGGGGGGGGGGGGAGGGGAAGGGGGCGGAGGATGTGACAATGGTACAATAATTCTCTGGCTGAAGCCACGACACAAGCTGGCACACTGAGCTCTAGCCAAGGATGGGTGATATCTTTGCTTTTGCACCCAGATTTCTGGAAATGCAAAACGTTTCATTTCTCGGGGAAGGGTCAAGGCACACTAAGCTGACTGCCGTCTGCTCAGTCCCAGGGGAGAGCTGTGGGGTGAAGGCCTAGACGCCTCCCTGCATTCTCTTCTACCTCACGTTTCAGGAGCCGTTTCTAGAACAGAAATTATGCAAGTGGAGAACCGATGCTGTCAGCCTTGATTACCGCAGGCCGGGCAGGGGGAGGCCGTTTGTGTCTTTAATAGTGTGTGTACCTAAGAAAGCAAGCTTTTAACTTGCCAGCCTATTAACTGGATTCCATTCCCTGTGGCTCAGGCTAATGGGCAGTAATGGGCAGTGTGGAACATTCCTTTACCTTCCAAGTTTTCTCCACCCACCATTTCAGTCCCATCGCAGTGCTGGTGCCATAGTCCCTGCAGATTGTGAAAGTGATCAGTGACAAGTAGCAGCCACTCCTTGTTAGTGGCCAGACCGTCAGCATTAGCCGACGGGTGAGCTCACGGTACCGAGTCATGTCCTGGAAGCCTGTTCCTCGTCGCCACCCACCAGACGGAAGAAACGCATCTCTCAGAAAATGAGGGCATTTGGGGTGGTCACCTTGGGAACGGAGCAGTAATTTATGTGGATATTGTTAAAGTGTTTAAAGAATATTTTAAAAATTAAGTTTACATTTTACAATTGCTTTATTTTTATTAAAATAGTTGTATATAAATATTACATTTCACTGTTGTTGAAGTAAACCTAAACCATGTAGACAAGTGAGTCCCTGCCGTGTATAGAAGCCGTGATATATATATAGTACATTTCTCTATTGTGTAAATGTTCATGAATAGAGCTGTTCCTGTGTTTTTATAAGTTGGGGCTAATTTGTTGTTTTACAACAACAAAATTTATTGCATTTAAATGGTTTTTATGTAATAGAAATCATGCGAAATAGTGAAGGATTTAAAGTATGTATATGATATATGTAAATGTACAAACTTTAGCAAGAAATAAATACATCGGATTTCAATCATTTTCGAGAATGTTTTCATTTGCTTATTTTAATCACCTAAAATAATACCTTTAAAATTCAAAACAAGCACCACAACACACCCTCTCTTGCATAAAAGAACAGCAGCAGCCCCACCATGAGAGATTTGGCCAGAGTAAGTGAGGAAGGTGGTGTGAAAGCCAAGTTGTTAATGGACTCACCTGTTTCTTTTAAAACATATTTTTATTGATTTCAGATAGAGGAAGGGAGAGGGAGAGTTAGAAACATCATTGATGAGAGAGAATCATCGACCGGCTGCCTCCTGCATGCCACCCCACACTGGATATGGTGCCTGCAACCCGGGCATGTGCCCTGACCTGGAATCGAACCATGACCTCCTGGTGCATAAGTCAGTACTCAGCCACTGAGCACACTGGCCAGGCCTGACGCACCTCTATGAACTTCATGAAAATTTGTGTTTACGAGGATGTTGGTGAGACTGAAAAAGCCTGCTGTCCCCTGGGGGCGGGGGGGGGCGGTCTTGAGCAGGGGAGGAACAAAACTTTTTGAAGTAATTTCAAGAATTCATCTGCATTCCCTTGTACTCCTAATTCTTCTCACCAAGGCACAGGGACCAGAGGGTCCTTCTTGCCCGCAAATGCTAATCACTGAGGGATGGCGCCTGTGCATACATATTCTCATAACCACACTTTACAGGAAAAGTAACATCTGTGGACTTGGAAAATGGAACCAAAAAATTCTATCCTGGTCACTTCCCTTCTGAATATTGAGCATTCCATGTTTGGGGGTTTGGACTTTCTGAAGCAAGGTCGCTGGTTACATCCTCCTAAACTGAATGAAACAGCTGCCTGGGAGAGACCAAAACTGCCATGATGTGTAATTTCAAAGAAAAATGGCTTGGGGCAGGGTGGGTCCTTTGGCACCCCCTTGGCTCCCACAGAAGTTCCCTATTTGGAATGTGAATCTCAAAGACGAATCCTCTTATATAAATACTGAATCATTTTACACCTGAAACTAATGTTATATGTCAATTATATTGCAATTTTTTAAAAGATCGAAAAACAAAAACATGAATCTTCATTGTCCAGTTGTCTGTCCTCTGGAGCCAGGAGGACTGACAACTGGACAATGTGTATCTCATCCTATTGTTTGTTACACATTTGATAATATTAGAACCAAAGGATCTATACAGGTCATTTTTTATTGATTTTTTTTTTTTTTTTTAGAGCGAGAGAGAAACATCGATTTGTTGTTCTGCTTATTTATGCATTCATTAGTTGATTCTTGCCTTGACTGGGAATCGAACCCACAGTGTTGGAGTATTGGAACACAGCTCTAACCAACTGAACTACCCCCCAGGGCATATAAATTGTTTTTAAAAGATGAACACTCATGAGAGGAAACCCAGAGCAAATTAAGATATAATGAAAAAACTAGCAACTCTTAACTAATGTGTCCTCTGTAGATTAATCTGCCCCACAGTACTCTTAAGACTTGCCATTGAGACTGATTAGTGACTGTTTTTATTGGGGAAAAAAAAACACGTAGGCAGCAGGAAATACTGAAGACGAAGATAGCAGAGGAGGGAGTGAGTTAGGATGCTGTAGACCGGTGAGCTCATTGTAACTCTGGGCACCACTTTAGAGTGAATAATAAAGGGAGGCAGCAATTATTGCAACTCAGCCTGGGTTCCCAAGAACAAATCATTCCAGACTACATACATTCTTTCCCAATTTTGTAAGATTAGGTAATTAGAAAAATGCAGTAGGCAGAATGTGTGAGCCACGGCAAAGAATTTAACCTGACCTGGAATGAAGTAAGCCTGGCTCCATGGAGCGGTTCGACCTGGACATTCGTGCAGTCGTGAGTGCGCAAACACTGGAAGGATGCTAATGTCAGGATGCACAAGGACCTGGAGGAGCACTTCCTGTCCCAATGCAGAGCTTGCCTTTTGGCCCCATCTGTTCCACGTTTTCATTAATAACGTGACGGAAGCTGCAAAAGATGGGTTTGTTAAAGATGTATGTTCTAAAGCTGAGAAAGAACGGTGATACTAAATGACAGAATCAGGATTCAAAAAAAAATCTCATCAGCAGAGAAAGGGCAACGTAACAATCGGAAATGAAAGCATGGACAATTGTCACACTTCACTTATGCAGCAAACAGTGACCACGGTCAGTGGAGGACCGTGTGTTGCACGGTTCAGCAAGCACGCGGGAACGAAGGCTCCAGCTAATCCACAGAGAGCGCGCTTACTAGTGAGCAGAGCGAGCAGCCACCCACGCGTGGGTCCATCGGGGCGCGCGCTCTCTGTCCCGCCAGGAACCGCCCAGACAAGCAAGGGCAGTGGCAGGGCCCTACGCTAGTGAGACTTCACCTGCGCAAATGGCCTTGAGATTTGGGGTGCAAAACCCGGGAGTATGCAAGAGCAGCAGCCAGGGTGGCAAAAACAGGTGAGTGATGCAATGAGGGGACCACGGGCAATATGTGAAAGGGCGGGACGGTTCACCCAGGACAGAAGGAGAGAAGGCCGGCTTTAAATGTGCGCATGCGTCTATGAGGGAGGGCGCTGAGAAGGCTGTAGCCACCCAAGGGGGAGAGCCCAGTGAAAGGAACACGACAGCCCAGCAGGAGGGAGAGCCTTCACTCAAAGCTGGCGCCGTGGAGCGGGGCGGGCTGCAGTATTGAGGAACAAGGGAATCCTCAAGGGGGTAGTGGGACTGCAATAACGTTGATAGTCTTCTTTGAAGTATCTACGGAGCCCTGAAGTGCCTGGCAGTTTGCTAGCCACGTAGCACGGTCCTCTCGTCCAGTCTTTAGGATGTAGCACTACCACTCTCCCGTCTGCAGCGAGCAACAGCCGGTGGGGGCTCAGGGCTGCCTGTGCGCAGGGCCGAGACCATCTGCCTGAGGCGGCCTCTCCATGGGTGCTGGCCTCAGCCTTCGTTTCCCCTTTGTGCTGTGCCTCCAATGGGCTCTTTCTCTATGCTCTTATAACGCCGTTATGGACTGACTGTTCATGCCCCCCCCCCCCAAATTCACATGTGGAAATGTAACCCCCAGTGTGACCGGGGGCTTCTGGAGGAGGCGGATTAAGGCAGGAGCGGGGAGCCCGCAGGAGGGTGCTCCTGAGAAGCAGAGGCCAGACCTTCCTCCGCGTGAGGACACAGCGAGAGGCCGGCGGGCGGTGGCCGGGAAGAAGGGTCTCGCCGCAGCCCAACCTCCTTGTTGGACTTGCAGCCTCCAGACCTGAGAGCGAAGCGTCTGGCGTGTCGAGGCGCTCAGCCGTGGTCCGTGGTTACAGTAGCAGCCTGAGCGAACTCTCTGCGCAGCACCCAGGTACCTACTCACTCCACGCTGGCCAGCGGGGTGGGGGTTCGGGGGGTCTCTGTCCTGAGCCTCTGTGTTGGGCAGCCAGTGTGTCGGGGTGTCAGTGCCCCATCCCTTCCCTAGCTGACCCTATCAACAGGCGTGTGAGCTGCAGGCCACCTACGCTCAGATTTCTTTCAATCGTCAGCCCGGCCCACCGGGGGATTCACAACCAAAGGTTCCACTCACTGCGGGTTGAAAACAGGAGCTGGGAACGTGAAACTGCTATTCTCCACCTGGTTGGTTGAATCTGCGGATGTAAAACCCAGGGACTCGGAGGCCGACTGTAAAGTTACCGGTGAGTCAAACGTTGTACCTGGATTTTCTGCTGCACAGGGTCCACGCCCTGACCCCCGCGTGGTTCGAGGGCCACGATGTTCCTGACCGGGCTCGAGGGTGAGTAATCCTTTCCTGCTCCCTTTCCCGGGTGGAACAGGTTTCTACCAGGGCAGTCGAGTCGGGGACAGTGTTTGTTGCTTTTCCTCACAGCGGCTTGTGGCTTTTGTCTCATGGGGACAGGATCTGGGGTTTGTGCCTTTCCTGTAGCCACCGCTCTTTTCCTTCCCGGGGACTTTCTGGGACTTGCCTAGTGTCATGTGAGGGCCCAGGGCGGTCCAGGGAGAACGCCTGCAGTTGGGTGCAGACACCTCTGAGGTCTGCAGCCCCGGGTGTCTGTATTCTCCCTACACTCCGCCTTTACCAATTAATTCATTCACCTGGGCGAGCAAGGCCGCAGCTCCCGTCTCTCCTTGAAGTCTGTACGTGGATTGCAGGTCAGGTGGTTGTCCTGCAACCTCAGGACTCTGGTGGGTTCAAGAAAAGTTGTGAACTTGCTGATTATCAGACTTTTCTTATTGCAATGTTGGGAGCTGTGCTCTTTTCAACTTTCTACATCCCAAGCAGAAGCCAGAAACTGATGTGTTTGTGACAAACCAAGCGACTGATTTGTGAATGACAATTTCATACCCAAATCTCCTTCTCCTGTTCTTTTGCTGAACTGTATTATTTTTATCAATAATTGTCCTGGCAAAACATTGGGGCATGAGGGCATGTATGGGAGTTGGGGGGGGGGGGGGGGGGCAATGGTAAGATATGTACACATAAAATACCTTAATAAAAAAAATAATAATAATTGTCCTGGGTTTTCCAAGTGTGTTACCATTTAATCCACAAACAGACTTCCCCAATTTTTAATGCTTCTAATTGTTTTCTCTTGCCTTATTACACAGGTTAATACCTATGGTTGCCAGATTGGGCAAATAAAAAGAGAGGATGCCCCATTAAATTTGAATTTTAGGTAACATAATTTTTTAGTATCTATCCCATGCAATATTTGGGGCAAATTTCACCGGTATCTTGTATTTTTATCTGACAACTCTACTCGTACTGTTGGCAGTAGTATTAGGCACCAGGTGTTAGACCAGTGGCGTGAGAACGGACTTTCAGCAACCTCGGTACTTGAGTTTGACTAAAAAAGAATTCAGAGCCAATACTCAAACTATGAGAATTTATTTAGAAAGTCACAGAGGGAAAGGGGAAGGGGAAAGGTGAAGGCTTGCTCCTGGGAGGGAGAGCCACCTGGGTCCTCCGTCTTGAGGGTATGTACCTGGAGGTGTCAGGTGAGGATCCCATAGAACTTCCATCAGCTTTCCAAGTGTGTCCTTTTAGGGTCATAGACTCTATGGACTGGTCTATGCCCTTCGTCCGGATATCAGCCATAGCACCACTTGTCTGGTTTTTGCTGCTTTTCTGGGCCTGGAGCTAAAACGCAACTGAGGCCTACATGTTATCCCTAGGGGTTAATGCTTAAGGGCGTGGTCAGGCCAGGGCCCCCATGGGAGTCACAGGAGGCCACTCTTTGACCCCTTGTTCCTCCTCTAAGGGGATCTACCACATGACTAGTGACATGCCAGGGAAGGAAAAGTCAGGAGAGGGATCAAACTACATGACCATGGATATGCTGGGAGAGGAAAGGTTACCCTGGGGACAAGGTCCTTGTTATCCCAGTTTTGTCCAAAGCTAGTAGCTTTCCGCCCTGGTGACCTTCTGTACCTGGCCTATTGTCCTGCTCTGCTCATGTCTGTCTGACTGCCTACCATAGTACCTTCAAGACAACATTACACAGTAATGAAAACTGTGAGCATTCTTGACTTTCCCCCCACCTTAGCTGGAATGCCTCCAATATTTTCACACTCATTTAGGTGCTGATTTTAACACTGATGTATGCTTTTTCTATTATGTTAAAGAAGTTTCTGCAATTCCTTTTTATTAAGTGTTTATCAGCAAGAGCTGTTAAGTTTTGTTGAAGCCTTTTATACATCCATGGAGATAATCATATGATTGTTCTTCTTAGTTTTATTTACATGGTGTATTATGTAAACAGATTTTCTAATTATTAATCATTTTATATTTCCAGGTCAAACCTAGGTAAGTAACCCACTTAGTCATGATTCATTATTTTAAAATATGCTGCTAGATCCTATTTGCTAACGTTTTGGGGATTTTTGCATAAATATTCATAAGTAAAATTGGTCTGAATCTCTTTGTGTTTATTAGTGTTACCTTTGTTTCATAAGAAGTGCTCTTTTCCTACATTTTAGAATATTAGAATTATCTGGACTCTAAAAAATTTCTTATAAAACTATCTGGTTCAGTACTTCTTTGTGAAATTGATCTTCAATAAATGCCTCTGTTTCTTTAATGGAAATTGTTCTAATATGGTATTGCAAGTCCGCAGGGATCAATTTTGTTAAATTGCATTTTCCTAGGAAATTATATTTTCCAATTGCATTTAAAATTTTATTTGCACAAAGTTATACAAAAATAAGCTCTTATGGTTGTTTTTAATATCCTGTATTTTGATGGCTATTTTCCCCTTGACATTATTTATTTTGTATACTTGTGCTTTTTCTCAATTTTTCCTTGATTAGGTTAGATACTGGTTTGTATATTTCTGCACTTTTTTCAAAGTATTTTATGTCTTTATATTTGTTTTTCTATTTACTTCTGCTTAAGTTTTATTATTTTCATCTGCTTCCTTTTTATTAGTAGCTTTTTGAATTGGGAATCTAATTTATTTTATTCTCAAGTACTACTATTATTTAGTATGTATATAATGTTATGAATTTTTCCTCTGATTTTAATTGTGAAATTTGGTGATGTTTAATGTTTTCATTATCATCATTTAAAACATTTTTGCAATTAAGATTGTCATTTCTGGTCTAACCCAACCCTTATTTGTTAGAGACATTTTTAATTTCCAGATTGAATGGGCCTGTTAAGCGTTTGTTAAATATTTGTTATTAGTGTCTAATTTGATTGCGTTGTGATCAAAGAATGCTGTTCATATTTCATCTAGTTCATTATTGTTGAAGTTCCTGTGCAACAACACATTGTGGACTATTTTCATGGATGTTCCGTGTATTCCTTAGAAGAAAGCGTGTTCCGTATGTCAGGATATGAAGTTTGAGATCTATGCATACATGCTACCTTATTGACTGTGCCTTGTTTTGTTTTGTTTTAGGTCTTCTAAATTTTTAGATATTTTCCACTCATGTCTGTCTTGGACTGTGAGTAGCATATTAAAATCTCCTATTATTTGTGTGTTTTTCTTAGTTATTAGTGTAGTTCCTCCCCTGTGAGCATGATTGCTATTTTATTGGTATATTGGCATTGATAACCATTAAATCTTCATTGTGAAGTTGAACATTAGCATTTTAAAGTACTTAATAATCTCCCCCTGAACCCTACTGTTTGCTAAAGAGATCACAACCCTTTATTTTATGGTTTACATTTGCCTGCTATGACTTTGCCTTGACCTTCATTTCTCACCTTTCCATGTCACTTTGTCCGGGGTATGTCACTTGTGTGCACCATAGAACTGGGTTTGCTTTGTGAACCACTCTGAAAACATTTTTCTTTTAATAAGGGAGTCAGTTCCATTTATATTAATTGATGCGGCTGATATCTTTGGTCTCAAATCTGTCATATTTAAGTTATATTTACTGTGTGCATGGTGCTATATATTTACTGTGTTTCAATCTGATCTGATTCTTCGATCCTTTTTACATTATTTTTTAGTTGTCTTTTAAATTGAGTAAAATTCACTTAACATAAAATGAACCATGTTAAAGGGAACAATTGAATGGCATTTAGTGCATTTAAAATGTGCAGCCACCTCCTCTGCCTCCTCCCCCAAATTCCGTCACTCTAAAAGGGAATCCTGGACCCACTTAAGAGTTGCTCTACCCCATTTCCTGGAAACCACCACTTTGCATTCTGTTTCTATGGGTTTTAAGTTGCTTTGTGTGTGGTTTCTGGAGGATGTGCAGATATATTCTAATTTAGATACTGTCATTTTCCCATGAGAACTGGGAAGTCTCTGTATCTCTGATCCTTTTTCTTAAAACAAGAATGTCCAGAGGTA
Organism: Plecotus auritus; assembly: GCF_963455305.1. NCBI lineage: Eukaryota > Metazoa > Chordata > Mammalia > Chiroptera > Vespertilionidae > Plecotus > Plecotus auritus. Next base: position 30,013,535 of record NC_137772.1, read on the forward strand.
CCCAGTGTCATTTTCAGGATCAGATGAAGTACATGGCACATATTAAGTGATTGGCAAATTTTTGTGGTTATTATTGGTGGTGGTGGTGGTGGTGGTGGTGGTGGTGGTGTTCTGACTTACATGGTGAGTCTCCCCACATTGGATGCTTTCACAGGATCCTCCGTGTCAGGAATCCGAGGGAGGGAGACGCTGTTTTAGTTCTAAATTCCCTCTTAGGCGCACGTGTGCCAGCCCTGTTTTCCTGCCGAGTTCACTGTGCGTTTGACTTTGACTCACATCTGAAGTCCAAGGAGTCACTTTGACTATTTCTAGAAGTAATTTTTTATATTCTGATATTTTCCCACTGAGGATAAATGCTTCTTCAAAGCAATTAATCATAAGAGCAGATGGAGTGGAAATGGATACAAAAGCCTGTGGTCCCGGCTGAGACGGCAGCTCTGCCTCTCACTCCTCAGCTGCTCCCACGTGGTCCCTGTGCCATTTGGTATTTTACAGGATGCACTTTCCCAAAATGAGCTGTTTCTCCTCTCTTCTAGTTTACATTTTTCTTCTCTCCTTCCTTTCTTTATTAATATACTAGTGGCCCGGTGCACGAAATTCATGCACGGGGGGCTGGGGGGGCTGTTCCTCAGCCCGGCCTGCACCCTCTCCAATCTGGGACCCCTTGAAGGATGTCCTACTGCCAGTTTACAGGGATTGGGCCTAAACTGGCTATCAGACATCCCTCTCACAATCCGGGACTGCCGGCTCCAGCCGCTCACCTGCTTGCCTGCCTGCCAGATTGCCCCTAACCACTCTGCCTGCTGGCCTGCTTGCCCCCAACTGCCCCCTGCCGCCAGCCTGCTCGCCCCTAAATGCCCCCCCCGCCAGCCTGATCACCCCCAATTGCCCTCCGTGCCAGCCTGCTCACCCCCAACTGTCCCCCCTGCTGGCCTGCTCACCTCCACCTTCCCTCCCCACTGGCCTGCTCACCCCCACTGCCCCTGCTGGCCTGCTCACTCCAAACTGCCCCCCCCCCCGCTGTCCTGATTACCTCCAACTGACCCCCACTGACAGCCTGCTCACCCCCAAATGGCCCCCCTGCTGGTCTGCTTACCCCCAATGGGTCCCAGCCCCTCCTTTTTTTCTTTTTCTTTTTTTTTTTTTCAGCACCTCCTTGAGCGGAGTCCAGGGCCTGCTGGAAGCAAGTATCTAGGATTTATTTATCTTCTATAATTGAAACTTTGTAGCCTTGAGCGGAGGCCAGGGCCAGCCAGGGCGGGTGGGAAGCTTGGCTTCCTCCATTGCTGGGGCAACCCAAGCCTCCTGCTTGCTCCAGCTCCATGGCCACCGTCATTTTTGTTGGGATTTATTTATCTTCTATAATTGAAACTTTGTAGCCTTGAGCAGAGGCCAGGGCCAGCCAGGAAGCTTGGCTTCCTCCATCACTGGGGCAACCCAAGCCTCCTGCTTGCTCCAGCTCCATGGCCAGCCGCCATCATGGTTGGGTTAATTTGCATACTCGCTCCTCATTGGCTGGTGGGCGTGGTTTGTGGGTGTAGCAGAGTGATGGTTAATTTGCATGTTTCTCTTTTATTACTGTAGATTTTTATTTATTTCAAAGAGGAAAGGAGAGAGAGCGAGAGATAGAAATATCAATGATGAGAATCATTAATTGGCTGCCTCATGCACATCCCACACTAGGGATCGAGCCCAAAACCCAGTTATGTGCCCTGACTGGGAATCAAGCCACGACCTCCCTCTTGGTCCATAGGTCACCACTGAGCCACACCAGCTGGGCTCTTCTCCCTTTTCTTGATGCCTCATCCAGTTCTTGCTCTCTCTCTCTCTCCCCATTGTTACCCTCGGCCCTATCTTGTGCCTCCCCCACAAACAGGTGATGGCTCCACAGTGTGTCACTTGAGTGGATAGCTCATATTGAGAACATCTCTCCTCCCAGATTGGAGTTAACATCCACCCTCTCTTTCAGATTCCACTTTTTCCCCAGCTGCCTGTACTAACTAAACCACCATGGCCTCTGGTGCAGACTGTATAGCATGTAATACATTCTGGCTAAAGGACTCGCTGGGAAACGGTTGCCCTTGGACCTTCCGCCTTCAATGAATAATATTGGTTCTGATATCACCCCTCAGGCAGTGACATAAACTATGCCAGGGGCAACTGTGGCAGCACAGAAATAAAGAAGACACAATTATGATTGCTCAGGAATCCATGGAAATCATTCCAGTCCAGCTGCCTGACTTTAGGACAGAAACTGTCCTCTGCATCCCCTTTCTCCCAGTATTCAGGGAGTGCCTTGCTTGCATGGAGTTCTTGGGCAGCGTGGTAGGCTGAATAATGGCCCCATGGATATCAGGTCCTGATTCCTGGAACCTATGAGTGCCACCTTCTATGGCCAAAGGGCCTTGGCAAGTGTGACTAAGTTTGAGGCCTGGAGGTGGGAGATTCCACTGGAATAGCTGATGGATACCTAGGAATCACAGGGATCTGGGAGTGAGGCAGGAGGTCAGAGAGGAAGTAGGAGCTGTGTCTACAGAACCAACAGGGTTGGAGTGATAGGAGGAAGGGGTCACAGGCCAAGGAATGCAAGCAGCCTTCAGAAGCTGGGAAAGGCAAGGAGACAGATGTCCTCCAAGGGACTCTGGAAGGAACTAGCCCTGCCAATACCTTCCCTCTAACTCATTGAAACTGATTTGGGACTACTGGCTTCCAGAAATGTAAGCGGATACATTTGTGTTGTTTTAAGCTACTAAATTTTTGGTAATTCCTTACTGCAGCAATAAGAAACTAATGCAGGCAATGTTAGCTACCTCTTTAGCAAATTTACTCTGCCCTTAGCATTTAACTTCAGCAGAGTTAAGGGACTCTTCCACATTCACAGGAATGATTATAGACAATGTGTTGATAAGAACTAGCATGACTGTATATCAATTAACTTTGGATGCATAACAAATAACCCAGAACTTCACGCTTTAAAACAATGGATATTTCTTTAGTGAATAATTCTCTAGATCATAAATTTCAGCTAGGCTCTCCTGGGTGTTTTCTTCTGATGGTGAATGAGTTCATCCATGCATCTGTAGCCAGTTGCAGGTCATCTGGGGGCTGGCTGTCCTGGGGGGATCTCGGTTTGTAGGACCTGTTTCTGCTGCTCCTTCAGCAGGCTCACTTAGACATGTTCTCGTGGCAGAGAAATGGTGAAAATGTGCAAAGTTTACTGAGGCCAAGGCTTGGAACTGGAACATCACTTCCATTGCGTTGTATTGGCAAAGCCAAGTGGTAAGATGAGTCCAGATTCAAAGACTGGAAGAGTCCACGTTAATCGAGAAGCTGAAAAGCCATATGGGAAAGGATGTTGGTATGGAGGAATGGTTGTTTTACAGTGTTCCCCATTATATAATTTATGGAGCAATTTTGAGACTGAAAGTGAATGCTTTTAAAAATTACATCAAGACAGCAGATATAAATGAGGACTGTCTAGGCATTAGGGTATCAGGGCCCACGTCTCCTCACTCAAAGCCCAAGGCTCTGTTACTTCCCCACATGGCATTCTGAGGCTGCTTATTGCTTATGATGCCTGGAGGAAGCCACAGAAACTTGAGGAGGGCAGACCTCAAATGTGAGTCTAAGCCAAAGATGAGCATGAATGATATTCCTGGTGTCCAGGTAAATAGCCATCAAGAATATGTTTTCCCATTTCTCTCTATAACCCAAGTGTCTTCTTTAAAAATCTTCCCTGGAACCTCTTGCACATCTGAATGGTGATCGAAGCGTCATTATCCATAAAGGTAGTTGAGGCTCTGTTTGGTGTGTGTGTGTGTGTGTGTGTGTGTGTGTGTGTGTGTGTGTGTGTTTAATGTGAACATACATTTAATAAATATAAAAATGAAATAAAAATAATTCCTAGAGTTCCCAACAGAGGCTTTTCATGGAAGCACATATGGGTCAAGCTCAGCTCTGCCACTTGAAACCTTGTCACAGATTTCTGTTGTCCTGAGCCGTGGGGAACCTGGCCTCCTTTTCTAATTCTGCCAAAATCTTCCAAAAGCTTATTTCAAAAGCTTATTCAATGGCTTGATTTATAAAAAGCTCTATTTTCTTTTAAGTAATATAGTATTTTTGAAACAGAGAATTTCTCCGTCAACTTTGGAAATGTCTGTGCCGTTGCTTGAAGCCAGGAGCCGGAGCGCTGGGAACTCGTCTGAAACCTGGAATCTAATGTACGTGTGATGCTTCTGAATAACCTCGCAGCAGGCAGCCCGCTCTCAGGAGGTGGTTCGGCTGGTAGCAGTTGTTTTGTCTGATTCCTCCACCTCCATCTTAACTTTTCTAGATCGGATTTCTGGGGAGCACCAGTTTCCCTCTTGGTTAGGTCCAGAGGCCCCTGCTTGGCTTTGCAGCCTCAAAGCCAGGCCCTTACCTGCTTGTCCAGCCTCATCTTGTGGCTCTGGGACAGGTCATCTGCCAGCCCATCAGGCTGATTCTCTAGGATTCCCCTGCATGTGCCGTTCCTGAGATATAGTACCTCTCCTCCCTCCTCTGTCGGTGGAAAGCAGAGAGAAACACAGAAGAAAATGACAAAGGTGACCACGGCCAAATCATCGCTGGGTGGGATGGGGCTGGGCAGTGTGTCTCTTTACACACAAATTCCTATTGTCCCCTTTCAAAGCAGGGGGGCACACTTAGCAGTAAGGGAGGACCTCAGCTTTGCCCAACCCTCCTCTCTAAGGTTGTACATAAGGCTGGGCCTCTCCTTACTCGTGTCTGTGGCTCATCAGCTCCCCTCCTTATCCTCTACTACACCGTTTCTCCTGCCAAATTATAAGCATTCATCAAATGTGTATTTTTGCAGCCCTTAAAGCAGGGGTGGGGAACCTTTTTTCTGCCAAGGGCCATTTGGATATTTACGTCATTTGTGGCCCATACAAAATTATCAACTTAAAAATTAGCCTGCTTTATTTGGTCAGAGATTTAGTTAACTCACCCCTAATGCTTGGGCAGGGCCAGCCCAAATGATTTCTCGAGCCTTATATGGCCCACAGGCTGGACGTTCCCCACCACCTTAAAGTATAATCTGCATACAAAACAACATCATAAACATACAAGTCAGTGAATTTTTATGAACAGAACCCACCCATATAACCAACACCCAGATTGAGAGAGAGAATATTACTGGTATCCCAGAAGCCCCTCGTATTTCCTTCCTTTGCTATTCCCACCTCCAAAAGGAACTACTCTCCTGATTCCTAATGTGATAGGTTAGCTTTGTCTTTTTCGCACTTTATAATGGGAAATCAATATTTGCTCATCAGTGTCTGGATTCTTTTACTCAGTATTAATTTATGTGACTCAGTCATGTTGCTGTGTGCAGTTGTAGATTGTTTATTCTTTTTGCCTTCTAATAGTCCTTTGTATAAACACTACAAGGTCTTTATTCTTTTTTCTGTTAATGGGCGTTTCCGGTTTGGGACTATTATAATTAATGCTGCTCTAAGCATTCTAATACATGCTTTTGGTGAATATATGCATTTCTGAAGGGTATATGCCTGGGAGTGGTATTTCTGGGTCATTTGGTCTGGGTTTGTTCGGTTTTAGTAGAAACTGCCACTGGTTTTCTAGGGTGGTTGTACCAACTACAATTATGCTCTCACTAGTGGCCCAGTGCACGAATTCATGCACATTGAAAGGAAATTAATTAGAAGAAATATTTTAATATCTCTATTTGCCCTTTCTCTATAATAGAAGTGTCAGAGATGAAAGAAAACTAGTAGAGTGTACATGAAAATAATATGTAAATTGATTAATAAATAAACAATAACAACATGACATAACAATGAATATTTTCCATGAAATTTTTACTGTCAGAATCTTCATTAATCATTAATTTTTTTAAATATGCTTGGTATTCTGGAAAATTTATATCATTGCACAAACTTTGCCTTTGCTACAACATTGAGTACATTTTCCATCAGATGGTTTTTCATCGGAGAAATTTAGAGATAGGCAACATTGACATGTAACAGTCATTCCACCACAACTGTGTTTGATAATTGCATCCTCATTTACCTCATTTTCACTATGAAGACAGTTTCTACCATTATTGGTAGTACTTGTCAAGGACTGTCCTTCAGACATATTCTGTTGATAATGTTGCTTTCTTTCAGTCTCAGAGGTATGTTGTGCCAATAGTTGGTCTTCAGATACATTCTGTCAACAATGACGGCTTCTTTCGACTTCAGAGGTACATTGTGGCAATAGTTGGTCTTCAGACATATTCTGTTGACAATTTCAGCTTCAGAATGTCAACAAAAATGTGATGTCATTACCTGGCACCCACAGCCACCGTTTCCGGGCAGGGCTGGGTTTGGGCCACATTTGGCGCCATGGGGTCTCAGCAGCATTGGCTGTGATTTGGTGGGCTGTTGCTCTGGGGTGGCGGCAGGGCCTGTGTCCCACTTGGGGGAAGCCGAGTGTTGCTTTGTGGGTGCCAGGTTTGCAGTACCGTTTCTCTGTAAATGGCCAGTGCGCATCACGGCAGCTCCTGTGTTGAGCATCTGCCCCCTGGTGGTCAATGTGCAACATAGCCACCGGTTGGGTGGACACTTAGCATATTAGCCTTTTATATATATAGATAGGCCTGAGAGAGTTCTGTTTCCACTACATCCTCATTTTCTATCAGATTATTTTTAACTCTTCTGCTAGGTGTGTAGTGGTATGACATTGCAGTGTGAATTTTCATTTCCTTGTTTACCAATGGGGTTTAAAGGATTGAGGTTTATAAGCCCACACCCCAGTGTTTTCAAGGGTCCCATGGGACCCTGGTCTGCCATGGCCTGGCACTTGCCTGTGGTCTGTTGTGTTGGGGGCAGCCTCATGGGAGTAGAGGGGCTGGTCAGCCAGGCTTGGGCTATGGTTGGGAGGAAACCCATACCCACCCCACCTCTAGGAACCTAGCCCACTTCAGACAACCTTTGCATCTTAAAATTCCTTCATGGTGGGCCACCATCCTATGGCAAGGACCCATCCTATGCCCACGGACGCCCAAAGGCGAGAGATTCAGAGAGATTCTGGCTGCCACAGTGTGGTTCCCCTCTCACGTTTCTTGTCCTAGAGAGCTGTGTGGGCTAGACAGAACCAACTCCTAACAAACAATTACAAGTGTCACATTGCTCCCTCTCTGGACACATACAAGTTATCACTTGACTTTCATCCACAAGACTTTCCTCTCAAGTGGCCTCCGATAAGTTCCCTCACATTCCTCCTCATCTTGCAGAGGAGAAATGGCTCCAGGTAGCTCCTTCAATAGCCCCATGAAGCAGGTGCTATTACCATAAGTACCTGACAGACAGATCTTCACTGGAGTAATTGCTATATTACAAGGCTGCCATTGCTCAGAACTGAGTTGCAATCCTCCTTTGAAGATCAATGAACAAATTGGATCATTGTTTTTGCAAGAAAAACTCGAAGCACTGAGATTGTTTTTCTTGGATGGGCCAAGAAAGGGTTTCCTTTCCACCCTCCTCTCCCTACCCCCACCAACCTCCACATCCTCATTTTCCAAGAAGATTGCTCTAGAGTGGGACTCTCAGTTGAAGGCTTAATTTCTATATGTCCGTGGGGAAAAGCACCAGAAGTCCCCTTGCTGGTAGACTTGTCTACATGTAGAGGAGAACTACCCCTGCCTGACATCCTATTCAGTTGTCTTGTCCTTTTGATTGCTGTCCCCTCCGTTCTTGGCCTGCTCTAGCTGTGTTCACCTGCCAAAGCGGAGCCTTTATTGCTTATAAAGCCCCATAGACCACTCCTCTTCCTGTGTGACAGCACTTAACAATGTGGACCAAGCAATTTGGCTGCCAATAGCCTTCTGTCCTGAGTAGGCTACTCTTTGTTTCCTGGCTGTCAAGATTACAAACTCCTTGAGGGCCTGTGTGTCTCACTCAACCATATACCTCTACAGGTCACACACTAGGCACTCAACACTTTGTTACTGTTATCTCAGGTGTGTTCTCAATCATATGAACTAAAACATTCAGCAGTTTTATTTAATGTCCGTGCCCTTGTGTATGATCCTTTGTGAGTTTGCACCGCTGACTTGTTTTCTTAGATAAAACCTTTTCCTTTGGGTCTGGGAAAGGTGGTGCATCATTGGGAAGGAGGGTTTCCACAATAGCTAGATGCTGTTTGTAGTTTCCCTTCCACTCTTAGCACAATTCTTATTCCCCTTCTTTTTCTTCTTCCATGTAGGTGGTTAGAATCCCTAGAGCAGAACTGAAGAGCTACTTTGCAGATCTCCAACTGTCATGTGGGTTCTTGGGAATAGCCATGAACACTGGGTGGAGTGAACCCGCCAAACTGTCAAAATTCCTGGCACTATGGGAAATTTAAATCCTCTTATCTGCTCTCTAAAACCTTAGGCAAATACAGTTGCTATGCTTGGTGCGTGGTTGTTCGCCACCGGGATCAAGTGCTTTTGAGCAACCAATGTGCCCAAATGCAGGCAGAACCAGGAAAGCCAAGGTCTAAGTCATTTACAGGTTCAGCCGACAGCATTCGCTCCTGAGTAACTGAAAGGTAACTTCTCTACTTGTATTTTCCCCCATCAGGCTGAGGGCAGTTCTGCACTCCACCCCCAGCACACTCCTTAAAGCGAGAGCCCCTGGACCTGGGCCTCAGTCGCCTCCCCCGCCCTCCCCACCCTCCGACCCCTCCAGAACAGCAGTTTCATTTCTCTCCTGGGTGTCCTCTGAGTTTCTCTTTATCCATCTTAATTGTCCCTGCACTGAACGTAATGGGGTTCAGCAGACCCAGAATCTCAGTCCATGATGCTGAAGCTTCCCCGATAAGTCCATGTCCTTCTGTCATTGAAGGGGCCACTCTCAAAGTCACCTTTAGCCTCGAATAAATCCACACAATGCTTATTTGGTTCTGTTTGCACACCATGATTTTTGTTCTTCAAAGACACAGCAGCTGTAGCTCCCTGATTGTGCTTGCTTTGAGCTGATGGCTATAATGTAATGTGGGGACATTTTTAATTTTCTCATCTAAGAAGAGGCCAGTTCTGTAGGATGAATATTTGATCAGTCAAACCTCCCTCACCCACCCAAACCCACTCCACCCTATCTCATCCCTCCCTGTTCCTCCTTAGGTGGCTTCCAAGGAGAGGGAAGGGGGTGAGCAAGCTAAGTGCCTGGCTGTTGCTTTTCTGAGAACAATCCGGCAGTCGGAGCAGGAGCTGTGTTGCTTGGGGGGGATCTGAAAACCTATGCTCAGGACAGAGTTCCTCTCCAGTGCTGACCAGTTCTGTATCTTTTTAAAAAGTTTTTTTGTTTATTGATTTGAGAGAGGGGGAGGGAGCATCCATTTGTTGTTGTACTTATTTATGCACTCATTGGTTGACTCTTGTATGTGCCCTGACCAAGGATGGAACGAGGAAGATGCTCTAACCAACTGAGCTACCCAGCCAAGGCTACTAGTTTTGTCTCTTGACTATGGTGGTGACTACACAACACTAGACATGTGATAAAAATGAACCTCAATAGAGCCATAGATGTGCACATACAAATACACATATATGAATGAATGCATGCAAAATCTGAGAAAGGTCTGTAGTCTAGCCAGCAGTATCCCACCCACATACTCTAGTTAGGTAGTTACTGGAGGAAGCTGGGTGGTGGGGGGAATGCAAAGTCCTCTCAGTATTATTTTGCAACCTCCTGTGAGCCTAGATTCACAGTGGTCGGCAAACTCATTAGTCAACAGAGCCAAATATCAACAGTACAACGATTGAAATTTCTTTTGAGAGCCAAATTTTTTAAATTTCTTCTAACGCCACTTCTTCAAAACAGACTCGCCCAGGCCGTGGTATTTTGTGGAAGAACCACACTCAAGGGGCCAAAGAGCCACATGGGGCTCGCGAGCCACGGTTTGCCCACCGCTGGCCTAGAATGCAAGTGAAAAGTAACTGCAGCCTATCAGCTGGTAGTTTGTATGCGTGTGATTAAGTCTGCGTGGCTGCCTCACATTTACAAACTGCTGAGAGGCACTGTCACCACTGCTTCCCGCCAGCATCTGCTCGCTCAGCCCAGTGTCATTGTTGGTCCCCCAGGAGAAACCACTCAGAGAGGAAGACACAGTCCCTAGCTCCCTTGTTACTTTACTTCATTCTCACAATACTCTTTTGAGGGTGATGCGAGAATTCCAAAATCAGCGGTGTGTTAGGCGTCTTGGCCACCAGTGTGTGCCAGAGCCGGGACTGGCTGGGGCCTGAGTGCCCTTCCCCAGAGCCCAAGGCCAGCCTCAGGGCGGAGCTGCTTCCCCTCCCCACCCTGCAGCGCAGCTGCGTCTCTGCAGGCACCGTGTGGGGCCCAGAAAGGACCCCCAGGTCAGTGCTGCTTGTCCTCCCCTGTACCTGCTGCTCCACTGGGATGCCTGCCAATGCTCCATCCTTTGAGTTAAGGCAGAACTTTCCAAGCTGCTGTTGGGGAAGACTCCCTGTAGGCGGTCAATAGGTACTCTATGGGGAGAAAGAGGCCGAATTTCAACTATGTTTGGGGAAAGTAATACATCAGGATAAATGGATCAAGTTGAGAAATATGCTTGACATTTTGAAGTATTGAAGACCAGGACCCTAAATTCTAGCGCAGCTCTCAGAAGAGGATCTGATCACAATCATTTACATTAGGTAGTCATTACATCAGCCTTTTTTTTTTTAATGTGTTACCATTCCTGGGATCATTCACTTTTAAAGATGCTAATGGACAATTTAAGGTTAAATGACTTTAAGGATATACAGGCACTGGATGGAGGTATTTCAGGGAAGGAATTAGAGGGAAGACGCCTAAAACCACACCTTGCAGGTAGCCACCTAGCCCGCACAAGCCCTGCGCCTCTTCCAGGGCCCGCTCTGCCATCCTGCCGCCTCCCTACCGCCCTGGGCTGAGGGCTGCCCCGTGCGTTCGGGCTCCTGACCTCTAGCGAGCTCTTCCACACACGTATGTCCAGCTGCTTGCTGGACTCCATCTCTCGGATGTTCAAGTTCAACACATCCAAACAGAAACCCTCTTCTGCCTGCCCATCCACAGCCAAGACCTGTCCCTCCCGCTGTGCTGTGTCATGAATGACATCATGTCCTACCCAGTTGCCCAAAACAGAAGTTTATTTTCAGGTCAGATTTCTTAGGCTTTCCATGCAGTGACATTCACCTTCCTAGCCATTGCTCTGTGAGTTTGGTTCAACCTACAGCGGCGCAGCCCCTTCTATCACCAGGGCACAGAGCAGTTCCCCCACCTCTGAAACCCCCTCTGCCCTTGGTCACGTTGTAACCCAGCCCGGCTCCCGGAAAAAAACGACACGTTTTCCGTGCCAATGACTGTGCCTCTTCCAGGATGTCATCTAAATGGAATCATGCACCACGTGGTCTTTTGAGCCTGGCCTCTTTCCCTTAACCCGGCTGAGGGTGATCCATGCTGTTGCGGTGGTGGTGGTTTATTCCTTTGTGTTGCCGAATAATATGCCATCTCAGCCAGAGATGTTGAGTCGTGTAAAACTGTTCTTTCTCTTTCCTTACCTACCGCATCCCTTCAGTTCTACTTCCTGCATCTCTCTCAAATTCATCTTTTCTATCCTTACAGGCGCCCTTAACGGAGGTGTTTCTCACTTAGGTTATTTCCGTAGCTTCCTGATTGGTCGCTTTGTCACGCCTTGCTCCCCTCCAGGGCACGTAGTGCCAGAATACTTTACCTGCTTCTCCACTGTGGGCTCCTGGTCACACACACCTTGTTGGCCTTGTGACCCCTTGACTTCCCTCCATCCCGTGAATCCAGTGCTCCATGGAGCTCCCAGCCCTCGCTGCGCCCTGAAGCCCCTGTTCTCCTGCCCAGCCAGGCCACAGTTCTGCTCTTTGGACATCAGTCCTAACTTAGTTCATTCCCCAAGAGCCTGGATGGGCCCCAGCAGGTGCCCTGCCCCTCTGGGTCCTGGAGGAAACGGTCCCAAATGGCTGGGCAAACAACATTCTCGCATCGTTACTGTTTCCAGGCTCTGTAATTAGAGGCAGCTTGAACGGCTACTCCCAGAATGTCAGAAAACTTCCTCGGAGCTTATAAAAAAAATAGAGCTGATTAAACTTCTTTGCTCACTCAGACTTCATCTTCCCCTGGGAATTCGTAATGACTGTTGGGCTCTGAGCTTGCATTTTTCTTCCTTTGGGGTTTTGATAGGGACTGGAAATGGCTTGTTTGGGACTAGGGCTGGGGGTGGACTGGCCCTTTCTCTCCGTTTCACCCTCTTGCTGTGATGGAGAGCATTTCTGGAGAGCACCCCAAAGCCAGCGGGGAAGCCTGATGCTGTGGTGAGCTGCCCTGTGTGCAATGTGGGCATCCACAGTCCCTATCCCAAGTTTGTTGACTCTGGGACCAGAGCCCCAGAAATCAACAAAACATTGTGCACATGACATCACCTCTTCAAAGGATCATTTGACATTGCTTTTCAGTTTTGAAGGCACATTTCTTGTAATAATTTAAACTCCGTGTTTATCTGCCTTCTGTTCTCACTACTAGCCTATTTATTGTATGATTTTCTCATTTACTGTATCATTGCATTGATTGATACCTGTCTTTGAGTCAGGATGTTAAGATGGGTACCAAAAGTCATCTTCTTCCATCCTGTTTTTTTTTTAAAACAATTCATATTGTTTTGCTTTATGCATTTATATCTGTAAACTACCTTCCATTCTCTGACTTTTTTTTTTTTTTTTTTTTTAGTAAATCAAATACCTAAGCTGTTATGTGAGACTGCTAACCAAACACTTTCATTTCAACAGCTTTGCCACCTTTGATGACATAGCAATGTTTGGGAAGTTTTTCCAAGATCTTGATGTATTTTGCCCTGGCTGAGTAAAATTAAATGGGCATTTAAAGATGTCTTATATCAGTGGTCTTTTAAAATATGCTTCTATCCCCCTTCCTCGTGGCATTCATCCTGTGTGTCTCTGCTGTGCCAAGGTGGGTATTCTCTGTGCCTCTTTTCTGCTTCTCTTATATTCTGACAAAGAACCAGCTTTCTGCTGGCACCTCCTCTGGGGCACTTCTTGTCTTTGGGGCTCTGTTCATTGGAACTAAACTTCCCAGGGTGAAGTATGTTGCTAGGCAACCCCTCTCCTCCCACCCTTAGAGTCACTGTCTAGAAGATGTGGATAGATGTGGGCTCCGAGTGGGAAACTGTACTGAGGCTGCATCAAAAAGCAGTGCCCAAGCATCGGAGGGACAGTTAGCCCTGTGTTCTCTCTGCTCTCCCCGCCGTGCCCTCCCTCCAACCTCTACTCTATGATACAGACCCTATTGGCACCTTGTCAACTTCTAGCTGACTTATAGTTAGTAGAATTTCTTCCTAGAATTTCCAAGTACATCATCTTAATTTTTAGTATTGTGATCCCCGCCCCCCATTTCCTCGTGTGATAGTGCTGTTTAATGCCAGCCAGGTATCATTTGAAACAGTATGCTGCTGTCGGTAAAATGATGGATACAGTGGGTCTTTCTTGGCTCCATTAAAAATTATTTAATTTCTTGTTGACATTGCAAAAGTTGTTGTTATAGAGCAGTTGGGTCTAGGGCCATTTCTCAGAAGAGGCCCGAAGGACAATATTAAAACAAAATTTCAACATTTGTGTTTAATTAAAATTTACCCCTGGAAGCATTGTGTGCTTGGTGCTCTTACATACATCATTTAATCTCTTGAGCAACCCATGGTGTGATACTACTTCTGCAGTTGTAAAGGCTAGATAATGAAGCTTCGAGGGATTAAATAACTCACTCAAGGACAACTAGTATTTTCAGGAGTGGGATTGGGGAGTCTTCAGAGCCGCGAGACCAGGGCCCTGGGTGCACGTTTTACAGGACAAGATGCGGGCAGCAGGGAGGGCGGCTGTCACCTGGTCAGCACGCGCATTACTCCTCCGGGATGTTGGAGACGCTGCGGTAACCAGGCGGATATAAAATTAGTCTTATTATTAATTCATCTTTCAGAACGCTGCCGTTCCCATGTCCATTAGAAATGGATGTTGAACTTGCTGCTAATGAAGGTAGATTAAGTAAGCAGATACAACTGTGAACGGGACCTTCCCCGGCGGCTGACAGATGCGGGGCTGCGGGGCCACCGCACCCCTCCTTGGTAAAGAGATCTTTTGGTTTGTTTCCAGCTGTGAGGTCCTGTTTTAAAGTTGTTGAATGTGTGTGGAAGCCTCGCCTCCTCTTCCGCAGTCTGTGCTTGCCTCTCTGCCCTTGTGCCGGTCGGGCAGTCTCCCAGGCCTTGGCAATCCCCCTCTCTGCTGAGTCCCCTTACTGAACACTTCCTGGATGCTTCTCCTCAGCTGGGCTAAGAGGTGGCTGAGGCGACAGGCCCTGCCTCGGATGTGGGATAGGGACCGTGAGAGGGCGGTGGGTCCAGGAACTGCAGGGAAGTGTCCACGTGTAACCTGGGCCCGAGGGGAGGCTGCGTCCAGTACAAGGAGGAGCGTGCTACACCGTCACGTGGGTGAGAGCATTGGCTCTGGCATCAGACGCGCCTGTGCTGAGACCCTAATCCACCCTTTCCTGGGGGCCCCCGGCACGTGAGAAATGCAGAGGTTCTGATAGGAAGGGTTAGCCCAGGCCCAGCGTGTAGCAGATGCCAGCGAACGTCAGAATTCGGGCCGGGTGCTAACAATGAATGCTTCATCCTGGTACAGTTAGGTTTAGCTAAACCTGAGTAGTGGCAATGCCTGGCAGGCCCCCCCCCCCCCGTCCCGGCCCCCCCCCCCCCTCAGACTTCTTCATTTGCTGTGATACACCTCCTTCATTTGGTTTCCCTTTACATAACACCAGTTTCAGCATTTCCACTTCCAAACTCCTTAGCCTTCTATCGCTCATTCCCCGTTTCCCTCTTCCAGGAGCCTGTTCCAAAGCGGGCAGTCTCACCTGCTTGGTACCCCAGTGAGATGCGCCTGCAGAAACACAGGCCACAATCCCACTGTGTTCTCACCTTTGCCCACGGAGAAGCCCAGGCCACGTGCTCAGGTGTGTTCACCTCTGTACCTGGACCTTTCACTGCAGGAAACTCCTGAGAGCAGTGATGGGGAATGCATACGACTAGGGAAGCCAGCCAAACCCAGTCTATCCCATATAGCTCAGGGCTGAGAGCAATTTTAAATGCTGGCTATTGGCTACGCTGATCCCTTGCCTATGCTTAAATCCCCCCTGCAGTCACCCCTTCTGAGTGACCATCCACTGCAGCCAGACCCCAGGGGTCCACGGGGCCCTGCTGGGACCGTGGTTGATATACTGTGGCCAGCCTCCATGTTGCCTGGAAACAGAACTGCTGCTATGCCATCAGAGCCTGACCATTTATATCTCGAGATTCGATTGGTTGAAATTACCACCTGGAACAAAGATCCTATTTTCACCTACTATCTTCTTAACACATGGGAAGCTACAAATAGTTCCATGTGTTCCTGTCAGTGGTAGGAGAGATAAGAATTTAAAGAAAAATAATCAGTAACATAGAACTTGGCAGCATGTATTCTTGTAGGCATGAAACATTTATAATTTTCATCACTTTAAAATTCTCCCTGTGTATACCAGTGAGGACATATGTTAGATATTCTGGTATATTTGTGTATAGTAGATTGAAACTGGTCTCTAATCATTTCAATGTTGCAAATGAACATAGAAATGAAAAGTTTGTATCCAAAGGGAAGAGAAGCCAGGGGGACCTCTCTTTAGACACTGTGATCCTTTGGATTTTTTTGTTTTGTTTTAATCTGAGGGATGGAAAAATCTAATTATATTTTGGGTTTACATTTCTATTTAATAAATTACTTCATGCATAAGATGTATTGTATTAGAGGTGAGGTAAATATTGCAGATTTGTTCAACCAACATTGGGCTTCAATAAAAAATAAAATTCAGGTGTAAATCAAGTTTTAAAATGTTTTTGTTGTTAAACGCAAAATATATTTGCTGGGAGGGTAGGTAAAGGCTGGCAGATGGCTCTGGGGGCAACAGTGTCAGAGTTGAGGTGTCTTTCGTTTGTCTCCAGAAATATTGGACCACTGACCAATAATGACATTCTTAGATGCCATTTTCAATTGTTAGCAAGTTTTCTTTAATGCCCAAGGGAATTTACCCAGGTCCTCAGATAACGTGTTACGAAAGTAATCTGTAAACTGTGAAGCACTGTACAAATGTAAACGATTATTATTTCCTAAAGTCACTTTCATTGTTTTTTTCACAAATTAGAAAGGGAGAAAGCCTGGTGTAGCTCAGTTGGTTGAGCGCTGTCCCATGAACCAAACGGTCGCCGGCTGGATTCTTGGATAGGGCACATGCCCGGGTTGTGAGCTCCATCCCCAGTAAGGGGCATGCAGGAGGCAGCCGATGGTTGTTTCTCTCTCTCCCTCTCCCTTCCTCTCTCTGAAATCAATGAAAAACACATTTTTTAAAAAAAAAAGAAAGGGGGGCAATGGCTGTGGGGACTGTAAAGGAGGACTGAGTGTGAGCCCAGTAAGGAACTGGCAGGGGACTGGGTGGCCCCTGCTTAGATGTGGGGCACTATTTGCCTGGTTCGGGAACACTGAGATGCAGCAGTGACCGGAGACAGGCAGTGAGTGAAAGGATCCAGGGAGAATCTGTGAGGACTGGTAGGAAATATCAGTCTCCTTTCCTGCTCACTCACCATTTCTGGCAAACAGTCTCCAGGATTATAAACTATTTATTTGCTCTCTCAATTTTTCTTGATCAGATATTTTGGGCGAGTGTTATTGAGAGTGGGAGAGGGGTATGTCTGATTACCTCACACCTTCAGGATGAATAATGATGTCTTCACCTTGTGCCATTTAAGGGGTTGATTTCCAGAACAGCAGCCTCTGTCTGTGCTATTTGGACTCGCAGGGCAGGTGCGCTGGGAGCTGCCATACAGGCATTGGGCCTGCTGTTTAGGTACCTCCACCGGCAGGGGCCCAGACTATGCTCCGATAATCTAAACAACCTGGCTTCTCACCCCGGTCTTTTTTTTAAAATAAATTATTTTCATGGTAATTATGGAATTTGCAATTCTCACTCATGAGAAAATGTCTGCCGCGTGTGAGAAAGGACAAGGGTTGGGGAGCCCCAGGAACTGGATTTGAAACCTGACTCCATGCCTTGCTGGCTGTGTGATCTTCAGCTTGTTTCCTTATTCGTCAAATTCAAATACCATCTACCTCAAAGGCATGTTAAAGATGCAATTAAGTAAAATATCTAAATACTTTTTTTCATTTGCAATACCTTATGCAAAAGTTAGTTATAATTACGCTGTGGAGAATTTCATTACATGTAAGCAGTGAAATTATTTCCCACACTGGTCTCCTTGCTCTCATTGCTCTGAGATCATACCTCTTTAGGTTTATAAACTACACCATTTTGTTCCATGCTGTTATAACTCTTGAAACTTCCCTGAGGTTAGGTTTGTCTATGGCTTGCTTATATCTCCGGAATTTGAATAAAGTTTTCCTAGTGTCAAACCCAATGCAAGTCTCTCCTTCTTCAAGGATGAGGGGACAACAGGGAATTGACGAGAAGGTCCTTAGGACAAGGAAAGGGAGAATCATCTTGAAACTCTGACAAGGAGGAAGTCTCTTCTCAAGAGACTGACCAAAAGAAGCAAAAGAAACTTCCAGAAATTGTTTGACATCCTTAATAAGATATATGAATATGTAGCCTCTGTGAAGAAGGCTGAGATGAAAAACAAAAACAAAAAAATAGCAGGTGAGACAAAATATAAGTTTGGCAAGATTTTTTTAAGTCTGTAAAGAAACATAAAAAATAAATAGCAGAATTCAAGTCCTCAGTAAAGACAGAAGAATACAGAACTGGCACTCGTGACCGTGTAAGTGAATGTGAAGGGCATACCTGCGGATCAGAACACAGAGCAAGAGGGTACAATCATTAAAATCATGAGAGTTATCATGACAAATAAGGAGAATAAGTAAGAGGATCAACCAGAACTGGCTATTCAGGACAAAAAGGCCAAATTTCTTCGTTGGAAAAAAAAAGTTCCAGATTTAACAAAACAAAACCCTAATAGAGACAAAAGTGTTCACTGTTGTTAAAAAAGAGACAGCAGGTCCCAAATGGAGTCACCTGTGCTAACCCACCAAACCACGTCACCAAACCAAGACTTAAAACCTAACCTCATGGCAGTTGCAACCTCCCTAGGAGTGAACTCTTAACTGGTCAGTCTGGAGTTTTCTGGTCACCACCAATGAGGCAATCTACCATGTAACCCCTTCGTGTCCCCCAAGGGAAGATGAGGTAATCCTTGCCTTCCCCCCTTCTGCTTATAAAGCCTCCATTTCGTACAACTCTCAGAGCACCCTTCTGCTTGTTAGCTGGGATGCTGCCTGACCCCGGAATCATTTAATAAAGCCAATTCAATCTTTAAAATTCATTTGGTTGCCCTATCCAGTTTGGCTCAGCGGATAGAGCTTCAGACTGCAGACCGACGGGTCCCGGGTTCGATTCTGGTCAAGGGCACGTACCTCAGTTGCAGGCTCCTCCCTGGCCGGGCCTTGGTTGGGGCACATGCAGGAGGCAACCAATCGATGTGTCTCTCTCACATCGATGTTTCTCTCTGTCTTTCCCTCTCTCTTCCACTCTCCCTAAAAATCAATGGGAAAATATCCTTGGGTGAGGATTAACAAAAAAATAATAATAATAATAAAATTCACTCAGTTGACTCCATGGCTGGTGTTTCTCAGTGGTTAGAGCGTCGGCCTATGCACCAAAGGGTCTCAGGTTTGATTCCCGCTCAAGGGCACGTACCTGGGTTGCAGGTTCAATTCGTGCCCCCCAAGGCGGGGTGCGTGCAGAAGACAACCAATTGCTCTCTCTCTTTCTTCCTATCTCTCCTCCCTCCTCCCCTCCCTCCCTTCCACTCACTCTAAAAAGCAATGGAAAAAATATCCTCCAGTGAAGATTAGCAACAATAACAAAAAACAATTTACTGAGTTGAAATTTATTTAACACTATGTTCCCAGTGAAAATCAACAAAGAATATTCCATGTATGGTGATAGTGTGGCAAACTCTTTCCATTATAATGTCAAATTAAAAAAAAAAAATCTGTAAACATCCAGGCAGGAAAAAAAATTGTTTACAAGTAAATGAAAAAAAAAAATCAGCCTAACTTCAAATGTTTTTACAACACTTAGCACTGGAAATAAATTAGAGCAATTCATAGAGTCTGAGCTGAAATGACAGTGATCTCAGAATTCATTACTTAGTCTTGTGATAGGTGAAGGCAATCAAAAGGTATTTTCAAATATGCAAGGCATAAGAAACATGCCATTCAAAGAAAAAATATGCTTGGGAGACATATACCAATTAAGTAATGGCTCAAAATTAACTCGAAAAATGAAAAGCACGAATGAAAGACTTATAGTGTTCTCTTCCTTAGTTCAAGGTCAAGTTCACTGGCTCATGTGTCAGGGTGAATTCTCCTTCAGTACTTCCTTTAGGTTTTGTTTGACTGTTTTTGCTTTGCCTTCTTTATTTTCTTAATACAAGTAAATTGCTCTTGGCCCACATTGCTTATCCCAAAATTCAGTTGGAATTTTTTTCTTAGATTTGCTATTTGAAACATTAAACACTCAACTACAACACTAGCGCAATTGTGTCAGCATTTGCTTAAAGTTAAACTTACCGATTTGTGATGCTTCGTCAAAGGAAATCCTACACAGAAAGATTAACGATTTAACTTTTAGAGCATCAGAGGTTTCTAGAGCACTTTAATTTAACCTTGGGATAGATAAAGATTTCTTAAGCAGGACCCAAAGACTGCTCAACATAAAGGAAAAGGTCAATACATTGGACAGCATTTAAAATCAATAAACTCTTTTCATCAGAGAAACACCATGAAAAGAATAAAAAGGCAAGCCAAAAAATGGGCGATTTTTACAACACCTATAACTGGCAATGGGCATATATCCAGAATATACAGACTTCCTCTAAATCAATAATTAGGAGACAGTCTAATGGAAAAATGGGCATGAGATGTGAGCAGAGCATTTACAAAAGAGAATAACCTAATGACCACTAAGTCTCTGAAAAATGCTCTACTTAGTAATAAATCAAATGGAAATCAGAACCACAATGAGTACCACTATAGACTAACCAGCACAGCAAGAAATTGAAGACTGACACTCCCAGGTGTTAAGCAGGATGTGGAATAATAAAGTTCTCACATCCTGCTGAGAGTGTAGAATGGTAAAATCATGTCAAAAACTGATAGTACTCACTAAAGATGAACCAGCAATGTCACTCCTAAATTATACTAAAAAAAATTTCATGTACTTGTGTTCCAGAAGACATGTACAGGAACAGATGGAGTTATTTGTAATAGCCAAAGATTGGAAACAACTCAAATGTTCATCAATAAGAGAATGAAGAACAAAGTTGTGCTATGTTCATAAAATGGGACACTACACAGAAAAGAAAATGATTAAGTATAATCACACACAAAATCATTGCTAAATTTCACATCAATAATATTGGGGAAAAGAAGACAATGACATAAAATGATATTGTATGGTTCCATCCGTATCAAATTCAAACAGGTGTTGACGTAAGGGTGGTGGGTACCTTAGAGGAGGAGGCTGTGCTGATTGGGAAGATGCTTGGGGAGGGTTAGAGGAACTTCTGAAATACTGTTAATATTCTATTTCTTAATCTCAGTGGTAGGCACACAGCTGGGTTGATTGAGTTGCACACTTAGGATTTGTGCACTTTTATTTATATCTATAATACTTCAATAAAAATTGTAAAAAAAACTTAAAAAGAAATATATATATATATATATATATATATATATATATATATACAAAATTTTACCCATTTTCTCCTTTGTTTTTCACTCAAACATCATAATAGTTTTCCAGTTAGCATTCATAATAGTTTCCTAATTATCATTTCTGTAAGTGTAATCTTGAAGAGGCATGACTTGTCTGTTTTTAAAAATACGTTTTGACTGATTTTAGATAGGAAGGGAGAGGGAGAGAAAGAGAGAGAGAGAGAGAGAGAGAGAGAGAGAGAGAGAGAGAGAGAGAGAAACATAGATGAGAGAGAAACATCAACATCAATTGGCCTCCTCCTGCAGGGTTGCCCCCTGTTGGGGATCGAGCCCAAAGCCTGGGCATGTGCCCTGCCCTGAGTGGGAATTGAGTAGGTGACCTTTTGGTGCAGGTATAATGCTCAACCTGAGCTGCTCCGGTGGGCGGTTCATCTGTCTTCAGTGACTCTCACTGTTCAGAGTCCTTGACGTGGCTCTCTAGTCCCTCCTTAAATTGACTCCATCGTGGCATACTTTGTAGTCTTGGCTCCCCCTCCCTCCTTACACACCACATATCCCCTGACATCTGTTCATGATGTACTCACATATGAAGGCCTCGCTAAGTTTTCATCACACACATGAAACTTTCACTGATAAACCAGGCATTTGTGAATAATGTCTTTTGAGTTGCTTATTTTTAGGGTTTCTCATAGCATTTCTTACCTGTTTCATCTCTTTCATCATGTTCTACAGTTATAAATTAAACCTCTACCAGAGTAAATGCTTCATACAGTCAAGTGCTGGGTCTCCTTCTTTTCTTAAGTTTTGAATATTTTTAAATTGAATTTCTAGAATTATGTTTTTCTTTCGAGCCTGGGAAAATTAACTCATATTTTCTGCACCCATCCACCCTCCCTCCAATCTTTTCATAAATGAAAAATAAATCATTAAAGTCTTCTTACAAGAATATAACACAGAAAAGTAATTTCATCCACAGAGCTAAGAAGAAAAAAGCATTACCCAGTATTTAAATGACCACTTGAGCCAACGTTGCATGTTCCTGCTGTTTAATCCTCAAGCCGATGTCACCCTCTGTGTGATTTATTCTTCAAAATTGATTTCACCACTGTATGTTCCCTGCCTTTTGGTTTTAAATTTTGCCCGCTCGGTGAGTTATTGAATTGTTTTCCAGTCGCAGCTGCTGAGGTTCATTTGGGGCACCATTCATTACGTGACCTAATTGCACAGAAACAGAAGCACTTTGGAGACGTTGGTTTTCTTGGACATTTGTTTTTAACCTAATGGTTGTTTTAAACCTTTTGCACTTTCTTTTTGGCCCCACACCAGCCATTATGCCACTTGTTCTTAACAGATGACCTTGTCTTCTTTATCGAAAAGATCGATGCCATCTGTCTTGAACTCTCCCTGTTTTAAAATGTCTCGAACTTCATCTGTTCCCATTGATCCAGGGAACCAAGCATCTGTCTGAAGGAGTGGTTCTGAACCCCCTATGCGCATGAAAACATCCTGAAGCCTGGGTTGCAACCCCCAGAGCATTTGATAACACTGATGAGCGAGGCTTGGGTGTTGGCAGTATGTATGAGCTCTCTGGGAGACTGTGTGCAGCCAGGGTGGAGAACAGCAGTCTGAAGAGAGGCCTTCCACTCTTTCTCTTGGGGGACCTGGTTCCCTCTGGTATCTGAGCTCCCCGTTCTTTCTCAGGCAAAAACTTTCCTTCTTTGGGCTTCTCTGTGAGCTACCATTCCCTCCCTGTTGTTCCTTTTCTGGCAAAAGAAAAAGAGAAGTATACAATTAGTACCACTCATGATGCCTTGAGTCTTGATACAGATGCCATGCTGCTCTAGTGAAAATACCCTCTCCAAGTTGCCAAACACCCTCTTAATCACCATTGATGAAGTGATTTTGTTTCAGTTCTTATTTATCTTGTCTGAAGCACTTCACACTGTTACACATACTCTTTTCCTTTGACTTTCTGGGTTTTGCATCTTCTACCCCATGGAACTTGTTTTCCATCACTTTTAACTTATAGACTAGGTCCAAGCAAGTGCTGATACCTGGTGCCAATAGCTGTAGTGATAAGCTCCTAGAAACCAGATCAGCTAGGCCTGGACCAGCCACTTAGATTTTACCCTAACATGGACAAAAACATGGTTCAGACTACAGGGAGCAAACAAAAATGGTGAGAAGTGGGCATTTCCTGTAGAACACTTTCCTTGAACCCTAAAATTGCCATTGGATCTGGAGAAAGTCATCTCTCCTATATCTCAGTTGCAAATGGTAGAAACCCAAATTAAATTAGCTCAAGTAAAGTAGTCATGGATTTGTTGGCTTATGGAATTTATAAGACTAGGTGTACATTATTTCAGATACAGGTGAACCAGGTACTCAATGATGGTTTCAGGACTATTCCTCTCTATACCTAATAGCTGTTTTTGCTCCCTCACAGCAGCTTGTGAGAAGGATGGCTGCCAACGGGTCTGGTCTTGTATTTTTTCTAGCTCAGCTACTGCAGGAAACTGAGAGTATCTTTCTCAATAATGCCTACCAGAGTTCCAGATCTGATTCCATCATCCTGGGCTGGGCTACATGCTCATTAGTAAACCCAGCACTACAGCTCTACTTGGTCAGTCTGGGCTGTGGGTTGAGGTCTTTCCCACCTGAATGACATGGGTTGAGAATAAGGAAGGATGATTCCCAAAGAAAGATCAGGGACCCGTTAACTGAAGACGAAATGGACAGGACAGCAGAAACAACAGATGTCCTGGCCCTAACTGGTTTGGCTCAGTGGATAGAGCGTCGGCCTGCAGACTCAAGGGTCCCAGGTTCGATTCCGGTCAAGAGCATGTACCTTGGTTGCGGGCACATACCCAGTAGGGAGTGTGCAGGAGGCAGCTGATCGATGTTTCTCTCTCATCGATGTTTCTAACTCTCTATCCCTCTCCCTTCCTCTCTGTAAAATATCAATAAAATATATTTTAAAAAAGGAAGGAAGGAAGGAAGGAAGGAAGGAAGGAAGGAAGGAAGGAAGGAAGGAAGGAAGAAACAGCAGATGTCCTGTACACTACCAGACTGGATCTCCTTTCAAAGTTCCTGACTCCTCTCCACTGTCCCCTTTCTCTCTGAGACAAGATCATGAAAGAAAATATAAGGACTTGTTCTCCTGTCATACATTATTACATCACATGCACCCAGAGTTTTCTCAGAGGACCTGGCTCTGAATGTTGAGATTAAGACCTAGGTTTACATCAGAATAAAAGAGAAGCCATGTCATAGGCTGTTTTACAAATGACTCCCATGATCCCCTCCTCTTGGTGTTCATGTCCTCGCATAGTGTCCTCCCCTTGAATGTGGATGTGACTTCTGACTTTCTTCTAATCAATAGAATAGATATAGTAAAGGTGATGGGATATATGGAATAATGAAATTATGTTCAGATGATGGAAGCACTGGTCTCTCTCTTACTGGTATCTCTCTCTCTCTCTCTCTCTCTCTCTCTCTCTCTCTTTCTCTCTCTCTCGTTTCTGGCTTTGAGGAAGCAAGTGACCATGTTAGGGCACCCCCAAAACTGCCAGTGACCTCTAAGAGATGAGGACGGCTTCCAGCAGTCAGCCTGCGATGGCCTCTAGGTGACAGCCAGTATGAGCACAAGGCCCTCAGTCCTCCAGCTATACAGGAATGAGTTCTGTTAACAATCACAAGGGCTTGGAAGCAGAGCCTTCCCCAATCTCCTCCTCAGATGAGTCCACAGCCCAAGCCACATCTTCATAGCAGCCTTGCAGAGGACCCAGATTCCTGACCCACAGGAACTGGGTGATAATAATTGTTTTAAGCACTGTATTTGTGGTAAAAAAATTTTCCTTCTAGCATTCTTTTCTTCTTTTTTTAATAACAGCATCCTTTAGACATCCACCCCTAATCCACTCCTATTTTGAGTTAGGCTGGTCCACAAAAGTTGGCCAGGGTTTGAAGGTGGGGGTGAGGTTGCTTTTACATGGTTTATAACAAGCTCACAAACAAGCAGTGGGAAGGACATCCACAAGATCAAGGACTCAGGTGAGCTGGTGTAGCTCGCCACCACCTCATGGAACTATGCCCGAGGTTGGGTTTCAACCAGCTTACACAAAGTGAGGAACCCACCAGGTCAGAAGAGCTAGCCCAGGTGATTCCTAACTTCATATGGAAAGAAGAAGAAAAAGTGAGAATTGCCCAAAAGTTCTATAAAAGCAGAGCAATGAGTGGGGACTAACCCAACCAAATACACAAGCAATAAATCTTGGAAATTAAAACCATGAAGTATCAGTCATGAATACATAGTCGAACAGATCACTAGAACATAATAGTTCCAAAAGATTGTTTACCTGTGTGTGGGTGAGGCTGTGGGAAACAGGCACCTTTAAACAGGCACCTTTAGTGATGAAAGGATAAATTGGTGCCAGCCTCATGAAGGGCCATTGGATAGGAAAGTTACCAATGCATATATCTTGTCCCCCAATAATTCCATTTCTAGAAAATTATAATGCTAATAACACATATTGATGGGCTTATTTTTAAGCCTCTCCTGAGGGTATGTTTATTGATTTTAGAAAGAGAGAGAGAGAGAGAGAGAGAGAGAGAGAGAGAGAGAGAGAGAGAAAGGAAGGGAGGGAGGGAGGAAGGGAAACATTAGTTGGTTGCCTCCTTTATGAACCCCAACCAGGGATGGAACTGCAACTTAGGTATGTGCCCTGACCAGGAATTGAACCCACAACCTTTTTGGTGTATGGGACGATGCTCCAACCAGCTGAGCCACCCGACCAGGGCATGTTGATTTTTTTTATTATAGCTTTGTTTATAGTAACAAGATATTGAAAGCAATCCACATGTCAAGCAATAGACTAAATAAATGATGGTGCATATATATATATATATATAATGCTATTTTATATCTATAAAAATAAATAAGTAGGCTCTTTATGTATTGATGAGGAACAGTCTCTGGAATATATAGCTAAGTGAAAAGTACAGAGGGATATATGGAGTATAGTATTATTTTTAAAAAGAGGGGGAAGAAAACATATATCTATCAGATCCTATATGCATGATGGTTTTCTAAAAGGGAAAAGAAACAAGAGCCGTGTGTGTGTGTGTGTGTGTGTGTGTGTGTGTGTGCGCGCGCGCGCGCACGAGTGGGTTGGGGTGGAAAAAAATTGTGCATATGTTGAGGAGTGGGAGGGAGATATTCATTTTTTAAAATACTTTTTGGTATTTGAATCCTATAAATGTATTAACTCTTCATAAAATTGAATGAAAGCATCTATGCCAAATGGTATCAAAGTTATAAAGAAAATGTGGAAATGTAATTTATTCTGGCTCTAGAATTTGCATTTTGGGCAGGTTTCCTTTCAAACCATGTATTTTCAGACACATGAGAGTCTATGTTTCTAGAATTATTTTAACTTCCACTTAGGAATTGTAGCCACTCACAGATCTGTAGCACATGTCCCCAAAATTTCCCAGCAGGAGGAACAGAAGCCAGTAGCTCCCGCATGAACGTAGCCCATCCTTGGGAGACAGCTGAAGGAAGGCAATCAACCCTGTACTGCAATGTGTGGCTCAGAGACGCTCTTGTTAGGATCCTAGTTGACATTTTTTCCCCAAATGCAGTATTTTACACTTACCCACTCTGGGGGTTTTCTGCCGTTTCTCTTCCTACCCACACTGCCTGGGAGGTCTTGCTACAGTTTGTTCCCGTCAGTTGGGCATTTCTCAACTTAAAAGAGCTAGCCATAAATGATGGAAGAGGAGAAATTCCTGTGTTCTCTTCCCCAGATCACTTTCATAAAAACTGTGTTTATTTTTACTCTTTATTCATTTGCTCAAGACATAAGAAATAAACTTGAATTTCTGTAGGGACAGGAAATAATGTGGGTGAAAGAAATGCCCTGGGTGAGACAATGGGGGGAAGGGGGGGATGTAGAACCCAGCCCAGTGTAGCCCAATCTTTCCAGTTTTTTAAGAGCAGCTCAAACTTGATTTTTTAAAAAATAAAACATTTGATTTTTTAGGATTCTGTGTGGGCTAAACTAAAATATCTGCAAGCAGATCTGAACAGTAATTTCCAACCTCTGATTTTACCATTTTCTCATCCTTGATAAAACTTTTGAATCCTATAGTAATTTTAATGTTTAAATAGACCTTCAGTTGAAATCCTGTAAGATACTTTTCAAAGCAAAATATATTATATTTTGGCCATTGTCTTCAAGATAACTTTTTAAATTCTAAAGAGATGAAATTCCTTTTATAGAAACAACATTGCCTTTACTTTAATAGGTATGTTGGCTTGTCTTGAGCATTTAAGCATTTTTGAAAGGGTGTGACCTCCCCCCAAAATGTTCTGGGTAGCAAATCTAACAAAGATTTAGAAACTTTTTATATAAAAGGACTTGTAAAAGAGAAATATGCACTTTGACTGGTGGCTCAGTTGGCTGGCATCGTCCCATGCACCAAAAGTCACCAGTTTGATTCCTGGTCAAGGCACATGCCTGGGTTGCAGGTATGGTCCCCAGTTGGGGTGTGTACCTGGGTGTGTACTGAAGACAACCTGTTGATGTTTCTCTCTCACATTGTTGTTTTTCTTTACTCTCTCTAAAAAAATTAATAAAAACATTTTTTTTAAAAAAATAGGAATATGCTGAGGCTATGGCTGCAGAGATACTATAAAGCCCAAATTTACTAATATAAAAAAAATGTATGAATCAGATGTCTGTGTGAATGTATCTGAGCGATAGCTACCTTTTTCTAAGATAATAACAGTTAAAAATGTATAATCTTTTAAATAATTGTTCCTAACCTAATGTCTTTTGACTTGTGGATAAAATCATGCAACAACAGGAGAAAGTGAGGCCCCGGTGGGGAAAATAAGTTTGTCAAATGATAAAGTGTAGTGCTCGGGCTGGGCTAGAACCCATGTCTCCTGGCTCCTATGACTCTTACATGTCTGAAAATATGTGGTTGTACCTTTATATAATACTAGAGGCCTGGTGCATGAGATTCGTGCACTTGTGGGGGAGGATCCCTCAGCCCAGCCTGCACCCTCTCGCAGTCTGGAAGCCCTCAGGGGATGTTCGACTGACAGCAGTTGGACATCCTTAGCACTGCCACAGAGGTGGGAAAGCCTCCCGCCACTGCTGCTGCACTTGCCAGCCGTGAGCCGTGAGCCGTGAGCCGCAAGCCGTGAGCCTGGCTTCTGGCTGAGTGGCACTCCCCCTGTGGGAGCACACTGACCACCAGGAGGCAGCTCCTGTGTTGAGCATATGCCCCCTGGTGGTCAGTGCATGTCATAGCAACTGGTCGTTCTGTTCGGTGATTTGCATATTATCCTTTTATTATATAGGATAAGCACATGTCATTCAGAGTTTTTGGAAAGCTAGTAATTGAGATGTGAAAGTTACTGTCTTTATAATGTTTCTTGATTATTCCACCTAAATTTTTGGGTATAAATACAAGATGTTGGGGTTTCCTGATTCTAAGAATGTGGGCCATAGGAAGAAATGCCAGTTCTGGTAATTGTCCAGTTCTCTCTGCTACGTAAATCATTTCACAGAAAGCAGATACTTTTGTCAGAACGGTGTCAGGGATCCTAAATTTCTAGCCCTTCTTAGGCCCAGAGGGATATTTTTTGTCATGCTTTGGGTCAACTCTGCACTATCATCGTACCCCTGGATGAATACTTACATGGAACTGAGCCGGGCTCTGCAACAGGAAAGAAAACCAAAATTAGTTCAGAGGCATCGTGCGCTGATGCTGGTCAAGGACCTTCTTAGTTCCAGAAAGTTGCTAGTTTCATAAGGGAAAGTCAAAGGGAATGAAATGTACAAGTATAAAAATCTTTTTGTTTAAGTAATGAATCTCTTAAGCATGTTCGAGCTAATAATGAGCAAAAGCTTGGCAAGTATGGCACAGACGATTGTGTTAGAGGCACCTAAGAGGAGAAACTTGGGGTGTAGTTTCCTCTTATGTATGTAGGCAACTATTTTCTTCTTGTGACTTAGTCTCCCATCTCCCAAGCTCACTCTCCCGCCTGCAAAATGATGCATCATAGTTTCCATAGCTCCCTTGTGGGAGTCAGGCTTTATACCTAATGTCCCTCTGTAGAGTCCACCTTCTAGCCTGACTTAATTGTCTCCTGCTCCCACACATGGACTTCAGAAAGGGGTGCATTGCCATCCGTAGCTGTTTTCTGTTGCCTATAGTATTTCCAGACATCCTTGAGTCCTGTGGAGAAACACAGGATGTGGTAGGCTGAATAATAGCTCCCAAAGATCCAGCTCCTAATCCCTGGGACCTGTGTGTGCTACACAGTAAATGAGACTGCAGATGTGATCAAGTTAAGGATCTTGAGGTGAGGATATTACACTGAAACATCTGGGTGGTCCCTAAACACAATTACAAGTGTCCTTTTAAAATGGAGGCAGAGGGAGATTTTATGAGACAGAAGAAGGTGGCAATGTTACCACTCAAGTAAGATGGCTTTCCCATGAGCCAAGGAAAACAAGGAACATGGCTCTAAGAAGTCTGGAAAGGCAAGATAACTGATTCTTCCCTGGAGACTGGGTGTGGCCCCATGAAACTGATTTCAGACTTCTGACCTCCATAACTGTAAGAATATAAATGTGTGTTGTTTTAAGCACCAAGTTTGTGGTAATTTGTTACAACAGCCAAAGGAAACTAATACATAGGACATCCTAGTTTTCAGAAATGTTAGTCAGGGATATTAGAGAAAGAAAATAAAAATTCTGTAAAGGATAGCATTATCTATACCAGGGGTGGGCAAACTTTTCGACTCCAGGGCCACAATGGGTTCTTAAACTAGACCAGAGGGCTGGAACAAAAGCATGGATGGAGTGTTTGTGTGAACTAATATAAATTCAAAGTAAAGGAGCGGAGGGGAGAGCAAGAGAACCCTCTGCTCTTTCGGCTCCGCGGGCTGGATAGAACAGCCGAACGGGCCGGATCTGGCCCGCGGGCCGTAGTTTGCCCATAGCTGATCTATACTGATAAAAGAGTAATATGCTAATTAGACTGGGAGACCTTCTGGAGACCTTCCAGATGTCCTTCTGGACAAAGCTGGGGGCTTGGCCGGCCTGCAAACTGCCCCCAAATGGCCCTCAGCCCCTCTCCCAGGCCTACCACGCCCCCCAGCTGGACTCCCACCCCAATGGGGGCATGGCCAGCCTGCAAACTGCCCCAGCCCCTCACCCAGGCCGGCTATGTCTCCAGCGGGGACCCTCACCCCAATGGGGGTATGGCCAGCCTGCAAACGCCCCTCAGCCCCTCACCCAGGCTGGCCACGCCCCCCAGTGGGGACCCCCACCCCAATGGGGGCATGGCCAGCCTGCAAACCGCCCCAGACCCCTCACCCAGGCCAGCCCCACCCCCCAAGGGGACCCCCACCCTGATCTGGGTCCCCCTTCAGGGCAGACCAGCTGGCCCCCACCCATGCACCAGGCCTTTATATTAATAAAAGGGTAATATGCTAATTAGACCAGATGTCCTTCTGGACAAAGCCATGGTGGCGGGGCCAAGGCAGAGGCAGTTAGGGGTGATCAGGCCGGCAGGGGAGGGCAGTTAGGGGAATCAGGTCGGCAGGCAGGCGAGCAGTTAGGAGCCAGCAGTCCCGGATTGCGAGAGGGATGTCCTGAATTATAGAGGGTCCAGGCTGGGCTGAGGTACACCCCCCTCCCATACACAAATTTTGTGCATCGGGCCTCTAGTTGATTCATAAAGAATAACTATGCATAGTTCATCCTAGTTAAGTTTTTAAGTCTCACAGAAATGGTGATTGAGTTTTTAGGAAAGAGACAAATGATCACACCGACCAAGGTGTAGGAAATCTAGAAAAGGCACTAGCCATGTTTTTTATGTTTTCTGCACATGTGCCCCCAAACTGGCGAGGGCCACGGCAGAAAATGCAACCATTTAGAGCTGTGTTGCTTTATAATTTCGGTCCTAACATCAGTGTGGCCTTTTCTGTTTTTCTCTAATCAGTTCTTGCTCATCTTCCACAGGGACTATTTCAGAACTTGTCCGCATGCCTCAAAACCCTATCCCATCACTCTGAGCAGGTGGCTCACCTCCATTGTCACAAAGACTATAAAAGCTATCAGATGTGCTCACTCTCCTGTCTCCCAAACCACAGACTTATTTCCTTACTTACGCACTTTCTTTTCCTCCGTTTATAGTGGAGGACATATCCCATCTGCTCCAGGTTAATCCTTCGGTCTGCTCTGAATCCCATCTGGCCGTGTCACTCAGGGATTTTATCAATTGATTATCTCATTTTTCTCTTATAAATCCAACTGGTTCCTTTTTACTATCTCCTTCCTGTTAACTTGCAAACATGTTCAACACTTACCTTGAAAAAAAATAAAAAAAACAACCTTCCCATCAAATTCAAGTCTGCTTTTAGCTATTTCTTTACATGTTTCACAGGAAATTTCTTGAATGAAAAATTTTAACTTGTTATTTCTGGTCCTTTACCCCTATTATCTCCTACAGATGAATGTACTATGCATCCCACCCACTCTACTTGACTGACACTGCTCTTGTTGAAGTCACCAATGGCCTTCTTGTTGTTAAATTAATTACCAATCCTCAATCCTAAATTCAGTTTTCCAGGGTAATTTGACTCTGTTGTTCATTCCCTCCTTCACTCATACCCTTTCTTCCCATCTCTCTCCCTGTTTGTTCAGTCTCTTTTGTAAGCTCTTCTTTATTGGACCATCCCTTAATCCTTTTTATCATTGCCTTTGGCCCTTTTCTTTCTTCCTTTTTTTTTTTTCCTATAGTAATTTCACACTTGACTTCCTGCTCTTTCATTGTTCAAGTTACCATCTGTTTACAGCCTCATGTTTTTATTTTCAGCCAAGACATTCTCAATCCCAGGAGTCACATACTCACCTTCTTACTGGAATTTCCTTCCTGTACTCTCAACATCCAACAGGCTCCAAGCAGATGTCATTAGCCTGTTTGTCCTCCTCTGTTCTTTCCTAGTGAATAGTGCCAAGCCATCCCGGCTACCTTCATTCTCTTTCTGCCTTAGGAAGGCATCAACCCATTCCTGCATTCTGTCAGGTTTACCACCTAAGTATGTCTCAGATCTGTCCATGTCGCTCATCCCCATCACCTGATAGACCCTCCTTCAGGTCACCAGGATCTCTTACCTGGATCATCACAGTTGTCTCCTACTGGGCACCTCCTTTCCCTTCACACTATTCAGAATGGTCTTAAACCCAAGTCTGGTCATACCACTCCTTCCTGGAATCTCAGATTTAGAATAAAGTCCACATTTCTTTAGTGTTAATTACAAGACTGCATCTAATTTGCCTTCACCGCTCACCATCCCCCGTCCCTCCTACCAGACTCTAGGTCCATCCTTGTTGCTCTTCTTTCAAGTCCTAGGCCAGGTCATCATATCTTTTCTCAGAAAGCCTTTGTGCCTATTATTTCTTTCTCTCTTCACCTTCCTAATTGTTAAATACTTCTCAACCTCATCAGAAAGCAGCATGGGGTAGTGATGAGCTTCTCTGGGAAGTTTTCCTGCAACTTCTTTCGCACCCTCTTCCCCAAGTCTGGGTCAGGTGCCTCACCTCTGTGCTACCATAGCCCCCAGGGCTCCCTCAACATCACATTTATCCTGGATTTTCACTAGCATAACCCTCACTAGACCATAAACCCCCCAAAAATAAGGAATGCATCTATCTTTATGTATTAATTCTCAGTGCCCAGCAGATTATGTGGCATATATCAGTCACTCAAATATTTTCTGAACTAATTCATGTATTATCAAATTAGGAATGACTCAATATAACTATACCTTATGTTGACAAAGACCTATTTAAAAGGCCATGTCCAATTATTGTTGGGGAAAATTATGACCAGATATACTAAGAGTTTTTAAAATACCCAATGTGGATGAAATTAGAGGAACTGTATCATTCAAGACAGTTTCTGTTGCCAGGAACAGAAAACATAGCAACCTATTGAACTGAGTTTGAGAAAAGAAGAGTGGAAATGTATTTGCTCACATAACTGAAAAGCTCAAGGATGGCTGACTTTAAGGCTTACACAAGGTCAACAGGACACAATGGTTCTGCATCTCTGAGTAATGCTTTCTGCTGCAAAGATGGCATCTTAAAGCTCTATGTGCTGCTCCCAGCAACAAAAGACTACATTTTCCCATGTTCAACCAGCTGAAAAGAGCAAATGACTCTCAGTCTGTAGTTCAGTGTAAGCCTAGGTAGACACATAGATGGACAGATAGCTGAGAGGGATAGATGAGATAGATAGATGATAGATAGATAGATAGATAGATAGATAGATAGATAGATAGATAGATTGATAGATGATAGATAGATAGATGATAGATAGATGATAAGTAGATGATAGGTAGATGATAGATAGGTAGATAGATGATAGATGATAAATAGATAGATAGATAGATGATAGATAGATAGATAGATAGATAGATAGATAGATAGATGATAGATGGATGATAGATAGATGATAGATAGATAGATAGATAGATAGATAGATAGATAGATAGATGATAGATAGATGGATAGATAGATGGATAGATGGATAGATGATAGATGAGATAAACAGACAGGTATTTAGATCTGTCCAATTATCTTTGATTTAGGGTTTATGAAAACACCTTACATCTAGACAGACAGATGGGTATTCCTGCCTGGGATACATGTCATCGCTGCACTAATTGCTATGGTCAGAGATGTGCTACTCTGGTTACAGAAGAATGAAAGGATGCTGGTTTTTCCAAGTATCAATTTGTTGTCTTTCAGCTCCAAGTCTCCCATTCTTTTTCCTTCTTTGGGTTACTAGAGCTTGAATTCTGTAAATATGTCTTGTTAGCCCCCCTGGCACAGGTGTTTGGACTTGTCTATAGAGGGCACTGGAGGCCCATTGCAGGAGGCAGGCACTTTCTTCCAACCTTCTTGCTTGGGCACAGCTGTTTATTCACAGTGTTGTAGTTCACTCATCCATGGCAAATTTTGCTTTTCAGTTCTGGCCTGTGCTTTCCTGCTCACCAGCCTGGCCTTTCCAGCTGTGGAACTGGCTCTGGCCCAGTACAACCCAGTGAACTTTGCCCCTATCCACTGGCCCATATCCACACTCTCCAGTGATGTTTGAAACTGAGCCTTGAAGTTTCTTCTAGTCCCAAACCCAAGAGGTAGAAACTGTCATTATTCCGCACCTTAAAAATGAGGAGGCTAAGGCACAGACAGTGAGAAAGAGAAAAGCATCCCCTGGCAGCAGGAACTGGTCTGCCGCTCACAGCCAGGGTTCCCTTGCCCGCTGGACATACACAGTTTCAGAAGACGCCAATGTCACACAAGGCCACTCTGTCAGCAGGTCGGAGCCCAGACAAAACAAGCAGATGGTCCAGACCTCAAATTGACCAAACCTCTCCTCTCCCAGCTAATCTGAGTGCTGGCTGCTGCTTTACCAATTAGAACTGTAGCCTCGCTTAATCTGTCCTCCCTGCATAGCGAGTCATATAATCACCACAAACCCTGACAGCTTGTATCCAGAGGAAAGCCCCACTTCCTTAAGTCCTTCCCAAACCACCTACCACAAGCCCTAGTCCTCTCAGTCTGTTCTGACATTCTCTTCCTGAACTGCAAGGTGTGCATGGTGTCCCTGGGAGTCTTGGCTGGTAGACATTGTCCACAGCCTAAATTTCTCATTGGAGGTCATATATCTAGTCGCAGAGCTGCTAGGGGCAGGTCTGGGTGGTCTTAAAGTTCTCTTATATCCCTTCTTAGTGGTTAACCCCTTTGTTGCTAGTTAGCAACTCTTTATTATTAAAATTTCCTGCTCAGATTTCTGGTGTGGTTTCTGTCTTAGTCACCAGAACTCAGTCTATATAAGTATGCATCCTAAGTGCTCTAGAACCGTGGTCGGCAAACTGCGGCTCGGGAGCCACATGCGGCTCTTTGGCCCCTTGAGGGTGGCTCTTCCACAAAATACCACGGCCTGGGCGAGTCTATTTTGAAGAAGTGGTGTTAGAAGAAGTTTAAGTTTAAAAAAATTGGCTCTCAAAAGGAATTTCAATCGTTGTACTGTTGATATTTGGCTCTGTTGACTAATGAGTTTGCCGACCACTGGGCTAGAAGTTTGGGGACAAAAGAGGTCAGTGTGATCTGGAAGAGCGGGAAAAGCTTCATGAAGAGCTCTTTGTTAAATATGGTGAAACAGGACAGGTAGGGTTAAAATAAATGAAAAGTACAGTGTGCTTAAGCTATGCCACTATTCTCTAGAATTCTCAAAAAGGGACATTTTCACAGTATATTTAAGGAACAATATGCATCTCAGAAATAAGCACCCAGGTGGGGAAGTAGCAATCGTAGAAGGTGAGGTGTGGGAAGCAGGCTTTTGATAAAAAGTGTGGAGCTTTAAATGGCAGCCATAAGGCTTGGAGAGACAGCACAGTATCGTGGAAACAGGATCAACTTTGCTGTTAAACTGATGTAGGTTCAAATCCCAGTGTTGCTATGTAGTGCAAGTCTGCCTCTCTCTGAGACCTACTTTGTTATTTGATCTTCTAACCCCTCTCTTGCAGTCTTATTGTGAATTTTAAATGATGTAACTTATTTAAGGCATTAAGCCTGGTACATAATATTCTTCAGTCAACAACTCAAAACAAGCAAACAAAAACCAGTTTAATACCCACAGGCAAAAGAATGAAATTGGAGCATATACAAAATAATTTACTCAAAATGGATCAAAGACCTAAAGGCAGCAGTGCCTAACAAATATATTTCTTTGTTATTTTTAAAAATATTTTAATTGATTTTAGAGCTGAAGGGAGAGGGAGAGAGAGATAGAAACATCGATGATGAGAGAATCATTGATCAGCTGCCTCCTAAACACC
This sequence comes from Plecotus auritus, assembly GCF_963455305.1. Classification (NCBI taxonomy): domain Eukaryota; kingdom Metazoa; phylum Chordata; class Mammalia; order Chiroptera; family Vespertilionidae; genus Plecotus; species Plecotus auritus. The sequence goes on from NC_137772.1 coordinate 30,049,324, forward strand.
CCACACTGGGAATTGAGCCTGCAACCTGGACATGTGTCCTGACCGGGAATTAAACCATGACCTCCTGGTTCATAGGTCGGCGTTCAACCACTGAGCCACACTGGCTAGGCTATTTTTTTAAAATGTCATTCAACAATAGACATGTATTTCTTGCTCATGCATCTATCGGGCAGCTGGGGTTTGGTGATACAGGTTAGGTTCAGATGTGAGTTGAGGCTATGGGTTAGATCCAGATCTGCTCCTCATGTCCCTCTTCCTTCTTGGACAAGGAGTATTCAGAGTATATTCCTCTCACAGGGAAGGGCAGGAGTTGAAAGGGCACATTTCAAATCTTTGCTTACAAAGAGATTTCTAATTAAACCCAAATGTTTTCCTGTCAAGAAAGTTTCAGAACATATGGGTTCTTTCTCAAAACTATATACACTAAATTATCTGAAAAGAAATTAAACAACAAAAGATGTTCTTTTTATCTAATTATATTTTAGAGGTCTGTAACACTGGCCAGTTAGAAATTATAAATAGGATCTACACTTCTTAATCTTGACACTCCCACTACGATTGTTTTGAAAATTCAACACAAGATTTTTAAAAAGTGACTCCTTCCTCTTCAGTTTCTCCCCACACCCCAGAGCGTCTTTCTTTTCTATCGCAAGCAGCATTTTCCCTGATTATTTCTTTTACTCTTAAAACTGCTCCTTTGGCAAAGTTGGTAGATTGAAAACATTCAGCGTTTGTGGAGCTGATTTTTACACTGGATAAAAACAAGTCTGAAACATTGCCTATAAGGTATGAGCTGAATTGAGACTTGCATTTAAGCTTCCTGGAGCAGGTATGGCCTCTCCTCCTGCCTTAGCCGCTCTGAGGATAATTCTCCTATTGCTGGCTGTTCATGCTCACACTCTCTCCCCTGTGCTATGACAAAGAATGCCAATCACACTAGGACAGTGGCGTCCTCACCTCATGGGAGAAGCATTGAAAAATGACATTTGTAACTTTAAGTTGGAAGCTTTTCCTTTTTTTAATCCATAGGTCAAAGCAGACTGGAGGTTTTCTTTTGAGTGTGACTAATCATCACAGCCTCTTCATTTTGTCATGTAATAAGCTTTATTCCTTTATTATGTGTCCCACCAGTTATTATAGTGATTCTGGGTTCTTAGCGAACAAATCTCGTTAGCAAGTGGCTGTATCTCGGCTGAGTGAAGAATGCGGTTGAGTGTGTTTCCTGTGGCTTCTTCCTGCCCGTGTCTCCTAAATCCCGGCTTAGAGACAGTTTCCATCTGATGTCCTGTCACTTAGTCAAAAAACTCCTGTGGCGATGAGAGGGAACAGTCTTTACATCCCTATCACTTAATGCCTAGTCAACCCGGTACAAAGAAGCATTTAGATTCTCATTGTTTCCAAAATTCAGATACATCTTTGTAGATCTAGAATTTAATTTTCTTAAATAATGAACATATTATCCTAATGCAGAGTAAGTCAAGATATGAAAGTCAACAAATTTTTCTCACGAATCTTTTCAATAATAGACAATCTCGAGTCCTTAATCACTATCGCGTCATTTACTCAAAGGGAATGTTTTGATTACACCCTTGAGTCCCTCATAGTTTTTCATTTTGAGGCGACCGGCAGATGGAGTCGCTGCCTTCAGGAGGCCGGATGTGTTCAATGATGATCTGCTGGGAATTTGTAGTGGGGTCTGCCATGCTAGGCAGGGCATTGGACTCAGACCTTTGAGGTTCCTTCTAGCATTGAGTCAATGAAAGCCATATGTTGAAACTGGATTATAAAAATATCTTACTAAAACGAGAGATTCTTCCTCAGATGAGAAGGAATATGGAGGAGTGGTCACAGATGGTAGTTTTTTTCTCGAGTGGCCCCACACTGGGGAAGGAATATGTGAGGACTGCACGGCAGCGGCCTTGATCGCCCTGGAGAGCAGCCCCACAGTCCCCAGGCCTCAGAATCACCTGAAGAATCATGTGCTCACCCTCAGGGGCTGGAGCCAGCTGTGGGTGCGAGGAGGAGACTGGCTCTCTGTGGTTTCCAAGGCGACCAGGGGGTACAATCATTGCTGGCTCTTCTTCTCATGTCCAAATATCTGTTCTTTCAACAATTACAAGGGAGTCACTTTGCTTGGCTGTTCAAAACAGGTGGTTAGGATTGTTGCCCAGGGCCCAGGTTTGGGGTTTTAGGATTAAGTCAGGGAAAGCTGATAGTCTCTTCTACATGTTTTATTGACATTATCTTGTTCATTTATTTATTTTGTTTTCAGGTTCTTGCCCTCCTGTCCTCCCTTCTCTCCACTGCACCTTGCCATCTCCTCTCTTCTCCTCCTTATTCTAGGAAACAGGAGGGATCTTCCAAAGGAGGGCATGGATGGGAGAATATCATTAAAGTAGAAAGATTTGGGGGACAGGGATTTAGTACCCACTTTTATAATTTTCTGCAGCTCAGAAGTGACATCATGGTAGAACTGTCAGACAGTGAAATACCACATACTCTCAGGTCACTTGGTTGGATGTGTTTAGCTCTCTTACCAAGAAGCAGTGAATGAGTGTATATTGCAGGGACGTGGAAGAGAAGGGGTGCATTCAGAAATGTATGGTGAGCAAGAGAGAGCTGCGGTGACTCCTGACTTTGTCCCTGGTACATGAAGGAATGAAAATGACTGTTGTATGAGTTTGGGAGATGTGCTTCTCAAACAATACTCATTTCATAGGGCTTTGGTGAGGGGCTGAGCCACAGGGTGCCCCAATGTTTGGTCAAACGTTCTTCTGGATGTTTCTGTAAGGTTGTTTTAGGTGAGATTAAGATTTAAATTGGTGGTCTTCACAGAAAACAGATTGTTCTATGTAATGTGGGTGGGACTTACCTTTAAGGCCTGCATAGGAAAAAAAGGACCAGCTTCCCCTGAGCAGACAGGAATTCTCCAGGAGACTGCCCTTGACACTCACTTCCCCTGCTCTTCGGAGGTCTAGGGCCCACGCTTTCAGACTCAAACCAGAACATCAGCTCTCGTGGGTTTCCTGTCCATGCTGCAGTTCTGGACTTGCTGGCCTCCGTAATCTTATGAGCTGGTTCCTTATGAGTCTCTCTCTCTCTCTCTCTCTGTCTCTCTCTCTCACACACTTTCTCTCTCTCTCTAAACACACACACACACACACACACACACACACACACACACACACACACACACACACCCTGTTTCCCAGGGGAATTGTGACTAATACAAGGAAGTAATATTTTTATCCTTGTTTCTCAGATAGAGAAACTGAGGCTCAGAGAGGACACAGACAGATGTGTCTGACTTCAGAGCCTGGACACTTATCCACTTGACTCATCTGCCTCATGAGAAGGTGGGGCATAAGAAAAGGGATAGCTCTAGGCTATACAGCCAATCAATCCAGACGTTGAGTTCTGGCTTCCAGTTCTGGCTTCGACTCCATTGCACAGTTTCTACCATGTCTTGCTCCCATGTTCCTGTTTGTTCTTGTTTTTGATTAGGAGACAATAGGAGGTGCGGGTTCAGTAAGGAAGGTCCAGTGCGGAGCAGCAGAGCAGTCCAGGTCCACCCTGACTGATAAGCATCCTGCTTTGTGGTGGACTCACCTGGGAGGCAGCCCCCTTCTGTGTCCTCTGTCGCCTGGATAAACAAATACAGTGGAAGTCGCTTCCAGGCATTTCAGCAAGATGTGTGGCCTCTGTGAGGTCATCGGCCAAGGAGTAGATTTGGTTTTCAAATCAAGGCATCTGTAAAAACCAATTTGTCAGACTAATACATTCAATTCCAAGTCACAAAGCACCACAAGAGGGTTGAAGCTTTGAATTCTTTTTTATAAATGTTTCGTCTCCAACCCGAAAGGAAAAGCCCTTTCCTCCCCCTCGGGGGTGAGATGTCTCATTCTGCTGCGTCACACTCATCTTTGAAGACACAGGGTTTGTTCACGGTTCTCTCCTTTTTGAAAGTGGGCGTCTTTTTATCTCAGATTTAAACAATAGCTACATATCCCCAGTGCTTTCCTGTTCCTGGAAATATATCTAATTTCATAAAGCAAGTTACCAGAGCATGCAGCCTTGCATAATCTCCATTGTGATAGTACCATCTCTACCTGAAGTTTGGACTGAGACGAATATAGGCCAATCCCCGAGAGCTCTGTTTCTGACACCGCTCCTTTGTGGGAGAGATACTTATTGGACCAAAACGCTTTTTTCATTCAGGCCCATTTTTAGACTATGAAGATGAAAACATAAAACTTGAAGATCATTTGCTTTCCCATTGCTTAGGATTTGTTGGAAAAATGGATGAGCAGGATCATAAATTGGCTAAAATAAGCAAACAACCAGAAAGTCACTGGGGACAAAGATTTTTGAGGCCTGTGAGATCTCAGGGAAGGAGCCAAGGGCCATCCATTACCCGTGGGTGCTGTGACTTTTTTTTCTTGTCTAAACTGCCTTGCCTAAAATGCTGATGGACTATGTCTTAACCCAGATCACATGGGACATATAATCACCTTAACATAATAATGTGATTCGTGATGTACCCTTCCTCAAAAAATTAGGTCCTCACCCCCTGCCTCCCAACTACAGAATGAGGATTAATTCTTTGAAATGTCAATCATGTCATGTCAATATTCTATGATCTGACCCTAAAACGATGTAGTGGTGTTACCGATTGGGGTTACTGGCTGAGATCTCGGTTCTTCTTGTCAATGCAGAAAAGATTTTAAGTCCAACAAAAAAGAAAGTAAAGCAAAGTGGGATTTATTGAAGCGAGGAGCAGGGCAGTTGCTAGAGACAGTGATCCCCAACCCCTGGGTTATATGATTTAAATGAGGGATTTTCTGGGTAAAGACTTCCATTTGCATTCAGTGATGATTGACAGAAAAGGGTTATATAACTATATTTATTCTGCACATGACCTTACCCATCATGCATACAGAAAAACCCATTGGGGGGGTGTGTCAAAACCACAATGCAAATTTTATTATAATTAGTCCAGGACCCTAGTAAGGTCACATTGAGGTCATGTTGTTTCCCTCTGAGCTTGTGCCAAGAACTGGCTGATTCTGAACCTGCCCACTGGTGGTCTGCTGGCTGCTGGGCCTCCCATAGAGAGGCAGTCTGAAGGCAATGTTGGTCCAACTCCTGTCAAGACCCCAGAGCAGGCCCCATTCCATCCACTCATGTCTAATTTCCTACCTAACAGTGGATCAAGAATAAATGGAGAAGGGAAACCAGGGAAATATGAAATTTAACCTTTCTGGACCTCACTATCCTCAAGAGTGATTAGTCCCTCATGAAAACTGTGTGGTATTTAAAAAATTGAGTGTCAAAAATTGAATTGTTAAATCATCCAAGAAAATAGTTGTCTATAAATTATTTCAACCTATCCACCAATATCAGGAGCAAATAATGAAATACATTGGGAAACTGTTCAGGGCAGCTGAAATGGTTCTTCCAGGATGCTATATTCTGGTTGCCTGTGGTGTGCTGTGAGTAGGGACACCATGGTCTTTGATTTGAATCACAGCCTATTATCCTGGCATTCGCTGTGCTCTTAGAAGTTTCTGAAGGTGCTTTGAAATTAAAACAATATTGGCTTATGTCTAATGCCTTCCTTTCTTTCCTTTATCTTTTCCTTTTTTAAAAAAAATTCTAGAGTAATTACTTTCTGAAGGGAAAATGTCAAGGAGTATTAAGGGATGAAATGTGACTACTGATTGATTTAAGTGATGTAATACATAGAAGAAATGTTGTTATATAAAAATCTCTGGAGCCCAGCCCATGTGGCTCAGTGGTTGAGCATTAACCCAGGAACAAAGAGGTTGCCGGGTTAGATTCCTGGTCAGGGCACATGCCCAGGTTGCAGGCTCAATCCCCAGTAGAGGTTGTACAGGAGGCAGACGATGTTTCAGTTTCTCTCTCATCATGATGTTTCTATCTCTCTATTCCTCTCCCTTTCTCTCTCTCTAAAAACCAATGAAAATGTGTGTTTTTTTTAAATCGCTGGAGGTCTCTGTCACCTTGTCTAGCCTTAATTCAAACCAAAGGATAGAAAGCTCTTAGATGATCAAACTAAATCAATCTCTCAGGATGAATCACATTTATAAAACTCTTTCCCTGTATTGGAAGAACACGTCATAGGGAAAGAAATAAAACTAAGTTAAAATAGTACTGGAATGTGGAAATCAGATGAAAAAGAATAAAAATGTTCGCATTTGTTTTGTGCCATTAAATCCTTTCCTGTGATCAGAGGTCATACAGGGTGGAACAAAAGTAGGTTTACAGTTGGAGTACATGAAACATGGAGTTTATTCTTGTATTATTTATTAAGTATTGTATTATTTTCCATACAAACAACTGTAAACCTATTTTTCCTATTAATTGTAGAATTCTAGTTATGGACAAGTCATCCTATTATCTTATAAGATGGTGCTAATTTAATGAGACAAATATTGATTTCTCATCATCACATTAACTTGACTCAGCTCTGTGACTGCAGAATTTGCCCTGAAGTTATACAGAATGATTTTAAAAATAATAATAACATCTGGATCATTACTAGAACTCTATACACTTAAATTTGTACCAAATAACCATACAAAGTAGATGTTATTTTTACATGATAACATTAAAAGTAGTAATTATATGGCTCAGAGATATTTTTAGAAATCATAAACATCCTTCCTTCATGCATGTACAATATGTATAAGGAAAACCCAACCAGTGCCAGGAATTTGAATTTTATAAAACATTAGATGGGCCCTCTCCAAAAATCTACTTACTCAGAAGAAAAAAAAAAATCAAGACATGTATCAAGACAGCATTTCTGTCTTATCGCTTAGCCAAGTAGCTATGGTCAGGTACGTGGCTATGGTCATCTGCACAGCAACATTTGAGAAGTAGAAAGATGTAGAGTTTAAAAGACCTTCCCCTCACCCTCACTTCATTATCTGATGCCTAAAGTTCTACCATTTACTTAACACATGATCCCCTTTTCAGCAGGTTGCTCAACCTTGGCACTACGGTCATGTGCACACGGCATTTCAGTCAATGATGGATGGCATATACAGTGGTCCCATCCTATATAATAAAAGGCTAATATGCAAATTGTTCCCTCGACTGGGAGTTTGACTGGGAATTTGACCAGGGGGCAGGGCCAGTTGGCCAACCGCCCACAGCCCCTCCCCCCTACCAGCCCTGCCCTTGATTGGCCCCTCCACCCCAATCTGGAGTGGGGCCGGCCAGCAAACCGCCTGCGGCCCTCCCTCCCCATCCCCCACCTCCCATGCCAATCAGGCTGATCAGGGTGGGCCGGCCAGACCCCACCTGTGCACAAATTTGTGTACTGGGCCTCTAGTAAAATTATAATGAAGCTGAAGCTTGTCACCAAGTGACATTATGTTGTTGCATCACTCACATGTTTGTGCTGATGCTGGTTTAAACAAACCTACTGCAGTCAGTTGTGTAAAAGTATAGCACATAATACTTACTATTGATATTAAACAATGATGTTACGGGTTTATGGATTTACTATACTTTTAAGGTTATTTTAGAGCATATTGTTTCTAAGAATTAAAAATAAAAGTTTGCTGTAAAACAATGCCTATTACGCCTGCAGCAGCCTCATACATCTCGAGTTCACTGCGTCTCTTGATTGCATCATTTTCTCTTGTGCTTGATTTAATCTGGTGTTGTGCCGTTTAGTAACATGCTGTACAGGCTTGTAGCCTAGGAGCAATAGGCTATACCATATAGCCTAGGTGTGTAGTTGACTCTACCATCTAGGTTTGTGTAAGTGCACTCCATGATGTTTGCACAATGACAAAATCGCCTAATAAACTTTTCTCAGAACATGTCTCCATTATTAAGTGGCAAATGACTGTATTGACATTTTGGCATGAGTAATTCGTTGTGGGGGCTGGCCTGAGCATTCTCAGATGTTCACAGCATTCCTGACCTTTACCTTCTGGATACCAGTAGCACCTCTTCCTCCAATTGTGATAACTAAAGATGTCTCCAGGTATCACCAAATGTCTCCACATATCACCAAATGTCCTATTAGGAGTAAAGTTAGACTAGATTGAGAACTGCTGCCTTAAAGATAAATGCCACTGTGTGCTGTCATTGGTCTCTTTGTGAAGGAAAGACCATATAGAATAGATTGGCTAAGGTGACGGGAAGATGAAACAACAGGGAGACTTTACTGAGAGACTTTACAGAGGCACCGCACCAGAATGACTGATTCCAGAAGTTGGCTCATGTACTAAACCACAAGGAAGAATTAACACACAATTAAGGTTTTATTTGTTTATTACCAAAACTATTTGCCCACCAGGCTACATTTATTAAGCACTTGGATTTTTTTTTCCTAAAGGAACTCATAGTTTAGTGGTGTAGACAAAACAAGTGAATGAGAAGCCCCTGCCCACTGGGCTTGGTTAGAGAAGGAGAGCGATATAAGAACAACAGGGCAATGTGTGGTCAGGGACCTGAGCTCTTGGTTCCCCTGTGGCAGAGGTTACCCTGGTTTCTCCTGGGCCACTGCTGCTGGGACCTACTGGTGGGCAGGGTGCAGCTGATGCCTGCCTGGTGATATCTGTGTGGCCTTCCTTTTTTTTCCTTTTTTTGTTAATCTTCACCCAAAGATATTTTTTCCATTGATTTTTAGAGAGAGTGGAAAGGAGGGGGAGAGACAGAGAGAGAGAAACATTGATGCAAGAGAGAGAGAGACATTGATTAGTTACCTCCTGCACACACCCTACCAGGCTGGGATCGAGCCTACAACTGATGTACCTGCCCTTGACTCGGTCAAGCCCATGACCCTTCAGTCCATGGGCCAATGCTCTAACCACTGAGCTAAACCAGCTAAGGGCTGTGAGACCTTCCTACCTGTTTCTCTGGTAAGCCTTCAGGATGGCTCCCTTCCTGGCCTGAGAAGCAGCGACCAGAGTAGCCTGGCTGGCAGACTTCTCTCTTGTCACCCTCTTCGGTTCTGGAATCAACCAAGTGATTTTACTAATGAGCTCTTGCCAAGTCTCCTATCTACCTCTCCCAAGGATCTCCACCCTGAGCAGTATCTCCCACATAGTACATGAAATACCCATCATCCAAAGTAACTTATTCTTTTAACTAACATTTTTCCATTCTAGCCACTGCTTTTCTCTTAAACTTATTAACTATAGAAGAGGTTCAGGCTGCAAAAAAACACAAAAGGCAATTATTTGAGCACAAGGATTCCAGTCCAAGAGATGCAAATTCAGGGAGCAACCCAGCTGCACTCTACAGAGAATAAAGGAAAGCCGGGTTTATAAAGGCAAAACCCAAAACCTGTAATTTTTTCATGCAAATGAGGGATTGCTGACTAGGTTACCAGGGATTGATTAGTTCCAATATGCAAATGAGGAAAGCAAAAACTACAAGGAGGAAATAAAGTTCATACGTGTCCATTTAGCAGTTGTTCTAGGGTGATTATGGCTCAGCCTGGAGCTGAGTTAGCAACAGGTTAGCAACTTAACAGCAGCTCAGAGAACTGAGGTGCAAGTTGTGCACAGGCTGCAGGGGCCCCACTTCCTTCATAGCCTCCTAACTCTATTTTAAGTGCCTCTCTTAGCAATGCTTATTCCATTTTATTTATTTTTTTCATTATCATCATGATAATCACAAGTTGAAAAGGGAGAATACTGTTAGAACAAGTCTGCAGTTGAAATTATAGCCCTGATTCTGGAATTCACAAATAGAAAATGTTAGTTATAGATAAGAAAGATTCCAATTCTGAAGCACTAAGCCACAGTCAGATTGGGGCCATCCTATCTAATAAAAAAGTAATATGCAAATTAACCATATCTCTGCTACACCCACAAGCCATGCCCAGCAACCAATCAGGAGCAAGTATGCAAATTAACCCAACCAAGATGGCTGTGAGCACAAAGAGAGCAGAAGGCTTGGGTTTCCCTGGAAATGGAGGAAGCCAAGTTTCTGCAGCCTTGGCCTGCCTTGGCCTCCACTTAAGGCTACAAAGTTTCAATTATAGAAGATAAATAAATCCCAGATACCAGGGCCTCCACTTGGGTCGCCGGGGGGCATGGCCAGCCTGCAAACCACCACAGGCCCCTCGCCCAGGCCGCCCCATGCCCCAAGGGAACCCACACCCTGATCCGGGACACCCTTCAGGGCAAACAGCCGGCCCCCACCCTCTATCCTATCTAATCCTATCTAATAAAATAATATGCAAATTGACCATCACTCCAACACACAAGATGGCTGCCCCCATGTGATTAAAGATGACTGACCCCATGTGGGCACAAGATGGCCTCCACAAGATGGCCAGCAGGGGAGGGCAGTTGGGAGGGACCAGGTCTGCAAGGAAGGGCAGTTGTGGGCAATCAGGCCAGCAGGGGAGGGCAGTTAGGGGTGACCAGGCTGGCAGAGGAGGGAAGTTGGGGGCGACTGGGCCTGCAGGGAAGGGAAGTTGGGGGGGACCCAGGCCTGCAGGGGAGAGCAGTTGGGGGAGACCAGGCCTGCAGGGGAGGGCAGTTAGGGGCAAACAGGCTGGCAGGGGAGCAGTTAGGCATCAATCAGGCTGGCAGGGGAGTGGTTAGGGAGTGATCAGGCTGGCAGGGGAGTGGTTAGGGGGTGATCAGGCTGGCAGGCAGAAGCGGTTAGGGGCAATCAGGAAGGCAGGCAGGTGAGCAGTTGGGAGCCAGCAGTCCTGGATTGTGAGAGGGATGTCCAACTGCCCGTTTAGGCCCGATCCTACTGGGACATCCCTCGAGGGGCGCAGATTGGAGAGGGTGCAGGCTGGGCTGAGGGACACACACCCCTGTGCACGAATTTCATGCACCGGGCCTCTAGTCTGATATCATATTCATATTTAATCGAAGAAGAAGCAGGCAGATTCCCAGATTCAAGCTACGGAAATAAAGCAAGATGTAAGAACTTTCATCAAATGCTGACTCAGTATCAAAAACATTACTGACATTCTTCATTCATCCACATAACAAATATTTACTGAGAGCTGACTCTTGTCTGGCACTTAATTATGTATTATCCCCGTTTTACCTCTGAGGGATCAGAGCCACAGATTCATGAAGTAATTCATCCAGTGGCCGCAGGATCTGAACTCAGGTCTATACACTCTTACGACAAAGTATGGGAGGAAGTAAAAGAAAATAACTGGGAGATAAAGTGGATGCGAGGAAGTCCTAGCCCATCTTCTTCTAACTCTGCCAAACAACCACTTCGTGACTGACATTGTATTAGCCAACAATGTTTAACGTACTTGTAGACATCAAGTTTTTACAGAAAAGTATTTTAAAATTCACATTTCTACTTTTAGTCAAAATGACAATTCAAGAATTTGAAAATTTCTAAATATCATTGTATCTATATTAAGAAAATGCATAAGGAGCCATGGTTGCAAAAAGCACCATGTAAGAAATTATTAGCTGTGTCACTCTCTGCGTGCTTAATCACACATTACTATGTGTTGGTTTAAGCCTTGAGAACTATTAGGAAGCAATATCATGCCTCATTCTTCTCTGTTGAATTCTAATCCTAAATTATATATGTGGGATTTTAAAGATTGGGACATATCCTGGTTGAATTTAATAAAAACTATTTCCTCAATTTTCCATTTACTGAACCATGGGTAAACATTTTTTATGAATTTAACATTCAACCAGCATAGATGCTTTTCTAGCAGAAATCACTGTTTTCTCCCACAAAAACCTTTTAAATACCTTTATTATTGTTAATTTTGAAAAGACATGTGGTTCTGTTTCTTTTAAATGTTTTCTAACTACATGTGCTAACATTTTTAAGGATGAAAATGATTTGATGTCTAAGATTTTCTTTAATATCATGTGGGGTCACTGAGGAAATTTGAGAGAGAGGCTGTCAGTTGATAGTTGGTAAAATTGGTGATAAATAGGGGTTTCTTATTTTATTCTCTTTTTTTATAATTATTGGCATTTTTTTATGGTAAGAAGTTTCAGTACCTGAAATAATACTGAAGACCATTTCTACTCCTTACTCTAAATGGTAAAAAATTTATCACCATGTTTGGGCACAAGCTTTCTCTCCAAGGAAATATTAAATATATTTTTCAGCTCTTCTTCTATTTCTTCTTCATTCAGTGTCTTAAACTCCACCAGATCCATATTGTCCTTATAATTGAATTTTCTAAAGGTGAGGGTGAAGCCCACTAAACAGTGAACTCCATTTGAGGTTTGCAAGGAGCAGAATGACTTGCTTGTAAACACAGATGCTGCAGACGTCTGAAGATATTCATTAACAGACTCAAAATCTTCAATTGTTCGAGGTTCAAGCGTAAAGGAGTAGATCTTTCTGTACTTTTTCTTTTCCAGGAGCTCAGAATTAAGGAATTCTTGGTTTGGAACGTACTGGTCTCTTCTGATTTGGTCCAGGTACCAGGTTCCTCCCTCTTCTGTCAAGCGGAAGATGCAAGGCACCTGAGGCTGATCCTTCCCAGAAATTAACTCGAGAGGCTGCCATATCTGGTAAGAGCGTCCAAACCCAGCATCAACTATGTAGTTCCTGCCACCCACGGTCACCTTCAGCAGGAGGTGAATCATAGCACTGCTGTATTTGTCGGCTGGAGTGTTGTAAACATAGCCTCCCAGCATTGTGGTCTCAAAACCCATTGTGGCGAGAGCCCAGTGCAGAAGGTGATTGACCTGGAGACACCACCCACCCCGGTTCTTCCTCACAATTTGATCAAAAATGGCCTCCAAGCCCAATTCCATGGGTTCCCCACAATGGATGTTAAGGTTCTCAAAGGGAATGGCCCGGATCTGGTGCTGAAGAATGTCAGTTAATGTTTCCAGGTCCAATTTGTTCCTAGAGTTCTTATAACCAATTCTTTCAAAATATGCTTCAATGTCCATAATCCCCTATGGCAAGGGAAACAAAAACACATAGTATTACTTTTGCACTTGGATTTTTTTGATTAGCCTAATTATAATTAATGTATTTTAAATATGTAAATACAGTCGATATAACTATCTACAATCATAAGTCTTTTGTTTACTACTACTATTGTAATATTGTGATATCAAATAACATATGTAGAAGAAAAACTTGGTACTCATAGTAACTGTCAATGGGAAGATAAAGCCATTAAACAATTTGAAAAAAGCCAAGAGAAAAACAAATTGGTGCTTCTGAAGAAGAAAACTCAAAATGCACAATTAGAAACTGTATATAAAAATAAAATGTTTTCCTAAACTAAAGCAAAAATTAAATCTGAAAAACAGCAAAATTCTGAAAAAGTTTGATTCAGTGTTCAACACTGGGATATATTCTGGTTAAATTATTGAAATTCAAAGTTAAAGAAAACTACTTGGGTATTTGGTAGAAAAGCAAACACTTTTTAAGGGAGAAACCAGCAGGCTGGCATCAGAATACTCCACAGCAATATGTTACTATGTTAAAAGGAAAGTCTGATCCCCAAATACTATTCTCAGGGTTTCATTTAATCACAAAGACATCTTGAATATGAAAACAATCTCAAAGATGAAAGAATTTGAGGAATGCATGAAGGATGACCTACCCTGATAAAGTGTTACTTCCTAATTGGCCAATGAAGTGTGAATCAAAATGAAAATAAGGAAGAGAGAGGCCACAATAAAGGATCCATGGTCAACACTGACTCCTTTTATTATAGAGCAAAGAGTAGAAAAGTTATGAGAACTATGGCTAAAGTAAATTTTAAAAAATTTTTTTAAAATGTGATAAATGAAACCCATTAGATTAGACCTATTGGTCTCCACCATAGGTACAGAGCGGTAAGGGATAGAGCATGTTCAGTGTACTAAGAGAGGCACATGGGATTGGTGAAGATTCGGGACTGAGGGTAGTGTGAGACTGTGTGTTCCACTCAGATCCCTTCAGATGTTTCTTACCATTTCACTGTGCCCCTAGCCTGGCTTCTGTGTCCTTATGCTTAAGGACCTGCACCCTAGATTCTCTTTGGAGAACCCCTTGTGGGCTCCTGGAACTGCTTTGCCTTCCACTGCAGAGGGCTGGATGAGCCAGGGAATGCATATCCTGCCAGGGCAGCTCTGAGTCAATGAATGACTGGTGGGAGGTTTTGCAAGTCCAGCCACCTTGGCTGGAGTTGAGACACATTTTGAGTTAGAATTCACATCCAGGCTGAAACTGGGTTTCTCCCAGGGACACTTCCCTAATAAGTCACATGCACATGGAACCTTGTCTCAGTGTCTGATTTTGGGGAACCTGACTCTCCAGTGGCCATTCTGGAGAGTCATGCAAAAGAAAGGTCAGATGCACAGGCAACTTCCAGAGGGCCTTGAATACCAGGCAAAAGAGACTTGCTTTCTTCTGTGGATCAAATGGATCCTTGTTTTATTGAACTGACTGCTGTAATTTGTCCTAGTGACATGGTACTTTAACTGCAACTTACCTTTTTGATGTACCCTTGGAAAATAGGTTGATATGAAGAACTTATTGATCAGTTCCCAGTTTCTAGGATCTCTACATCTTTCGTGGACAACAGTGGTTTTCAGTTTTGTTTTGTTTTTAAAGAAAGCCCTAGCCTTTCCCCAAATGAAGTTGTAGGCATGAACCTAAAATGGAAGAATTAAAACAGATTGATCCAAAGCTAGTTCACCCATGAGATGGTGCTGTCATACCTCAAGGCTATAGACAGCACAAATACAATTATGGATTAAAATGGAATCTTCTATACCTACTGTCTAGATTTCTGGTGCAGAATAGAAGAATTTTGAGGAGTGATGGTGAGTGACTTTCTTTGTGGGCATTTTTGTCTTTTCTCTTTTTCTATCCCTTTCCTTTTCTCTGTCCCAGTGAAAGCCACGGTATTTCACTGGATTGACACTACCACCTACCTCCCTTCCCAGGGCAAGTGGCCAGCTGTTTGACTTTCTGGCTGGAAAGAGAAGTTGCTAGGCTAGTCCTGCTCAGAGGCCACCGTTCAACAGGCCCTGGTGCACTGAGCTTGCATCTCAGCCCCACCCCTGGGTGATTGCCTGCAGAGGTCAGGCAGGTCCCGGGAGCAGGCCCGAGAGCCAATCCACAGAAACAGCTGCTCAGCTGACGATGGTAAAGGCCAAACAAAAAGTCTCTGGGACAACAGAGAGTTGACAGCTTAAATATTTCCTTTCGAGGGGAGGAGTGGACACCCTGTTTTGTGCTTGAGGAACTAAAATGAGGACCTGGGGAAGGAAGAGAAATGCTGCCGCCACCCCAAGGCTGCAAGCAACACAGTACACTTCTGGACTGGGATGAAATTATCAACCCTAATCCCAGGATTCCTGGCATTACTGAATAGACTTTTTAAAATATCTGATGTGAAATTCACATAATATAAAATTAACCATGTTAAAGTGAACAGAGGAATCATTTGGTACATTCACAATTTTGTGCAATCACCACTCTACCTAGTTTCAAAATATCTCATTAGCAGGAAATGTAACCCCATACCCATTGAGCAGTTACTCCCCATTCCCTCCAGCCCCTAACAGCCACTACTCTACATTCTGTCTCTGTGGATTTATCTATTTTGGATATTTCATAAAAATGTAATCATATAATATGGCACATTTTGTGGCTGCCTCCTTTCATTTAGCATTGTGTTTCCAAGGTTCATTTATTGTGTAACACATATCAATACTTCATTCCTTTTTATGACTGGAAAATGTTCCATGATATGGATTCACTATTTTTGTTTGTCTCGTCCTTCCTTGATGAGCATCTGGCTTGTTTCCACCTTTAACTATTGTGAATAGTGCTGCTGTGAATGTGTTCAAGTACATTTTTTCAGTACAGTATGTGTTTTCAATTATTTTGTGTTTATGCCAAGGGATGGAATTGCTGAGTTGATTAGAAGAATTTTAAGGAGTGTTTCTGAGTGACTTTTCTTTCCTGTGCTGTTATTTTCTTTTCCTCTCCGTTTCCCTTCCCCCTCCCCTTCTTTTCCTTCCCTTCCTTTCCTTCTCTTTCCTTTTATTTCGGCTCTGAGACCTACTCTAAGAACACTACAACCTAGTTAAGTCCCAGGGGCAAGTGGCCAGCCCAGTAATTTTCCGGATGGGAAAGAGGTTGTTGGGCAAGCCTCACCCACAGATCCTCCTTCAACTCTGCTTGGCATTCTGAAAGCCTGTGAGGTGGCCCAGAGAGTCCCATGCGTGGAGATCAGCTGTAACAGGGGAGTTTCGAGTGGATTTTTGTTTTTTCATTTTATTTTTCCCACTCCTAAGGAAAAGCAGAAACTCAGACAAACTCAGACGTACAGGTGATATCTGTGTGTTTTTTAAAGTTGGCTCTGAACTTTTAAAACCCATAAAGTCACATATGTAATACCTTAATCAATAAAGAAATTTAAAAAAAAACAACAACCATAAAGGGCCAACGAAATAAGTCTCTGGGCAGGATACATTAGATAATTGACAGGAAGTTGTTATTATTTTTGAGTGAGAGAAGGTGGGGTCAGCTGTTTTGTGAGAAACTAAAATGAGGGCCCTGGGGCAGGAAAAGAGCAGGTTATCAAAAAAGAGCTCAGCAGGTGCTGCTGTGGGCACTGCTGCTGTGGGCACAGAGAGTTTGAATCAAGGGTCCATTATCTTCACATGTACAGTCTTTACAGCATAAGGATTCTAAGTAGGTGTCACCTGCTTTCTGAACCACCTCTGGACTTGGAATTCAAGCACACTGTAGTATCTAGCCTCCTGGACTCACATTTTAGATAGGATTAAGCCCCAATTTCAAAGCTAAAAAGATTCACTTACCGAGTTCAACTAGGACCCACACCAGGAACTAAACTGACTTCACTCCTCCCACTTGAGGTCAATACAGGAAGTGCCCTCCCTGGCTTTCCAAACAGCCCCTCCCTGGAGTCTACTCAGAATCACACAGGGATCTCTGGGAAATGTAGTTGTGAGGCCTTAGGTTGTCCTTGTGTGCCTCCTCTTCAAATCTATTCATTGGAGAAGGGTGGAGGGCTTCATTATCTGATGGGCCTTATGTCACACAGGCAGTGAGGGGTATGATCTTGTATTTGACACAGTCCTTGCCTTAGGGAGCCTGAAGCCAGATGTCCTAGGTCTAATGTGGGAAGTGAGGGTTTACCGTGGTCCCAGAAGAGCAGATTCATTAAACTAGAAGAGGCAGGACAAAAATCAAGATCTTAAATTACTCTCCCAAATTTATGATACCATTTCTTCATCAGTCTCCATGAAGCCACTTGGTTTGTATTCTTCTGCCAGTCATCCCCCATCCTCAGTACCACTCACCACTCCCTGCCCTCCAAGGCCCTATGTAATGTGTCCAAAATTAGTCTGAATATATGGTGTGAGTGTAATGTGTCCACAGTAATGTAGTGTTTCTGCTTGTGTTTTTAATTCACGTTAATGATATTGCTGTATAACTCTTGCTGTTCCTTATGCATTTCCCCTATGCTGTGTCTTAAAGCCTGTCTGTGTGACACAGTTGTTGCCCCATGCCCTCTTTTTGGCACTAATGGTTCTAGTCCATAGCTCTGGTGTCCTGCTGCATGGATTTGGGAGGCCTTTCTCTTGGCCTGTGTTTGGGCAGGCTAGATGGAGATGCAACTTAGTGCCCCTGGGACTACCACTCAGCCCAGGATGATGGCAGTTGAAGGATAAATACCCTCAAGTTCTATCTGCTCAGGTGGGATTACTTTGGGGCACAAACAACACTGTCTCCCAATGTCCTCCAGAGATTAACTTCTTATTGTTCATTGAGGTCACCTGCCAATATGTACCTTTTATTGACTCCCAAACTGTCCCTGACTCTGCCTTTCCCACTCCATGCTGGTGCTTCCTTAAATCACCTCCCAAAGGAGCTACTAAAGTGTAAACCCTCATCTCAGGGTCTGCTTTTAGAGGAAACCAACCAAGTTCATTTAACTTACCAGTAGCACTGGTGAAGGGCACTTAGGTGCCCTCAACTCCCAGTTCCTACAACACCAGTGTCATGAATACTTTCCTTCACATGCCCTGCAGGTGGACATGGAACTTTACATGGATATACACCAGGAATGAGATATGCTGGGGACAGGGCATATGTGTGCTTAATTTCACTGAGCATTACTGTCCTTTTGTGTAGAGAGTCCCGTTTTCCTCATATCCTGATTGACACTTTCTGTTAGCAACCTTCGCATGTCTGCCCATCTCACATATCTAAGGTGGTAGCTCAGTGTTGTTTTAATTTGCACTTCTCTGATTACTGGTGAGTTTGCACAGCTCTTCACATTCCTACTGACCCTTCAGGTTTCCTGTTTGTGAAGTAAATGGCAAGGTGTTAAGGACACACCCCTCTGTTGTCACCAGGACACAGCAGCAATGAAGGATAGATGGCAGAGCAGAACTTGTAAAACATTGCTCAGAAGGACACAATCTGATAATACAGCTTTGGAGCTGGACTATTCTGGCACAAAGTATGAAACAGATTGTTCAATCGAGTATGACTATTGTCCCCCTGATCCTGGGAACTTTGACCCATGAAAATCTCCAGCAAGAACTGTCCCAGGGGGAGAAACCAAGATGGCGGCATAGGTAAACACCTAAACTGCTGCCTTGCACAACAATTTCAAAACTACAACTAAAAGACAGAACGGACACCATCCAGAACCACAGGAAAGCTGGCTGAGTGAAAATTCTACAACTAGAAGGAAAGAGAAAAGCTCACAGAGAATTGGAGATATGGCAAAGGGTCTTTGTGCGCGCAGAGAGGAAGGGCGGCTGAGAGCCTGGCTGACTTTCTCTGGCGGAAGGGGGAAGGAAACCCCCGACCACACTGAACCCCAGTTCTGACTGCACTGAACCCCAGTTCCGGTCGAGCTCCTGGGGACCCACGCTCTTACGGGGGAAGTCTGGACTCTCGGGCGGAGACTCGGGAGCCGGGGAAGGCAGAAGTCTGAAGGCGCGGCGTGCCAGTGCGCACAAAGGCTGCGGAGGTTGCCACAGGCTTTCCCTAGTGGAAGGGAGTCGGAGGCTCCTGACCGCACTGGGCCCCAGTTCTGACTGCACTGAACCCTGGTTCCAGGCGAGCCCCTAGGGACCCACGCTCTTGTGGGGGGAGTCTGGACACTCGGGCGGAGACTCGGGAGCCGGGGAAGGCAGAGGTCTGCGCGTGCACGCAAAGGCAAGGCTGCCGGGAAGCCAAGAATGTCTGCTCCGCCCTGAGACTCCACCCCATCCAAGCCAAGCACAGAGGCTATTGCAATTTGGCAAGTCTAATCCTATAAGGCTGTCTTCAGCACCGGACTTCTCCCAGCATAGAAGCAGCTGATCCTTACAGCCAACTGGCCTGGAGGTCAATTCCTCCCAGTGATACCAACAACAATCAAGACTTAACTACAACAAGGCTGTACACACAGTCCACAAAGGGGTGCACCAAGAGTGTCCACCTCAGGTTAACTGGGGAGGCCGACCCACTGGGCCATTAGGAAACCTAGCACACAAATTTACCTTACCAACTCAGGGAAGCAGTGAAAATGCGGGGTCAAAGAAACAGATCACAAACGAAAGAAATGGAGGAAAACAAACGACTGGATATAGAATTCAAAACCACGGTTATAAGGCTTTTCAAGAATATCCTAGAAAAGGCCGATAAATATAACGAGACCCTCGAAGATATGAAAAAGGACCAACTAGAAATTAAACATACACTGACTGAAATAAAAAATATTATACAGAGACCCAAAAACAGACTAGAGGAACACAAGAATCAAGTCAAAGAATTGAAATACAAAGAAGCAAAAAACACTCAACCGAAAAAGCAAAAAGCAAAAAAAAAAATCCAAAAAGTTGAAGATAGTGTAAGAAGACTCTGGGACAACTTCAAGCGTACCAACATCAGAATTATGGGGGTGCCAGAAGAAGAGAGAGAGCAAGATACTGAAAACCTATTGGAAGAAATAATGACTGAAAACTTCCCCCACCTGGTGAAAGAAATAGACTTACAAGTCCAGGAAGCGCACAGAACCCCAAACAAAAGGAATCCAAAGAGGACCACACCAAGACACATCATAATTAAAATGCCAAGAGCAAAAGACAAAGAGAGAATATTAAAAGCAGCAAGAGAAAAACAGTTAGTTACCTACAAGGGAGCACCCATACGACTGTCAGCTGATTTCTCAACAGAAACTATGCAGGCCAGACGGGAGTGGCAAGAAATTTTCAATGTGATGAATAGCAAGAACCTACAACCAAGATTACACTACCCAGCAAAGCTATCATTCAGAATTGAAGGGCAGATAAAGAGCTTCACAGATAAGAAAAAGCTGAAGTAGCTCATCACCACCAAACCAGTATTATATGAAATGCTGAAAGGTATTCTTAAAGAAGAGGAAGAAGAAAAAAGTAAAGACAAAAATTATGAACAACAAATACATATCTATCAACAAGTGAACCTAAAAATCAAGTGAATTAAAAACCTGAGGAACAGAATAATCTGGTGAATATAATAGAATCAAGGGCATAGAAAGGGAGTGGACTGATAATTCTCAGGGGGAAAGGGGTATGGGGGGTTCATGAAGAGACTGGACAAAAATCATACACCTATGGATGAGGACAGTGGAGGGGAGGTAAGGGCAGAAGGTGGGGTGGGAACTGGGTGGAGGGGAGCTACGGGGGAAAAAAGGAGAAACAATTGTAATAATCTGAATAAAGATTTATTAAAATTAAAAAAAAAAAGAACTGTCCCAGGAATCTGAGTCATGAGGCTTGAGGCCAAGGTATGGATCCTGGTATCTGAGGGCAGTAACAGCTGGGGTGATAGGGCAGGGATTTCTGTGGGCTTGAGAATGTTCTCTTGCCTCCAGCAGAGTGGCCATCCAAACGTTCAAGCAAAATCTCACTACTTCCTATGTTTTCTTCATGGAAGGAGAGCAAAACAGGGAAATACCGTACATGAACTGTCACCTAGCACTCTCCTCACCATAGGAGGGACAGAGATACAGAGGTGGCTGGCAGTAGTAATGAGGATAACACGAAGGAAGGCTCCATCTTCACCCTGACACAGGCAATTTGAAAGAATGCTGATTGTGTTTTTTAATAAATAAGCACTAGAATTAGTGTGTCTAGTGTAAAGATTGCACTCTGAGTTAATTTTACCTGCGTACTTTTTTCTTCCTTGCTAAAGAACCTACGTTTATTTTTGTAAAGGCAGGAGGAAGGAAAGAAATGCTTTATTTTCTCTGACCTCATCTGAAAAAGGCATTCATGGTGGACACTGGCTCCAAGATGAGATTTTAGTAATGAGTAATTTTTTGTCATGTATTCTGTTTTTCCCATATGTATAAGTATGGCTTCGTATTACTGACATTTGGTTAAAATTGTTATTACTATTTTTAATAGTGTGCAGTAAGCCAGAATCTAGGTATAATTTTCAACTTGAAACTTTTTCTC
Source organism: Plecotus auritus (assembly GCF_963455305.1). Taxonomy (NCBI): domain Eukaryota; kingdom Metazoa; phylum Chordata; class Mammalia; order Chiroptera; family Vespertilionidae; genus Plecotus; species Plecotus auritus. Next base: position 30,070,758 of record NC_137772.1, read on the forward strand.
CAAGTGGAAATCAAAAATACCTATGTAGGAAATAGAAAAGTGCTGAAATGCCTATTTGTAGACGAGTTTAAGGAGCAATTTCTTGTGTAAATATTTGATCTATTCCGGTGAATGCTTTGAATAATTTTGTGTCATTTCCAAAATGATCTGGGTTTCTTGGGTTTTAACTGAAATGTTCAAATAAATTGTTAAATAATATTTCTAGTTCAGACATGATTTTGTTTAGGGGACATGACCATAGTGATCTTGATAGTGGAGAAGGGCTTAGAATAGAGCCATGGTTGTTTAATAATTGCTCACCTTACCAACTATAGATAAGAGGTTTTCTTACAGACCCTGGGAAACTGGAGGATGAAACAAGGTCATAAAAAGATAAGATGCCTCGATGGGTCCATTACTCATAAAAGAAATACACTTTGAGAACAGACCAAGGACAGAACACACTTTGATTCAGTTGCTGTGCCCGGACCCTACCCCCCTCTAGGAGTTTGCCTCAGGAACAGGCTGAGCTTTTATAACATCATAGAAGATTAGCCACCTTGTTATCAGACTTTGAACTCCTGAAGGCCCAACCACAGACCCTGCCCTCTGCTTTCTCTGTTACATTTGCAGCTCAAAGCTGCACGTAGCTATCTTCTCCCTCAAGCGTATATAATCAGCCAACTGGCAAGGGGGGGTCAGAGCAGAAGTCCCAGGGTGACTGACTGCTCTCCCCTACTACCAGTGTTATTGGAATAAACACTCATGTATGATTCAACCCTGTCTCTGCTTAATTTGTCTCAAGTAGTGACAGGCAGCCTCAGACCCATTGTGTCCAGTTTCAATCTGAGAAAAGCAGCAAATTTCATGAGTCTGGGGATAGTCAGGATCAGTTTAGAATCTTGACTTTCAGCCATGGTTTCTAGTCAGGGGTGCTGGAACTTTAGTAAAAAGTGAAATGAATGTGGTAAGAGGAGAGGATGTTAAAGGACAGATTTGAGTAGAAGGAAAGTCTATTATAGTGAAAAGGGAAATTTTAGTTTGTAAAGTTTCAGAAACTTTGGCTCTGGGAGTCCTAGAGGAGGAAGGGAGGGCAGCAGTGGGCAGGCTACGTGCTGACTAAATGGGACACAGTGAGACCTCGCAGCCCTTCAGACCCCTTATGAGTACAGAGGTTCTAGTCAGGCAGAGAGCTGGAGAGCAAAGCAGACAGGCCTGGGGAAACAGAGGCCATGTTCACCCCGTCTCAGTGGGGAGAGATGCTCTGGCTGTAACGTGGGGAAGAGCAAGGCCCATTGAGAAATGTCTGAAAATGCTCCTTTGGAGACATTTTCTTTTTATCTACCAGCGCTGAAACAATTGACTTAGGGTTATGACTATATAGGCCTCAAACTTCCTGTCTCTCTTTAAGAGTCCTCATCTTATGGTCACTGGACACTCATGCACCTAGTACCCAACAGGATAATGAGATGTACATTTCAGATCGTTTATGACAACCACAGTCATTATAGCTGACATATCCGGGTGTTTTCAGTGCCAGGCATTTTTTAAAGCACTTTACCTTATTTATCTCATTGCATGCTCAGTAACAATCCTTTGATGGAAGTATTCTTCTTCCCACTGTACAGGCAAATTGGAGCCCAGAGTGGTTAATAACTTGTTCACGATCACCTAATTAGGAAGTGGCAGAGCGGGGACTTCCTCACACAGTATGCCTCCCAGCCCATGTTTGGAACCACTCTAAGTGACTAACTCTAGAGCTGGCAGATATCAGAGTTTCCTAAAATCACCAGGCTCCTTGGTTGGCTGCAATCATTGAACAAGAATAGGTCCAAATCTTTGTTGTTCTCAGCTAAGTTCTTGTGATGGTTGAGAACAGTGTGATTTGGCAAGTCCAAGGTCCTTGATTATGATCTGGGCCCAGTCTATGGACCTCTGGGTCCATAACCTTTCCTTTGACCTGCTGTTTTAAAGCAATACATACACTCTTTACTTAACAATGAGATCTTGGATGGGTTTTTGAGTAAGATGACTGTGCTTCTTTGCCTGGGGCAGTCCTGGTTTATACCTGTTATCCTGGCATAATAATTTGTGGTTTCCCCTTTCATTCTCAGAAGTGTCCTGCTTTGAGCAATAAATTGATCATTTTACTTAGATACAGTCTTTATTGAAATACTATCCAGTTCTTCCCTTAATTCTCATTTTTCCCATGTCATAACAACAGTTTTTTATTTTTGTAAATCCAATTTATATTGATAAAAATATAATTTTAATTATATATATTTACTTATCATATTAGTTAAGGTAAATGAAGCCAGCTACTGAAACAAACAAACAAACAAACACTGAAAATTTCAGGAAGAGTTTATTTTTCACCCATATTACATCCCATGTTGTACCCCACAGTTGTTCAGGGACCCAAGGTCTTTTCATCTGTGGCCTCACTTTCCCTATGTCCTCAGTGTCTTTTCCATCAGCCAGTGGGGGAAGATAACAATGAGCTCACTGGTGGGAAGCATTCGTGGTTTAGGCTGAAAGTTGTGCATATCATTTGTTATCACATTCCATTGGTTGGATCTCAGTCACATGGTTCTACCAAACTGCTGTGGAGGGTTGAAAATGTGATCTAGCCATGTGCCCACAAGGCAGAGAAAGGATATAGGTAAATACTAACAGTCTCTGAACATTGATATAAGTAATCCAAGTGCACTTTACTTGTAAAAAAAAAAAAAAAGTAAAAATCAAAGCGTTACATAGAAAGCTAACGCCTCCTCTGAACAACTGACTACTTTGAGTTTGGTATGTAAGCACACAGAAATATATTGTAGTTTTATGTTCCTGTTTTGGACCAGTAGGCTTATTTTCTTCAAAGTACGGTCTTCACTGACTAAAAAGTACTGTTTCTAATTCTTTATTTGAATATTCTCGTCAGTTCATCTTCATCAAGCTGTCATCCCCACTTATCCACTGAGCATGCTCTTTTAAGGTCACCAGTGATGTCCTCATTACTAAATTAGAAGTTTATATTTGTGATAATTCTTCATTGCTCAGCAGCATTAACTATCTTGGATATTTTCCTTTTTCTTTTAAAAAAAATTAAGCCAATTGGGGTGACATTGGTCAATAAAATTATATAGGTTTCAGGCATACGATTCTATAATACATCATCTATCTATCACATTGTGTGTTCACCCGCCCAAGTCAAGTCTCTTTTCATCATCATAGACCCCCCCTTTTCCCTCTTCTACCTCACCCACCTCCTTCCCCTCTAGAAATCACCATGCTGTTGTCTTTGTCTATAAGTTTTGTTGTTGTTGTTTTTGCTTAACCCCTTCACCGTTTTCACCCAGCACTAACCCCCTCCCTTTCATATGGTTTTGATTTGCATTTTCCTAATAACTAGTGAATTTGAGCATTTTTTTATATATCTATTGGCCATTTTTATGTCTTCTTGGGAGAAGTGTTTATTCAGGTCCTCTGCTCATTTTCTAAAATTTAACTTTATTGTTGAAAGTATTTTTAATTAGATTTTTTGGTTCTTGAGTTGTATATGGTCTTTATATGGTTTGGATATAAGCCCCTTATCAGAGGTATTGTTGGAAAATATCTTCTTCCATTAGGTTGGTTGCCTTTTTGTTTTGTTGATGGTTTCTTTCACTGTGCAGAAGCCTTTTAGTTTGGTGTAGTCCCATTCATTTATTTTTACTTCCCTTGCCTTTGGGGACTGATCCATTTTATTACTCATTACTCTAAATGGTAAAAAAAGATGCACTATGTTTGGGTACAAACCTTTTCTCCAAGGAAATATTAAATATCTTTTTCAGCTCTTCCTCTACTTCTTCCACATTCAGTGTCTTAAACTCCACCAGATCCATGTTGTCCTTGTAACTGAATCTTCGATACATGAGAGTAAAACCCACTAAGCAGTAAACTCCATCTGGGGTATGTATGACACAGTAAGAGTCTTTTACACACACAGATGCCGGAGATGTCTGAAAGTATGAATTCGGAAACTCAAAATCTTCAATTGTTTGAGGTTCAAGCGTAAAGGAGTAGATCTTTTTGTACTTTTCCTTTTCCAGGAGCTCAGAATTAAGGAATTCTTGGTTTGGAACATACTGCTCTCTTCTGATTTGGTCCAGGTACCAGGTTCCTCCCTCTTCTGTCAAGCGGAAGATGCAAGGCACCTGAGGCTGATCCTTCCCAGAAATTAACTCGAGAGGCTGCCTCATCTGGTAAGAGCTTCCATACCCAGCATCAACTATGTATTTCCTGCCACCCACGGTCACCATCAGCAGGAGGTGCATGATAGCCCTGGTGTATTTTTCAGTTGCAACGTTGAAAACATAGCTTCCCAGCATTGTGGTCTCAAAACCCATTGTGGTCAGAGCCCAGTGCAGAAGTTGGTTGATCTGGAGACACCACCCACCCCGGTTCTTCCTCACAAGTTGATCAAAAACGGCCTCCAAGCCCAATTCCATGGGTTCCCCACAATGGATGTTAAGGTTATCAAAGGGAATGGTCTGGATCTGGTGCTGAAAAATGTCAGTTAATGTTTCCAGGTCCAATTTGTTCCTAGAGTTCTTATAACCAATTCTTTCAAAATATGCTTCGATGTCCATGATCCCCTAAGGCAAGGAAAAGAAAACAAGAACACATACTGTTATATTGACAGTTGGATTTCCTTAAGTAGGTTAATTATAGTAATGTATTTTAAGTATATAGAGACAAATACTAAAGTTAAAATGGTTATAAACATCTGTAATTATAATTCTTTTAAATATTTAATGTTTATTTTTAAATAAAAAATTTTTCCATTATTGTGTTATTTAACATATGTAAGTTTAAGGTGTATAATGTGATGATTAAATACATTTATATTTCAAAGTGATTACCATAATAAGATTAGCTAACACCATTTTGTAACCTTTTTTTTTTCTGGTGTTGGTGATTACATTTAAAATCTACTCTCTTACCAACTTCCTTTTTATTTCTTTTTTTATATAATACTAGAGGCCCGGTGCATAAAAATTCATGCCCTGGGGGTAGGAGGGTTCCTCAGCCCTGCCTGCCCCCCCTCTCACAGTCCGGGAGCCCTGCGGGGATGTCCTACTGAGAGCTTGGGCCCATAGGGAACAGGCCTAAGCCACAGTCTGGCCTCCCTCTGCAGGAGGCGACCGGCAGATCAGGGGAAGGCAACGCCTTCATCACATCGCTGCTGTCACCACTGTCGGCCGCCATGGCTGCCTGAACCTCAGGCCAGCCCTGGGCAGTGGCAGCCTCCATTGATGGCGGCTTGCCTGAGCTGAGCCTCGGGCCAGCCCTGGGCAGCGGCAGACGCCATCGATCATGGCTTGCCTGAGCCTCAGGCAGCCACTGCAGCTTTGTCCAGAAGGATGACCAGATGGTTGTCCAGTCCGCTCTGATTAGCATATTACCCTTTTATTAGTATAGATAGTATTGTTAATTATAGTTAAGATGCTGTTTATTAGATTCTCTAGACCTTATTTATCTTCTAGCTTGCAGTTTGCACCCTTTGACAAACATCTCCCCACTTCTTCTAACTCCCGCCCCTCTAGTTCATGGCAACCACCATTCTAGTCTCTGTTTCCATGAATTGGGCTTTTTTTAGGTTCCACATATGAATGAAAACATAAAGTATTTGACATTATTTGTCTAAATTATTTAAGTTAGCATCATAATGCCCTTAAGATCCACCCATGTTGTAGCAAAAGCTATGGTTTCCTTCTTTCATATGGCTGAATGGACGCTTAGGATGTTTTCATTTCTTGACTATTTTCAATAATGCTGCAATGAGCATGGGGGTAGAGGTATCTCTTCAGGATTGTGTTTTCATTTCTTTTGGCAATATACCTAGAGTCGGATTGCTGGATCACATGATAGTTCTTTTTTAATTTTTTGAGAAACCTCCATACTGTTTTCTATAGTTGCTATACATTCTCACCAGCAGTATACAAGGATTTTTTTTTCTTCATATGACCTCACCAATACTGGTTGTTTCTGCTCTTTTATATAATAGACATTCTAACACTTTCAAGTGACATCTTATTGTGGTTTTGATTGGCGTTTTCCTGAGGTTTGTGATTTTGAGCATCTTTTCATGAACCTGGTGGCCACTTGTAATACTTTTCTAGAAAAAAATGCCCATTCAAGTTATCCATCTATTTTTTAATTGGATTATTCAGGGTTGTTGTTTATCCTATTGAATTGTATGAGTTTCTTTTTTATTTATTTTTTTCTTTATTGATTAAGATATTACATATGTGTCCTTATCCCCCCATTGCCCACCCACCCCATTCCACTCATGCCCTCACCCCCCTAGTGTCTGTGTCCATTGGTTAGGCTTATATGCATGCATACAAGTCCTTTGGTTGATTTCTCCCCCTCCCCTCCCCCACCTTCCCTCTGACGTTTGACAGTCTGATCGATGCTTCTCTGTCTCTAGATCTGTTTTTGTACATCAGTTTATGTTATTCATTATATTCCACAAATGAGTGAGATCATGTGATATTTATCTTTCTCTGACTGGCTTATTTCGCTTAGCATAATGCTCTCCAGTTCCATCCATGCTGTTACAAATGGTAAGAATTCCTTCTTTTTTACTGCAGCGTAGTATTCCATTGTGTACATGTACCACAGTTTTTTAATCCACTCATCTGCTGATGGGCACTTAGGCTGTTTCCAAATCTTAGCTATGGTAAATTGTGCTGCTATGAACATAGGGGTGCATATATCCTTTCTGATTGGTGTTTCTAGTTTCTTGGGATATATTATTATAAGTGGAATCACTGGGTCAAATGGGAATTCCATTTTTAGTCTTTTGAGGAAACTCCATACTGTTCTCCACAGTGGCTGCATCAGTATGCATATGTATGAGTTTCTTGTATGTGTTTGATATTAACCCCTTATCAGATAGATGGTTTGCAAATATTTTCTCCCATTCTACAGGTTGCATTTTTAATTTTCTGATTATTTCCTTTGCTGACTGAAGCTTTTTGGTTTGAAATAATCCCACTTGTTGATTTTTGCTCTTGTTGCTTGAGCTTTTTGTTGTCATCTCTAAACAGTCAATGCCAAAACCGATGTCAAGAAGCTTTCCCCCTATGTATTTTCTAGTAGTTTTACAGTTTGGGAGTACCTTTAAATCTTTAAACCTTTTGAGTTAATTTTGTGAGTGGTGTAAGATAAAGGTCAATTTCATTCTTCTGCACATAGTTGTCCAGTTTTCTATGTATTAAAGAGACTATCCTTTCTCTATATAACCTTATTGACTCCCTTGCCAAATATTATTTGACCATATGTGAGTGGGTTTATTTCTGGGATCTTGATTCTGTTACTTTGTGTAATGTGTAATTTTTATATCAGTAACATACTGTTTTTTGTTGTTTCACTTTTTAGTTATCTAAACTTATGACCTTCCCCCCAGTTTTATCTATAATAATAAAAGCATAATATGCTCATTAGACTGGACATCCTTCCGGACGATCTTCCAGATGAAGCTGGGGCTGCGAGGGAAGCCCGGGTCCCAGGTGCCAGAGGGAAGCCAGTGCCGGCAGCTGGGGAAGGAAGGCCTACTCTTGCATGAATTTTGTGCACCGGGCCTCTAGTTGAGATGTAATTGACATACAGCAGTGTCTTTTAAGCCTTTATACTAGAGTTAAGTGATTAACACACTACCATATTACATTATTAAAATATTCTCAGTTACTACATACTTTACCAGCATATTTTATATTTTCATATGTTTTCTTTTACTACATAACATCCTTTTCTTTCAGCTTTAAGAACTCCTTTCAGCATTTCTTGCAAAGGGGGTTAAGTGGTGATGAATTCCCCCAGCTCTTGCTTATTTGGGAAAGTGTCTCTTCATTTTGGAAAGACTACTTTGCTGGTAAGTATTCTTGTTTGGCAGTTTTGTTTATTTTTCCTTTCTGTACTTTGAGTATATCATCTCACTCTCTTCTTGCCCTGTGAGATTTCGGCTGAGAAAACTACCAATAAGCCTTCTGATGGTGGGGGTGTGGGGGTCACTTAGTGTGAGATTGTTTTTCTGTTACTGATTTTAAAATTCACTCTTGTCTCTGATTTTAGACCATTTATTATTGTGTCTTGGAGATTATTTAGGTTGAAATTTTGAGGTGACATCAACTTCATGAATTAGATATCTAAATCTCTTGTCAGGTTTGCGAAATTTTTCACCCATTATTCCTTTAAGTTTTTTCTCCTCCCTCCCTCCTCCCCCCCTCCAGGGACTCCAATAAAGTACAGATTGTTTCTTTAGTCATATCACATAATTAACGTAGGCTTTTTTTCATTCTTATGCATCCTTTTTTCTTTGTGCTCTTCTGACTGTATGATTTCAATGGTCTGTATTATAGTTCACTGATTCTTTTCTTGGTCAGGTCTGCTGTGAAGCTCTATTGAAATCTTCGGTACAGTCATTTTACTGTTTAATTCTAGACTTTGTGCTTTGTTTTTTAATGACTTTTATTTTTTGTTGATTTTCTCATTTTGTTCACACATTATTTTTCTAACTATTTTTTCTAATTTAATTTCATTTTCTGTGTTCACTGAATTTAAGAGGATTATTCTGAATTCTTTGTCAACCAGTTTATAGATTTCCATTCTTTTAGGGTTAGTTTTGGAATTTTATTAGTTTCCTTTGGAGGAGTTATATTTCCTTGATTATTCATGGTGCCTATGGACTTGCATTGATGTCTGTCCATATAAAGATTTAGGTTCCTCTTCCAGTCTGTACAGGCTGACCTCTACAGTCAAAGCATTTCACCAGTCAGCCTGTCCAGAAATTCTGGGTGGGGAGTCTGTGTAGTTTCTTTGTAAGCACTTCCTTTGGAAATCTTGTGCAGCTGGTGCTAGGTTAGATCCAAAACCTGAGATGGCAGTACTCAGCCTAGTGCTGGGCTCTGCTGGGTACCTGGGTTCAGAGGTGCCCCCTGGAGTCTGGGTTCATGGACATTAATAGGAAGCCACCCAAAGCCATAGGGCTAGTTCTGCTGGGCCATGCCTTGGTTAGCTCAAGCCCACTGGGAGCTGCCCTTGGTGAAGGGGAGCCAGCTGGTGCTGGGATGAGCCTGAAACATGGGCTTACAGAAACAGTTGGAAGCTTGTTGTCATGGGAATCAGCTGGTGCCCAGGTGGGCTAAAAGCCCGGTGCCACTGGAAAGGCCTGGGGCCATGTAAACCAGTAGGTACTGGTGTGGATCAGAGAGCCATCTAGGATCCTGGAGCTGAGGAGTCTGACTGGAACCATCTGGGCTATCTGTGGCCTCTAAGCCACATATGGCAGCCTGAGCTTGCTAAAACAGGTGGGCCAAGAACCTCATTCACAGTAGAGCCTGTAGCCAATGAAGCCAATTTGAGCAATAGAGCTGTCTAGAGCTATTGGAGTTGACAGGAACTAGAGTGAAACTTGGGCCTAGATTTGTGAGAGACTCATGGGAGGCTGATGCCTTTGGAACTGCCTTGGGGCCACAGGACACACCTACGGCAGCTCTAGCTGGTTGGCACCAAAGTGAGATAGGGACTTGGGTTTGCAGGAACCTGCTGGAAGTGTGGTGCTGTGGGAGCCAATTGGGTCCATAGGTGCTGCCTATAGCTGTTGTAGCCAGGAGGTACCAGGGTTAAGGAAGAACTTGGATTAAAAGGGACGCGTTGGGTACCTGGTACCAAGGAAGTTTCTGTGGACCATGGGAGCTACCTGGGGCTCCTACAGCTGGCTGTCACTAGGATGAGCCTGGAGCCTTGGTTCATAGGATCCCATTGGGATCTTGTATCATAAGGTTACTAACGTGGGCAGGTGCTGGGATGAGGCAAGGTCCTGGGTTCATGGGAGCCTGCTGGGGACCTGGTGTTGTAGAATTTGCTGAGTGTTTCTGTTGCCCCTCCTAATGTCATTACTTTTGGATTCTCCTATTTGTCTTTTTTGATCAGCTATTCGTCCCATTCTGCTAGTGTTTCAACTTTCTCTACTCTTGATGACTAACATTTTTTCCCCAAAATCTATGTAGTTCATTTCATTTCTTCTCATCCTAACTTGCATCTGTATCCTTCATCAACATCTACACAAGTTCTAAAACTCTACCATTCAAACACAGAGATAACTACTATAACTTAACAAGCCCATCCCAAACCCTCTCTGCCTCTACGTGCAGAAGCAGTGCTGAGTAAGTAAAGAGGGTGGGTGATGTGGCACAAGAAGAATATTGTTTAGACATGCCTGACCATTTTGTTCTTGGGTTGACCAACATTCTTTCTATTTGAAAATTACTTTGTAACTTTTCTTTAAAAGCTATATTTTGCTTTCTGTGTATTTTTTAAAGGTATGATGTTAACTTAGAATTAATAATTTCAAGTCCATTCCAAAGAAGCCAGTTCTGTTAGGGTCCTGGATGCAAGCAACATGTTATAACCAAATTATACCTGAGCATTCCATGACTAAATTTAAGGGGTTGTGTACTACTAAAGTTATGATATATGGTGAAATATGGAAGCATTTAGAAAATAGTTCCTAGGATATAACTGACTGAAAACATTATGAAGTTGACATATTGACTTGTTGCTTAGCTATGTTACATCCCTTCATTTTGACTTGTTCATAAATATAAGAGAAGACTAAAAGGCACAGAGTAAACATACTTAGGGAGCCCACTGAGATGCCTCAGAAAAGCACTTAATATCTTTCTAAGGAAGTTAGATGTAGAATAATTTTTTGTTTTAATTCAGAACACTTAGAATGTTTCTTCTTCCTGGTCCAAACTCTAGAAATAATAGAAAAAAATGAAGAAAACTACTTGGGTATTGGCAGAAAAGCAAACTCTTTAGAAGGGAGAGACTATCAGGCTGGCATCAGAATATTCCACAGTCATATGTTACCAAGTTAAGAGAAAGTCTGATCCCCAAATATTATTCTCAGCTACTATTTCATTTAATCACAAAGGTATCATGAATATGAAGATAATCTCAAAGATGAAAGAACTTGAGGAATGAATGTATGATGAACTACCCCAATAAAGTGTTACCTCCTAATTGGCCAATGAAGTGGAAATCAAAATGAAAAAAGAAAGAAGAGAGAGGCCACAGCAAAGGACTAATGGGCAATATTGGCTCCTCTTATTACACAACTAAGAGTAGAAAAGTTATGAGAATTATGGGTATTGAATGAACCAGTTTTATGGAAATAGAAATAAATTAACATGTTTACTTGAACAAAAATATATAGTAAAAGTTTACTCTTTTTTATTAATGTTGATTTATAATGTGTTTTCTGCACATTAGAGGAATATTTTAGAAAGTATGTCCTATGCTACAGAAACATTTTTAAGTCCTTATGATACACTAAAAAAATTCCGAATTCTTTGAAGAGAAAAAATTTTCCTAATTTCAACACTAAGAAAGAATTATAATCAATAATTATTGCTAGTCTTTTTCTATGCCATTTAATAAAGTTGAAAAATGTTTATAATGTTTTATCCTTTATTTTTCTCTCAATGCTAGAAAATATGTTTTTTCTAACATGTAATTACAATTATTTGTGCTGATTAACTTACCCCTAAAGATGTTACAAAACTTTTAGAAATAAAAATACAAGTGTAAACAAACAATCGATTAATAGTAATTACTATTTTTTAAATACTATTTTCTAGGGTAAAATCTAAGAATTTGATACCTATACTTATATTTAATTCTAAGAAGAGGAAGTTATAAGTTTATGGATTTAAATTATTTCCCCAAGATTACTCATTTATCTAATATTTAAACTCAGATCTTCCAAGTTGCCATGCCAGAAATGATGTTGTATATTAATCTTAGTTAAAGGTTATGATTTAGTAAATGGAAATGTATGTGATATGATTAAAGTAGAAAGAGTCTAAGCAGATGACTTGAATCAATAAGACAGATGTTATAGTGAACCAATATTTGAGCTCAATCTTGAGTATATCTCAGGAAAGAAGAAAGACCCAGGAGTAACTCACCAAAAGCAAAAATTAAATGTAAAAATCAAAGATACCAAATTTCTAGGAAAATTTGATCAAGCATGCTTAACACTGGAACATAATCTGGTTAAATGGCTGAACTGCAAAGGCAGAAAGCATCCAGTATAATAATTGGGGAAGAGTGGAGCCTGAAGGGAGATGGAGAGGGTATTCTCTAAAGTAAATGAAACACATTAGACCTATTGGCCTCCACCACTCAGTGTACCTAGAGGGGGCACTTGGGATTGATGAGGATTCAGGACTGAGGTTAATATGAGGAGAATTCTGTTTGTACCACCCAGGTCCCTTCAGATGTCTTTTACCATTTCACTGTGCCTCTGGAATGGCTTCTGTGTCCTCATGCTTAAGGACCTGCACCCTAGCCTCTCTTTGGAGGACCTCTTAAGAGCGCCTGGAGTTGCTTTTCCTTCCTATGCAGACAGCTAGCAAGCCAGAAAGTTCCTATCCTGCCAGGGCAGCTTTGAGTGAATGAGTTTCTGGTTCAAGGTATTGTAACCTTGCATTGTGTCTGGCAAAGTCTAAGACATAATTCATAGCCACAACTGAAACTCAAGCTGAAGCTGGGGATTTTTCTGAATCTCATACCCGCTAGGATTCTTCCTCTATCCAGTCTCACTTTTCCAATACTTAATTGGTTACTCCCAGGAGCACTTCCGTAATAAATTACTTGCACATAAATCCTTGTCTGAGTGTCTGAATCTTGGGAACCTGACTTGAGACATGTGAGTAGTGCATTTTGGAAAGTGGTGTGGAAGGTCAGATACACAGAATGAGGCCAATTTCAGAGCTCGCATGTCAGACAAAAGAGTGACCTCTTTTTGTGGATCACAGCAATGCCTGTCGTTTTGTTGAATGGTCAGTATTGAAGTTGGACCTACTGTTTGATTTATCCCTCTGTGATATGCTACTTCCATTGCAAATCACCCTCTTGGATATATCCCTGCAGAGCAGATTCATATGCAGAACTGACTTGTTCCCCATCTCTAGAATTCTTTCACATACAACAGCAATTTTCAACTTGGTTATAGATCTTTCCTCTTCACTTTAAATGAAATTGTAATCAAGAGCCTAATATAGAAGAATAAAAGCTGATTGATCCAGAGATAGTCTGCTCACGAAAGTTGACTCTGAACTCTTTAAGCACATAGGCAAACAAAGAAGTCTCTGGGTGGGATAGAGTAAATAGCTGAGAGTTAACAACTTCCTTTTGAATCAGTAGTTTCGTGAGCATAAAGCATAAAACTAAAGCGAGGGCCCTTCCAAAGGGAAGGAGCAGTTTATCCAAAAAAAAAAAAAAAAAAAAGAACCCACCCAGGTGTTGTGGTGGACATTGCGTTAGAGCAGGGGAGCAACTCGTGGAGCTGAAAGCCCTTAAGCCCCTGGCTGCTGGGGCTGTCTGCTCTCCCATGGAATTCTGCACAGCTCTGCCAATGAGCGTGTCCTCAGTCTGCCTGACAGTGAAGGAGTTGATTCTTGTAGTTTATGGCTCCTGGAGATCCTCCCCGAGTCTCCTGCCAGTAGTTTGGCAATGCATCTCAGCCTCCCTGGCTATTTGGGATTAAAGAAGTTCTGATCACATAATACAGAGGGAGCAGGAATAGTTATGAACCTGCTGCCAGCAGAACTAACTGGGCCCTTTGGGACACTCCAGTTAGGGACAGAAGAGATGGACATCACTGTTTCTGTTATCCAACATGGAAATTCAGTTCCATGAAACACATACACTCTTTTATACTCTTCTTTGATCCTCACAAGCCTTTTAGGTAAGCTCTCTAACGAGCTCCATTTTACTGGCAGAGAAACTGACTTTTAGAAGATGCCCAGGTCCTCACATCGAGGATGTGGTATGGCTATGACCCTAATCCAGACAGTTTGACCCAAAGGTTTGTTATTTCCACCATTACACTATAAAGCATGTCAGAATTTTTTGAAATACCTTTGGATGTGAAATTCAGGTATGGTGCAGTATCTAGTCTCCTGGACTCACATTTGAGATAGGATGAATCCCCAATTTCAAAGCATAAAAAAGTTACTTACCAAGTCTGCTAGAGCCCACACAAGGACCAGGGTGACTGCAATCCTCCCACTTGCAGAGCCAGCACCAGAAGTGAGCTTTCCAAACTGCTCCTTCCCTGGAGTCTACTTATAGTAGAGTCACCCAGGGATCTCTGGGAAATGTAGGTGTGGGGCCTTAGGTTGACCTTGTGTGCCTCCCTTTCAAATCAATTCATGGGAGATTAGAGAGCTTTATTACATGATGAGCCCCTGCCACAGGCTGTGAGAAATATGTCCTGTGTTTGACACAGTTCCTGCTTTTAAGGAACCTGAAGCCAGATGTCCTACGTGTAATGTGGGATTTTGAGGGGGTCCAGGAAAAGCAGATCCATTAAGCTAGAGGAGGCAGAAAATAGATGTTTTAAATCACTCTCCTTGGGTTATGATACTGTTTTGTCATCAATTTCCATGCGGCCCCTCAGTTTCTATTCTTTTTTTTCCCCCCGTTCCATCCTCAGTCCCACTCATCACTCCCCACCCCACAAGGCCCTGTATAAGGTGATTGAAATGAGTCTGCATTTATGGTATGAGTGTAATGTGTCTACAGTAGTGTGGTGGTGTTTCTACTTGTGTTTTCAATTCACATTAATGATATTGCTCTATAACTCTTGCTGCTACTTATGCATTTCCCCCTATACTATGTTTTAAAATCTGTCTATGTGACACAATGTTGCTTCATGCCCTCTTTTGGGCACAAATGGTTCTAGTTCATAGCTCTGATGTCCTATTGCATGGACTTGGGAGGCCTTTCTCTTGTTCTGTGCTTGGGCAGGCTAGATGGAGATGCAACTTAGTGCACCACCCAGCCCAGGCTGATGAGAGTTGAAGGATAAATACCCCCAAGTTCTACCTGCTTAGGTGGGATTACTCTGAGGCATGAACAACACTGCCACCCCTCCCACAGTCGTCATGTTTAAGTCAGAGTCTCCCAAAGAGCTGGAACTGCTGCAGAAGCTCTTTATCAGAAGTTTGAGCTTTGAAACAACCTGTGAGAGTCTACGGAGCCTTTCTGAGCAATAGGGATGCTCACAGACCGTGTGGTGATGAGAGATCCAAACACCGAGTGCTCCAGAGGCTTTGGGTTGGTCATGTGTGCCATTGTGGAGGAGGTGGATGCGGCCATGAATGCAAGGCCGTATGAGGGGGGTGGAAGAGTTGTGGAACCAAAGAGGAGATTCTCAAAGGCCTGGTGCCCACTTAACTGTGAAAAAGATTTTTGTTGGTGGCATCAAAGAAGACACTGAAGAACATCACCTAAGAGATTATTTTGAATAGTATGGGAAAATTGAAGTGATTGAAATCATGACTGATGGGGGCAGTGGCAAAAAGAAAGACTTTGCTTTTGTAACCCTTGATGACCGTAATTTGGAATACAAGGTTGTCATTCAGAAATACCATCCTGTGAATGGCCACCACTGTGAAGTCAGAAGAGCCCTGTCTAAGCAAGAGATGAGATGGCTAGAGCTTCATCCAGCCAAAGAGGTCAAAGTGGTTCTGGAAACTTTGGAGGAAGTTGTGGAGGTGGTTTTGGTGGGAATGACAACTTTGGTCGTGGGGGAAACTTCAGTGGTCAAGGTAGCTTTGGTGGCAGCCATGATGGTGGTGGATTTGGTGGCAGTGGGGATGGCTATCATGGATTTGATAATGATGGTGGTTATGGAAGAGGTATCCCTGGTTACTCTGGAGGAAGCAGAACCTGTGGAAGTGGTGGACAGAGTTATGGAATCCAGGGCAGTGGCTATGGCGAGAGTGGCAGCTGTGACAGCTATCACCATGGAGGAGGCAGAGGCGGCTTTGGCAGTGGTGGTGGACGCAATTTTGGAGGTGGCAGAAGCTACAAGGATTTCGGCAATTACAACAGTCAATCTTCAAATTTTGGACCCATGAAAGGAGGAAACTTTGATTGATTTATTTTCTCATCACCATTTATCCCCTCTATGCCCTCTTCCACCTCCACCCATCCTCCTTCACCCCTGCAATCACCACACTGTTGTCTATGTCCATGAGTTCTCTTTCTTTTTTTTTTTTCTTCTTTGCTCAGTCCCTCTCTACCACCTCCCCCTCAACCCCGAGCTGTCTGCCTGCTCTCTATGAGTCTGTCTTTATTTTGCTTGGTAGTTCAGTTTGTTCATTAAATTGAAAGGAGGAAACTTTGGTGGCCGAAGCTCTGGCCTTTATGGTGGTGGAAGCCTATACTTTGCCAAACCATGAAACCAAGGTGGCTATGGCGGTTCCAGCAGCAGCAGTAGCTATAGCAGTGGCAGAAGGTTTTAATTACGGCCAGGAAACAAATTTTAGCAGGGGAGGAAAGCCAGAGACGTTACAGGGAAGCTACAGGTTACAACAGATTGTGAACTCAGCCAAGTACAGTGGTGGCAGGGCCTAGCTGCTATCAAGAAGACATGTTTTAGGCCAGGGGTCCTCAAACTACGGCCCACGGGCCACATGCGGCCCACCGAGGACATTTATCCGGCCCGCCAGGTGCCGCTGCCTGTCCTGCTTAGTAGCCGACTCATCCCGGGCCCACAGTGCGCATAGGAATTTGTTCATAGTTTTTTTTTTTAAAAACTATAGTCCGGCCCTCCAACGGTCTGAGGGACAGTGAACTGGCCCCCTGTTTAAAAAGTTTGAGGACCCCTGTTAGGCAATACTCATGTGAATGGGCAAAAAACTCGAGGACTACATTTGTGACTAATTGTATAACAGGTTATTTTAGTTTCTGTTTTGTGGAAAATGTAAAAAATCCAACAAAGGGTTTTAATGTAGTTTTTTGTTTTGCACCCATGCTGTTGATTGCTAAATAATAGTCTGATCATGATGGTTAATAAATGTCTTTTCTAGATTGTACTGTGTAAAGTGAGTCTGCTCTGAAGCCATCATGGTAAATTACCCAACCGGGTGAAGTTTGAATTCCTTTAGGGTGTTGCCAGGTTCCATTTGAAATTTATTTGCAACCTGCTTAGGCACAGAAGTCATTGTCTTCAGAAACCTTGGTGTAGTTGAATTGACAGTTACCTGAAGTTCACCATTAAAAGGGTTCACCCAAGCAGAGTCATGGAGTTTATGTGGTTATTCATTATTGTTGGCATATCCTATGCAATATATCTAAATAGAATTATGATTCTAGATAACATTATAGATGGTATGAAGCTCGTGTACCATCCATTATCATGTGTAATCAAAAAAATGATTTAATATCCTCAAAAAAACTATAATTAATATGCTAAGGGCTCTAAGGGGAAAGTAGACAATATGTAAGAATAAATGTGTATTGTAAGCATTGTAAACAGAGATGAAAACTTTAAGAAAAAACAATCAAAAGGAAATGCTGAAATAAAAAATACTATCATAGAAAAAAAATACTATCATAGAAATAAAGAATGCCTTTGACAGCTCACCAATAGACTGAACATGGCTAAAAAACAATTCAGTATGCTTGAAGATATGGCAACAGCAAACTTCCCAAACTATAATGCAAAGAGAAACAAGCAAACAATGCTCAAAATAGAGAATATTCATGAACTTTGGGACAATTATAAAAGCTATATCACATATGTAATTGGATATCAGAGGAGAAAAAGAAGCAGAAGAAATATTTAAGTGAATAATGGCTGAATATTTGTTTTCCAAAATTAATGACAGGCACTAAACTACTGATCCAGGAAATTCAGAGAACACCACATCACCACATATAATAAATAGCCCAAAATGGACACCTAGGAATATCATATTAAAACTGTAGGAAAGCAGAATCAAAGAGAAAATCTAGAAAGAATCTAGAAGGGAAAAAAGATATTTTTCGTATAGAACAACAAGAAGTATTATATTAAATGTCTTTTCAGAAACCATGCAAGCAAAAAGTGAAATATTTAAAGTGTTGAAAGAGTCCTCTGGTGTGGCTCAGTAGTTGAGCATCAACCCATGAACCAAAAGGTCACTGGTTGGATTCCTAGTCAGGGTACATGCCTGGATTGCAGGCTCAATCCCCAGCGGGGGGTGTCGATGTTTCTCTCTCATCAATGTTTCTACTTCTCTCCCTTCCTTTCTCCCTCAAATCAATAAAACATATTTTTTTAAAAGGAGAAAAGTTCAATTTTCTCTCTAAAAAAAAACTTTGACTTTTTTTTTTAATAAATCTTTATTCAGATTACTACAATTGTTTCTCCTTTTTCCCCCCATAGCTCCTCTCCACCCGGTTCCCACCCCACCCTTTGCCCTTACCTCCCCCCACATTGTCCTCATTCATAGGTGTACAATTTTTGTCCAGTCTCTTCTTGCACCCCCCATACCCCTTTCCCCCTGAGAATTATCAGTCCACTCCCTTTCTATGCCCCTGATTCTATTATATTCACCAGTTTATTCTGTTCCTCAGATTTTTAATTCACTTGATTTTTAGATTCACTTGTTGATAGATATGTATTTGTTGTTCATAATTTTTATCTTTATCTTTTTCTTCTTCTTCCTCTTCTTAAAGAATACCTTTCAGCATTTCATATAATACTGGTTTGGTGGTGATGAATTCCTTTAGCTTTTTCTTATCTGTGAAGCTCTGTATCTGACCTTCAATTCTGAATGATAGCTTTGCTGGGTAGAGTAATCGTGGTTGTAGGTTCTTGCTATTCATCACTTTGAATATTTCTTGCCACTCCCATCTGGCCTGCATAGTTTCTGTTGAGAAATCAGCTGACAATCGTATGGGTGCTCCCTTGTAGGTAATTAACTGTTTTTCTCTTGCTGCTTTTAATATTCTCTCTTTGTCTTTTGCTCTTGGCATTTTAATTATGATGTGTCTTGGTGTGGTCCTCTTTGGATTCCTTTTGTTTGGGGTTCTCTGCGCTTCCTGGACTTATAAGTCTATTTCTTTCACCAGATGGGGGAAGTTTTCGGTCATTATTTCTTCAAATAGGTTTTAAGTATCTTGCTCTCTCTCTTCTTCTGGCATCCCCATAATTCTGATGTTGGTACGCTTGAAGTTGTCCCAGAGGCTTCTTACACTATCTTCAACTTTTTGGATTCTTTTTTTTTTTTTTTTTTTTTTTTGCTTTTCTGGTTGAGTGTTTTTTGCTTCTTTGTATTTCAAATCTTTGACTTGATTCTTGCGTTCCTCTAGTCTGCTGTTGGGTCTCTGTATAATATTTTTTATTTCAGTGGGTATGTTTAATTTCTAGTTGGTCCTTTTTCATATCTTCAAGGGTCTCGTTATATTTATTGGCCTTTTCTAGGATATTCTTGAAGAGCCTTATAACTGTGGTTTTGAATTCTATATCCAGTCGTTTGTTTTCCTCCATTTCTTTTGTTTGTGATCTGTTTTATCGTCTCCCCATTTTTCACTGCTTTGCTGAGTTGGTAGAGTAGCTTTGTGTGCTAGATTTCCTATATGGCCCAGTGGGTCGGCCTCCCCAGTTAACCTGAGGTGGACACTCTTGGTGCACCCCTTTGTGGACTGTGTGTACAGCCTTGTTGTAGTTAAGTCTTGATTGTTGTTAGTATCACTGGAAGGAATTGACCTCTAGGCCAGTTGGCTGTGAGGATTAGCTGTGTCTACACTGGGAGATTTTCGGTGCTGGAGACAGCCTTAATAGGATTAGCCTTGCCAGATTGCAAAAGCCTCTGTGCTCAGCTTGGAAGGGGTGGAGTCTCAGGGCGGGGCAGACAGTCTTGGCTTCCCGTCAGCCCTGCCCTTGCGTGAGTCTCCAGACCTCCGCCCTCCACAGTTCCCGAGTTTCCGCCCTACAGTCCAGACTTCCCCAGTAAGAGCGTGGGTCCCCAGGGGCTCGCCCAGAACTGTGGTTCAGTGCAGTCAGAACTGGGGTTCAGTGCAGTCAGGAGCCCCCGACTCCCCTCTGCCAGGGATAGCCTGTGGTAACCTCCGCAGTCAGTCCCTGTGCACACTTGTGCCTCCAGACCCCTGCCACCGCGGCTCCCCTGAGTCTCCGAGTCTCCGGGTGCCTTTCTCTCTACCTGACAGTCCAAACTCCCCCTGTATGAGCCTGGGTCCACAGGGTTTTGCCCGGAACTGAGGTTCAGTGCCGTCGGAACTGGGGTTCAGTGCAGTCGGGGGCTTCTTTCCCCCTCCCACCAGAGAAAGCCAGTCAGGCACTCCGCCGCCCCTCCTCTCTGCACGTGTGTGTCTCCATACCTCAGATTTTTGCCACTCCTTCTCCATGATCTTTCCTCTTTCCTTCTAGTTGTAGAATTTCCACTCAGCCAGCTTTCCTGTGGTTCTGGATGGTGTCAGTTCTATTAGTTGTAGTTTTGAAATTGTTGTGCGGGGCAGCAGTTTAGGTGCTTGCCTATGCCGCCATCTTGGTTTCTCTTGACTTTTCTTATTCTTAATTTATCTAATAGATAACAATTTGTTCAAAATAATAATAGGAACAATGTATTATGTGATTATGGCTAATTGGTAAGTGAAATGAATGACAAATATGATGAAGGATGTGAAGGAGGATTTGGAATACTATACAGTATTATAAAATATCTGCATTATATATGAAGCATTACCAGATTAGTTGTGAATGTATGCTGCAAACTCTTGGGCAAGTAATGCAAACATTTTTTAAATAAGTACAATTGATATGCTAAGAGAAGAGAGACATGGAATCCTAAGATATTCTATTAAAACTAAGAAGGCAGAAAAAACAGGGGAAAAAATGCAACAAACAGAAAACAGTTAAAAATATGGTAGATATTAATCCAACTATTAAGTAACCACTTAAATGTGAATAGTATAAATACACTAACTA
The DNA here is from genome assembly GCF_963455305.1 of Plecotus auritus. Classification (NCBI taxonomy): domain Eukaryota; kingdom Metazoa; phylum Chordata; class Mammalia; order Chiroptera; family Vespertilionidae; genus Plecotus; species Plecotus auritus. The sequence continues at coordinate 30,091,573 of NC_137772.1, forward strand.
AAAGACATACTATCTAGCCCTAGGTGGTTTGGCTCAGTGAATAGAGTGTCGACCTGTGTACCGAAGGGTCCCAAGTTTGATTCTGGTCAAAGGCACATGACCAGGTCACAGGCTCGATCCCTGGTAGGGGGCATGCAGGAGGCAGCCGATCAATGATTCTCTCTCATCACTGATGTTTCTCTCCCTCTCCCTTCCTCTCTGAAAGCAATAAAAATATATTTAAAAATTAAAAAGACAGACAGTCTTAATTAATGAACAAAATAGACCCAGAGACATAGAAGCATGGAATAGACTGTTGAACCTCAAAGGGAAGATAGGGGTGGGTGGGAAGAGATCAACCAAAGAACTTGTATGCATATATGCATAACCCCTGGACACAGACAATAGAGTGGTGAAGGCCTGGGGCAGGGGTGAGGGCAGGGGCAGACTAGAAGGGGGTCAATGGGTGGGAAAAGGGAATATATGTAATACTTTCAACAATAAAGATTTTTTAATTAATTGTTTAAAATTAAAAATAAAAGACATACAATCTTCCAAGACTTAATCAGGAAGAAACAGAAAATCTAGACTTACTAGAAATGAAGTTGAATCAGTAATCAAAAAACTGCCAACAAACAGAAGTCCTGGGCCAGGTGGTTTCACAAGTGAATTCTACCAAACATTCAAAGAAGGATTAATACCTCTCCTCAAACTATTCCAAAAAAAAAAAAAACTGAAGAGGAGGGAAAGCTCCCAAACTCATTTTACAAGGCCTGCATTACTCCAATACGAAAGCCAGACAAAGATACTACAAAAAAAAAAAAAAGAAAGAAAATATTAAGCCAATATCCCTGATGAACATAGATGTAAAAATCCTCAGTAAAATATGAGCAAACCAAATCCAACAGTACATTAAAAAGGATCATACACCATGACCAAATGGGATTTATTCCCAGGATGCAAGGTTGGTCCAATATCCACAAATCAATTAACATGATATACCCCATAAAAATGAAGGATAAAAATTATGTCATCAGATCAATAGATGCAGAAAAATCATTTGACAAAATCTAGCATCCATTTATGATAAAAATTATCAGCAAAGGGGGGAGAAAGGCAATATATCTCAACATAATAAAAGCCATATATGACAAACAATAGCTAACATCATGCTCAACAGTAAAAAGCTAAAAACTTTTTCTTTAAGGTCAGTAACAAAACAAAAATTCCACTCTCACTTTTTCCAGACAAGAAATGAAATACATCCAAATTGGAATGGAAGAAGTAAAACTGTCATGTGCAGATGACATGATACTATATACTAATTCTAGAAGAAGAAATATGAACAATAAATAGTCAATAAATACATATCTATCAATAATTGAATCTAAAAATCAAAATAAACAAACAGGGAATCTAATGAACAAAATAAACTAATGAATAAAATAGAACAGGGTCAGGGAAACATGGAATAAACTGAGAAGTGGGGCGGAGGGTGGGAAGAGATTAAAGAACTTATATGCATATGTGCATTACCCATGGACACAGATAATAAATAGGGTTGTGGAGGACTGGGGCAGGGTGGGATCTGGGTAGAGGGGGGCAATAAGGGGGGAGAAGGGGGGGCGATATCTGTAATACTCTCAACAATAAAGAGATAAACGAAAATTAAGAAACAGTCTCATTTGCAATTGTATCAAAAAGAATAAAATACCTAGGAATAAATTTAAATAAGGCTAAAGACCTGTACTCAAAAAACTATAACATTGCTGAAAGAAATCAATGAAGATATAAAATAAATGGAAAGATGTACCATGCTCATGGATTGGAAGAATTCACGTTGTTAAAATGTCCATATTACCCAAAGCAATTTGCAGGTTCAAAGCAATCCTTATCAAAATATCAATGGCATTTTTCACAGAAATATAAACTTACATGATCTTTATGTTTAAAAGTCTCCTTTATCTTATCATTGTCAACATATTCATTTATATATTTTAGATTTTTCTTTATGATTTCATTTTTACAGGTAATGTTTCGATCTATCTGGGAATTTATTTTGGCTCTTGTTAGAGATCCATCTCACCCTATTCCCCACATGGCTAGCCAATTGCCCAAAACAATTTATTGCATCATCTGTCTTTTCCCCATTCAATTGAAATGTGGTTTCTATTCTGTTGTATATTTTTACACGTATTTGGAGATATTTCTCTTGTATTTCATTGATCTGTTTCTCTTCCTGCCCCAGCACCATATTATTTTAGCCACTTAGCTTTATAACAAGTTTTAACATCTGGCAGGCTACTTTTTAATTCTGTTTTGGACGAGTTGACTTTCTGAACCCTGTGGGACTTCTAAGATGAAATCAGAAGGTTCAGTAAGCAGTACCCAAAGAGAGGCCAACAAGCTCATCCTATTGAGCAGGACAATAGGAGAGGTATTTCCTATATTTCTGGTATTAGTAATAATCTTAGTCTCAATGTGGACATTGTCAGCACTTTGGTTAAAATTATTTTCCTTGCTTAGACTGATAACCTGTGAATCACTTGGGAATGAACAAAACTGCTCTAATAAATTGCTCTAAATCAGTCCAAGTTGAAGAGAGCTCACGAGATTGTTTTCAAAACCCATTTTTCAAAAGTAATTTTTAGCTTACCAACAGTTTTGTCTCTTCTTGTAGTCTTTAATCAACAACTGAATCATTCATGTATATAAATATTAATTATAAAACATGTTGGCATAATAACCCACTACAAAAACCATAGCATGTGGGAACAACTGATTTAAGGCATGCTAAGAATAATAAGGATTGCAAGAAACCCACGGGACAGGTACAGCATATATCATTTTAAAGGAAAAGACTTATTTTATATACTTATTTAAACCCAGTAAAAATAGATGTTTCTGCATTCTAGTTTGTATTCATTGGTTTCATAAAATGAAGGTCTCTTTTTTTATTTATCTTTATTGTTGAAAGTATTACAGATGTCCCCTTTGTGTTTTTTTCCCATTGACCCCCTCCACCCTGCACCTGCCCCTCCCAGCCTTCACCACTCTATTGTCTGTGTCCATGGGTTATGCATATATGCATAAAGTTCCTCCGTTAATCACTTCCCACCCACCACCCACCCCGCCTTCTCTCTGAAATGTCGTCTTTTTAATTGATCAATATTTGAGATTCATCTGGATATTTGATAGGTGGGGCTCTCAGTCATAAAGAGAATAGGTTTGTGGATTCTGAAAGTTATCCCTAAATATTACATAAGCCATATTGTAGTGCCCTTTGAATTTTTTGCTTCATTTTATGGCATTTTCCTGTGTCCTGAAAAATACAAAGCCAAGGCACCAAGCACACTGTCTGTCATACAGTGGGGTCACCTGGTGGGCGTGGCTCAGTAGTTGAGCATCGACCTGTGAAACAGGAGGTCACGATTCAATTCCCACTTAGGGCATATGCCCGGGTGGCAGGCTCTGGCTCAATCCCCAGTGTGGGGTGTGCGAGAGGCAGTGCAGAAGGCAGCTGATCAATGATCTCTCTCATCATTGATGTTTCTATCTCTCTATCCTTCTTCCTGTCTCTCTGAAATCAATAAAAGTATATTTAAAAAGAAAAGAAATTCACTTTCATTATTTGGAAAATAATATTGGGATAAAAGGAGATACTTGGGGACATTGTAAAATAACTTTCTAAATGAGTAGTCAACTCATTATCTTTCAGTCAGTAGGGCATAGAACACACATGTCAGAATGTACATGCCTACACACACACATACACACATGCATGCACAGCTTCCAGAGACAATGGCATTATTTCACACTAGAGGCCCAGTGCATGAAATTTCGTGCACTGTGGGGGGGTCCCTCAGCGTGGCTTGTGCCCTCTCGCAGTCCGGGACCCCTCACTCCTTACTGTCCGCCTGCAGCGGAGGTGGGAGAGGCTCCCGCCACTGCCACTGCATTCACCAGCCTCGTCAGCCATGAGCCATGAGCCGTGAGCCTGGCTTCTGGCTGAGCGGTGCTCCCCCTGTGGGAGCACACTGACCACCAGGGGGCAGCTCCTGCATTGAGCGTCTGCCCCCTGGTGGTCAGTGCATGTCATAGCGACCAGTCATTCCGTTGTTCGGTTGATTTGCATATTAGGGTTTCATTATATAGGATTCTTTTCTCTCTAAACTTCAGAGCACTGATGGTTAAATGTTTTGCATTCAGTAGTTCATAAGCCTATTCTGCCAGATGTGGACGGCTGAGTGTATATACAGTCTCAGTATTGAGTATCTGCATAGCAGCTCTCACTTTTCACCGAGAAGCAACAAACTGGCAATTAACCAGTATGTGTATGTCTCTAAGCACCCTGTTAAAACACCAAGAAATACAGTGTTAAATGCCAAATTAGGTTCTAAAAGTTATGTTTTAATAGATGGGAGAAATGGGCCTCCACTGGAAGCTTCACCCTACAGGCGATTTCAGGATGAGAAAAGAACTACTGTTTCCGAAATTTCTTTGTGAAAAGGAGTCACGTGGCCCTCAACTATTTTAGGGAATTTGGTGCACCCAGGAGATAGGAGTGGAATTCCCAGTGCTCACTTCTGCCTAGGAGGCAGCAGATGTGGTTGCCTCAAAGGGCAGAGGAGCTAAGTGAGGAGAGCAGTGTGCTGGGACAGAACCTCCACAGGTGACAGAACAGAGGAAATTTTTATTCACTACCTTCAGTCTGGAACATTGGGGAGAAGAAATAATGTCTCAAATGGATATTTGGAAAGTTTTCCATAAGATGTTTATTATATAAAATCCCTTTACTAGTATTTCTCCCTTTAGAGGATGCATAATAAAAATCAACTGTAGCCAAAACCGGTTTGGCTCAGTGGATAGAGCGTCGGCCTGCTGACTGAAGGGTCTCGGGTTCGTTTCCGGTCAAGGGCATGTACCTTGGTTGTGGGCACATCTCCAGTGGGAGGTGTGCAGGAGGCAGCTGATCGATGTTTCTCTCTCATCGATGTTTCTAACTCTCTATCCCTCTCCCTTCCTCTCTGTAAAAAAATCAATAAAATACATTTTTTAAAAAATCAACTGTATTCTGTTGAAATAAGACCATCCAAATCTGTAGAGAGTTTTTATAGAAATATATTTGAGTCAAACAGAGGATATGCCTGGAAGCAAGATCTCAACAGACTGAGAAAATGCTTCTCAGAAAAGTGGTTTGCAGCTTCATTTATATATTTCAGAGAGGAAGGGAGAGGGAGAGAGCTATAGAAACATCAATGATGAGAGTGAGTTATTGATTGGCTGCTTCCTGCATGCCCCCCATTGGGGATCAAGCCTGCAACCCAGGCATGTTCAATACCCTGACTGGGAATTGAACCCTGACCTCCTAATTCATAGGTCGATACTCAACCACTGAGCCAAGCCGGATGGGATACAGCTTCTTTTGTACATTTAGAATTAAGAAGATTACATGGAAGTGGGAGAAATCGAGGTGGGGATTATGTATTTTCTTGAGGGTATTTTCACTTCTGAGAGGTTTGTAAAGAGGCATTTCCAAGGTGTTTAGTTAACCTAATGCCCAGAAACAATGGGCAGGGCTTGCTTACAGCAAAGATTAAAACTTTTACTAAAGAAGTTCTATGCCTGGTGTGTGACTATCCACCATGACCTGCCAGGTAGGAATTTATGATCAAATCACCCTGTGAGGTTACTTTCAGTTAGATCTATTACAGCACCCCCCCTCTTTTTGTGCACAGATGCATGTATATACATGTATCTCTCCTATGAGGATGATTGTGATATTTATATCTCAGTACTTATTTTTATTTACCTTAGGTTTTTGCATTAGCCAGGACTTCTGGAATAATGTTGAAGAAGGAAATTAAAAAAAAAAAAGAGGGAAGGTGGAAGTTAATCTACACTAATAAAAGAGAAAGATGCAAATTGACCGTACCTTTGCGATGCCCACCAGGAGTGGATATGCAAATTAACCCAACAAAGATTTTGCATACACAGATGCCCAGCGGCTGAGGTGGGATGCTTGCATGGCGACGATGCAGGTGTTTCACACTGCACCAGCCGCTCCGGGCCTCTGGGCAGTGTGGGAAGGCGGAAAGGCGGCTCTAGGCCGGGGCAAAGGCTGTGCCGGCAGCCAGGGTAAGGAAGGCCCATTCTGCATGAATCTTTGTGCATCGGACGTCTAGTTAGGCAATAATTTTGTAGTTCAGTAATTCTAACTCTGGGTATACTTATATAAATATTGGGAAGTATAACTTCTCTTTGATTAATAAAATATCATAAGCTTATCTAAACACAAGTATGAAATATATGTGCACCACAACCAATTATGAGTATAAATCTGCTCCATAGATTGCTTACTTTAGTAAGAATATTGTTTTCTAAGACTCTGTGTCACCAAAGCATAAATTAGTATAATCAACACAAATATACAAGCACACAATTTTGTTTTCAGTCTTAAATTTTTAATTGAATTTACAGAATAATTTACAACAATGTCAGATGTTTAACCTTTGAAAGAATAAACCTTTACATTGATTCCATTGATATGCATGAAAAACCTGAATTACACTAGAATTAATGTAACTGGGTTTTTAATTTAAATGGGTTTTCTCTTTGAAGCATCTCATGGCGTGGATAAAGAGCTGGCTTCACTTAACTCTACAAGTCCCTCTGCTAATGGAACACACATTGCAAAACCACACTCACTTTTCCTACATACAGAAGACATCAGGAAATTAAAAACAAGTGGCATTATTTTATAAAAAGTTATTTGTTCCAATGAAAAGATTTACTTCAAAATGATTGATAAACAGAGCTTCTGTAGCTGCAAGTTTTAAATCTCATCTGTAAGCACAATACTTTAAAAAAAACAACAACTATCCTTTAAAACATGCTTATTCTGGAAATATATATATTCTGGTCATCACATTTTCAACTATGAAGACTCCTCTCTATAGACTCCAAGTTCTCAGGGAGAGGCAGAGTAATGGGTGAATCAGAAAAAAATTAGGAAATAGGAAGTCAGGTCCAGAATAAATGCTGAATACCATAAACTCTTAATCCACAAATTTAAAAGCGTTCAATGAAATTCAGCCTATGAACACTTACTAAGCATTCGCTGTGTGCCATGTATTGTGGGTGTGGACACAAAGATAAGTAAACTATTGTAGGTGTCCTCTGCTGATTTTCAGTCCAGTTACATACACAAATAATTTCGTGTAAGATCCTGTAATGGCACAAGTAGTAGGCTACAAGGACAAGAGAGGGAGTGCCACTCTGTCCACAGTGACCCTGGGGGCCAGATACAGGAATAGCAGGTGAGCCCTTAACAGGCATGCCACACCCTCGCCGATTTGGCTCAATGGATAGAGCATCGGCCCTCGGACTGAATGTTTCTGGGTTCGATATTGGTCAAGGGCACAATACTAGTGGAGTACATGCGGGAAGCAACCAATCGATGTGTCTCTTTCACATCAATGTTTCTCTCTCTTTCTCTTTCTCCCTCACGCTCCCTTCCACTTCCTCTAAGAATAAATGGAGGAGAAATCAAGATGGCGGCATAGGCAAGCACCTAAACTGCTGCCTCGCACAACAATTTCAAAACTACAACTAAAAGACAGAACAGACATCATCCAGAACCATAGGAAGGCTGGCTGAGTGGAAATTCTACAACTAGAAGGAAAGAGAAAATCTCACGGAGAATCAGAGAAGCTGCAAAGGGCTGAGGTACGGAGACACGTGCACAGAGAGGAAGGGCGGTTGAGTGCCTGGCTAACTTGCTCTGGTGGGAGGGAGAAGGAAGCCCCCGACTGCACTGAATCCCAGTTCCAACTGCACTGAATCCCAGTTCCAGGCGAGACCCTGTGGACCCAGGCTCATACGGGGGGAGTCTGGACTATCAGGTAGAGAGAAAGGCACCCGGAGACGCAGGGGAGCTGCGGAGGGCAGGGGTCTGGAGGCGCACGCGTGCGCAAGTGCACGCAGAGAGGACTGACTACTAAAGTTGCCACTGGCTCTCCCTAGCGGGAGGGAGTCGAAAGCTCCTGACTGCACTGAACCCCAGTTCTGGGTGAGCCCCTGGGGACTCAGGCTCTTACGGGGGGAATCTGGACTGTCAGGAGGAAACTCAGGGGAGCCACGAAAGGCAGAGGTCTGGAGGCGCACACGCAAGTGCACGCAGAGAGGACTGACTGCTAAGTGTGCTGCTGGCCTTCTCTAGCTGGAGGGAACCAGAAGCCCTTGCCTACGCTGAACTCCAGATTCATTGGGGGAGAAACTGGACTGTCTGGCAGCGGGAGAAACTCAAGGACGGCTTTCTCTCAGAGGTGCTTGCAGCGATTACCAAGGGACACTGAAACCCAGGGGCCTCATAGGGCAGGGCTGACGGGAAGCCAAGACTGTCTGCTCAGCCCTGAGACTCCACCCCTTCCAAGCTGAGCACAGAGGCTTTTGCAATTTTGCAAGTCTTGTCTTATAAGGCTGTCTCCAGCACCGAACTTCTCCCGGCATAGACACAGCTGATCCTCACAGCCAACTGGCCTGGAGGTCAATTCCTCCCAGTGATACCAACAACAGTCAAGACTTAACTACAACAAGGCTGTGCACACAGTCCACAAAGGGGTGTACCAAGAGTGTCCACCTCAGGTAACTTGGGAAGCCGACCCACTGGGCTATATAGGACAACTAGCACACAAAGCTACCCTACCAACTCAGGGAAGCAGCGAAAATGTGGAGACAAAGAAACAGATCACAAATGAAAGAAATGGAGGAAAACAAACGACTGGATATAGAGTTCAAAACCACGGTTATAAGGTTTTTCAAGAATTTCCTAGAAAAGGCCGAAAAATTTAACAAGACCCTCGAGGATATGAAAAAGGACCAACTAGAAATTAAACATACCCACTGAAATAAAAAATATTATACAGAGACCCAACAGCAGACTAGAGGAACGCAAGAATCAAGTCAAAGATTTGAAATACAAAGAAACAAAAAACACTCAACCGAAAAGCAAAGAGAAAAAAGAATCCAAAAAGTTGAAGATAGTGTAAGAAGCTTCTGGGACAACTTCAAGCGTACCAACATCAGAATTATGGGGGTGCCAGAAGAAGAGAGAGAGCAAGATACTAAAACCTATTTGAAGAAATAATGACCGAAAACTTCCCCCACGTGGTGAAAGAAATAGACTTAACAAGTCCAGGAAGCGCAGAGAACCCCAAACAAAAGGAATCCAAAGAGGACCACACCAAGACACATCATAATTAAAATGCCAAGAGCAAAAGACAAAGAGAGAATATTAAAAGCAGCAAGAGAAAAACAGTTAATTACCTACAAGGGAACACCCATTCGATTGTCAGCTGATTTCTCAACAGAAACTATGCAGGCCAGACGGTAGTGGCAAGAAATATTCAAAGTGATGAATAGCAAGAACCTACAACCAAGACTACTCTACCCAGCGAAGTTATCATTCAAAATTGAAGGTCAGATACAGAGCTTCACAGATAAGAAAAAGCTAAAGGAGTTCATCACCACCAAACCAGTATTATATGAAATGCTGAAAGGTATTCTTTAAGAAGAGGAAGCGGAAGAAAAAAGTAAAGATAAAAATTATGAACAACAAATACATATCTATCAACAAGTGAATCTAAAAATCAAGTGAATTAAAAATCTGAGGAACAGAATAAACTGGTGAATATAATAGAATCAGGGGCATAGAAATGGAGTGGACTGACAATTCTCGGGGGGAAAGGGGTATGGGGGGTGCGGGAAGAGACTGGACAAAGGTCGTACACCTATGGATGAGGACAGTGCAGGGGAGGTAAAGGAAGAGGGTGGGGTGGGAACCGGGTGGAGGGGAGCTATGGGGGAAAAAAGGAGAAACAATTGTAATAATCTGAACAATAAAGGTTTATTAAACTTAAAAAAAAAAAGATTAAATGGAAAAATATCCTTGGATGAGGATTAACAAAAAATAAATAAATAAAAATTAAAAAGGCATTCCAAGATCTTTCCTGGAATGGGCAGCAGAGGATAGAGAGAACAGAAATCCTTTGCTTGACCGAACTGTCATTAGCCTCCTGAAACTTCTCCTAGGCCCATCTCTGCTCTTCCTTGTAAAATTCTGTTTTATCAAGAACCCTGTTAAGTCAGTTTAGCCAGAGTCTCCCATCCTCCATCTTTGAGCACCCTCAGCATCCTCATCCTCCACCACCTCCCAGGTGAGGTTTGATCACTCTTGCTGTCTTCAGCAGAGATACTCTTAGGCCAGTCTAGCCAGGGTCTCCATTACCCTTGCTGTTTCCTTTCAGTGATTGCGTATTTTCTAACCCCGACCCTGCTCCTTGACTGCCAATTCCCACTTTCCCATGCTGCAATCACAACTGAGCCTGGTTCTACACTGTGTTCTCTTCTCCCCTATGGCAATAGTCCTGAATAAAAATTTTTACTGCTTTCATACTGTACACCTCTGATTTTTCTTTGCCAGGAGGAACATTAAAAATTCCATACTGAGCAAAAGGAAGTGCCAGATGTATTTGACAAGCAGGCAGCATCTACCTTAAGGAGTATGAGGAATAAGGATAAGTGGAGGAAGGCACTTTTTTATCTGGGTACTTTAGGTGCTCTGTAGGTGACTGGTCCCCCGATAGCTGTGGGAAACGGCTTTGTAAAATTTTACCTAGGTTTTAAGCCAAACTAAATCATGTTGTTGACACTGAGATGGTAGGAATGGGTTACATAATTCCTGGTGCCCCAAATTCTGCCCTCACAACTCAGTTCTGGGGTCTGCAGCTGAGCTGTGCATATAAAAGCCGCTCCCTGCAACAGATATGTAATTGCCCTCTGGGAAGGTCCTCTACCTCATCTCTGACTTCAGGCACCGGGTGGATGAAATCTCTGAAATATTGATGAGTAGAAAAGACTCTATTAATAATGAAAAAACGGAAATAGCAACATGTGAAAAGAGAGAATGCGGTTCATTGAGGTCCAAGCTCCCTTGGCAGTGCTTAGCTGCCCCTGATTGTTCTGTGGGAAGGCAGTGAACCCCATACTGGAAGATGGAGACATCCTGTCACAGAGAGAAAGCAGCTGGAGGAATGACTGAAATTGCTGTGTGGGTGTCAGAGGAGGAGAAGCCTTTATCAGGGAAAGAAGGATCAATATTTTAATATGAATGCTTTTGCCCTTAGAAGCACCTTGTGGGATGAGAGGCAGAAGGAACCTGAGCATCCTGGGGGTGGAAAAAACTGGGGACTCTTGGAAGACTGTGAGGACAGTTCTAAGCATCCTTTCTCCACTCGTCACTCTTGGCATCGCATCTACTGGAGACAGTGGTGGGGTCCCTACCAGAAGAGAGTCTAAGACAGAGGCGCTCAGAAACATTTATTGAGTAGGAACTTAGCACTGTGCTGGTTGCTGGTAACAGTGATGAATAAGATAGACCTGATCCTTGCTACCATGGGACTCACAGTTTAGTGGGGAAGACAAGAAGTAAACAAGTCAATCAAAGTAAACAAGTGTGAACTGCAAAAGGGTTAAGAGGATGTGACTGAAGCTCTGAAGAGGAGATCTAACTAAGTGTGTGTGAGTGGATGGGGACGGCGGGGGGCAGTGGTGGTCAGGGAAGGCTTCCCAGGGGAGAAATGACTACGCTACAACCTGAAGAATGAATGGGGTTTAAACAGGAGATAGGATGAAGGTGGAGTATTCCAGGCAGAGGGAATTCTAGGGCCATAGAATTTACTTGCAGTGGACATGGAGATCATTCATTTTTATTTTGTTGCTAGGAGTCTTTTCCACTGATGTGAAGTGCTTTTGGGGATGGGAATACTCCACCAGAGGTCTGCCCGCATTCTGGATTGAACTTTGGAATGTTCCACAGTTTTTCTTTGTGACTGGGATATAATTAGAACAGGGTCCTACACCTTTCCTAAATATGCTCATGGGGATTTTTGTAATCTTGGTATTTGGGGACCGTATTTATGGCTCTGAGCCATCAAAATTGGACCTTACTGCATACTTTATCAAGCCCAGGGTCCTGGAGGTCACTGGTTAAGGTCACAGGCACATGCCAAAGCTCAGTGTGTTCCCTTTCATGAAAACTGGCTCACTACTTGTTATAAAAGGATGAAGGGTATTAAGGTTAGGAAGCGGATTGCATGGGAGTGGCATGTGAAATATATTACAAAATCAGAGGCTCTTAGCCTCTATCAACTTCTTTAAATTGTGCTAAAATACACATAACTTAAAATTTACCGTCTTAATCATTCTAATTATGCAGTTCAATTTTGTTAAGTATACTCACACTATTGTGCAACCAATCTCCAGATGTTTTATATCTTACAAAACTGAAAGACTATAGACATTAAACAACAACTCCCCATTCCCTTTACTGGCAACTCCATGCAGCTGCTATCCCACCTTGTGTTGTTATACATTTCTCTTCTCCAGGTGCCTCATTTAAGGGGAACCTTACAGGGTTTGGGTTTTTGTGTGTGTGCATGTGTGATCAACTTATTTCATCTAGCATACTGTCCTCAGAGCTTATCCATGTACTAGCATGTGTCAGAATTTCATTCCTTTTCAAGGCTGAATAGTATTTCACTGTATGTATATGCCAGATTTTGTTTATCCATTCATCCACTGATGGACACTTAGACTAGTGCTGCTATGAACATGAACACCCAGATATCTTTTCTAGACCCTGCTTTCTGTTCCTTTGAGTATATACTCAGAAATGGACATGCTGGATCATATTTTATTTTATTTCTCATTTTTTGAGGAATCTTCATATTGTTTTCCAAAGCAGATGTACAATTTACATTCCCACCAACGATGCACAAGCCTTCCAATTTCTCCATGTTTTTGCCAACGTTTATTTTGTGTGTTTTTTATAGTAGTTGTCCTAATGGGTATAAGATGATAATATTGTAATTTTGACTTTGATTTTCCTAATGGTTAGTGATGTTGAGCATCTTTTCATATGATTTTTGACCACTTTTATATAAACTCTAGAGAAATATACATTCAAATCTTTTGTTCAACTTTTAATTGGGTTATATGGTTTCTTATTGTTGAGATATAAAAATTCTTTGTATATTTGGATATTAATCTTTATTGGATATAGTATTTACAAATACTTTCTCCCATTTCTTAGGTCACCTTCTCACTTTGTTGATTGTGTCCTTTAATGCACAGAAGTTTTTAATTTTGAAGTAGTCCAATTTATATATTTTTACTTTTTTCTGTTCTTTTTTGCCTTTCATCCTTGATTACTAATATGTTTTTTTTGACAACGTTTGTCTGCTCTAGAACAGGTTGAAATCTAATAATATAAAAAGAATCTCTTTAAATTGCCTCTAACGTATTGTAGTTTCACATGGAAGAAAATGAAGTAGCAGTGCCAGTGTGTGAGACTTTCTAGGTCTGATCCTCATGTGTCCTTGGCAGGACACCTCTTCCCGGATATAGGGAATAGGACACAGTGGGGACCATATGCTCACAGAAGTAATGGTGGCTTAATTGCAGCAGGGGCAGAGAGGCATTCGGATGGTGTGAAGTGGTGCTGAGCAGTTGGCAGGTGTGTTTGGGTGTGGGAGAAGAATTTGCATTTGGATAGGATCCTGGATCTGAGGGTGGAAACTAGAGATTAGATGAGCTGGTGAGGTTCAATGCTAAAAAAAAAAAAAAAAAGAAGAAGAAGAAAAGAAAAGAAAAGAAGAGAAATCAGACTGAGTCATGGAGAAGGAAATCCACCAGAAAATGAAAGTTGTGGAGGTGGAACAGGGCTGGGGAGGGGTACAGAGAACTGATAGAAAGTCTCTAAAGCAGAAAGTCTAAATGTGAAATCTGGAAGTAGTAGATGGTACTTAAATAGACTAAAAACGAACAAGAAAAGTGAGAATGTAGAAGTCACTTCTATACAGTAAGAAGAACAGCATCCCATCCCCTTTTTAGAGGGAGTTATAAGAATGTGATAAAGAACAAAATTAGGACAATTACATTAAGGGGAGTATAAACATACAAAAGAGATAAAGAAACAAAGATATAGGGAAATATGTTATTTAGTTATTTATTTATTTAAATGAGAAGGGTGAGAATAATTTTGGAGCATCTGAATCATCTATATTTATTTCTGGAACACGTAAATAATTTTCCCAGTGGTCTTCTTAAAGCTAGAATTTATTTTACCCTTTTTTCTTGAGGCATTGACTACATATACTACGTTCTCACTTTTTATCATTAGAATGAAGAAATATGCAACAGCAAACATATTGTCGCAGCATTTTCGCTAGCATTTTACTGTAGAGCATATTGTGTGTGTGTCTCTCTGCCTCAGTGTCATAGGAGGGTCTCACTAACTGCGGAAGACAGAAACTGTCAAATAAAGTGTGTCACACTATAACCATGCAGTTTCAAATGACAGCTGCCTGTTGTACTAGTGGTAAGATTATGTAATGGCAGAGATTTCTTTCTCTTTTTCTGTGACAGGGTGGGCAAACTTTTCTATGAAAAGGTACATAGTAAGATAAGTGGGTAAAAAAGTTGTGGTACATTTACATCATGGAATACTATGCAGCAGTAAAAAAAAAAAAAAAAAAAGAAGGATCTCTTACCCTTTGAGACAGCATGAAGGGACCTGGAGATTATTATGCTAAGCAAAATAAGCCAGAGAACGACAAGTATCACATGATCTCACTCATACGTAGAATCTAATGAACAAAATAAACTGAGGAACAATATAGTTCCAGAGACATAGAAACATTGAACAGACTAGAATCTCAGAGGGAAGACGGGTGCGGGTGGGTGAGTGGGAAGAGATCAACCAAAACTTGTATGCATATATGCATAACCATGGACACAGACAGTAGGGTGGTGAAGGCCTGGGGTGGGGAGGGGGGCAGGCTAGAAGGGGTCAATGGGGGGGGGGGGAATGGGACATATATAATACTTCCAACAATAAAGATTTAATTTATTTTTTTAAAAAAGAACAAGAAGCCTGTTTAAAAAAAAAAAAAGGTACATAGTAAATACTTTAGTTTTGAGATCCATATTATCCCTGTTTGCAATAACTGAATGCTGCCATTGTAGAGCCAGAGCCGTCATAGATGATGCATAAGTGAGTGAGCATGGCTGTTTCCCAATAAAAGCTTATAAACACTGAAATCTGAATTTATATAACTTTCATGTACAATGAACTGTCATTCATCTTTTTCTTTTTAATCTAAAAATGTAAAAACCATTGTTAGCTTGTGGGGTGTGCAAAAACAGGTTTGGGTCATATGTGGCCCATGAACTGTAGTAACTCGTCTCTATACTAAGGAGAGATTTCTTTTTATTTTATTCACTTGTCAGCATTTTCTCAGTGTTTTTTTCCTAAAATTTTATTAAATAAATTTGGAGATCAATATTCCAGATCCTTTTTATTTTCTGAGGCTCTTTCTACCACTTGTAAGAGAGAGATGTTATTTTTAGTAACCCAGAATATGCAGCTTTTTTTACAGTGGCAAAATGAATTCTTTTTCAAAAACACCAGTCAGGTTTAAATTTAGAGTTATGTCTTTTTAAGTAAAAACTAGATTTTCATCTTCTGAGGAAAATTTTGAGAAAATGCCAAACATAATTCTTGGCTCATAGCAGGTACTTAGAATTTGAATTGATGTTTATATGATCATCTTTCTGGAACATCCCATTTTTTCAGATATGAAATACTATACTAAACTTCACTAATTCAGACAAATCAAATGGGTCAGTCAAATTGATAATACAATATGATGTTTATCTGATAATAAAGTTGGTTTAATTATCTTCAGAAAACTAATCAACTTACATGGTTTAATGTAAATGAGTATGTTTAAATTGATTAAGGATACTTAAACATAACTAAGTTCTTCATAGGCATAAATTATTTTCTTTAAAAATAATTCTTATATTATTTACTTAAGCTAGCCAAAAAGAAAGCTTGGCAATGAAAAATAAAAATGAGGTTTAGCATAGTATATTCAAATGCTCTCAAATACCAGTGTGAATGAATGAACATGCTTTTCTGAGGTTTAAAGTGTCTCTAGGTATATGTTGACACGTGTTTTTCAGATTTAATAACTTTGGGAATATGACAAGATGTCTTTGGTTTGTAAATAATGTGATGTTGTGAGAAAAAATGATTTTCTAATTTTTCCAAAAAGAAATATTATTGTACCTTTCAGATTGCTAAAGAAAGAGTAAAAACCAAACATGATCTCTGATCTGAAAGTTGTTGGTGAAGAGAGAAATAAAGGAAGACTGAAAGTCTAACAAAAAAACAGGGTTAATATAATTACTTAGTTGGTTGACAGGGCTCAAGGTATAGCATTCATGTTCTCCATCCAATTAAAAAATCAATTGAAATAGAAAACAATGGAGATTGGTTTTAGAGGAGACCAAATTATCAGCTTTACAAAGGGCAAGCTGATAAAGGAGATTGTGACTTACACTTGTAGCCAATTACCTTTCTAACACTGAACCTCATCATTAGAAAGCTTTCTGAACTAGTCACTGGTCGTCTCCCACTGAGGCAGGCCTTTGAACACATTCAACATAGAAGACCATGCAGAGCATTACACCAATGAATGTCCTTCCAGGTGGAAGGGATTCAGAGATAAAAGGAGAGAAGATAATGGGTGAGGTAAGGGGCAGGTACTCATAGATTTTAGTTTATTTGTTCTGCAGTTGGAAAATGTTCAGGTTGCAGGTTCAACACCTGATAGGGATGAGTACAGGCATATAGAAGGCAACTGATCTCTCTCTCTCTCTCTCTCTCTCTCTCTCTCTCTCTCTCTCTCTCAAATCAATAAAAAAAATTTAAAAAATTTTTTTTAAAAAAGCCCTAACTGGTTTGGCTCAGTGGATGGAGCGTTGGCCTGCAGACTGAAGGGTCCCAGGTTCAATTCCAGTCAAGGGCATGTACCTTGGTTGCGGGCACATCCCCAGTAGGGGGTGTGTAGGAGGCAGCTGATTGATGTTTCTCTCTCATCGATGTTTCTAACTCTCTATCCCTTTCCCTTCTTCTCTGTAAAAAATCAATAAAATATATATTTTTTTAAAAAACACATCCGCCCTAACCGGTTTGGCTCAGTGGATAGAGCGTAGGCCTGCGGACTGAAGGTTCCCAGGTTCAATTCCAGTCAAGGGCATGTACCTTGGTTTCAGGCAGATCCCCAGTAGGGGGTGTGCAGGAGGCAGCTGATCGATGTTTCTTTCTCATGGATGTTTCTAGCTCTCTATCCCTCTCCCTTCCTCTCTGTAAAAAATCAATAAAATATATTTTTTAAAAAAACATATTCTCAGGTGAGGATTTTAAAAGTGCTTAAAAAACCAGTAATATATGCTATTTATACACTTCTATATTATTTGGATTTTCTAAAAACAAAGTAGAAAGTTGAAGTTTCATTCTCTTCTAATTTACCTTCTTCCTTCTTCTTCCTTCCTTCCTTCTTCTTTCCTCCCTCCCTTCCTTTCTTATACAAAATCGATAACACTATACATGTTGTTCTGCAGCATGCTTTTTTTCACACAGCATAATGCATCTTTTCAGGTCAATACATAAAATCTACAGAGGACATTTTGAGTTGATTTCTGACACTCTGCCACATCATAATTTGTCATCTAAATTGATCCAGCTCAGCAACCTTAACATGTTCGCTCAGTGACCTTAGTAACATGCCCCAAATGACCAGGCTGGGTTTAGAGCACTGGCCTCCTGTCTCAAGCCAATGTTCTTTCTGCTCTGCTAATTGTTTACGTGCCCCTCTGTGAGAATTAATGTACTAGATCCTTTCTTGTAATGAATTTTATAAGGGGGGTATGCATGAATGTTGTGGGTTCCTTCCTGGGTTAATATTTTATATGATGATGGAGAAAAAAATCTGGAGGCTTTACACAGTAATGACAACTTTGCCAACTTCTCTGTAGGCCCCAGGATTGGCCAGATCTCATGTTACGGTTAATAAAGGAGAGAAGCCATTCCATAGCTATTAAGAGATTACAATGTGTGCTTCATATTTTCCAAACACCAAAAACGAAAATGGACTCTGTGGACCCAAGTGCAATAAGTGAATAAAGCAAAAATAATCACTGCTCTGGCCAAGTCCTCACAGGAACTGTGCACAAGGCCCTTGCTCACAGCAAATTCATATGCTGTTCTGAGGAAATCTTAATTCCATCATTAACCCACGGTAAGACAGTAAATCAATTCACAACATCAATGGGATACATTCTCCGTGGCTCTGGCAAGATTTAGAGTTTAATCTTGAATGTACTTCCTAAGCTTGCCTCTCAACTTCTGGTGGGGCAGGTGAGTGTTTTGTGATTTGGATGCCACAAAGTAAATTGGAGGGTTTGGGATGTTACAGCCATGTGTCCGAGGCTTCATCGACATTCTGCTTGTGTGGGAGAAAACAGATGTTTTGGAAACATTAATTGTGTTTCATACTGCATAGATATTTCTTACCAGGTCCATCTAAGAAAACACTTTAAAATATCTGCTGTGCACCATGCTAAAACCTTCCGTCTTGCTGAATCACAAACAGCCCTTGGTCTCACGCTGCCTTCATGCTCTCTTTAGTCAGTGGGCGGCATTCGGGGCTCTGCTCTACCAGTAGGAACGCCCAGGAAAGTGATACAACCCTTGGCGTTGAGTTGCTCACATTGACTGGGGAGAAAAGCACACCAGCATGATGAGAGAACATTTACAGAACAATATAGGAATGACTGTAAAACAGCCCACCTCTTTATTCTTTCCTAGGACTTCAGGGAAGGATAAATAAGAGGACACTGAGAATGCTGATAAATAGCCTGATATTACCTGTCAGGATTTATAGTGAATACTGAAGAAGTGTATTTAAGAAGTAGATAAAGTGATCACTAAGGACTTTTAAAACTACAAGTAGTCGCATTCACATATATTTTCCTCTCTGCATGAGCTTGTCATCAGAATAAGAAGTATTCCCAAGAGTTTGAAAAACTGAATAGTTTTTGCCATATGAGAGCCTGTGTCTGTGAAATTACGCAGAGAGCCTCTAAGAAATGTGCTGGTAGACAAATTGTATTTTTCAACCCAGTTAGCAGGTTGAAAAAAACCTTTTACTTTTCTTCAAAGTCTGGTCTTTCAGCCATTGATAAGGATTTTAGTAAGGATTTCTAAGAAATAAGCTAGAGTCCAGTAAATTAGCAACATCATACACTTGACAAAAATGAAACCAAAATGACATGAAGATGTTTTAAAAATTATAAAAAGCCCAAATAATGAAAACCATTGCGTTCAACACCCTGCCAAAGTCAGGTTGGAAATTCCTCACAAACCATCTTTCCCATAAGTGAGCGGTCATTAGTGATCTGCTTCCCCAGGAGTGAGCGGTCATTAGTGATCTGCTTCCCCCTGAGTGAGCGGTCATTAGTGATCTGCTTCCCCAGGAGTGAGCGGTCATTAGGGATCTGCTTCCCCAGGAGTGAGCGGTCATTAGTGATCTGCTTCCCCCTGAGTGAGCGGTCATTAGGGATCTGCTTCCCCAGGAGTGAGCGGTCATTAGTGATCTGCTTCCCCAGGAGTGAGCGGTCATTAGTGATCTGCTTCCCCAGGAGTGAGCAGTCATTAGTGATCTGCTTCCCCAGGAGTGAGCGGTCATTAGTGATCTGCTTCCCCCTGAGTGAGCAGTCATTAGTGATCTGCTTTCCTCTGAGTGAGCGGTCATTAGTGATCTGCTTCCTCAGGAGTGAGTGGTCATTAGTGATCTGCTTCCCCAGGAGTGAGCGGTCATTAGTGATCTGCTTCCCCCTGAGTGAGCGGTCATTAGGGATCTGCTTCCCCAGGAGTGAGCGGTCATTAGTGATCTGCTTCCCCCTGAGTGAGCGGTCATTAGTGATCTGCTTCCTCAGGAGTGAGCGGTCATTAGTGATCTGCTTTCCCCTGAGTGAGCGGTCATTAGTGATCTGCTTCCCCAGGAGTGAGCGGTCATTAGTGATCTGCTTCCCCCTGAGTGAGCAGTCATTAGTGATCTGCTTTCCTCTGAGTGAGCAGTCATTAGTGATCTGCTTTCCTCTGAGTGAGCGGTCATTAGTGATCTGCTTCCTCAGGAGTGAGTGGTCATTAGTGATCTGCTTCCCCCTGAGTGAGCGGTCATTAGTGATCTGCTTCCCCCTGAGTGAGCGGTCATTAGTGATCTGCTTCCCCCTGAGTGAGCGGTCATTAGTGATCTGCTTCCCCCTGAGTGAGCGGTCATTAGTGATCTGCTTCCTCAGGAGTGAGCGGTCATTAGTGATCTGCTTTCCCCTGAGTGAGCGGTCATTAGTGATCTGCTTCCCCAGGAGTGAGCGGTCATTAGTGATCTGCTTTCCCCTGAGTGAGCGGTCATTAGTGATCTGCTTCCCCAGGAGTGAGCAGTCATTAGTGATCTGCTTCCCTGGGAGTGAGCGGTCATTAGTGATCTGCTTCCCCAGGAGTGAGCGGTCATTAGTGATCTGCTTCCCCAGGAGTGAGCATTCATTAGTGATCTGCTTCCCCAGGAGTGAGCGGTCATTAGTGATCTGCTTCCCCAGGAGTGAGCGGTCATTAGTGATCTGCTTCCCCAGGAGTGAGCGGTCATTAGTGATCTGCTTCCCCAGGAGTGAGCGGTCATTAGTGATCTGCTTCCCCAGGAGTGAGCGGTCATTAGTGATCTGCTTCCCCCTGAGTGAGCGGTCATTAGTGATCTGCTTCCCCAGGAGTGAGCGGTCATTAGTGATCTGCTTCCCCCTGAGTGAGCGGTCATTAGGGATCTGCTTCCCCAGGAGTGAGCGGTCATTAGTGATCTGCTTCCCCAGGAGTGAGCAGTCATTAGTGATCTGCTTCCCCCTGAGTGAGCGGTCATTAGTGATCTGCTTCCCCAGGAGTGAGTGGTCATTAGTGATCTGCTTTCCCCTGAGTGAGCGGTCATTAGTGATCTGCTTCCCCAGGAGTGAGCATTCATTAGTGATCTGCTTCCCCCTGAGTGAGCGGTCATTAGTGATCTGCTTCCCCAGGAGTGAGCGGTCATTAGTGATCTGCTTCCCCCTGAGTGAGCGGTCATTAGTGATCTGCTTCCCCCTGAGTGAGCGGTCATTAGTGATCTGCTTCCCCCTGAGTGAGCGGTCATTAGTGATCTGCTTCCCCCTGAGTGAGCGGTCATTAGTGATCTGCTTCCCCAGGAGTGAGCGGTCATTAGTGATCTGCTTCCCCAGGAGTGAGCGGTCATTAGTGATCTGCTTCCCTGGGAGTGAGCGGTCATTAGTGATCTGCTTCCCCAGGAGTGAGCGGTCATTAGTGATCTGCTTCCCCAGGAGTGAGCATTCATTAGTGATCTGCTTCCCCCTGAGTGAGCGGTCATTAGTGATCTGCTTCCCCAGGAGTGAGCGGTCATTAGTGATCTGCTTCCCCAGGAGTGAGCGGTCATTAGTGATCTGCTTCCCCAGGAGTGAGCGGTCATTAGTGATCTGCTTCACCAGGAGTGAGCGGTCATTAGTGATCTGCTTCCCTGGGAGTGAGCGGTCATTAGTGATCTGCTTCCCCAGGAGTGAGCGGTCATTAGTGATCTGCTTCCCCAGGAGTGAGCGGTCATTAGTGATCTGCTTCCCCCTGAGTGAGCGGTCATTAGTGATCTGCTTCCCCAGGAGTGAGCATTCATTAGTGATCTGCTTCCCCCTGAGTGAGCGGTCATTAGTGATCTGCTTCCCCAGGAGTGAGCGGTCATTAGTGATCTGCTTCCCCAGGAGTGAGCGGTCATTAGTGATCTGCTTCACCAGGAGTGAGCGGTCATTAGTGATCTGCTTCCCTGGGAGTGAGCGGTCATTAGTGATCTGCTTCCCCAGGAGTGAGCGGTCATTAGTGATCTGCTTCCCCAGGAGTGAGCGGTCATTAGTGATCTGCTTCCCCCTGAGTGAGCGGTCATTAGTGATCTGCTTCCCCAGGAGTGAGCGGTCATTAGTGATCTGCTTCCCCCTGAGTGAGCGGTCATTAGTGATCTGCTTCCCCAGGAGTGAGTGGTCATTAGTGATCTGCTTTCCCCTGAGTGAGCGGTCATTAGTGATCTGCTTCCCCAGGAGTGAGCGGTCATTAGTGATCTGCTTCCCCCTGAGTGAGCGGTCATTAGTGATCTGCTTCCCCGGGAGTGAGCGGTCATTAGGGATCTGCTTCACCAGGAGTGAGCGGTCATTAGTGATCTGCTTCCCTGGGAGTGAGCGGTCATTAGTGATCTGCTTCCCCAGGAGTGAGCGGTCATTAGTGATCTGCTTCCCCAGGAGTGAGCGGTCATTAGTGATCTGCTTCCCCCTGAGTGAGCGGTCATTAGTGATCTGCTTCCCCAGGAGTGAGCATTCATTAGTGATCTGCTTCCCCCTGAGTGAGCGGTCATTAGTGATCTGCTTCCCCAGGAGTGAGCGGTCATTAGTGATCTGCTTCCCCAGGAGTGAGCGGTCATTAGTGATCTGCTTCACCAGGAGTGAGCGGTCATTAGTGATCTGCTTCCCTGGGAGTGAGCGGTCATTAGTGATCTGCTTCCCCAGGAGTGAGCGGTCATTAGTGATCTGCTTCCCCAGGAGTGAGCGGTCATTAGTGATCTGCTTCCCCCTGAGTGAGCGGTCATTAGTGATCTGCTTCCCCAGGAGTGAGCGGTCATTAGTGATCTGCTTCCCCCTGAGTGAGCGGTCATTAGTGATCTGCTTCCCCAGGAGTGAGTGGTCATTAGTGATCTGCTTTCCCCTGAGTGAGCGGTCATTAGTGATCTGCTTCCCCAGGAGTGAGCGGTCATTAGTGATCTGCTTCCCCCTGAGTGAGCGGTCATTAGTGATCTGCTTCCCCGGGAGTGAGCGGTCATTAGGGATCTGCTTCCCCCTGAGTGAGTGGTCATTAGTGATCTGCTTTCCCCTGAGTGAGCAGTCATTAGTGATCTGCTTTCCCCTGAGTGAGCGGTCATTAGTGATCTGCTTCCCCAGGAGTGAGCAGTCATTAGTGATCTGCTTCCCCAGGAGTGAGCGGTCATTAGTGATCTGCTTCGCCCTGAGTGAGCAGTCATTAGTGATCTGCTTCCCCAGGAGTGAGCAGTCATTAGTGATCTGCTTCCCCAGGAGTGAGTGGTCATTAGTGATCTGCTTCCCCCTGAGTGAGCGGTCATTAGTGATCTGCTTCCCCGGGAGTGAGCGGTCATTAGTGATCTGCTTCCCCCAAGAGTGAATGGTCACCCTAACCGGTTTTGCTCAGTGGATAGAGCGTCGGACTGTGGACTGAAGGGTCCCAGGTTCGATTCCAGTCAAGGGCATGTACCTTGGTTGCAGGCACATCCCCAGTAGGGGGTGTGCAGGAGGCAGCTGATCAATGTTTCTCTCTCATCGATGTTTCTAACTCTATCCTTCTCCCTTCCTCTCTGTAAAAAAATCAATAAAATATATTTTTTTTAAAAAAAGTGAGTGGTCATTAGTGATCTGCTTCCCCCTGAGTGAGCGGTCATTAGTGATCTGCTTCCCCAGGAGTGAGCGGTCATTAGTGATCTGCTTCCCCCTGAGTGAGTGGTCATTAGTGATCTGCTTTCCCCTGAGTGAGTGGTCATTAGTGATCTGCTTCCCCCTGAGTGAGTGGTCATTAGTGATCTACTTCCCCCTGAGTGAGTGGTCATTAGTGATCTGCTTTCCCCTGAGTGAGCGGTCATTAGTGGTCTGCTTTCCCCTGAGTGAGCGGTCATTAGTGATCTGCTTTCCCAGGAGTGAGCGGTCATTAGTGATCTGCTTCCCCAGGAGTGAGCGGTCATTAGTGATCTGCTTCCCCAGGAGTGAGCGGTCATTAAGGGATCTGCTTCAGGTCACTGGGATCAAGAGACCAGCCTGAACTGGAACCTTCCATTCTGATTTGATTGGATTGCTCAGTTAGAACCTAGATTCTATTTGATTCACAATGGGAAGTAATTTTTCTTTAAAAAGCAAGGAGAATGAAGACTATAAAATGCATGTGAAATTCAGTACATTAATAGGAGATATCTGCTACTCCAAAACTTTATTCAATAATACATATACACATAAGTATATATTACAAATATGTATATGTACACACACCTATGCATATACACACATTTATATTAACTGGTCCTCCAAAGAACTGGTGAGTCATCATTCTTTAAAAAATACTTGTGACACCTGGCTGTTGTGGCTTAGTGGTTGAGCATTGACCTATGAATGAAGAGGTCACAGTTCAATTCCCAGTCAGGGCACATATCCAGGTTGTGGGCTGGATCCCCAGGAGTGGGTATGTAAGAGGCAGATGATCAATGATTCGCTCTCATCTATCTCTCTCTCCCTTTCCTTTCCTCTCTGAAATCAACAAAAGTATATATTTTTAAAATGCTTGTAACAATTTCTATCATTAAATTTGAACTTGTTTAATAATAATTCTTACAATCACCAACTCTACTATTTTTTGAGAATCAAGCACAATACAAGGCATTGTGGGAGAATCAAAAACAGTCTGACTGTCCAACAAACACAATCTAGATGGGCTACAGGGGGTGGCCACAGATTTATTTTCTAACTTTTAATTTATATGTGTGTTAAAATAAATTTCACAAGGAAGTACATGACTAGTTGCCAAATATATGGTTCAGACTTGTGGCAGTTAATGTGTCGACCTGACTGAGCTAAGGGATGCCCAGTTAGCTTGTAAAAACATTATTTCTGGGGGTGTTTTTGGAAGAGATCAATTAGCATTTGATTCAGTAGAATGAGTTAAGAGATCTGCCATCACCAGGGTGGGCGGGCATAATCCAATTCGATGAAGGCCCCAGTGGAGCAAAAAAGACAAAGGGTGAAGTCTGTCTCTCTTCCTAAGCATGCATATCCATGTTTTCTGCCCTCACACATTAGAACTGCTGATTCTTTGGGCCTTCGAACACCAGGGTTTTACATCAACAGCCCTCTGGTTCTCAGGCCTTCAGACTTAGACTGAATCTCACCCGCAGCTTTTCTTTTCCGGTCTCTATCTTGCAGATTGCATACTGTGGGACTTCCTGGCCTCCATAACCTGGCGAGGCAATTCTTATAATAAATCCCTTCTTATATATGTCTGATTGGCTCTGTTTCTCTAGAGAACCCTGACTAATACAAGAGGTAAGTCTAGCAGCTGAATTAATAAATTTCCTCAAGAAATCTGAACTAATTATTTAAACTACCTATTTCATTCCAGGCACTTCAAGAAACAGGATGAGCAAGGTCCTAGCACACCTGAAACATTCTAATGAACACAGAGGCAACGTGCAAACAAGCAGAGACAGCTAATGAGGTGATTTCAGCAAATTTTCATTTCTTGTTCACTGCTGTTATCCCAGAGCCCAAGGCAGAGCCAGTGCAGGTTAGAGTCAGTGTCGCTCGCTCTCTCTCCCCTGTGTGTGTGTGTGCATGTGCATGTGTGTTTGTGCACAAATATATATAAAATGAATGACCCTCCTTATAAGTTACATCCTACTAATGTAATTTCTGTAAACATTGCCAATACTCTCTTTAAGAGATTGAAAGGGGCAAAGCATTTTTAAAATCACAATGATAAATAATTTTTATAGGAAGAATTACCATAAACAGAAAGATAAGTTTCAGGTGAACTGTGGAGAAATTATGAACAAATTTACATGAAATGTTTTAAAATTGTGAGGAAGTACCAGAAAGGGAATGTATACCAGCAATTGAAAGCCCAAAGGTACTTTGTAGGCAATGATTGATGCAGATACAATCTTGCAGTGTTTTTATGAGAATGGCGTTTTTATATTTGACATAGACAACACTGTGCAGTACGCTTCTTGCTTTGTCTGACTTATTTCACTTAGCATATTGTCCTCAAAGTCCATCCATGTTGTCACAAATGGCAAGATTTTATTCCTTCTATGGCTGAATAATATATGCCATTGTATACATACACCACCACATCTTTATCCATTCATCCCATTCAGCCCAATCCCATGGTTGTTTTTATCTCTCTGCTATCCTATATAATAGAAGCCTAATATGCTAAGTGTCCAGTCGTCCGTTCAACCAATCAAAGCATAATCTATGTATATATAAAAAGCCAGCAATCGGAACGCCATAACGACCGGAATGACTGGTCGCTATAACGCCTACTGCGGCCAGCAAACCAGCCCGACCAAGGGTGGGGCGGCCAGCCAACCCCCCACAGCCCTTTCCCCCAGCCAGCCTCACCCCATATGGGCCCCCACCACCCTGATCAGGCTGCGGCACCTCCCCCCAGCCAGCTCTGCCCCCGATCAGCACCCCCACTCCAATCAGGGGCAGGGCCGGCCAGCCAACCACCCATGGCCCTTCTCCCAGGTCACTGGCTCCCGATCATCCCCTCCCACCCCATTCAGGGGCTGGGCCAGCCGGCCCACCACCCACAGCCCCTCCCCATGGCCGGCCCCACACCTGATCAGCCCCCACCACCCTGATTGGCCTGCAGCCCCTCCCCCCAGCCAGCTCCGTCCCCGATCAGCCTCACACACACCAATCGGGGGTGGGGCTGGCTGGCCAACCTCCCACAGCCCCTCCTCCAGCCCCATTCGGGGGCAGGGCCTGCCAGTCCACCACCCACAGCCCCTCCCCACAGCTGGCCCCACCCCCAATCGGCCACCCCACCGTGGACACCATCAATGGCCATGTCAAGGGACCCCACTGGTGCATGAATTTGTGCACTGGGCCTCTAGTTATGAATAAAGCTGCAATAAACATGGAAGTGCAGCTATTTTTTCAAACTCATGTTTTTATTTCCTTTGCATATATACCCAGAAGTGGTATTGCTGGATCAAATGGCACTTTAATTTTTAATTTTTTGAGGAATCTCCATACTGCTTTCCATAGTGGCTGCACTAATTTACATTCCCACCAACAGTGCACTAGGGCTTCCTTTTCTCCACATCTTCTCCAATACATATCTCTTGTCTTTTTGATGATGCCATCCCAGCAGATGCCAGGGGACCAAGTACAGGTGGTTTGAGCTTTCAGAAATGTCTCCCAGGACAACAGTGCTTTCATGCTTAACCCTCTGTCGGGACTGATCTTTTCTCCTCTTGTGATTCTTCTTTCTTATACTCTCCTCACTTGATTTTTAGTAAGAAAGATCCACTAACTAGCTTTATAGAATGAGGAATAGGTCCTCTTTTCTATTCTCTGGAAAACTTCAAGATTGAAATTATCTGGTAGTTAAAGTTTAATAGCCCTAGTATGTCAAACCATCTGGGCTTTTTTGTTTGCTTTATATGAGAGGGAAGATTTCAACTAAAGACTACAATTATATGGATATTGGAGTTGGCAAGCTATTTTTGTCTTAATTTTGTTAATTTATATTTTCAGAATGTATGCATTTTATTGAATAGTTTTCAGATTTACTTGGCATTATTTTCCACTGCATTCTCATATCTTTATAACCGTTGCCATGCCAGTGGTTCCGTGTTCTTTCTAAATGTCGATTTGTCTTTGTGGTTTCCTGGCTAATGAGAGCTGAGGGAACGCGGGTGGGTGCCAGTGGCGTCTGCTCCACTTATTCGCTTCTTCACAAACACCCTTCACTTGGCTGCTGTAACTCGCTCTTCTGGTTCCCTTCCCACCTCGGTAGCATCTTCTTCTCAGTCTCCTTTGCTGATTTGTCCTCATCTCTGCTAGTTCAGTTCTAGAACCTCTTCTCTTTTCTAATTATACTCACTCTCTTGTTAATCTCATCCAGTCACATGACCCCCAGTACCACTGAATATTATTACTCCCAAAGTCGTATCTCCAACCCTAGACTCTCCCGTGGACACCATCAATGGCCTACTGATCATCTCATCTTGGAAATTTCAACTACGTATGTCTAAAAGCAGCACATTTTCTTTACCTCCCTCAAATTTGCGCCTCTTCCAATGTTTCCCATCTTGGTATCACCATGTACCCAGTCGGTTGCACCAAAAACCTGGGGATCATTTTTACTTCTCTCTCACACATCTCACTTATAAACCATCAGCAAACCATGTGGGCTCTCCCTTCAAATTATATGCATACCTTGCCCTGGCCAGTGTTACTCAATAGTTAGAGAGTCCGCCCAAGCATCAAAGAATCTCAGTCAAGGGCACATACCTGGGTTGCAGATTCGATTCCTGGCCCCTACAAGTGTGTGAGGCAAACAGTCGATGTTCCTCTCTGACATCAATGTTTCTCTCTATTTCCTCCTCCTCCCTCTCTCCCTTCCACTCTCTCTAAAAATCAATGGAAAAAATATCTTCAGGTGAGTATTAATAACAACAACAAAGATTGTATACAGCTTTCCCTGCCAGTAGTGCTCTCACAAACATGGTGAATGTTCCTAAAACCCGCTGAACTTTCTGTAAGAAGTGTGGCAAGCATCAACCCCACCAAGTAACACAGTACAAGAAGGGCAAGGATTCTCTGTATGTGCAGGGAAAGCGGCATCATGACAGGAAGCAGAGTGGCTATGGGGGCAGACTAAGCCAATTTTCTGAAAAAAGGCTAAAACTGCAAAGAAGATTGAGCTGAGGCTTGAATGCCCAGCTGCAGATCTAAGAGAATGCTGGCTATTATGAGATGCAAGCATTTTGAACTGGGTGGAGATAAGAAGAGAAAGGGTCAAGTGATCCAGTTGTAAGCTTCATATTTTGTTTTATTATCTATACTAGTGGCCCGGTGCACAAAATTTGTGCACAAGGGGCGGGGGGCATCCCTCTCCAATCTGGGACCCCTCACAGGGATCAGGCCTAAACCAGCAGTCAGACATCCCTCTCACAATCCAGGACCGCTGGCTCCTAACTGCTCGCCTGCCTGCCTGCCTGCCTGCCTGATTGCCCCTAACTGCTTCTGCCTGCCAGCCTGATCGCCCTCTAACTGTTCCCCTGCCAGTCTGATTGACACTAACTTCCCTCCCCTGCCAGCCCAATCGCCCCCAACTGCCCTCCCCTGCTGGCCCAATCACCCCCAACTGCCCTCCCCTGCTGGCCTCATGGCCTCCAACTGCCCTCCCCTCCTGGCCTGATCACCCCTAACCACCTCTGCCTTGGCCCCGCCACCATGGCTTTGTCTGGAAGGACGTCTGGAAGGTCTCCTGGAAGGTCTCCAGGTCTAATTAACATATTACCCTTTTATTAGTATAGACTAATAAAAGCCTAGGTGGCCCTCGCGCGCACGACATCATCACAAGATGGCCACCACAAAGATGGCCACACACACAGCAGAGGTGGAGCCCAGAGGCTGCTCCACGCAGTGAGGCCTGGGGGTCCCACGGCTCCGCAGGGTGCAGAGGAGGCCGGTCCCAGCGTCTCCACCACGTCACGTGGAGGAGGCAGGTTCAGGCGCAGGAGGTGGATCGCGGCAGGGGAGGGCAGTTGTGGGCAATCAGGCCGGCAGGGGAGGGCAGTTGGGGGTGGTCGGGCTAGCAGGGGAGGGCAGTTGGGGGCAATCAGGCCAGCAGGGGAGCAGTTAGAGGGCGATCAGGCTGGCAGGCAGAAGCAGTTAGGGGCAATCAGGCAGTCAGGCAGGTGAGCAGTTAGGAGCAGGGATTGGGCCTAAACCAGTAGTCGGACATCCCCCGAGGGGTCCCAGATTGGAGAGGGTGCAGGCCGGGCTGAGGGACACCCCCCATGCACAAATTTCGTGCACCGAGCCTCTGCTATGACAATAAAATCTTGAAATGTTCACTTCAAAAAAAATTATATACAGACCTTTTTTCACTGCTTCCACATCCAGATCTTATCTCGTCGGAGTTATGTCTTTTTAAAAAATTATCATTTTATTGACTGTCTAGACTTAAGAAAGTGGTAGAGAAAATATGTTAGTTATGCAGATTCAACTTAACGTGTTGTGCCTGTAGCAGTTACATTATGAATAGCACAAAAAATTGAGGAAACATTCTTCTAGCATTTGAAAACTATTATCTGAATCAGCAAAGAAGTTGCTTGTGTCATTGACAAATAAGTGTAAACTCTGACATATGTTTTGGTTGTTTCACTTTTATCTTACTCGTTAATATAAACAAAAAGATCAACCAACACTCAGATTACATGTTGGAATTCACACTGGAATCACAATATGGTTGTTAAACATTTATCTGCACACCATTGCACGTGCCCACAATGTTAACATCAATTGCCTCTAAGAGGTATAGAATTATGATTTGTTATCTGCCTATACCTCTGAATTTTCCTAGTTTTATATAATGAACATTATTACCTGTATAATTTGTAAATTATTTTGAAAAGGATTTGACCTGGCAAAAAGCAAAACAAAATAAACTAATTGGTTCATGTCAAATTCATGAGCTTTAAATAATTAAGATTGCATTAAACCATGAGTTAACCCATCACTTTTTGGAAATGGTGGCTGAGGTCAAATCTGCATGCTATTAGAGCACTGATTTTCAACCAGTGTGCCACAAGAATTTTTAAAACATGCAATACCTGACTATTTAGTCAAGGGCACTGACCTCTCTTCCCTTAGATTGTCAAATTAAAAAAAAAAATGTCAACAGCCAACACAACAATAGCTGTCCAGTATGAATGAATCAAAATTATACTTTTTTTGTCCAATCAGCAAAAAATACATTATTTTGGTGTGCTGCGGAATGTTAGTAATTAGCTTATGTGTACCATGAGATGAAATAGGTTGAAAATCGCTGCATTGGAGGGGTAGAAATCCCCCAGAATCCTAGCATGAATAATAAAAGTAAATTACAGCATTCATACAATTTCAAAACAGCTTACAAAAAAAGGGGAGGGGTTTCAAAAAGAAAACAAATTTATGTATTTCACAAACCTCTATTGCTCCAGCATAAAACGAAATTAAAAAAAAACAACAAGAACTTAATCAAATTAAATGAACATAAACATTTAGAATTTTAAAATCATTAATTTAATTTTTCCCTCCAATTTTAGTGAGGTATACTTGACAAGTAATGTTATATGTTAAAGTATACAACATGATGACTTGATATAGTACCTACAGATTTTGAAATAATTACCATGACTAGGCTAATTAACACTTGCATCACCTTGCAGTTACCACTCACCTGGGTTATGTTTTAACTCATCCAGTTGCTTCAACTCTTGCTCCCCAAAATCTATTCTCCACATTTCCAAATATGTCAGTCATCTATTCAAATGTTTCATTGCCTTCTCTTTATGTTTAGCTGTAAATTCAAGGTTCTCACTGTCAGCTATAGAGCCATGTATAGATTGATTCTCTGTTGCCTTTCTGATGTCACTTTATTTTAATCTACCCTTGCCCATGGCTCCTCTTTGATTTTCTTTGACCACGAGCACTTTCTCATCACATGGATATTTCCTTACCTTACTTACTCTAGCACTTCATCCATGTCTCTGCTCAAATTTGACCACCTCAGAGATGCATCCTTTAATCTAAAAGAATAGACCCTGATGATATTTTTCTTTGTATTTCATATCACTTCTAATGTTTAATTACATATTTCCTATTTATTTGTTTTATTGTCTTTCTTATTAGAAGGTAAGGTCCATGAGAACATGGTCTGTCTTATTCAGAATACTCAATGAACAGTGAGTAAGTGAATAAATAGATGGGTGCAGTATAACTTTAATTGCTATCTGCTCCACCTCCATAATGTGTATATTAGTTAGAATTATATTCAGCCTGCAGATTACCACCAATTTAAGTTTATCTTTCTCACATCATAAGACATCTGGAGGTAGGCAGTTTCTGGCATTGGTCCAGTAACTCAACAGATTATCTATCTCTTCTAATCTTGTGATTTTCTTTCTCAGTCACATGGTAGCTGCTACAGGTGCAGCTGTCAAATCCACTTTTAAGTCAAAATGAAAGGACAGACCACATGATTTTAGCTCCTTGTTATCAGAGAAACAGTACATTTTCTAGAACTCCCTCACTCACCATCTTAGCAGATTTCTACTTAATTCATATACACCAAAACTTGGTCACATGGTCACCCCTAGCTAAAGGAAGTTGGGAAATGAGTGTTTTGCCTTTAAGCTTCTAAAGTGGAAGGTGTTATGGGAGGAGGGGCTTGAGCATAAGTTTTATGTAGCCAAAGTGCCCATCTCATGTGACACAAAGCATATAATAGTAGACCCACCTCCATGGATTGAATTTGCTGTGACCAACAATAACCAATACATGTATGTATTGAGTTTTATTCCTTGCACGTACCAAGCATTATACTCAGCACAATTTTCTAACCTATACTAATAAAAGGGTAATATGCTAATTAGACAGGACGTCTTCCAGACAAAGCCACAGTGGCAGGGCTGAGTCAGAGGTTGTTAGGGGCAATCAGGCCGGCAGGGGAGAGCAGATAGGGGAATCAGGCCAGCAGGGGAGAGCAGTTAGGGGAAATCAGGCCAGCAGGGGAGCAGTTAGAGGTGATCAGGCAGGCAGACAGAGAGGTTAGGGGTGATCAGGCAGGCAGGTGAGCAGTTAGGAGTCAGCAGTCCTGGATTGCGAGAGGGATGTCTGACTGCCGGTTTAGGCCCGATCTGGGATCAGGCCTAAACCAGCAGTCAGACATCCCCCGAGGGGTCCTGGATTGGAGAGGGTGCAGGCCGGGCTGAGGGACCCCCCCCTCCCATGCACGAATTTCATGCACCGGGCCTCTAGTATAATATTATAATGCTGAATATGACCAAGTCCCCACAACTCTGGGAATTGATGGGAAACAACAAGTAAATAAACCATCACTGGTTCTAATAAGTGTTATTATGGAAATATAAATAAGGTGCTTGACTTGTGTGGTTCACAGTTTAGCTGAGGCAACAGACAATGAAAAAGATGATTCCATGTCCGTGGGAGGAGGGACTTCTGCCACACCCACAGAAGGACCTCGCAGGCCCACTTCTCAGAGAAGCTGGGTTGCAGGAGTGAGAACTAAAGAGCATGGCTTTTTTTTTCTGATATAATGACATTGTTCTAAAATTAGTGATGATTGAACATACCTGTGAATATTCTAAAAACCATTGGATTGTACATTTTAAATGGGAGAATTGGAAAGCCTTTCAGACCATGACGCAGGTCTGACCCCTGTGAAAGAAAAGGGAAAAGCAGGGAGAACTGGGTAGGAGGCGTCTCAGACTGCAGAAGTCAGGGCAATGGAGCACGCTCTCCTGTGGTTATGATGCAGCAGTGACATCCTGGCTAGGGGTGGGAGGGTGACGGAGTGGGGGATGGAGCAGAAAGGCTGGGGCGGCGGGGGCAGGCTGGGGGAGCCAAGGTCCAGGGTCCACAGCAGCAATGTTCTCCTCCTTAGCTTTACCTAAGTGTCTTTGCATCAAGTCTTGTCCCAGGACCTGGCTGATAAGGGGAAAGACCCTGGATCCATGGCTTGTGAACTTCAGTGTGTGTCAAAACCACTGAGGTTTTTGTTAAAATCCAAGCCCCATCCCCAGAGATTCTGATTCAATAGGTGTAGGAGAGGGGCTCACAAATCTGCATTTTTGATCAGCAGGTGGTCTGTGTAGGACAAACTGAGAAATATTTCCTGGACTAATTAAGATAAGTGATGCTGAAAGCAGTTAATCTACAAGCGGATATTTAGGAGTCAACATGCTCCCTGTCTACTCACAAGGAAATTAAGATGTAGATAATCATGCGAGTCTCAGCTGGGACTATTCCAGGGACCCTCACATCGCAATCCAGTACTTCTGCTTGTAAATCCAAATCCTCCCTACTTGATTTTATAATTTTACAAAGTCTCGTTGGACTTCTTTTCCTGTATTTAACTGGTCTGATCTGGATTGAGAATGCCTCTGACTCTTGGAAGCACTAAGTCATTGCTGCAATTTGATTCCTTCATGTGAGAATTGTGGAGTACAGAGGCAAAGCACAGCTCTGAAGACAGGTTGCTAAGCAAAGTTTAGCTCTGCAAAAGCAAAGGAAATCCGGAGCATTTAATTTCTTCCACTTGAGTTGCAGTCAACCACTATACTCATAAAAACTCTGCCTCCGTCTGTGGAAGCAGATGGGAAAGAGACCTAAGGTTCTTTTTTTTTTTTTTTCTTTTAAGGATGAGAAATAGAATTTCATAATAAAAGATGCTTAGCCAATATTAAATGCAACAAAATATCCTGAACGGTTGTTTCTGTGATTTCAAAGGCTGCAAACTGTCTCACAACATCTTTTACTGGAAAATGATGATAATAAAAAATATCCTAAACCAGATGGGAGAAATACTACCTTAGAGTAATGGAATGAAAACTACTTGAACACTTTTAATCCTTCAGGGCTCTGATATTCGCAGATCTTGGGAGAACACCAAGTAATTTCTGAAACATCTTTCTTGATTGCCCTCTCTCTTTCTAAAGAACAGTATGCTTGTAAGATTATTTTTGGTACTAGAGGTCCAGTGCACAAAATTCGTGTATGGGGAGGGGAGGTGTCCCTCAGCCCGACCTGCACCCTCTCCAATCTGGGACCCCTCGAAGGATGTTCTACTGCCGGTTTACAGGGATCAGGCCTAAACTGGCAGTTAGACATCCCTCTTGCAATCCAGGACTGCTGGCTCCTAACTGCTCACCTGCCTGCCTGCCTGCCTGATTGCCCCTAACCACTCTGCCTGCTGGCCTGCTCACCCCCAAATGCCCCCCGCCAGTCTGATCACCCCCAACTGCCTCCCCTGCCAGCATGCTCACCCCCAACTGGCCCCCCTGCTGGCCTGCTTGCCCTCACCTTCCCTCCCCACTGGCCTGCTCACCCCCAACTGACTCCCTGCTGGCCTGCTCACTCCAAACTGCCCCCCCCTGCTGTCCTGATCACCTCCAACTGACCCCACCAACAGCCTGCTCGCCCCCAACTGGCCCCCCTGCTGGTCTGCTTACCCCCAACGGCCCCGCCCCCCACCAGCCTGATCACCCACAACTGCCCTCCCCTCTTGGCCTCTAACCACCTCTACTTCTACCTTGGCCCCGCCACCATGGCTTTGTCCAGAAGAACGTCCAGAAGGTCTCCTGTAAGGTCTCCCAGTCTAATTAGCATATTACCCTTTTATTAGTATAGATAGAGGCCTGGTGCACAGGTGGGGGCCAGCTGGTTTGCCCTGAAGGGTGTCCCGGATCAGGGTAGGGGTTCCCTTGGGGCGTGGGGTGGCCTGGTTGAGGGGCCTTTGGTGGTTTGCAGGCTGGCCACACCTCCATGGGTGAGGGTCCCTGCTAGGGGGACGTGGCCAGCCTGGGTGAGGGGCTGAGGGCTGTTTTCAGGCTGGCCACATGCCCTTCAGAGTGGGGGTCCCCACTGGGGTGCCCGGCCAGCCTTGCTGAGGGGCTGATGGCTGTTTTCAGGCTGGTCACACCCCCCAGCAGGGACCCTCACCCCATGGGGGTGTGGCCATCCTGGGTGAGGGGCTGAGGGCTGTTTTCAGGCTGGCCACACCCCCTTCAGGGTGGGGGTCCCCACTGGGGTGCCTGGCCAGCCTGGGTGAGGTGCTGATGGCTCCCAGCCCCTCCTTTTTTTTTTTTTTTTCAGTGCCTCCTTGAGTGGAGGCCAGGGCCGGCTGGAAGCAGGTATCTGGGATTTATTTATCTTCTATAATTGAAACTTAGTAGCCTTGAACAGACAGACACCAGGTCCGGCCAGAGCAGACGGGAAGCTTGGCTTCCTCCATCGCTGGGGGCAACGCAAGCCTCCTGCTCGCTCCAGCTCTGTGGCCGCCGCCATCTTTGTTGGGTTAATTTGCATACTCGCTCCTGATTGGCTGGTGGGTGTAGCGGAGTGATGGTTAATTTGCATGTTTCTCTTTTATTAATGTAGATGATATATTTGGTAGGACTCAACCTACCAAATACAATAAGGAAAATTAATATACATAAGATATCTTGGGATGTTGCCCATGTCTCTCTTTATTACAAGCCTTTCATTAGTCTTTTTTCTTTGTGAGAACTGACTAGCAGACAGACATCTTAAATGTAGTACCAGTTCAATGTGCACATATCAGTACTCAATGTCTACTCAATTAAGACTGCATGAAAAAGCATGGCTTCCTCATACTCTATTCTTATATGACTAAGGCCACTGTTGCTGTAACCCTCGGGAAAACAGTAATGGTGAGCAACTACTGAACCTCAAGGCATTTGAAATCTCACTATGACCCTCTTAATTCATCCCTGGCAATCTATACTGCAACACAAAGGCAGTCCTGCTGAAGTGAGTAATAGGCCTTTAAAATCAGTGATCCTGTCCAGGCAGAATAGGGCTGAGCTTCCCTACAGGCAAAAGAAGCAAAATTTCTCAACATTGGTGAACTGCTGCCAAGGATATTTCAGGCTAATATGACTAGAGTTTCCTTGATTTATTGCTGCTTTAGCCATTAGTTTTCAAATTTGCCCTCTGGACTCTCTGGCCAGGATTGTAAACTAATTTGTCCTCTGTTCTACAACAGATTCCTTTGACCCTGAAAGATCTGAAGTACACACACACACACACACACACACACACACACACACACACACTCTAACATACAAAAATGTTTGAGACTTCGTTATGGATTGCATTGTGCCCTGTGGGAACCCCTTTCACGTCCCGCATGGTTCAAGGTTCAGGTTCAGGGTTTGGGTTCTGGAGGAGACTGCACACAAATGAAAGAGACTAGAAAAGTATTAATTTGGGAATATTGGGGGCCAAGCGGGAGCCCACCTCTAGGGAGAGGACTACCACTTGATCTGGCCTTGCTATCCCTTTTATTAAGATTATGGGATACACCCATAGCCTTTAGGCAGGCAATTCCAATAATAGCCCATCAGCAAGAATTTACATAAGACTAACAGGTAGAGGCTGCTTCAACTACCAATGTCTCAACTAAACAGTGAGCGATTAGCTCTGATCTTTCAGAGCACTTAAGGTTGACCAGCCTTCCGGATTCCCTGTCCACATCTCTCTACTAGTGGGACAATGATCGGTTTCCAGCAGTGCCCTACCCCCATTTATGTGTTGAAGTCCTAATCCCCTTAGAATGTGACCTTATTTTGAGAGAGGGCCTTTAGAGAGGTAATTCTATATGACTGGTGTCCTTGTAAAAATGGGAGACTTAGAGACAGACACATATACAGGGAGAATGCCATGTGAAGATAAAGGCAGAGGGCAGAGTGATGCATCTACAAACCAGGGAACACCAAAGATTGTCAGGCAACCACCAGAAGCCAGGGGTGGGGCATAAAACAGATTTCCCTCTCGGCCCTGAGGAAGAGCAATCCTGATGACACCTGGATCTCAGAGTTAGCCTCCAGAACAGTGAGACAATAAGTTTTTGTTGTTTAAGCCACCCAGTTTGTGGTACATTTTTACAGCAGTCCTAGGAAATTATTAAATTATTAAAATTACTCCATCCCATACTTGTTTCAAGGTACAAGATTGTGTCATCTATTGTTAACCAAAAGAAATTATTTCAGTGGTGATAATTCTAAGACGTGAGGCAGGAAAAGGTAGTGCCAAGCCCCTAAGTCTGGAGAGAACTTGATCAGGCCAATCTCTTGGTGCCTGTGATGGTTAATTTTATGTGCCAACTTGACTGGGCCACAGGGTGCCCAGATATTTGGTTAAAAATTATTCTAGATGTTTCTGCAAGGGTGTTTCTAAGTGAGATAAACCTTGGAATTGGTGGGCTGAGACAAGCAGATTGTCCTTATCCATGTGGATGGGTCTCATCTAATTCATGTAAGCCTGCATAGAACAAAAAAGGCAGAATGAAACATAATTTTCTCTCTCTGCCTGACTGTCTTTGAGCTGGAATAATGGTTTTCTCCTGCCTTTGGACTCAGTCTTGAACTGGAACTTACACCATCAACCCTCCTAATTCTCAGGCCTTTGGATGTGGACTAGAATTATTCCATTGGCTCTTCTAGGTCTCCAGCTTGCTAACTGCATATCTTAGGACTTTTCAGTCTCCATAATTGCATGAATATATATTCAGGAGAACATAACTTTAAAGATGAGTTTTCTGAATTGATTCTTACCACCAGTAGCTGTTAGGCCAGAAATATACCTTCACTATTCTACTTTAGGAGTATTATCAATTCTCCAACTCTACGTTTTAATTCAGTTTTCAGGAATATTGATTTCCTTTCCCTTCCACAAGATATCACATTGATTCAATGAATTGATGGCATTGTGCTGATTGGACCTTGTGAACAAGAAGGAGCAACCACTCCAGACTTATTGGTAAGACATTTGTATGTAAGAGAGTGTGAAATATATCTGACCAAAATTTAGGGACCTACGATCTCAGTGAAATTTCTAGGGGTTGAGTGGTGAGGGGAATGTTGAGAAATTCCTTCTAAAGTGCAAGATAAGTAGTTGTGTCTGACCCCTAATATTACCAAAAGGAGGCATAAGACCTAGTGGGCTTCACTGAATTTTGGAGGCAACATATTCCTCATGGGTGTTCTACTTTGATCCATTTAGTAAGTGATCTGAAAAGCTGCTGGTTTTGAGCAGTGTCCATAATAAGAGAAGACTCTGCAACAGGTTCACACTGCCGTGCAAGCTGCCCTGTCACTTGTGCCATATGATCCAGTAGACCCAAATAATGCTTAAATTGTCAGAAGCAGAGAGGGTGCTGTTTGTAGCCTTTGGCAGGCCCCTATGGGGGAATCACAGCACAGCCCCTTAGGATTTTGGATCAGAGCCCTAAAATCCTCTGGGGATAACTACTCAGCTTTTGAGAAGCATCTCTTGGCCTGCTACTAGGCCTTAAGGGAGACTGAAGGCTTAGTCTCAGATGTCCAAGCTGCCATGCGACCTGAGCTATCCATGATGAATTGGGTGTGATCTGACCTACCAAGCCATAAAGTTAGGTTTGTACTCCATCATCCAGAAGAAGTGACACATACATGATCAGGCCTGAAATCACAAGTGAGTTACCTGAAGAAGTGACCCAAATGTTCACAGCTCCACTCCTGCTATGTTGCCTTCTTTCTTCCACGCTGCACCAATGGCGTCATGGGGAGTTCCCTATGATCAGTTGTCAGAGAAAAAAGAGACTTGTGCTTGGTTGTCAGATGGCACCTCAAAAGTAGACAACTACAGAACTACCATACCTCCCTGTGACATCCCCAAAGCACAGTGGTGAAGGGAAAGTCTCCCAGCGGGCAGAACTTCAAGCTGTACACCATGTTGTTTGCTTGCTTGGAAGGAAAAATGGCCAGATGTACAATTAGATACAGAATCATGGGCTGTGACCAATGGCTTGGCTGAATGGTCAGGGAATTAGAAGGAATATAATTGGAAAATTGGTGATGAGAAGGTCAGGATGGGGGAAGTATGTGGATAGGGCTTTTCTGAGAAGGCAAAAAAATGTAAATACTATATTTATGTCCCACTCA
Organism: Plecotus auritus; assembly: GCF_963455305.1. NCBI lineage: Eukaryota > Metazoa > Chordata > Mammalia > Chiroptera > Vespertilionidae > Plecotus > Plecotus auritus. Next base: position 30,130,896 of record NC_137772.1, read on the forward strand.
CCAAAGTGTGACCTCAGGAAGATTTTAATAATCAAGTGGATAGAATGTCCCCTTCTGTGGATACTGGCCAAGTCATTCTTTTCCTAGCCACCCCTTATCATCCCCCAATGGGCTAATAAACAAAGTGCCCATAGTGGCAGGGATGAAGATTAGATATGAGTTTAGCAACATGGACTTCCACTCACAAAGGTCTGCCTGTCTGTGGCCACTATTCAGGGCCAAATTTGCCAGCAACAAAGATCAACACTTGAGTCACCAATGTGGCACCATCCCCCGGTACGATTAGCCAGCTACCTGCTGGTAGGTTGATTACATTGGACCACTGCCATCATGGAAACGGCAGCGTTTTGTTCTTTCTGGAATAGACGCTTACTCTGCATATGGATTTGCTTTCCCGGCACACAGTGCTTCTATCAAAACTACACTCTGAATTTACAAAATCCTGTGTCTACCATCATGGTATTTCATAAAGCATTGCTTCTGATCAAGGAATTACACCGCAAAAAAAAAAAAAAGAAAAAGAAAAAAAAGTGTAGCAGGGGACCTATCCTTATCACTGGTATTTCCACATTCTCCCCCATTCTCATCAGCTGGGTTGATAGAATGGTGCATTGGACTTTTGAAGATTTAGTTACAGTGCCAGCTGGAGGCAATACCATGCAGGATTGGCTGAGGCTCTCTGGAATGCTGCACGTTCTTGGAATCAGTGTTCATCATGGGGTGTTTTTTCTATGATAGCCATGACTTATGAGCCCAGGAATCAAAGGACGAAAATGGGACTTGGACCACTCACTCTTACCACTGTGACTCAGTAGCAAAATTTTTGCTTTCTGTTCCCCTGACCTTTGCTCTGCTGGCCTAGAAGTCTTAACTCCAAAGTGAGGAATTCTTCCACTAGGAGATACAACAATAATCCAATTAATGAATGGGCAGTTAAAAACGCTGCCCAACTACTTTGGACTCCTCATGCCCCTAAAACAATGGGCAAAGAAGGAGGTTGTGGTGCTGAGTAGGGTGATGATCCTGACCTCTGACAGAAAAGTGGGCTGCTTACTCCACAATGGAGATAAGAAAGTATGTCTGAAATACAGGAGATTCCTTAGGGCTTCATTTGGTGAAGCCCTTGCTCTGTGATGAAGATCAATGGAAAACTACAATAACCCAATCCAAGTAGGACTACTATTGGCCCAGACCCTTCAGGAATGAAAGTTCTTCAGGTGAAGAACCATGATCAGCTGAGAAGCTTGCTTAGGGCAAAAGGAATGCAGAATGAATAGTGAAAGAGATAGTTATAAATATCCACGGTGACCATGTGACCAGTTATAAAACTGAGAACTGTATTTGTCATAAACAGTCCTCTTCATTTTGTTGTGAATATATATGGCAAATATATTTGTTTTCTTCCTTCTCATATTCCCTTATCATGTTCATAAGATGTATTGACTTTATACCGTGGTATTTAAGTACTAGTGGCCCGGGGCACAAAATTCGTGTGTGTAGGTGGGTGTCCCTCAGCCCAGCCTGCACCTTCTCCAATATGGGACTCCTCAGGGGATGTCCAATTGGTTTAGGCCCAATCCCTCTCGCAATCCAGGACCGTTGGCTCCTAACCACTCACCTGCCTGCCCGCCTGATTGCCCCTAACCACTCTGCCTGCTTGCCTGCTCGCCCCCAACAGCCTCCCTGCCAGCCTGCTCGCCCTCAACTGCCCCCCCAATGGCCTGATTGCCCCTAACGCCCCCCCCTTGCCGGCCTGATTGCCCCCAATTGCCCGCCTGCTGGCCTGCTTGCCCCCAACTGTGCCCCCCACTGGTCTGCTTGCCCCCAACTGCCTGCTCGCCCCCAACTGCACCCCCCACTGGTCTGCTTGCCCCCAACTGCCCCCCCTACTGGCCTGCTTGCCTCCAACTGCCCCCCCTGCTGGCCTGATCACCCCCAACTGCCCTCCCCCCTGGCCTGATCACCCCTAACTGCCTCTGCCTCGGCCCCGCCACCATGGCTTTGTCCAGAAGGATGTCCGGAAGGTCTCCTGGAAGGTCTCCTGGTCTAATTAGCATATTACCTTTTTATTAGTATAGATAGTTCATTTTATATCATCATATTTAAGTTATGGGATATTAAGGAGAAGAGTAAACATCACTCAAGGACTTTACCTTATTTTCTGGGGAAGTTGTTATTTCTTTTTATTTTGCAGGCATGATAGTTTTATTTATGTCAGGTAGGATTATGGCTTTGCTATTATCATTATTTGGGATTAAGTATGATCTCAGGAGATAGGCATGCCTGCCTAGTTGACCAGTGCATGGGATGGACTCGTGATGCTTAATTTCAACTTGACTGGGTCAAGGGGTCCCCAGATATTTGATTATACATTATTCTGGGTGTGTCTGTGAGGGTGTTTCGGGATGAGATTAACGTTTGAATTGGTGGACTGAGAAAAGCTCTCCCCGGTGTGAGTGGGCCTCACCCAATCTGTTGCAGGCTTGAAAATAAAACAGGCAAGTGAGAGAATTTTCTCTTATTTGAGCTGGGACATCACTCTTCTGCTTTAGGCTCAGACTGGAATTGATGCCATTGGCTAGCCTGGTTCTCAGACCTTTGGACTCGGACTAGAACTGTACTATCAGCTCTCCTGGGTGTCCAGCTCTCCGACTACCGAGCTTGGGACTTCTCAGGCTCTGTAATCATATGAGCCAATTCTCCTATAACAAGTCTTCTGATATTTATATCTATATCTCCTATTGGTTCAGTTTCTCTGGAGTGGAGAACTCAGATTAATACAATGACCTTCGAATCACTGCAGGGAGTAAGTCACCTACTCTGTTTCTGTATGACACCTAGGAAACGATTTTCAGGTTTCACTGTGTCTCAGTTTGCTTAATAAACTGATGAAACTATGGGCCTGCTCCTTAGAATAACAACCATAGATTTCTTGACGATGATCCATAGGTAGTCCTAGGACTCATAGACTCCAGATTAATGATCCTCAGTTTAGGGCCGAATCATACCCACTGCACACTTGTCAGCTTTATTTGGGAAGACGTCATGTGTTCTTGCATCAGCCAATGATGTTGTTGTCATGCCAGATATGTCATATTTGCTTTGTGGAGGTCTAATCACATGCAAATATTTAGCTCCAGTTAAACTATTATTCCCATACATCTGGCTTATAATTAATGTTCGCATATGTTGCTGTATAGACATTACTCCACATGTGGCATGATTATAGTGGAAGGGGAAGAAACAGAGGTTAAGTACCTTTCTGGATTCTCACCTCACCCTCCTTGGAACAGTGCCACCCAGGCTGAACATACACTGAGTGGCCAGATTATTATGACCTCTGAACGCATAATAATCTGGCCACTCAGTGAATATATATATATATATATATATATATATATATATATATAGAGAGAGAGAGAGAGAGAGAGAGAGAGAGAGAGAGGCCCGGTGCATGAATTCGTGCATGGGTGGGGTCTGGCCAGCCTGGTGAGGGGCAGGGGACATGGGTGGTTGGCCGGCCTGCCTGCTGGTCGAACTCCTGGTTGAGTGGACAATTTGAATATTAGCCTTTTATTATATAGGATATACACTAAGTGGCCAGATTATTATGCGTTCAGAGATCATAATGATCTGGCCACTCAGTGTGTGTCTCCCCCTTTGACATTGCTTCAGGGACACATTACAGCTCGGAGCAGTGCTTATTGGATCCTGCTGTTAAGCAGGCTCTTTACCTGTTTCTTCCTATAAATTTCAGGAGGTGACAATAAGTAAGTACCACAGTATTTAGAGTTTTGGAAATAATACCAATGAACTGCAGGTGTCAGATGTTTGGTTGCCAATGGCTGGAATGCACTAGAAACAAATAATTTCAAGTCATTTCTAGAAAGCTCTCCACCGATGCTCATATTAGCCATGAAAAGGATATCCTACTAACTCAGTGATACCTAGGCTGAGATATTTAGTAAGGATAAGTGTCTCTAAGGCTTTAATTCTGTGTTTGAGTATTTTATGCAGCTCCATAGAGTGTACAGTGGTCCTCTGCCTCTTTGTTTAAGTGATTATAAACATGGCTTTAGGGTTACATGACTTTTCACACCAGCCCAGCAAACTTAACTACTTTGAATGTCATGCTGAGAGCTAGTTTGTCAGAGTGCCATGAGTCAAGTGGGCCCTTCTTGAAATTAGGATTGAGTTTCGACTGAGAAAAACATAACACTGGATGTTTTGTTTATGGGTATTTTGGAGAAAGGAGGGAGAGTTGGGGTGAATCACAGGCAATCTGCTAAGAGATTGTAAAGGCAGAAAGAAATCTTACCCTTTTATATAACAAAGAAGATACACCCTGTTACACACGTTTTCAAGATAAGCGGTAACTAGCTCTCAAACAAGAGGACTTGTACCTCTTCTCCGATTCACCCGCTTACTGGGATGACCATCTGTGTTAGCTAATTGGCTCTATCCAGAGAAAAAACAAATTCCTCATAGGACAGGAGGTATAGTTTCCCAAATTGGAGCAAGGCATCCACTAAGGTCAGGTTCCTACGCTCCCACAGAACTGGGAGAAAAAGGTGCTATCTTCCTGGACAAGGTTAACATTTCACAATTTTAAGAAGGAATGTTATGTGTGATCAAGCTAGATAAGATCCAGTGAATTTATTATAAGGATTTAAAAATAAGCTTTTATACCAATAGTGCACTTATGTAAAACTAAAACTTAGTTTTCTCTTCTCTGCTAAAATAAGTGTTTTTGGACTTTGATCTGCTTTTGATAATGGATTGTAAAACGTTTGTCTTTATCTTTTAAACTAATCTTCCTAGGAAACAAAGATACTGTATTTTACCAAGTGTGCTTCATGCTGTCTTCAGGGGATCTTTGATTTGCTAAAAAGTTAGTCTTCTAACATTAAAAGAGCTAAGTTTGCCCTAGCCAGTCTGGCTCAGTGGATAGAGTCGGCCTGAGGACTGAAGGGTCCCGGGTTCAATTCTGGTCCTAGCTCTGATCTGGGGCATGTGGGAGACAACCAATCAATGTGTCTCTCTCACATCAGTGTTTCTCTCTGTCTCTCCCTCTCCCTTCCACTCTCTCTAAAAATCAATGGAAAAAATATCCTCCAGTGAGGATTTAAAAAAAAAGAGCTCAGTTTTACTAACAACTATTTAACTCTCTATATTTGACTATAAAGTCTTTGTCACTGGGTTAAGTGGATAACTAAGTATTGTTTGATAGTGACTATGATCCTATTTGACCATGTGTTTTAAAACCTTTTGATATTTTTTCCAAACTTTCCATAATCAAATTCACATGAGGTCAATTGCTTCCAGATACTGTACATTTTACTACAAAGGAAAAGGTTAGTGTTTAGGAATGGGTAGGGAATGCAAAGGCTGCCGCCTCTCTAACATACTGATGTGTCAAGGAAGCCTTTGGGAAGGGCTGGCTCAACATTAATTCACTAGAGGACCAGTGCATGAAATTTGTGCATGGGGGCGGGGCGGGGGGGGGGGGGTGCCTCAGCCCGGCCTGCACTCTCTCCAATCCAGGACCCCTCGGGGGATGTTTGACAGGGATTGGGCCAAAACTGGCAGTCAGACATCCCTCTCGCAATCCGGGACTGCTGGCTCCTAACTGCTCACCTACCTGCCTGCCTGATAGCCCCTAACCACCTCTGCCTACTGGCCTGATCGCCCCTAACTGCACCCCTGACAGCCTGATTGCCCCTAACCCCCATGCCTGCTGACCTGATCACCCCTAACTGCCCTCCCCTGCTGGCCTGGTCACCCCTAACTGCCTCTGCCTGCTGGCCTGATCACCCCTAACTGCCCTCCTCTGCCGGCCTGGTTGCCCCTAACTGCCTCTAACTCGGCTCCTGCCTTCGTGGCTTTGTGCAGAAGAATGTCTGGATGGATGTTCAGAAGACATCCGGTCTAATTAGCATATTACCCTTTTGTTAGTAAAGATAGTTGAGTTCTCTGAGGAGTGCTTGTCTGAGAGGCTGGCATTCCATGGTGTTGAAGGAGACATCCAAACGCTCTAGAAAACAGATGTATGGAAGGCAAAGATTTCATTCTATTGTTCAAGTGTAGAAGGTCAACTTGTATTCTTACCCAACCCACTTCCCAGGGGGTTGCTATGGCTCCTAAAAGTGCTATGAAAGAACATACATTTTTGTTTTAATTAGTAAATTTAACCTGATATTTGGGAATTTTGGGACATCTTACTACACCCCTTGAAATTGAAGGAGATGTTTTAGGACAGGTGGAGGTACAGGTGTCTGGGCAGGCTAATAATTTAGAAGTCCTTCAAATGTTTATTGAATATTTATTAGAAGACAGACCTGAGGGAAGGGTGGAAAAGGAGAGGCCTGGAGGTGGCTCAGTCTCTGCTCTGAGCAACTGCTCTATGGAGTGGCAGAGCAGCTCTGACCTCTGGCCCTGTCCTGTATAGCACAATGAAAACCCCTTGAATGACCCAGACCACCATCCTGGGAGAGGTTTGCCCCTTGAGGTCTTTATCATTCACCCCCAACTCCCTCCTTCCTCCCTATTGTCAAATTACCTCTTCCAATTACATATTCCTTCCCCTGAGGAATATGTAGTTTTCTTTATTTTTAACATATTTCTAGTGATTTTTAAAAGTATATTACAGATTAGATTAAGGTTTTAGGGGACTGGCCTGACCCTTAATCCAACTCAATTTGGGAACTAATCGCAAACAAACACCCTACAATGTCAATTTATTAAAAAAAAAAAAAGACTGGCCTGAGTTATATCTCACCTTAAAACATTCTTGTAAAAAATCAATAGCAGGATAGCTCCTTGGCATTCCAGGATGTGATTCTCAAAGGAAAAGGTAGGTGCAGCCCAAAGCATACACACACACACACACACACACACACACACACACACACACACACACACCTCACTCTTGGTTGGAGATGTGTTTAATGAAACATGTAACCAAGGGATATAGTAATTGAAAAGGGGAATGTCAAAGTAAGCTGTTGATTCTTCATTTAGAAATTGTATCATAGCTAATGTAAACCATGCCATATTTTTGTATAACAAGATGTAGGGTTTCTTTTTTTTTTTGCTTAACACTTCTACCAAGTCATGAGACTGTAGTAAAATAGGGGCCACTGTAATTCTGCCTGTTTGGGTAGATTTGTGTGTTTAAGAAGGGAAGTGGATATGTTTTTCATTTTGGTTTTTCTTTCAGAATAGGCCTTCCCACTCACTCCCAAATAAGAGAGATGTGGGGTGGGGAGGAATATTTTTACCCAGAAGATTATGTTCTCTTTCATGTGCCCGCTATTTCAATGGAAAAGATGCTTTGGGAAAGGACAATTGTTATTTATAAAGAAGGTTTTCTTTAGAGGGAAGATTTGTCTAACATTCTTAAATGTTATTTTTGCTTTAGAACATTTCTCTGAGTTCCTCAATAGTCTCTTTTTCTGTTCTCCTATTAGAAAAGGATCATGGTCCTTTTGGTGACTTACTAAGGACCGTCATTTCCAGACAGGCCTATGTTGCGTTTGAAAAATCCCTTTGAATTTTTATGTAGTAAAATGAGTTTTCTTATCTTCTTCCCTTTTACTCCCCCAGCCACTCACTGCCTTCAGAGCCCAGGACATCGCACTATGTCAGCCTGTGGAGGTCATGGCACCCCCATCTGTCAGACCCACATCTGTCTACTTTTTTCCTAATTGTTTATGATTGGTCATATTAGTCAGATTTTAATAAGTGATTGGAGTCATTTAGTATTAAAAGGTATGAGCTATGCCTCAGATGCTCTCCTCCAACAGCAACTAAAATGTATTAAGCTCTTCTAATTTGCTTAATTACTATTTTAAGAACTTTGCATATGTTAATCCCTTTAAGCCACATAGCACCCTTAATGATATGCTTTTATTTGCTCCTTCTCAAGCAGAAGAAGGAAGCTCAGAGAGTTGAGTAATTTGCATGAAATCTGTTAAGGGGTAAAGGTGGGATTTGCACCAAGGCAGTCTAGCTGCAGAGCCTTTGCAGGCCACCATCGTGCTGTGCTGTGCTGTTCCACTAGCCCAGCAAAATTTCAATTACTGACATAGAGTAATTAACTGTATGACTGACATAGAGTAATCTATATATATAAAAGCCTAAGCGACCATCGCAACCGAACAGACAGCTGAACAGGCTGTGTGGGGCGACTAGGCCAGCAGGGGGGTTAGTGAGGGGTGACCAAATGACCAAGCAGCAGGCTCCATGGGGCGACCAGGCCTGCAGGGGGGTTAGTAAGGGGTGACCAGGCCAGCAGGGGGGGCCAGTTAGGGGCGATCAGGCAGGCAGGCAGGTGAGCAGTTAGGAGCCAGTGGTCCCGGATTGTGAGAAGGATGTCCAATCCCCAGGATCAGGCCTAAACTGGCAGTCGGACATCCCCTGAGGGGTCCCGGATTGGAGAGGGTGCAGGCTGGGCTGAGGCGACCCACCCCTGGTGCACGAATTTTGTGCACCGGGCCTCTAGTTAACTGTATAACTGACATAGAGTAATTGTGTAAGTTTAAGAGGTACAATATGTTGATCTGGTATATTGATGTATTGTGATATGATTACTATCATAGCTAAGCTAACATCTGCATCATGTCACATAACTATATTTTGTGTGTGTGGGGAGAACATTTAAGATCTAGTTTCTTAGTACGTAATACAGTGTTGTTGACTATAATCACAAGGCTATGCATAAGATCTCCAGAACTTACTCATTTTCCAACAGCGAGTATGTACTCTTCGACCAACATCTTCCTAATTACCCCACCCCACAGCCCCTGGTAACTACCATTTTACTCTGTTTCTATGAGTTCAGCTTTTTTATACTTTTTAAATAATCTTTTATATTTCCCTTACAGTTAACATGCAATATTATTTTAGTTTCATCTGTATAACTAATCTAATTAGTTTCAGATTTAACATTTATATATCTTATGAAGTGATCACCCCATTAAATCTAGTGCCCATCTGACACCATACATAGTTATAATATTATTGACTATATTCCCTACCACTATTCTGTAACTACCAATTCGTACTTCTTAGTCCCTTCACCTTTTTCACTCACCCCCCCAATTCCCTTCCCATCTGGCAACCATCAAAATATTCTCTGAATCTATGAGTCTGTTGTCAATTTCTAGTTTTACTCAATTGTGTTCAGAAAAGGTATAATTTCTATCTTGTTAAATCTGCAAGACCTGTTTTGTGTCCTATGATATGATCTATCCTGGAGAATGTTCCCTGTGCACCTGAGAAGAACATACATTCTGCTGTTGTTGGATGAAATATTTTATACAAGTCTGTTAAGTTCATGCACTCTAAAGTATGGTTTCCTTGTTGATTTTCTGCCTGGTTGATCTACTCATTGCTGACAGTGGGATATTGAAGTTCCCTACTATTATTGGGCTGTTGTCTATTTTTTCCTTCACATCTTTTAGTATTTGCTTAATATATTTGGGTGCTCCAATGTTGGTTGTTTATATATTTACTATTGCTATATCTTCGTGACTTATTGAACCATTTATCATTATATAATGGCCTTATCTCATTACTGCATTTTGGGCTTGAAATCTATTTTGTCTAACTATGGCTGCTCCAGATGTCTTTTGGTTTCCACTTGCATAGTTTATCTTCTTCCATCCTTTCCCTGTGAACCCATGTGTGTCTTTAGAGTGGAAATGAGTCACCTCTAGGCAGCATGTATAGTTGGGTCTTGTTTTTTTAATTCATCCAGAAACTCTGTGCCTTTTTGTTGGTGAATTCAATCCATTTACATTTAGTGTAATCATTGATATGTAAGGACCTAATACTGACATTTTACCATTTGCCTTCTTGTTGTTTTGTGTCTCTATTGCTTATTTTTTCTCTGTTCCTGCCTATATTTTTTAATTTGTGGTCTTCCATAGTGGTAATTTCTGTTTCCCTTTTTTTAATGTTTTATAAATTTACTCTAGGTTTTTAATTGGTGTTTACCATAAAGCTTACATAATAGATCTCATAAATAAAACCATCTGTTTCATGCTGATAGCAACTTATCTTGGTTTGCTTAGAAAAGCTCCACACTTTACTTCTCCCCTTTATATTTTTGATGTCTTATGCTGTGAATTTGTTAACAAATTATAGAAGCTATAGTTATTTTTAATACTATTTTCTTTATTCTCTATACTGTAGTTAAGTGGTTAACACATCATTCTAAAATGGGGGAGGGAATAGAAGGATCCTCAAGTAGGGCACACCCACAGGGCTGTGGGTGGGCCTCCTGCTGAAGTCCCAAAGCAGGCAGCAGAAAATGTTTCTTTAATGCCCTTTGACATTCTGTTGCCTCCTTCCCTTTCCTCTTCCCTCCCCCAGTCAAGGAGGTCCCTCCTCAGAAATCTGGGAGCTGATGGAGAGAAACAGTCCCTCCAATGGCAAGACATGCACTTGGGGCAGCTGGGCAGTCGCTCACCACTTTTGCTCTCCACCTCCTCTGTAGGAAAGGTTGGCTCTTTCCACCTCCTCTGCCAGAAAGATCACCCAGGTGCTAGCAAAGTCCAGCACCTTCCAGTGTTGTCCTGAGGAGCGACCACTTTGGCAAGTTCCTTCCTCTCTTCTGCTTCCAAAGTCCTTTCCATCCCACTTCGATGGCATGCCAGATTCTCCCATCAGGCAGTCTGGGCCTCCATAAATTCTCTTTGGCTCATGGATATCCACCCAGTTTTGCATTTTCCAGGTTCCCTTTTTTCCCGATCATGGGGAGGGGGGCATGGAGGGGGCAGGCTCACAGACTGCCTTAGATCTGCAGCTCCCACTGAGGTCCTGCCCACTCACTTTCAGATGCACAGAAGGTTAGGAAACTCCCGGGTGTCTTGGTGTCACGTGAAGAAACACTTTTGTTCAGTAATGGATGTCCCACTAGTTGTTGATCAAAGGCGAGAGGGAAAAGGAAGGACTCATGCTGCTACCAGGCTGACATCAACCTATCTCATTTTTTTTTTTTAATTTGTTGAGGACACCTTTCAGTGTTTCTTGCAAGGTAAGTCTAGTGGTGATGGGCTTTGTTTGTCTGGAAGGTTCTATTTTTCTTTTATATCTGAAGGATAACTTTGCCAGAAAGAGTATTCTTGAAGCAATTTTTATATTTCAGCTCTTGGATACGTCACGTCATTCTCTTTTGGCCTGGAGAGTTTCTGCTAAGAAATTTGCCAGTAGCCTAATGGGGGGTCTTTTGCAGGTCACACTTATTTTTTTCCCTGGTTTTCTTTAGTATTTTGTCTTTATCTTTGATATTTGATAGTTTTGTTATAATCGGTTTTTAAAAGGTCTTTTGGCACTGAAATAATAGAGTGATCTATTAGAAACTTGAACATGGATGTCCAAGTCTTTCCCCAGGCTTGGCAATATTCAGCCAGTATATCCATATATATATAAAAGCCTAAGTGACTGAACAACTGAACGACCGAACAACCGATCACTATGATGTGCACTGACCACCAGGGGGACAGACGTACAATGCAGGAGCTGCCCCCTGGTGGTCAGTGTGCTCCCACAGCGGGAGCACTGCTCAGCTGACCAATAGGAGCCAGAGGCAGGGCTCACAGCTGGCAAGCGCTGCTGCTGTGTTGGTGCAAGCCTCTCCCGATAGGGACTGATTGGGTGCAAGCCTGCAGCAGGTGCAGCGGAGCCGGGATGAGCGGGAACAGCAGGCAGGTGCGGCAGGCGGTGTTGGACTGCCAGTTTCAGCCTGATCCCTGCAGGCCACACCAAGGGACCCCACTGGTGCATGAATCCATGTACTGGGCCTTTAGTCTTTAAATAAATTTTCTGCCTCCTCTTCATCTTCTTCTGGAATCCTGATTATTCCGATATTTGTTTTTTAGGTTGAATCCCATAGGTTATGCAGGCTTTCTGGGCTCATTTTTATTTTCTCTTTGTTCTTTTCTAACTGTGTTATTTCAAAATTGTTTTTCTCTATATCACTTATTTTCTCTTCTATCTGCTCTACTCTACTACAGAGGCTCTCTTGTATTCTCCATCTCATTCATTAAATTCTTCAGTTCCAGAATTTCTGTTGGGCTCCTTTTTATGGTTTATCTCTTTTACAAAGAGTTTTATTTTGTCCGTGTATCTTTTTCCTAATATGACTGAACTGTCCTTCTGAGTTTACTTGTAGCTCGTTGAGTTTCTTCAATACAGCTCTTTTGAATTCTTTATCAGCCAGGTGGCCATGTTTTATGGGTTGAACCAGTTATTGGAAAATTATTGATATCTTTTGAAAATGGCCTATTTCCTTGATTTTTTAAGTTTACATTTCTGTGTTGCTGCTTTCACATTTAAAGTATCTTTGCTGGCGATCTTGACATGGGGTACTGCACCATGGTGATGTTTCTCTGGGGTTTCCTACATTTATTTTGGATTGGCTTGCTTCATTGTCTTTGCGCCCTCTTGTGGCAGTATTTTTAAGCTTTGCGTGTTCTTATAACTCACTAGGCTAGGTGCTGGAAACTTCTTTTGTTTACCAGAAGGTGGCGCTGTGGCTCCAGTTTGTAGTTTTTCTATTGCCTGACCTACTGCCGTGCCCAGGAATGAGCACTAGGAGCTGGCTGCAGTGCAGGTGTGAGTTTAGAGTTCAGGTGTTGAGAGTCCCAAGGACCCAGTGGGGAGATCCTCTAGTCACGCAGTGGTTCTCAACCTTTCTAATGCCACGACCCTTTAATACAGTTCCTTATGTTGTGGTGACCCCCAACCATAAAATTATTTTCGTTGCTACTTCATAATCGTAATGAAAATATCTGTGTTTTCCGATGGTCTTAGGTGACCCTGCTAGAGGTTCTCAACCTGTGGGTCGCTGCTGTAGAGCCTAAGACCATCGGAAAACACAGATATTTTCATTACGATTCATTAACCGTAGCAAAATTACAGTTATGAAGTAGCAACGAAAATAATTTTATGGTTGGGGGTCACCACAAATGACTGAACAAGTAGGCTGCATGGGGCAACCAGGCAGCAGGGGGTTAGTGAGGGACGACCAAATGACTGAACAGCAGGCTGCGTGGGGTGACCAGGCTGGTGGGGGGGCCGTGAGGGGCGACCAGGCTGGCAGGGGAGGCAGTTGGGGGCGACAAGGACGGCAGGGGGGGCAGTAAGGGATGACCAGGCCAGTGCGGGGAGGGAGGGCAGTTAGGGGCAACCAGGCAGCAGGCAGGTGAGCGATTAGGAGCCAGCAGTCCAGGGTTGTGAGAGGGATGTCTGACTGCCGGTTTAGGCCCAATCCCCGGGATCGGGCCTAAACTGGCAATCGGACATCCCCCAAGGGGTTCCAGATTGGAGAGGGTGCAGGCTGGGCTGAGGGGACCCCACCCCCATACACGAATTTCATGCACCGGGCCTCTAGTATCCCATATAATAAAGAGGAAATATGCAAATTGACTCTCATGCCCTCACATCACAAGATGGCTGCCCCCACATTGTCACATGATGGCTGCCCCCATATCGTCACAAGATGGCCCCCACCTCATCACTAGATGGCCGCCCCCACATTGTCACAAGATGGCCGCCCCCACATTGTCACAAGTTTGCCGCCCCCACGTCGTCACAAGATGGTTGCCCCCACGTTGTCACAAGGTGGCCATCCCATGTTGTCACAAGGTGGCTGCCACATGTCGTCACAAGATGGCTGCCACAAGATGGCCACCCCCACGTCATCACAAGATGGCTGCCCCCACATTACCACAAGATGGTCTGCAGGGGAGGGCAGTTGGGGGAGACCAGGCCTGCAGGCGAGGGCAGTTTGGGGGGACCAGGCCTGCAGGGGAGGAAAGTTGGGGTGACCAGGCCTGCAGGGGAGGGCAGTTCGGGGGGACAAGGCCTGCAGAGGAGGGCAGTTCGGGGGGACAAGGCCTGCAGGGGAGGGCAGTTGGGGGTGATTGGGCTGGCAGGGGAGCAGTTAGGTGTTAATCATGCCGGCAGGGGAGCAGTTAGGTGTCAATCATGCCGGCAGGGGAGCGGTTAGGTGTCAATCAGGCTGGCAGGGGAGTGGTTAGGAGGCTATCAGGCTGGCAGGCAGAGTGGTTGGGGGCAATCAGGCAGCCAGGCAGGCGAGCAGTTAGGAGCCAGCAGTCCCAAATTATGAGAAGGATCAGGCCTAAACCGGCAGTCAGACATCCCCAGAGCAGTCCCAGATTGGAGAGGGTGCAGGCTGGGCTGAGGGATAACCCCTCCCCACCCCAGTGCACGAATTTTGTGCACCGGGCCTCTAGTAGATAATAAAGGTTATGGGTGTTCAGAAGTGGGAGGAATCACTCCTATGGTGAGACCTAGGGTGGCTTCAGAGAGTTGTATCTTCCTAAAAGCCACCAAGACTTTGAACTAGACTTGGAATGTTGGGCTATTTGGACAGGTGGACACAAAGTGAGGTAATGGTAGTATCGATGAGGATTTCATAAAGAAGATTAGTGCAAAGCAGAAGGGCAACATCGCCAAGATTTATAGAGAACAATTTTAGCTAGAACACACACAAAAAAAAATACCTGGTTTTACATAAGGAAATATGTAAGCACATATGACTAAGCACAGCAGGAATAGCATTTTGAAACAAACAAAAAAGAAAAAAACAACCACTCCAACCAAAATCAGGGAACACAGCCTGGAACCTTGGTTCTTAAAAAATTATGGAACAGGAAACATTTTCATTTGTTCTGCTGCTAGTAAGGTGAACAGAATGTTTTCTATTTCAGCTCTCACTGCATCGATAATTTAGAACTAGATAGGAACAATGGCTGAAGAGCTGGGTTAAAATAAATTCTCGTTTTGGGCAACATAAAATGACATTAGATGATGCCATTTGGGACTGACATTTAAGAGTACTCAGTCAGCTCATCTTCCTTTTCATGCATGTTTGTGTGCTTGTAGGAAGGATGAGGGTGGCTACTATTTGTCTATTATATTCCAGTGATCCTGAAAAGGCAAATTATCATTACCAAATTGGAGCAACTAAATATATAAAGCAAATATTAACAAAGCCAAAGGAAAAACAGACAGCAATACAAAGATAGTAGGGGACTTCAATACCCCACTTCGAACAATGGACAGAGTATCCCAGCAGAAAGTCAATAAGGGAACAGAAGTCTCTTTTTAAAAAAGATTTTTTATTGATTGTTAGAGAGAGGAGAAGAGAGAGAAACATAGATCAGCTGCCTCCTGCACATCCCCTACCAGGGATCGAGTGCATGCGCCCTGACTGGAACTGAACCCGCAACCTTTGGATGCATGGGACAAAGCCCAAACAACTGAGCCACACCAGCCAGGGTGGAACAGAAGTCTGATATAACACTGTAGACCAACTGGACCTAAAGATATATATTCCACCCCAAAGCAGCAGAATGCACACTCCTCTCCAGCGCACACAGATCATTCTCCATGACGAATCACGTGTTGGGCCACAAAACAACTCGTAACAAATTCGCCAAGCATATTTTCTTACCACAACTGTATAAAACTAGAAACCAATAACAGGAGAAAAGCTGGAAAATGCACACGTATGTGAATGTTAAACAACACATTCCTGCACAACCAACAGGTCAAAAAAGGAAGCAAAAGCAAAAGAAGTATCTTTACAGAAAGAAAGTGGAAACACAACTAACCAAAACTTCAAAAGCAGTTCTAAGATGGAAGTTTACAGCTGGAAACGCCCGCGTTAAGAAGAAAGAGAGGCGATGTCAGCATCGTGGGGGCATAAATCCTCTTTTCTCTACTTTTAGTTTTAAAACAAGTAATTAGATATGAATAACCAACCAAACGTGCCTGCCACCCCTTACTCCGAGGGACCTGGGAAGCTTGTTGCGCAACTGTGCGTCAGAACGTAAACAAGACCTAGTAAGGGCTGAGGATCCACCACCACTTGGTGTGATGGGGAAACCTGGAGCTTGCAAACCTGAGCAGATACTCAGGAGCCAGAGAGAATGTGTAGAAGTCCAGCTTGCCTTAGGGGAGATCCCAGCTTTCCCTCGGAGTGGGGTGGAGAAAAGTGTAGAAACAGAGGAGAGAGGAAAACTTGCCAGCGCTGCACCCACCCCAGGGAAACACTGCGGAGTAGGCTAGGCTCTTCCGTGGCGGCGGCAACTTCTCCCATGGAGGAGGTGGAAAGCAGCGGCCACTTCCTCCGCAGAGGTGGAAAGTGAAAGTGGTGAGACACCCCGCTTCCAGCTGCTCGGGTTACAGTGGAGAAACCCATGCTTCTCCAGCAGCACCTGGATTTCTGAGGAGGGACCTCCATGCCTAGGACTAGGGGCAGAGAGGAAAGAAGAAAGGAGGCAGGTAAGACTATCAAAGATTAAAGAATGTGGTTACTTTAAAAAAAAAATGTGGTTAGTGATATTTGCTTCAGAACTTCCTCTGGTTGTACCCACTTAGCCCGGGGAAGGATCCACCCACTTAGCCCCGGGAACCCCCAAAGCCCCAAGTGCTAAGCCCGCCCCCTATCCCAGTCTGCTGCTGACTACTTGTGCGTGCACGCTACTCTACTGCATAAGTGAGAGCAAGCTCCAGGAGACAGTGTGCCAGGAAAACAGTCCCAGGTCAGTGGGCGAAGGAAAAACCGCACACTGGAGCTCTAGTGCCACCTGCTGGAATATAACAGAAAGTTTCTAATAGCCGTCCTGGTGAGAACCAAAGACATAAAAATGCTTAGTTAAGGAGGTGTATGCTACTTAATGTGAAAGCAGAAGCACTTAGCTGCAAACACTATTTCAAAAAATCAAGAAAATATAATTTTTTAAAATGATAGTTCTTCAACAACCAAGCTCAAAGGAAGAGAATACTGCAATCTAAATGATAAGGAATTCAAAATAGCTGTATGAACAAACTCGATGAGCTACAAGAAAATTTGGAAAGAAAAATTATGAACTCAGTAAATTTAATAAAGTTGATGAACAGAAGAAGTTATTTACCAAAGAGAATAAAATTATTTAAAAGAATGAAACAGATATTCTGGAGCTGAAGAATTCAATAAACGAGATGGAGAGTACAATAGACAGCATCTGTAGCAGGGAAGACCAGATGGAAGATAGAATACGTGTTTTGGAGGATAGGAAAATATAAATAATATGCTTACAAGAAGAGAAGGAACTAAGATTTTTAAAGAGTGAAGAAACCTTATGAGAGCTCTTGGAGTTGATCAGAAGACAAAAAATAGAATTAATTGGGATTCTGGAAGGAAAAGGGGGCGAGAAAAAACTTCACTATGCATTACAGGGTGGGTATCACGTCCATTCACTGAAGTAATGCTAAACACATCTTATAAGTAGCTAATTAAAAACTTCTTTGTAAAAGTGTTTGTAAACACTTCACTGCATGCATTACAGAGTGACATTACTTTCACTCACTGAAAAAACATGTGCTGAATGAATCTTGTAAGTAGCTTTTAAAAACACCTTTTAGAGAAGTGTTCTTAAACATTTCACTACGTGCATTAAAGCATGGGTACCACTTCCATTCACTGGAATACAGTTTTAAATGCATCTTGCAGGTTGCTTGTTAGAAAACACCTTAATTAAATGTTTGAAACACTTTACTACATGCATTATAGAATGGGTATCACTAATGTATACTGACTTTACACTGTGCTGAATTCATTTTCAAGTACCTTGGTAGATACATTTTTATAAGTGTTCCTAAAATGTTACTCCATGCACTACAGAAAACTTGTCTCCTCAGTGCAGTGAAAGAACACTGCTGGGTGCATCTTGCAAGTAGTTTGTTAAAAAGCAACTTTATTAAATATGTTCCTCAATGTTTTACTACATGCATTAGAGAGCTCCATTCTCTGAAATAACTCTTTACTGAATAGTCACCTCTATCAAGGAGCTTATTAGAAACATCTTTTTAAAATGTGTTGTTATCGATCAAAAAAATGGCGGCGGAATAGACAGACATGTCCCGAGCCTTGTCCCGGAGCAGATAGAAAAAACAGCTGAGGATCACAAGGGGCGTGTTTGTTGGTGAGTTGAGGGACAGCTATACTCCAGGAGATTGTGGGGGACTGCTGGATGGGGCTCCCCTGACCAGGCAGCCCCCACTGCTGCTGGGTTCCCTCCCGGAACGACCAGCTCGGACGTGGAGACCGCGCCATTTTGAAGGGGAAAGTGGATGTTATCGGAAGCCTGAAAATATACAACTACGGCACCCACCGAACAGCTGTGAACCCCAGAACACCGGTCCCCAATTGGCGCAAACACGTGGATTCAGAGGAGCGCTACACTCCACCATGGAAAGGTCAGATTTCGCCTGGGATAAGGTGAGGTCTCTGGTCCTGTCAGGAGAGAGAAACATGTGCACTGCGGAAACTGGAGGACCAGGGGAAGTCTATGCCTAGAAAAATCCGTGGCTGTTGGGGCTGGCGTGATCCGTGAATGTGGAAGGGGGTCCTCAGAGCTGCTAACAGAAGGGAACTCTGAAAAGCAACCCGTTTTGATCTGACGCAAAAGGACAGCCTAAAAATTTTAAAAGTATGCCGGCTGCTTAAACCCAAGAGGTAAAAAAAGACTGCACCGACTTGCATGCAGCCCCGGAGTTCGCACACTTACACTGGCTCTTTTTCTTTTCTTTTTTCTTTTTACTCTTTAAATCCTTGCTTCTGATTACTTAGCCCAATACATAGTATCACCCAATTGGGGACACCCTAAGAGACTGCAGGGGAAGTTGTTTTTATGGAACCTGGGGATCAGAGCAGGGAATAACCATCAGAGAACCAGCTCTGGGGCAACCCACTCCCACAAACCGGTATTGAGTGCCACAGGGAAAGCAGGATCTAAGCACTGGCTAGAGAGGACCTATAGACCTTGAGGTCAATCCAGAAACACTGCCACCCAGGGGTTGAATCACAAATTGACTCTTGTGTAAACACAAATAAAAGAATACAAGAAATTAAGACACACTGCCTGCTTAAAAAATCAGGATTGGCTTACAACACTGAGGAGCAGTGGAATGCAGGGAACTGCAATACTGTCCTGACTAGGAAACAGGCGTGCCAAACAACAGTAGAGGAAGTGAATGACCTTCACTACTGCACATTTTTTTTTTTCATCTTTTACTTAAGAAACGAATTTTTTCTTTTTTCCTCACTTGATTTTACCTTTTTAATTATTACATTTTTATTTTCAATCAGTATTATTACTACTACTATTTTACCTTTTTTTTAAAAAAAGTATCATTTTATTTTCTCCTTATTTTACTTTGGAATTAGTGTTCTACATTCTATTTTCATCTTCCCTTTAGCATCATTTTACTCTATCTCAGCTTTACCTTTATGCCATCACTCTCTTCCTAACTTTTCCGCTTTTGTTGTCCTGTTTCTCTTACCCTTTTCCTGCTTTAGATTTTCCCTATTCTTTCTTTTTACCTGCTGTTAAAATTTCACCCTACTTATATATCTAATTTCCAATCCCCTGCTCCAAGTACATACACACCTCTCTCTTCTCTGTCTTCACTATCCAAAAAATTGTTTTTCTCTCTGTCCTTTTGTTGTTGTTTGCTTGATTGTTGATTATATCGATTTTTTATGCTTGTTTGTGAGATTGTTTTGCTTATTCTTTTTGTTTGTTTTGTTTTTGTTTGTTTTTTGCTTCTGTTTTCCCTTGCCTCGCTTGATATTAGTTGTTGTTTGTAGTTTGTATTCATCTCCAGGTACTTGTTGCTGGCATTTGTTGGGATTAGTGGCTGTTCTATTGGAGTTTTCTCCCCATATATATAGTTTGTTCCCCTCTTCTTTCTTATTCTCTTTCTTTTCTCTCTTACTTTTTTTTTCCTTTTCCCAATTTCAATTTGCACTCCTTTCTTTTTTCTTTCTCTCTTCTTCTTTCTCTCCTATCCTCTAATTTGCCTTTCTGTGGTGATCACCTTTATTTGGGGTTATTAATATCATGAATACATTTCTGTTCAGTGCCTTGGGCGTTGAACCTGGTTGTGTTGTATTTTGTGCCTTTAAATCTATGCAGGAGAGAGAGAACTACATAACCAGACACCTGGGGAAGAGAGATCATGGGGAGACAAAGAAACAGCCTGCAAATGAAAGAAAAGCAGGCATCACCAGAAAAGGAAGTAAATGAAATGGAGGCAAGCAACCTGTCAGAGAAAGAATTCAGAGAAATGGTCATAAGGTGGCTGAAAAGAATGGAAGACAAAAATTTGACAATATGTGTAAGAACCAAGAGGAAATGAAGAAGAACCAAGAAGAAATGAAAAATGACATCGCTGCTGTAAAGAACTCAATAGAAAGCATCAAGAGTAGACTAGAAGAAGCAGAGGACCGCATCAGTGAGCTAGAAGACAAGGTAGGAAAAAATACCCAAGTAGAGCAGCTTCTAGAAAAAAAAAATTAAAAAGCAGGAGGAGAGCCTAAGGGAACTTTGGGACAACACGAAACAAAACAACATCCTCATAATAGGAGTTCCAGAAAGAGAGGAAACTGAGCAAGGAATAGAAAACCTGTTTGAAGAAATAATGACAGAAAACTCCCCTGATATAGGGAAGAAAAAACCCACACAAATCCAAGAAGCTCACAGAGTCCCAAGAAAAATGAACCCCAAAAGACCGACGACAAGGCACATTATAATTAAATTGGCAAACACCAATGACAAAGTAAGAATCTTAAAAGCAGCCAGAGAGAGACAGAAAGTTATCTACAAAGGAACCCCCATCAGACTAGCAACTGATTTCTTAACAGAAACTCATCAGGCCAGAAGGGAATGGAATGAAATATACAAAGTCATGCAAAGGAAGGGTCTGAATCCAAGAATACTGTACCCAGCAAGGCTATCAATCAAAATTGAAGGTGAAATCAGGAGCTTCACAGACAAAAAAGGACTAAGGGAATTTATTACCACGAAACCAGCAATGCAAGAAATGCTAAAGGGTCTGCTGTAAAATAAAAAAAAAAAAAAGAAAAGAAATAGGAAGCAAAGAAGGAACACAGGGGTAAAGAATAAAAATGGCGACAAATAAGTACCTATCAATAATAACTTTAAATGTAAATGGATTAAATGCCCCAATCAAAAGACATAGGGTAACAGATTGGATAAGAAAACACGATCCATATACCTTCTGTCTACAAGAAACCCACCTCAGAAAAAAAGACACGCACAGACTGAGGGTGAAGGGATGGAAAAAGGTTTTTCAGGCGAATGGAAATGAAAAAAAAAGCTGGGGTAGCAATACTTATATCTGACAAATTAGATCTCAAAGTGAAGGACATAACAAGAGATAAGAAAGGCCACTTCATAATACTAAAGGGAGCAATCCAACAAGAAGAAATAACTCTGGTAAACGTATACGCACCCAATACAGGAGCACCCAAATACATTAAAAAAAAACTCCTGGAGGATATCAAGGGAGAGATTGACAGCAATACAATCATAGTAGGAGACTTTAATACCCCACTATCATCATTGGACAAATCCTCTAAACAAAAAATCAGCAAAGAAACATCAATCCTAAATGACTCACTAGACCAGATGGAATTAATTGACATCTTCAGAACATTTCACCCCAAAGCCACAGAATATACATTCTTCTCAAGTGCACAGAGGTCATTTTCAAAGATAGACCATATGTTGGGTCATAGGCAAAGTCTCTTCAAAGTCAAGAAGATAGAAACCATATCAAGCATCTTCTCAGACCACAGTGGCATAAAACTGGAAATCAACTACAATAAAAACAATCCAAAAAATCAAACACATGGAGACTAAACAGCATGCTATTAAACCATGACTGGGTTACCAGAGAGATCAAAGAAGAAATTGTGGGGGCCTGATGCGGCAGGGGCCAAACATGGCGGGGATCTCCCTTTTCTGCGTCCCACACGGAAAAGGAGATGAACGAACCGGTTCTGAAATGGAGGCGGCCAGGGATTGAGAAATATTAGAAATATAGAAACAAGACACAGAGATAGATTTGGAAGCTGGGTGCTGGGTGGGACGCCATCTTTCCTCTCTGATGGAGTGGCTGCAACAAAGACAACGACCCAGCCACGCAGCACGTTTATTTTATAGGCCTAGATTTACATATCTAGTCCCACCCCTGCCTACACCTGGACTGCTATGAAGTCAGAACTGATTAACATGTCCAGCCTCATTGGGGAAGCATGTTCCCAGGGCGTGACTCGGCCTATGCCCTGAGTTCAGCTGACGATAATTAAGGAAAATGCCCATGTGTCTTCCCAGGCGGCCCTCTACAGAAATAAAAAACATCATGGCAACAAGTGACAATGAACACACAACAATCCAAAATCTATGGGACACAGCAAAAGCAGTCTTGAGAGGGAAGTTCATAGCTCTACAAGCCTACTGCAAAAAACAAGAAACAATGGTAATAAATTACCTAACCCTACAACTCAAAGAGTTAGAAAGAGAGCAACAAGAAAAACCCAGTGTAAGCAGAAGGAAGGAAATAATAAAGATCAGAGTGGAGATAAATGACATTGAGACCAAAAAAACAATCAACAAAAGATCAACAAAACCAAGAGCTGGTTCTTTGAAAGGATAAACAAGATTGATGAACCTCTAGCCAGGCTCACCAAGAAGCAAAGAGAGAGGACCCAAATAAACAAAATCAAAAATGAAAGAGGTGAAATAACAACAGACCCCACCGAAATACAAAGGATTGTTAAAAATACTGTGAACAACTCTATTCCAACAAACTAGACAACCTTGAGGAAATGGACATATTCCTAGGAAAATATAACCTTCCAAAACTCAATCAGGAAGAATCAAAACATCTCAATAGGCCAATAACTATGGAAGAAATTGAAGCAGTCATCAAAAAGCTCCCAGCAGCCCTAGCTGGTTTGGCTCAATGGATAGAGTGTCGGCCTGCGGACTGAAGGGTCCCAGGTTCGATTCCGGCCAAGGGCACATGCCTGGGTTGCGGGCTTGATCCCCAGTAGGGGGCGTGCAGGAGGCAGCCAATCAATGATTCTCTCTCATCATTGATGTTTCTATCTCTCTCTCTCACTCTTCCTTCCTCTCTAAAATCAATAAAATGTATTTAAAAAAAAAAAAGCTTCCAGCAAACAAAAGCCCAGGGCCAGATGGCTTCACAGGGGAGTTTTACCAAACATTCAAGGAAGAACTAAAACCTATCCTCCTCAGACTATTCCAAAAAATTCAAGAGGAAGGAACACTTCCAAGCTCATTCTATGAAACCAGCATCACCCTAATACCAAAACCAGATAAAGACAACACAATAAAAGAGAATTATAGGCCAATATCCCTCATGAACATAGATGCCAAAATCCTCAACAAAATTCTAGCAAATCGGATCCAGCAGTACATCAGAAAGATCATACACCATGACCAAGTAGGATTTATCCTGGGGATACAAGGATGGTACAATATCTGCAAATCAATAAACGTGATACATCACATAAACAAATTGAGAGATAAAAATCACATAGTCATATCAGTTGATGCACAAAAAGCA
Organism: Plecotus auritus; assembly: GCF_963455305.1. Taxonomy (NCBI): domain Eukaryota; kingdom Metazoa; phylum Chordata; class Mammalia; order Chiroptera; family Vespertilionidae; genus Plecotus; species Plecotus auritus. The sequence continues at coordinate 30,154,374 of NC_137772.1, forward strand.
TTTGACAAAATCCAACACCCTTTCTTGATAAAAATCTCAACAAGGTGGGAATAGAAGGATCATACCTCAACATAATAAAAGCCATATATGATAAACCCACAGCTAACATCATACTCAATGGGCAAAAACTGAAACCATTTCCCGTAAGAACAGGAACAAGACAGGGATGCCCACTCTCACCACTCCTGTTCTACATAGTACTGGAAGTATTAGCCATTGCAATTAGACAAGAAGAAGATATAAAAGGCATCCAAATTGGAAAAGAAGAAGTAAAGCTGTCCTTATTTGCAGATGACATGATATTGTATATAAAAAACCCGAAAGACTCCATCAAAAAACTAACAGACTTAATAAATGAATTCAGCAATGTAGCAGGATACAAAATTAACACCAAGAAACCTATGGCATTTCTATACACCAATAGTGAACTTACAGAAAGAGAGACTAAAAAAGCAATCCCATTTACCATCGCACCAAAAAAATTAAGATACCTAGGAATAAACTTAACTAAGGAGGTAAAAGACCTATACGCAGAAAACTACAAGACACTGAAAAAAGAGATAGAGGAAGACATAAACAGATGGAAGAACATACCATGTTCATGGATTGGTAGAATCAACATCATCAAAATGTCCATACTACCCAAAGCAATCTATAGATTCAATGCACTCCCCATTAAAATACTAACGGCATATTTCACAGACCTAGAAAGAACTCTCCAAAAATTCATCTGGAATTAAAAAAAGAGCCCGAATAGCCACAGCAATCCTGAGAAAGAAGAACAAAGTAGGTGGGATCTCAATACCAGATTTCAAGCTGTATTACAAAGCCACTGTTCTCAAAACATCCTGGTACTGGCACAAGAACAGACATATAGACCAATGGAATAGAATAGAGAATTCAGATATCGACCCAAACCACTATGCTCAATTAATATTCAACAAAGGAGGCATGAACATACAATGGAGTCAAGACAGTCTCTTCAATAAATGGTGTTGGGAAAATTGGACAGATACATGCAAAAAAATGAAACTAGACCACCAACTTACACCATACACAAAAATAAACTCAAAATGGATACAGGACTTAAACATAAGATGGGAAACCATAAAAATAGTAGAGGAATCCACAGGCAGAGAAATCTCAGACATATGCCGAAGCAATTTCTTCACCAATACCACTCCTAGGGCAATGGAAGCTAAAGAGAAAATAAACAAATGGGACTACATCAAAATAAAAAGCTTTTGCACAGCAAAAGAAACCATCAACAAAACAAGAAAGCCCACTGTATGGGAGAACATATTTGCAAATGTTATCACTGATAAAGGTTTAATCTCCAACATCTACAGGGAAATTATACAACTTAATAAAAGGAAGATAAATGATCCAATAAAAAAATGGGCAATAGACCTAAATAGAATCTTTTTGAAAGAAGACAGAAGGAAGGCCAAGAGACATATGAAAGCATGCTCAAAGTCACTAATTATCCAAGAGCTGCAAATCAAAACGACAATGCAGTACCATCTCACACCTGTCAGAATGGCAACCATCAACAAATCAACAAACGACAAGTGCTGGTGAGGATGCGGAGAAAAAGGAACCCTTGTGCACTGCTGGTGGGAATGCAGACTGGTGCAGCCACTGTGGAGAACAGTATGGAGTTTCCTCAAAAAACTAAAAATGGAACTTCCATTTGACCCAGTAATCCCACTTCTAGGAATATATCCCAAGAAACTAGAAACACCAATCAGAAAGGATATATGCACCCCTATGTTCACAGCAGCACAATTCACCATAGCTAAGATTTGGAAACAGCCTAAATGCCCATCAGCAGATGAATGGATTAGAAAACTATCGTACATCTACACAATGGAATACTACGCTGCTATAAAAAAGAAGGAATTCTTACCATTTGCAGCAGCATGGATGGACCTGGAGAGCATTATGTTAAGTGAAATAAGCCAGGCAATGAAAGAAAAATACCACATGATCTCACTCATTTATGGAAAATAAAGAACATTATAACCTGATGAATAAAAAGATAGATACAGAGGCAGTAAAGCACCAAACAGACTGTCAAATTACAGCGGGAAGGCTGGGGAGTGTTGGGGAGGGAGGGAAATAGATCATCCAAAGGACTTGTATGCATGCATATAAGCATAACCAATGGACACAAGACACTGGGGTGGTGGGATGAGGGTATGCGACAGGGTGTAGGGGAGGCTGGGGGAAGGTCAGTGGGGGGGGGGGGAAGGAGATGTATATACTAATATATGTAATACTTTAAACAATAAAAAAATAAAAGAAAAATAAAATGTGTTGTTAAACACTTCACTACCAGTATTACAAAGTGGGTATCGTTTCCATTCCCTGAAATAATACTGTGAATGCATCTGGCAAGTAACTTGTTAAACACCCTTGTTAAATGTGAGCTTAAACACCTCATTAGATGCATTACTGAATGTCTATTACTTGGATTCAATGAATTAGCACTGCCTCTGAAAGTAGCTTTTTAAAATGTGTTCTTATAAACTTTGCGGCATGCATTAAAGATGGGTATCATTTCTGTTCACTGAAATAACACTTGCTGATTACATCGTATAAGTTGCTTGTAGAAACAACTTTATAAAAATTGTTCTTAAACACTTTATATCATACATTATAGCCACCGAAATAAAAGCATGCTGAGTGTATCTTTAAGTAGCTTGTTAGACATATCTTTGTTACAAGAGTATTAAAAACTTCACAACATTCCCTACAGATTGGGTACCACTTTCATTATCTAAATAACACTAAATGCAACTGCAAGTCCATTGTTAGAAACACCTTTATAAATGTTTTCCTAAACATATCACTACATGCATTACAGAATAAGTATAACTTCCAGTCGAAGAAGTAACACTGTGCTTAATACTTTCAATTAGCTTGTTAGAACATCTTTATTAGATAAGTTCGTAAACACTTCACTGCATGTATTAGAGAGTGGGTGTCACTTTCACATACTAAAATAATACTGTGGTGAATGCACCTTGTAAGTAGTTTGTTAGGAACACCATTATAAGAAGTATTTTAAACACTTCACTGTATGCATAAAAAGGGTATTACTTCCATTCACTGAAAATTTCTGTACTGAATACATACTGCAAGCACACGGCTAAAAACATTTTTATAAAGTGTCCTTCAACACTTCACTACATGCATTTTACAGAAAGTCTATGACATCGATGACACTGAAATAACTGTGTGTAATGCATTGTGAAGTGGATTGTTAGAAACATGTTAAATGTTCTTTTAAAATTCACTACATGCATTACATATGGTTATCATTTTCATTCACTGAAATAATTATGTGAACTCATCCTCCCAGGTGACTGTTAGAAATGTCTTATTAAGACATGTTATTAAACACTTTACTACATGCAGTGAAGAGTGTGTAATATTTCCACTCCCTGAAGTAACACTCTGCTGAACACTGCTTGCTGGTAGCTTGTTAGACACACTGTACTACCTGCAGTACAGAGTGGCTATCACTTCCATTCACTGAAACAACATTGTTCTGAATACATCTTGCAAATAGATTTTTTAAAATATCTTTATAAAATGTATGCTTAACACATTATGACATGTATTGGAGTAATCATTTCCATTCATTAAAATGGCACTGTTTTGAATGCATGTTGCAAGTAGCTTTTGAGAAACATTTTAATTAAGTTCTTAAACTGGTGCTCTGGAGCTCCCTCCTTTGCCGTTTTCTCTGACATCACTCCTATCCTATATAACAAAGAGGTAATATGCAAACTGACCATCACTCCAACACACAAGATGGCCACCCCCAGGTGGTCAAAGATGGCCGCCACAAGATGGCGGGCAGGGGAGGGCAGTTGTGGGCGATCAGGCCTGCAGGGGAGGGCAGTTGGGAGGGACCAGGCATGCAAGGGAGGGCAGTTGGGGGCGACTGGGACTGCAAGGGAGGACAGTTGGGAGGGGACCCAAGCCTGCAGGGGAGGGCAGTTCGAGGGGGATCCAGGCCTGCAGGGGAGGGCAGTTGGGGGCAATCAGGCCTGCAGAGGAGGGCAGTTGGGGGCAACCAGGCCTGCAGGGAAGGGCAGTTAGGGGCAATCAGGCCGGCAGGGGAGCAGTTAGGCATTGATTAGGCTGGCAGGGGAGTGGTTAGGGGCAATCAGGCAGGCAGGCAGAGGAGCTGTTGGGAGCCAGCAGTCCTGGATTGTGAGAGGGATGTCCGACTGCCTGTTTAGGCCCGATCCCAGTGGGGTCCCAGATTGGAGAGGGTGCAGACTGGGCTAAGGGACACATATCTCCCCCCCCCCCCCCACTCCTCGCACGAATTTCATGCATCGGTCCTCTAGTGTCCTAAAACTATAGCTAGATCTTTTGCTATTACTGTGATAAACGTTGAGGGTCATATAAAATTGTTTATAGTACTTAGCAAAACTAAACATTCAAAGGCAATAATAGTACTTAAGCTAGCAAACTCAACTGACTAGAACATGTATCTTAAGGCACTTTAAAAAGCCAAAAGAGGTTAACAGATTTTGGTACATTTGTTCTATCCCCTATGCAGTGGTCGGCAAACTCATTAAATATCAACAGTACAACGATTGAAATTTCTTTTGAGAGCCAAATTTTTTAAACTTAAACTATATAGGTAAGTACATTGTTATTAACTTAATTAGGGTACTCCTAAGCTGGCCTTTGCTAAAAACTCAAGGGGCCAAAGAGCCGCATGTGGCTCGCGAGCCACAGTTTGCCAACTACGGCCCTATAGGAAAGTCATGTACCAATCTGTGATGTCTATCAATCCCTTGATTTTTCTTAAATGCAATTGCTATTCTCTGTTGAAATTTCCAGATTTCCTTGGACGAGAATAAATAGCTGTAAGGTTTATGAAGCACGTGTATGTAACTCTCAGCAATGTTTAGCCAAAGGGACCACCGCTCTTCGCCATGGAAAACAAGATTCAGCCCTGCTGGAGCCAACTGTCCTCTGGTCCTGATTTTCCTGCTGACCTCTGACCCGCCAAAGGCAGAGGCCTTCCACCTCTCGTCCATCCCCAAAGCCTCCAGAATCCGAGCTGCAGGAGAATGCGGGCACTCTCCACATAGCAACCACCCTGACCACAGAACAGGGCGCTGGTCGGAGGTGCAAGTCCACGGCCCACCCTGGTGGCCAGGCCTCCGGACTGCAGACGCGGGGTCCTAGCCCTGGCCCCGTGAAAAGGGGCGGAATGGGAAGTCGCGGAACGGGGAGGGGTGCGCAGGTGTGCGAGCAACGTGGACGAAGGGCTGAACCAAGGGGGACGGGCGAGCATCATACGGTGAGGGCAGGAGTGGGGGCGACGGGGGCTAGGGCTCGCGAAGTTTAGGCCCGGGAAGGAGCCAGCGGCGAACCCGCGGCGGGTGTGGGATGTAGACATTCAACTCTATCGGGGGTAGACGCGGGGCGAGCACCTGGCTCCTCCGACCTCGTTATCGGACTGTGGGAACAGTGCAGTCAAACCCCCAGAGAGGAAGCGGAGATCCTGAGCGGGGCAGGGCGGGGCGGGCGGAGCCGTGCTTGCAAACCGAGGTAGAGGAGGGTCCTCAGCAAGGTGGGGCGTGGCGAGGGCGGGGCGGGGCAGTCAAAACTCTGGAGAAATAGCCCGCCCTGAATTAGGCGGGGGCGGGGCGAAGGAAGAGGCGGAGCTGACAGTGGTGTGATCCCTTGCGGGGGTCAGGGGCGGGGGCAAAGGAGGCGACCGCTTCAGCACCGCGGACAGCAGCCGGGCGGCGCTGCCTGAGCACGTGCTGCTTGCTGTCAAACACCCAGTTCTTTTCTGGTTTGGAGAGAAAGAAAATTCTTTTCAGCCTGTGGAGGTGGAGATGGATGTCCTGTTGGGGCTGAGACCCTGGACTCACCAGCTAGGGCAGCAGCTGTCCTCACTGCCGAGGACCGGGCCCTGAGGAGGCACGAGAGGGGGTAGCTGCTCCCTGAGGGTCCCGTCAGGTCCAGGGAAGGCTGCAAGGTAGAGTCTGGGAAGCCTGGTGGACCCGCGGTGTGACGCTTGGACTGGAGGCGAAATGTGTCCACCGCAGGCAGAGTTCCTCTTGGCAATAAGAACAGACGCAGGCCTTTATTCCCACAAGTTCTTTCTAAGTAGGCAGATCAATAAATGCCTCTAAAACAGATTTGAAATATGCCTCTATTAGCATCACCATAGTCTAAAAAGAAAACCAGGCCAACAAACAGCATATTGTGTGATTTTTGTATTTTGGATGTCAATAAACTGTGAACCCTGAGAAAGAAGACGCCTGGTAAGAAGGGCTCCTGGTGGCTAACTGGACTAAAATTTTAAACAAACAGAGCCTAGCAGCCATCTCTACACAGGGGCTCTCAAGGCACACTGCACTTCAAGGAGGACAGTGCGTTTTGGACCAATCAAATTGGGAGGATTTCTAGTCCTCACTTTGATGAGGACAGACCAATCAGGGACCAGCGGCAGGGACTTCAGTCCATTATCGCCAGCTCACCTCTGGCTCTACTGTGCACTTTTCCTTTCCACCTAAGACTGCATTTACCCAGCTGAGCTGAGCCTCCCCAAACAGAGCAGAGCAGATCTGCACAGGCCAGAGCAGATTGGCACAGAGAAAAACAGACCAGAGTAGAATAAACCAGCACAGCACAAAGCAGAGGGGCTCTGAACAGAGCAGAGCTGTCTAGCGGGAGAGAGGCCTGACCCCAGGATCGCCTCACAGCCATGCTGTTTTTACTGTCATGCTGTATCACAATTGGGCTGTTTTGCATTTGTCTGATCGCTGTGGCTAGGAATTGCAGTGCTATGTTGAATAAGAATGGTGAAAGTGGACATCCCTGTCTTGTTCCTGTTCTTAGGGGAAATGGTTTTAGGTTTTGCTCATTGAGTATTATGTTGGCTGTAGGTTTGTCATATATGGCCTTTATAATGTTGAGGTATGATCCCTCTATTCCCACTTTGCTGAGAGTTTTTATCAAAAATGGATGTTGGATTTTGTCAAGTACTTTTTCTATTGATATGATCATGTGATTTTTGTCTTTCAATTTGTTTATGTGATGTATCACGTTTATTGGTTTGCAAATATTGGACCAGCTTGCATCCCTGGAATAAATTTCACTTGGTCATGGTGTATGATTTTTTTAATATATTGCTGGATCCAATTTGCTAATATTGTGTTGAGGATTTTAGCATCTATGTTTATCAGGGATGTTGGCCTGTAACTCTCTTTCTTTGTGGTGTCTTTATCTGGTTTTGGAATTAGGAAATGCAGGCCTCATCAAAAGAGCTTGGAAGTGTTCCTTCCTCTTGAATTTTTTGGAATAGTTTGAGGAGGATAGGTATTAGTTCTTCTTTGAATGTTTGGTAAAACAACTCTATGAAGGCATCCAAACCAGGGTTTTTGTTTGCTGGGATGTTTTTTTGATTACTGCTTCTATTTGATCGGTTGTTATTTGCTATTCAGGTTTTCTGATTCTTCCTGATTCCATTTTGGAAGATTGTATTTTCCTGGGAATCTGTCCATTTCATCCACATTGTCCAACTTCTTGGCATATAGTTGTTCATAGTATTTTCTTACAATCCTTTGAATTTCTGTGGTGTCAGTTGTTATTTCACTTTTATTTTTTATTTTATTTATTTGGGTCCTCTCTATTTCTTGATTAGTCTGGCTAAAGGTTCATCAATCTTGTTTATCTTTCAAAGAAACAGCTTTTGGCTTCATTGTTCTTTTGCTTTTTATTTTTTATTTTTGTCTCTGTGTCATTTATTTCTGCTCTGATCTTTATTATTTCCTTCCTTCTACTTACTCTAGGCTTTTCTTATTACTCTATTTCTAATTCTTTAAGTTGTAGGGTTAGATAGTTTATTAATATTTTTTCTTGTTTTTTGAGGTAGGTCTGAACTTCCTTCTCAGGACTACTTTCTCTGTGTCCCATAGATTTTGGATTATTGTGTGTTCATTTTCATTTGTTTCCAGGAAGTTTTTTATTTCTTTCTTGATCTCATTGGTAATTCATTCATTGTTTAATACCATGTTATTTAGCCTCCATTTGTTTGAATGTTTTTGAGTGTTTTTATTGTAATTGATTTCAAATTTCATGTTATTGTGGTCTAAAGAGATGCTTGATATGATTTCAATCTTCTTGAAATCCCAGAGATTTGTTTTGTGTCATAACATGTGGTCTGTCTTTGAGAATGACCCAATGCACTTGAGAAGAATGTATTTTCTGCAACTTTGGGGTGAAATGTTCTGTCATCCAGACAGGAAATCTATAAGGAAACATTGGACTTAAACTACACATTAGAGGAGATTAACTTAACAGACATATATAGTACATGCCGTCCAATAACAGCAGAATATACATTCTCAAATGCACATGGAATATTCTCTAAGATAGATTATCTATTAGGCCATAAAACAAGTGTTAAACAAATTTAAGAAGATTGAAATCACATCAAGTATCTTTTCCAACCACAATGGTATGAAACTAGAAACAATTAAAAGAAGAAAACTGGAAAATTCACAAATACGTGGATATTAAACAACATGATCCTGAGCAACTAATGTGTCAAAGAAATCCAAAGGTAAATAAAAATTATGTGGTAAATAAAAACGGAAATATGACAAAAACTTATGGGATGCAACAAAAGCAGTTCTAAGAAGGCAGCTTACAATGATAAATGCCTACACTGAGAAAAAGGAAAGATTTCAAATAAACAACCTAACTTAACACCTTGAGAAACTAGAAAGAGGAGAACAAACTAAGCCCAAATTTAGCAGAAGGCAGAAAATAACAAAGAGCAGAAATAAATGAAATGGAGACATGACCATAGGCTGGTGGTCTCTCTAACTACATGAACTGAAGTAAGTATTGGTCGTTGCTTCCTAGCAACTCACTGGTTATGCCCCAGCCACGTTCCTCCGAAGTGAGTAAATCCGGCACATGTAGAGAACCAAGATGAAGAAGGTCATGAGTTTCTTCACATCAAACTAGGAGGAAGAATTTTTTATTTTTATCTCCATCATTGAATTCTCATTTCAGTGCCGGTCTTCTTAATTCCACTGAAAAGAGATGTAATCATCTTTACTTTAAGCAGGTTTGCTTTCTATTCTATTCTTCCTATCTTTAAAATTAAGAACATGTCAAAGATTAAAGTGGAGAATTAAGTAGGTATTTGATCTATTTGATGTGTATTAACAGTGAAAAAGAAGAGAAAATAAGTTTCTTTTCAGAACATTATTCCAAGTCAAGAAGGTTTTTAAAAACACACACACACACACAAATTATCCAACTTAAATCCACCACATAATTTCTTAAACCTAGTCTCAGCTACAAGGCAAGGTCTAATGGTAGTAACTGCTATATGAAAGACCAGTTTAAATCCTTTTCAAAATTTTGTTAAGTTTAGAAAAATGCCGTCTGTCTTCTCTGTGTGATCTTCCGTTGGGCTGCATTTTGGTGGAAAGCTAGCAGCTTCTTGTAAATGGTTATCCCTATCTTCTTTGTATCCAAAGCATTTCTATCCTATAAACTTCTGAATTTCTCCCAGAATTCTTTACTGTTACACATCTAAAAGAAAAATAATCACATAAGTAACCTTGTATCACAAAAGGAATAAAAGATATCTGGGTCAATTTAAACACAAGCAGTCTACCCCATAAAAGAAATGGCATTTTTCAATGATAATGGCATTTTTAATGGAATAAATTTAAATTTTATTCATGGTAAAAAAAATTAATGTGCCAAATTAAGAGCAGTGTGCCTACATGTTACATACAGTGTGCTTACATTTTACATACAGTGTGCCTACATGTTATATACAGTGTGCCTATATATGCTTACCCCAGTTAAATACTTATGGAGTAGCCATTTCCTACATCACTAGGACCAGACTTTCATGAACCAAAAATTGAATTAATTGATTTTACAGGTTTCTTGTGCCACTTTGGAGTGTGAGGGCCAATGTAGAAGATGCTGTTTGGATGCCAAACTGCTTGAATTTCTAGAATATCTTCAAATATGACAGAAAGCCTGATATTTGGAGTCAGGCCTTACTACAGACTGAATTGTGTCCCCCAGAATTCACATGTTGAAGCCCTAATCCCAAATGTGGCTCTATTTGAAATAAAGAAGCAATTATAGTTATACTAGAGGCCTGGTGCACGAAATTCATCCCTCAGCCCAGCCTGCACCCTCTCCAATCTGAGACCCCTTGAGGGATTTCCAACTGCCCTCTCACAGTCCAGGACTGCTGGCTCCCAACTGCTCGCCTGCCTGCCTGCCTGCCTGCCTGATTGCCCCTAACTGCTTCTGCCTACCAGCCTGATCACCCCCTAACAACTCCCCTGCCAACCTGATCAACGCCTAACTGCTCCCCTGCTGGCCCGATTGCCCCTAACTGCCCTCCCCTGCTGGCCTGGTCACCCCTAACTACCCTCCCCTGCTGGTCCGTTCACCCTAACTTCCCTCCCTTGCCAGCCTGGTCACCCCCAACTGCCCACTCCTGCTGGCCCGGTCACCCCTAACTTCCCTCCCTTGCCAGCCTGGTTGCCCCCAACTGCCCTCCCCTGCAGGCCTAGTCACCCCCAATTGCCCTCCTCTGCTGGCCTGGTCACCCCTAACTGCCCTACCCTGAAGGCCTGATTGCCCACAACTGCCCTCCCCTGCTGGCCATCTTGTGGTGGCCATCTTGTGTCCACATGGGGTGGCCATCTTTGACCACATGGGGGTGGCCATCTTGTGTGTTGGAGTGATGGTCAATTTACATATTACCTCTTTATTAGATAGGATGAGGTTATAAGGATGGGGCCCTGATTCAATAGGATTGGTGTCCTTATAAGAGAAGACACCAGAGAGCTCTCCCTCTCTCTCTCCACCACATGAGGACAATGTCAGAAGGTGGCCATCTGCAAGCCAGGAAGGGCCTCACCAGGAAAAGAATAGGCCAGGACCTTGATCTTGAACTTACAACCTCCAGACTGTGAGAAAATAAATGGCTGTCGTGTAAGTCTGTGGTATTTTGAGAGAGGCCTGTCCCAGGAAACCCAAGGACTGAGAGAAAACAAAATGTCAGGAAGGAACTCACTGGTGGTGGCCTGCCACAATGGCCCCTCTCTCCTGGGCCTTCAGCCTCTTCCTCTCCTGGATCGAACAAGATTTGGTAGTTCCTATATTATCAAGAAAACTCCTGCTCTACTTGGAGCAGAGTCCTGTACACCAAAAGGATTACAGGTTCGATTTCCAGTAGGGGCACATGCCTGGTTGCAGGTTTGATACCTGGTTGGGGCAGGTACGTGAGTGGGGCATGGCAGCTGATTGATGTTTCTCTCTCACATCTCTCTCTCTCTCTCTCACTCTCTCTCTCTCTCTCTCTCTCTCTCTCTCTCTCTCTCATTGGTGAAAGCATATCATCCGGTGAGGATTTTTTAAAAAGAGAAAAGAAGACTCCTCAGGCAAAGCATAAAGTGGAAATATCCATTTTGGCTCAAATAAACTCACAAAAACTCTTTACAGATTTGAATCTTTCTTACATTAACAAGTGAAAAGACAGTACTTAATACTGCAACTTACTGGTTCTTAAATAAGAAAACTGATCTTTAAGCCAATACTTATCTTACAAATAACTATTGTTTTATGACTAGAATTTCTAACTAGCTGAATATTTTTAGTTATGTATTTTGGTCTAGAAGCCACCTCATAGCGAGTAGAAGCTATATTAGTATATATACATAAAAGCAACATTTTTAACATTCTCTTTAATATGTGCCCCTTTTGATGGCATTTACCTTGAAATGCAGCATGATTTCCTCTTACTACAATTGCCCTGGCCTATGACCCTCATCCATCTTGTGTTTTACAAATGACCACTTTATGGTTCTCTCTACTTGTACTACTTTTCCTTCTTGAATGGTAACTTAAACAGCTTCTTAGGTCATAAGTAAAAAAAAAAAATGTTTTTTTATTGCCCATTTTGTGCATTATTTATCAGTAAAAAAAAAAATTTAGTCCTTACCTTTTGGAATTTTTTGCAGGTTTTTGATAGCTTCCCAATGTTATCCAAATTAAGAAAGGAGAAGATCTGCAGGATTAAATTGTCAGGCATGCGAACTAACAAATCAAATTTTCCCCAACACAAATTTAAAGAATAATTCAGTATTTCTGCCCCAAACACTTTCTGCATCTGCCCTAAATATCAGAGAGAGTGAGAGAAATTATGACAGGCCAACTCAATCCCACCCATTCTCAAAAAAAGCCACTTGATTTAAAAAGCACCTGAGCGCCGAAACCGGTTTGGCTCAGTGGATAGAGCGTCGGCCTGCGGACTGAAGGGTCCCGGGTTCGATTCCGGTCAAGGGCATGTACCTTGGTTGCGGGCACATCCCCAGTAGGGGGTGTGCAGGAGGCAGCTGATCGATGTCTCTCTCTCATCGATGTTTCTAGCTCTCTATCCCTCTCCCTTCCTCTCTGTAAAAAATCAATAAAATATATTTTAAAAAATAATAATAATAAAAAATAAATAAATAAAAAGCACCTGAGCTTCTTCATGAAGGATACACCTATCATTATAATAAAGTAGTTTTTCTGCTAAAAAGATGGTCATCATTAAGAAATCCTAGCTTTCTTACGTGAAATAATAGAATCTCACATTTATGGAGTTCTTTACATTTTGCCTTTGAAAATACAGGTGTTTTTTTAATCACCTTTAAACATTCATCCATTCATCAAATTTTCACCAAATTTTGTGTGGCTAGTACTACTCTAGGCCTCAAGCACACAGTGTGAGCAAAGCAGACCCATCCCTGGCTTCACAGGGCTCAAACCCTTCCTCTCACATAAAAGGAATGAGAACCCCTAAAAGGTCAAGATCTTCTTCAAACCCTCCAAGTCACAAATGGCAGAACCGAATCTTCTCCATCAGGAATTCTTAACCTGAAATCCATGTTAGGGGCTGTGGTGACACTTGTTCTGATCATCCATGGGTTCCCTAAATTAGTATCACCATATTGTCAATAGGTATATCATACATTTTTCTCTGGAACACCCTATATTAACTTTTATCAGATTCTTTTTTTTTTTAAATAAATCTTTATTCAGATTATTACAATTATTTCTCCTTTTTTCCCCCATAGCTCCCCTCCACCCATTTCCCACCCCACCTTCTGCCCTTACCTCCCCCCCACTGTCCTCATCCATAGGTGTATGATTTTTGTCCAGTCTCTTCATGAACCCCCCATACCCCTTTCCCCCTGAGAATTATCAGTCCACTCCTTTTCTATGCCCCTGATTCTATTATATTCACCAGATTATTCTGTCTCTCAGGTTTTTAATTCACTTGATTTTTAGGTTCACTTGTTGATAGATATGTATTTGTTGTTCATAATTTTTATCTTTACTTTTTTCTTCTTCCTCTTCTTTAAGAATACCTGTCAGCATTTCATATAATACTGGTTTGGTGGTGATGAACTCCTTTAGCTTTTTCTTGTCTGTGAAACTCTTTATCTGCCCTTCAATTCTGAATGATAGCTTTGCTGGGTAGAGTAATCTTGGTTGTAGGTTCTTGCTATTCATCACATTGAAAATTTCTTGCCACTCCCGTCTGGCCTGCATAGTTTCTGTTGAAAAGTCAGCTGACAGTCGTATGGGTGCTCCCTTGTAGGTAACTAACTGTTTTTCTCTTGCTGGTTTTAATATTCTCTCTTTGTCTTTTGCTCTTGGCATTTTAATTATGATGTGTCTTGGTGTGGTCCTCTTTGGATTCCTTTTGTTTGGGGTTCTGTGTGCTTCCTGGACTTGTAAGTCTATTCCTTTCACCAGGTGGGGGAAGTTTTCAGTCATTATTTCTTCAAATAGGTTTTCAGTATCTTGCTCTCTCTCTTCTTCTGGCACCCCCATAATTCTGATGTTGGTACGCTTGAAGTTGTCCCAGAGTCTTCTTACATTATCTTCAACTTTTTGGATTTTTTTTTTTGCTTTTTGCTTTTTCGGTTGAGTGTTTTTTGCTTCTTTGTAATTCAATTCTTTGACTTGATTTTTGTGTTCCTCTTGTCTGTTTTTGGGTCTCTGTATAATATTTTTTATTTCAGTCAGTGTATGTTTAATTTCTAGTTGGTCCTTTTTCATATCTTCGAGGGTCTCGTTATATTTATTGGCCTTTTCTAGGATATTCTTAAAAAGCCTTATAACCGTGGTTTTGAATTCTATATCCAGTCGTTTGTTTTCCTCCATTTCTTTCGTTTGTGATCTGATTCTTTGAGGCCGCATTTTCATTGCTTCCCTGAGTTGGTAAGGTAGATTTGTGTGCTAGGTTTCCAATATGGCCCAGTGGGTCTGCCTCCCCAGTTAACCTGAGGTGGACACTCTTGGTGCACCCCTTTGTGGACTGTGTGTACAGCCTTGTTGTAATTAAGTCTTGATTGTTGTTGGGATCACTGGGAAGAATTGACCTCCAGACCAGTTGGCTGTAAGGATCAGCTGTGTCTATGCTGGGAGAAGTTCGGTGCTGGAGACAGCCTTATAGGATTAGACTTGCCAAATTGCAATAGCCTCTGTGCTCAGCTTGGATGGGGTGGAGTCTCAGTCTTGGCTTCCCGTCAGCCTTGCCCTTGCGCACACGCGCGTGCCTTCAGACCTCTGCCTTCCCGGCTCCCGAGTCTCCGCCCGAGAGTCCAGACTCCCCCCACAAGAGCGTGGGTCCCCAGGGGCTCACCTGGAACGGGGGTTCACTGCAGTCAGAACTGAGGCTCAGTGCATTCAGGAGCCTCTGACTCCCTTCCACTAGGGAAAGCCTGTGGCAACCTCCGCAGCCTTTGTGCGCACTGGCGCACGCGCGCTTTCAGTCCTCTGCCTTCCCCGGCTCCCGAGTCTCCGCCCGAGAGTCCAGACTCCCCCCGTAAGAGCGTGGGTCCCCAGGGGCTCGCCCGGAACTGGGGTTCAGTGCAGTCAGAACTGGGGTTCAGTGCGGTCGGGGGCTTCCTTCCCCCTTCCACCAGAGAAAGTCAGCCAGGCTTTCAGCCGCCCTTCCTCTCTGCGCACACAAAGACCCTTTGCCGTACCTCCAATTCTCTGTGAGCTTTTCTCTTTCCTTCTGGTTGTAGAATTTTCACTCAGCCAGCTTTCCTGTGGTTGTGGATGGTTTCTGTTCTGTCTTTTAGTTGTAGTTTTGAAATTGTTTTGCGAGGCAGCAGTTTAGGTGTTTACCTATGCCGCCATCTTGGTTTCTCCCCCCTATCAGATTCTTAAAAGAATAATTTTAGAAGTTAAAATGTTTATACATTAACCTGTCAGTAATCCCATACTGAAATAGGTGTGGACAGAAAATGCAGATATTTTTATTTTATCAATCACCTTCTCACCAAGTACACGGATCTGTTTACAAGGAATAAATTTGGGAATAAATGTTTGGGATCCCTTGCCCCTGGCAACAGAAGGCCAAAGCTCAACCAATGAGGAGTGCCTGCCCATGCCTCTGATGCAGAGGTGATGTGATGGATGATTCAGGGCTATTTTCCACAGCAGCAAGCAGTGAGGGTGATAATGGCACCCAACAGAGTGACAACAGTGACTCCATGGGGACATTGTGTGCGCTTTCTGCATTGTGTCTCTCTCTGTTGGTTCTGAATCTCATTTCATTCTTCAATTGATTCCCTGAGCTACTCGAGATCCCTCCAATAATATTCCTTTTCTGCTAAGTCAGCTAGGATTGGTTTCTGTTGCTTAAAACCAAGAACTCCAAAGTAAAACTGATAAACAGGGAGGGGGTTAGAGGCAACAATAACCAAAGGAAATTTAGGAAATAAGTTATACTGCCCTGAATAGAAATCCCATTAATAGCCAGGAATGAGAATCTGGCAACCATAGTCTATGGGAAAATGGCTGGTTACCTATGGTCAACTGAAATAAACGGTTTGTGATGAGTCAGGTTTGGGGAACTTCATTGCCACTGCCATAGAACAGTGTAAAAGGCAAAAGGAAGTCAAGATTGTCAGGTAGAGTAGCAATTTCTAACAACACTACACTTGAATACAAACAGCAAACAAAATGTAAAATTAAAAAAAAATACCTTTATTGATTTCAGAGAGGAAGGGAGAGGGAGAGAGAGATAGAAACATCAGTGATGAGAGAGAATCATTGATCGGCTATCTCCTGTATGCCCCAAATTGGGTATCCAGCCTGCAACCCAGGACTGCTGGCTCCCAACTGCTCACCTGCCTGCCTGCCTGATTGCCCCTAACCACTTCTACCTGCCAGCTCGATCACCCCCTAATCACTGCCCTGCCAGCTTGATTGACGCCTAACTGCTCCCCTGCCAGCCCTATTGCCCCAACTGCCCTCTCCTGCCAGCCCAGTTGCCCCCAACTGCCCTCCTCTGCTGGCCCAGTCACTCCCAACTGCCCTCCCCTCCTGGCCTGATCACCCCTAACAGCCTCTGCCTTGGCCCCACCACCATGGCTTTGTCCGGAAGGACATCTGGAAGGTCTCCCAGTCTAATTAGCATATTACACTTTTATTAGTATAGATAGCTTTATATTAGGTAATAAGAAACAGACTATTAGCAGTTTATATATCAACTATTTTAATATTTGCTTTGATTAATTATACACTATTGAAATAGATATTTTTAATACCTATGACCTTATGATGGGAAATCCAAACCTTTAATTCATGTGCATATTTTTATTGCAAGGAATTTTATCCTCATTAGGATGAAATAATGTGAAATTGAAATGTGAAAATTATTTTAGGACATACAGGAGCAAAAGTTTTGAGGACCACTTGTTAAGGAAACAGAAGTTGGCTAAAGTGTAAATCTTTACCAGTTTCCAATAGGGACAAGTCATCCCCAATGCCTCAGCCTGGTTTTGTGCTTTTCTGGCCCATGCAAACCCTACATGTTGTTTACCAGTCAGTCTTACAGGGACAGGAGATGGTGATAAAGTCTGACATCACTTGGGTATCTGATAATTGCAGACTGTGATTCAGTGGGCTAGGGAGGGGCTCAGCAGCTTTACTTATTGGCAAATCCTGATGAAAAGATGCCAGAGCAGATGACTGATCCACCTGGGACAAGTGCTTCCCACGCTGGATCCTCAAGAGTCAACACCCATGGACTGGCCAAAGGAGTTGGCCAGATCCTGTCTTTATTTAAAATCTTTATATTTTGTTCATCATGGATTTTGGGGGGCACTAATTTAGATTTTTAAAGTATTGCACTGAAATAATATTTATATCAACTATTGAGTTTTGGTTTGTTTTTTGTTTGTTTCCATTGTTGTTGTTTTTAATATATTTTTATTGGTTTCAGAGAGGAAGGGAGAGGGAGAGAGAGATACAAACATCAATGATGAGAGAGAATCATTGATTGGCTGCCACCCAACACTGGGGATCAAGCCTGCAACCTGGGCATGTGCCGCGACTGGGAATTGAACTATGACTTCCTGGTTCATAGGTCAACGCTCAGCCACTCTCACCCATTTCTGGACTTGTTTTGAGGGCTGGTTCTCTATGGCCTCCCTGGTGAACAGCACCTATGCCAGCCTGTGTGTGGGTGTGTTTGCTTCTTTGGGTAGGTTATCTGGAAGTCATGGATGGTTTCTCTCCATCTGGAACAAGAAACAACCCTCCCAAGAGAGGTGAGAAAACTCCACGAAGATTTCCTGCTGAACAAGCAGCTGCATGGCAAGTATCTGGCTGCAACAGAGAGGGCTTTGTGATGGGCCTGGCAGTTTTAAGTTGTCGTAGGCACCCGTGACTGCTCCTTCTCCCCTCTTTTAAGAAGCCTTTTGTTTCTGGCACTAGAAGCCTGGCTGGGACCCATAAGGGAGCCCAGACGCTGCCCCATCTTGTCCGATCTCCTCCAACGTCCGTGGTTTGCAGCAGCCCAGGGCAGAGCTGAAGTGCAGCCCGTGGAGCCTCCTATCTGGTGGCTGTCGGGGAGCCTCCATGGGCCACATGGTCAGCTGCTCTTCTTGTTCTATCCAGGGAGTGTCACATGAGTGGAACCGATGAGGGGTACATTGATTTGTTTACTCAGTAGGCATTTAAGTGCCTACTGCGTCAGGAACAGCTTTAGGCTCTAGGATACGAAACGAATGAAGCAGCCTCGTTTGGTACTCAGAGACAAAGGGGAGCAGTACCCGTTGTATGAGGGGTGATGGGACACTGAACTGAGTCTAGAATGAAGAATGAGTTTCCCAGGAAGGCCCAAGTACCCGGGGCAGTCTGTGGTCCAGAGCCTCCTGCTCACACCCCCAGGTGCAGGTGAGGCTGGGGAGCATGACGGGGTCAGGAGGTCTGGATGGGGCACAAGATGCTGCACCTTGAATAAGCTCCCATGTGAGGAGGTAAGGGAGGGGCTTCTCAGTAGCTGAGGTTGGCCAGATCAGTAGGAGACAAAGGCACAAAGAGGTAGAGGTGGCAATGGAGGCAGCATCCAAGTATTGGACACAGAAAGGGAGGGGAGGGAGCACCAAAGAAATGTCAGATGTTCCCAAGCACAGGTCATCTCAGAGTCCAGGTTCACAGCAGTGCCATCCCTAAATTGGCCCCTCCTGGTGACTCACATGCTGGTCCCTCATGTCCTCTGTTTGAGACAGTCCACTCCACAGTTGTTCACAAGATGTCTGACCTGAGGTCCTGGCCAGCATACTGCCTCTGCATCTCTCTGACAAAGGCAAACCCTTGCCAATATAGCATAGTGTCAAACTTGTGGATTTTTCTAGCCTGACATAGATACCTACAGGAATAAAGGACACAGAACAAAGTTGTAAGTTCTTACAAAGCTCTTCAAGTGTTGCTATCTTTCTCAGTAGCCGAGGATCTCTGGGTCTGCGAACTTATTCTAGTCTAGAAATTGGTTGAAGGGTCATGTCCTTCTTCATGGTAGCTCAAGTCAAACCCACATTCACATGATCTGAAATAGGTTTTAGCTATGCAAACCAAGCAGGAATCGAGTGTGTAGTTCATCCATTTCAGCCAGGGCACTCCATAATCACTTGGCCCTAGTGATCAGCTCTCACATCGATGTTTCCCTCTCTCTCCAAAAATCAATAAAAATAGTTTTTAAAAACCAGAAATTTACTCTTTTACAGTTCTGGAGGTCAGAAGTCTGAAATCTGCCTGTGGCCACACTCCCTCTGGAGGCTCTGGGGGAGAATCTGTCCCCCCCGCGCCGCCCAGCTTCTGGTGGCTGCTGGCATCCTTGGCTTGTATCAGCATCTCCCCAATCTTCAAGTCCACATCTTCCAACCGCTCTTCTGCTCCATCTTCATGCCTCTCTCTCTCTCTCTCTCTCTCTCTCTCTCTCTCTCACTCTCTCTCTCTCCCCCTCCCTCCCTCCCTCCCTCCTTCCCTTCCCCCCCCCCAAATCTTCCCCTGTTTCTCTCTTAGAAGGACACAGGACTGAATTTAGGGCTCACCTGGACACTCCAGGAGAGTTTCCTCACCCCAAGATCCCTAATCACATCTTTAAAGATCCCTTTTCCCCTTCCATCTAAAATAACTTTCACAGGTTCCAAAGATGAGGATGTGGATGTCTTTTGGGGGCCATTTTCCAGTCTACTACAGAGCCTACTCTAATTGTAGCCACTTATATGTTTTCAGAGATAGTGGTGTTTTCTCACTGGAGTATTTTCAAAGGTTTGGAGAAGAAAGTATAATTGGGCCCTTGGGGGCCATAAATAGGAGGAAGAGGGTGGGTAGCACATAATCAGTTTATTCCAGCATCACTATCCCCAGAAATCTCTGAATTCTGATGGGAATTTTTGGCATCTCAATTTCACTGGACCATCACTGAGTTTAGGCTGCTATTAACCAGTTGAGTAAACAACTGTTTACCTGATGTTCAACTTTTTATTATTAATTTTTAATCCTCACTGGAGGATATGCTTATTGATTTTTAGAGAGAGGGGAAGAGAGAAATAGACATCGATGTGAGAGAGAAACATTAATAGGTTACCTACTGTACCTGCCTGGACCGGAGGAGATTGAACCTGCAACCTAAGCATGTGCCCTCACCAGGTATTGAACCTGCAATCTTTCGATGTACAGGATGATGCTCAATCAACTGAGCCACACAGGCCAAGGCTCTCTGATGTTTAAACCAACACACTATCCATACATTCATCCCAACCTAGTATTATTTTCTTTCTTCTTTTAGACTCCTACATTTGTTCTCATTTTTGCTGACATGACTTAGTAAAGTGCTGTGTTCTTTTGGTGTGGAGGCCACCTCCTCCCAGTATCAATGTTATTGGCCACCTCAGATCTATAAACAGTGACGGGATTGGGGAACAAGAGCAAATCATCTTCCTTGGAGAGGGAATGGCATGGGAGGATCAGTAGAATTTGAGTATTTATGAGTCTGGAGATTCTGAGTCTGAAGCCTCCTAAATGTTTTCATTCTGATGCATAGAGTCCCATTCTTTCTGGATTATTGAACCAACCTTCACCCAGATATTTTGTGGCTATTTCAATTCGGTATCTATAAGACAAATTAAATTAGCACCTGCCTAGCAAGTCCCAAGTCTTGGGTTTTAAGAATTTTGACATTAGCCTGGCTGGCATGGCTCAGTGGTTGAGCATCAACGTATGAACCAGATGGTCACAGTTCAATCCCTCTCACAATCCAGAATTGCTGGCTCCCAACTGCTCGCTTGCCTGCCTGCCTGATTGCCCCTAACTGCTTCTGCCTGCCAGCCTGATCACCCCCTAACTACTCCACTGCCAGGCTGATCAACACCTAACTGCTCACCTGCCGGCCTGATTGCCCCTAACTGTCCTCTCCTGCAGGTCTGGTCACCCCTAACTGCCCTCCCCTGCTGGCCTGGTCACCCCTAACTGCCCTCCCCTGCAGGCCTGGTTACCCCCAACTACCCTCCCCTGCAGGCCTGGTCCCCCCCAATTGCCCTCCCTTGCTGGCCTGGTCGCCCCTAACTGCCCTCCCCTGCCGGACTGGTCACCCCTAACTACCCTCCCCTGCAGGCCTGGTCCCCCCACAATTGCCCTCCCCTGCAGGCCTGGTTTCCCCCAACTGCCCTCCCCTGCAGGCCTGATTGCCCCCAACTGCCCTCCCATGCAGGCCCGGTCATCCCAACTGCCCTCCCCTGCCAGCCTGATTGCCCCAAACTGCCCTCCCCTGCCGGCCATCTTGTGGTGGCCATCTAGTGTCCACATGAGGGTGGCCATCTTTGACCACATGGGAGAGGCCATCTTGTGTGTTGGAGTGATAGTCAATTTGCATATTGCCTTTTTATTATATAGAATAAGTAGAAACAGTATATTCTAAAATAAAGATAAAAATCATAGTATAATAAATACAGAAACCAGTAACATGGCTGCTTATTATCATTATCAAGCATTATGTACTGTACACAATTGTATTGCTATACTGTTATAGACTGGTAGTGCAGTAGGCTTGTTTACACCAGAATCATGACTAACACGTGGGTAATGTGTTGTGCTATGATGTCATGACAGCTATGATGTCACTAGGTGATGGACATTTTTTAGCTCCATTATAAACTTATGGAACCACCATTGTATATGTGATACATTGTTGACTGAAATGTTGTTATGTGGTGCATGACTATAGTCCCATTAACCAGTTTTCTGTAACTTAGCAAAGTTATTTCAGCCTGCCTTTGCCAGCTATATAGTAAATCGTTGTTCACCAAATTTTTCTTTGAAATAGCACATTCACCCATTCTGCACTCGAAAGCTGATTAACTCTGAAACGTATTCATTGTTTTCGGCTTTCTAGAAATCATACTTTGATCTCAAGCCCACACACCTATTTTTCATCTCTAATCTTATTCCTATTATGCCCTCCAATTCAATTTATGAAGCATGTATTATTATCTCAGATGTGTTAGAGACAAACGATTTAATGTGCCAAAGGCCAACAGACCTGTAAGTGAATGAGGTCTTACTCAAGCCTTTTTCAAATCACTGTTTTTTTCTGCCATCCATTCACTTACCCACAAGCCTTAAATGCCATCCTTACTCCAGCTTACTACTTAAAGCAATAATATATGGAAGTTTAGACTCCTTAAAAACAAGAATTTCTAATTCATCATTTGGATAGATATGTAGTCTCATGGTACTTTCTGATTGCTTTGAATTCTGTCTAGTGTGAATTCCACCACTCACTGTTTGGAATAGAAGAGACTGGGTGAAGAGAGTGGCGGCTGTCAAATTCCCACCAAGCTGGGAGCCCTGGGCAGGCCAGTTCCCACCTCTGTGCTTCTCTTCCACCAAAGGAACACAGCTTCACAAGTAACAGGAAGCTCCATAAGTGAAATGTGGGCAGAATTTTCCACTGGCAATAAACATGATTTTTTTGATCAAGCAACTGCCAATTAGCTCCCAAAGAGACCACTTACAGAGCCCAGAGGCCCTGAGCCAGGCCTCTACTTTGCAAAGCAGAGCTGGATAAAGATGAGGACTGGCTGTATTTGAGATGCGTCAAGATGGTAAAAATTCTACTCACCAGACTCCTCTGAGAGAAAATTCCATGTGGTAGAAGGAATATTTTATAAAAATGCTCGGTGGGGGTGAGGTTCCCCAGCGGCTTCCTGCAGGGCCAGTGGTTGATCACTAAACAAACTCTGCCTTCTGAGAGTTTGTTCTGAGACTAAAGCTGAATTGTTTAGGACAGCAGAGAGCACCTGTGTCCTCCTCCAACTGACACTGAACCTCTTCTGAATGAATGTTGAGCAAATATTTAAAGACTATCAGCTTGAAGGGGAACAAACCTATTAACTGCATTTGGCACCCACATGACTCAGTCTGGCATCATTTCAACCCTCTTCCCTTCCCGAGTGTAGAGATCATGATTTAAAACTCAGCTCATTTGGCCTCTTTTCTGTTCATTTAAATATTGAGTTTTATAACTAAAAATGCAGTATAACAGGACGTTCCTGCTTCAGTTACAAATGTGACTCAATGTGGTTACAATGCGCACAACCACGTTCTCTTTGCCACTTTTTTAAAATAACAGCTCCATGAAGTAGATGTCATATTACCTTTTTAAAGACCAAAAAACTGAAGTGAAGAGAGTTAAGGCGCCCCCTTACTTAAATGCAGGTCTCCTTCCTACACGATGAGTTTCTCTTACCACAGCACAGGTGAGCTGTGGCCGAGACTGAGGACCTAACAATGTGGTCTATAACCATGGTTCTCGACCTTGGCTGTGTTTGGAAGCATGTGAGACTCTAGAAAACACCTGGGTCTGTGCCCGGTACCTAAAAAGATTTCACTGATCTGGGATGGGGCCCAAGAACTAGTTTTTAAACTCTCCTGGTGATTCCAAGATATCGCCAGGTAACATTGAGACTATGGGGAAATGCTGGGTAGCAAAGAATGTGCCATCCTCTCCTCATTCAGTAAATATTTGAGCAACTTCTGTATTCCAGGAATAAGGCATGCAGGTTTCTGCATTCAGAGAGGGAGAGGCACTCCATTAAAAGTGAATGATACAGTGCGAGATGTCTGAGTGCCTTGCCCAGACTGGGAAGGCAGCAAGTCTGGATGAGGAAGTGGTGCCTCGGCTGTTTTAACCAGGACCTGAGGTCTCCTTTCTGTGGTGACAGCAGGAAGGGTGCATGGAAAATCAGAAATGACTTTTTGCCTTCTGGAGCTCCAACCCCAGGGCGGAGTCCACCATGGATATTTCCAGGGTGGTTACAAGTTGGCTATTCATAACCCAGATGTTTGATAGCATGAAATTCCCAAAGACCCTAACTCACTGCCAAGAAGAGGTAAGCCTTGTGAGGGGGAGGGGGCAGGTAAAGGCATGTACTGGGGGGTATGGGAGGCAGGGGAGAGGTCAATGGGGGGAAAAAAAGGAGACATATGTACTACTATTTGTAATACTTCAAAACAATAAAAAAAATAAAAAGAAGAGGTAAGCCATAAACCCCTGAACTTTCAATATGAACTTATTTTCCCTGCTAGTGGTCAAAGTTCTTGCAATGACATCTAACATTTACTAAGCACATTCCATGTATCAAGTACTTTACTAAGTGCTCTGAGTGCTTTATGCTGTCTTAGGCTGTAGGTCCTACAAGTCTACCCCATTTTGCAGAGGAGGATAATAGCGTGCCCAAGTTCAACTTCATCCTCACCCCCACCCCCCATCTCCACTAAGCAATGGAGGCAGGTATGTCTGACTTCACAGCCCAAGCTCTCAACCACTGTCTGACTTCCCAGCACAAGAGGAAGTGTGTGCTTATCAAGCATTACAGCTGTAACATCCAAGAAAGCTTGTACTTAGCTTTGTCAGTGCTTTACTTCAGTTTTGGTGATGACCAGGTGGTGGAAGTCCTTGCTTGGAGAGGGAGCCTGGCTTCCAATCTCATACAGAATGTTGGGCAGGAGAGAAGTCATGGGGTCCTCCTGCAGTTCCAGTATCCAACAACCACAAACAGTATCCAAGACCTGGCCGGTTTCTATGCTCACTGCCCTTGCTTTTTTTCACCAGCAAGAGCAGGTGACCTTCACTCTTGGGGCAGCCTGCCTGAAGCACAGTGCCCTCTACCCCTCCCCTTTTCACAGGAACAAACTAAACTGTTTGGAAGAGGTTTGGCTTTGCACTGTCACTATACATTGGCCATGCATCAAGGAATTCATCTGGCCAGTGTCAAGTTCCTGGTAGCCTTTCACTTGCATGTGTGTGAAAAGCCCATACACTCATGTACTCAACTAGTCTTTATTGAGTGCCTGCAATGTACCAGGCACTGGGGAGTCAGTAGAGCCTGTCACTTTCCACCTGCCTCAGCCTGGCCAGCTGGTGAACTTTCAGTGGTCTTTCATCAGAGATAGTTCTGCCTGGAAGAAGAGAAAGAGCCCCACTCTCCCTAGCAAAGGCCCTGCTCCCTCCTATAAGGTGGGCTCATGAATGGTCCTCAGACCATGGTTGGTCATCCAGTTTTCTTGCTGAAGTAGAAAGCCTCCGCCTCATCCACTAGATGAGACATTGTGCTATTTGTTTTCTATATGCCTTATCCTATGTAATAAAAGGGTAATATGCAAATTGACCCTAACAGCAGAACAACCTGTCGCTATGATGTGCACTGACCACCAAGGGGCAGACGCTCAATGCAGGAGCTGCCCCCTGGTGGTCAGTGTGTTTCCACTGGGGGAGTGCCGCTCAGCCAGAAGCCAGCTCATAGCTGGCCAGTGCAGTGGTGGTGGCGGGAGCCTCTTCCGCCTCCCCAGCAGCGCTAAGGATGTCTGACTAACTGCTTAGGCCCACTTCCCGGGGAGCGGGCCTAAGCTGACAGGTGGACATCCCCCAAGGGGACCCGGACTGCCAGAGGGATATCTGACTTCCAGCATAGGCCTTATCCCCCAGGGAGTGGGCCCAAGCCATCCTTCGGACATCCCCCGAGGGGTCCCGGACTGTGAGAGAGCACAGGCCAGGCTGAGGGACTGCCCCCTCAGCAGAGGGCACGGATTTTTGTGCACCGGGCCTCTAGTACCTTATAAAGCATATAGTATGTTTATCTTTTTGTTCCACATTTCTTGTATTTCTTATTTAATGTTTAGTTGATTTTGTAGTGAAATGTTTAAATTCCTCTACTTCCTTTTGAGTTCACTGTATAGCAATTTTCTTTGTGGTTATCATAAAGATTAACATCCTAAAGTTATAATATTCAAACCTGCATTTATAGCAATTTAAATTCAATAACATACAAAATCTCTGCTCCTTTACAGCTGTTCCCACCCCTTTAGATTTTTGATGTCACAAAATTACATCTTTATACATTGTGTGCCCCAAAACACAAACTAATAATTTTTAAAATGCATTAGTCTCCTAAATTATATAGAAAACAAGATTTGGATTTACAGTAATGCTAGTTTTACACTAATAATTTTCTTTAAATGTATTTAGTCTCTTAAATCATGTAGAAAACAAAGTATAAACCATTGTTACAGTATTAGCTATTATAATTGCCTGTACATTTATTTCTGTTAAGATATTTATTTCTGCCGAAACCGGTTTGGCTCAGTGGATAGAGCATCGGCCTGCGGACTGAAGGGTCCCAGGTTCAATTCCGGTCAAGGGCATGTACCTTAGTTGCGGGCACATCCCCAGTAGGAGGTGTGCAAGAGGCAGCTGATCGATGTTTCTCTCTCATCGATGTTTCTAACTCTCTGTCCCTCTCCCTTCCTCTCTGTAAAAAATGAATAAAATATTTTTTTTAAAAAAAGATATTTATTTCTCCATAGGGCTTTAAGGCACTGTCTAGTGTACTTTCATTCCACCTGGCAGGACTCCCTTGAGTATTTCTTGCAGGCCACGTCTAGTAGTGACAAACTCCTTCAGCTTTAGTTTATGTGGGAATGTTTCGAAGAACAGTTTTGCTGGAAATGGAATTCTTGGTTGACAGTTTTTTTCTTTTAACACTTTGACCCAGTATTTTCTGGCCTCCAGGTTTCGGTAAGAAATCTACAAATATTCTTATTGAGGATCCCTTGTACTTGGTGACTGCTTTCTCTTTTACTGCTTTCAAGATTCAATCTTTGTCTTTGGTTATTGAAAGTTTGACTTAAAAGTCTCAGTGTGGGTCTCTGAATTCATTTTACTTGGAGTTCATCTTAGTTGGAAGACTGGATTTCCAAGACCTGGGGGACCCAGGTGGCCCTGGCTTCCAAGAACCTGGTGACACAGCGGGGGCTGGTCTCCTAGGCTCTGGAGAGACAGCAGGGAATGGCTTTCTTGACTCAGGGGAGACTGTCCGGGATGGCTTCCGAGACTCTGGAGATGCAGTTGGGGACGGCCCCCAAGGTTCAGGAAAAGCAGCAAGAACTGGTGACTCTGGAGAGGAGGCTGAAGGCAGCCCCAATGTTTCTGGGAAATGGGAGTGTTTCTGATGTTTGGGATTAATAAGAGTAGCCTTTATTGGCTCAGGAGATACAGGAGCAAGTTTCAGTGGTTCTGGAGAAGGAACTGGGACTGGTTTCTGAGATTCAAAAACAATAGGGATTGGTTTTGGAAGTTCAGGAGAAGAAACAGGGGTAGTTTTTGGTGGCTCAGAAGAAGGAAGAGGTGTTTGTAGCTCAGGAGAAACTATTTTCCATCTCTAATCTTATTCCTATTATGTCCTCAAATTCAATTTATGAAGCAGGTACTATCATCTCAGGTGTGTTAGAGACAAACCATTTAATGTGCCAAAGACCAACTGATCTGTAAGTGAATGAGGCCTTAACTCAAGTCTTGTTTCAAATCACTGGTTCTTTCTGTCATCTGTTCACTTACCCACAAGCCTTAAATGCCATCCTTACTCCCCCTTACTACTTAAAACAATAGTATATGGAAGTTTAGACTCCTTAAAAGCAAGAATTTGTAACTCATCATTTAAATAGATATGTAGTGTCATGATACTTTCTGCTTGCTTTGAATTCTGTCTAGTGTGAATTCTACTGCTTATTGTTTGGTGTGGAAGAGACTGGGTAAGAGTGGAGGCTGTCATCTTCCTAACAAGCTGGGAGAGCTGGGCAGGCCAGTTCCCACCTCTGTGCTTCTCTTCCACCAAAGGAACACAGCTTCACAAGTAACAGGAAGCTCCATAAGTGAAATGTGGGCAGCAGAGTTTCCCACTGGTAATAAAAATCTTAGTTGTTCACTTAACTTTTTGGATGTTTATATTTATGGTTTTCATCAAATTTGGAAAGTTTTCAGCCATTATTTCTTCAAATATTCTCTCTGTCCCTTTTTCTCTTCTCTTTCTGAGATTCCCACAATGCATATTTTGGTCTGCTTTATGCTGTCCCACAGGCTTCTTAGGCTCTGCTCACTTATTTTCAATACTTTTTCATTCTGTTCCTTAGCTTGATAATTTCCATTGATCATTAATTGTCCTGAAAGTCACTTCACCTGGGGAGGGCAAGTGGGTGCAATAAGGATGGTTGCCCACCTCTTTGCAACTCTGATCAAAAGCAGTAAGTAGCAATCAGAGCACAGATTCCCAGTATTTGGAAGACAGGATCATTTTTACCGATCCTAGCTTCCACAAGTTGTGTGCAAGATACTCACATGGCTGGGGGTCGAGGTACTGTGTTGAGGTACTTGCAATCTCTTGGAAGTTGCAAGCCTTCAACAGACTCGAGAGTTCCAAAAACAGTTATAGCAGATCCTGCCAAAGAAATTATTGTCTAGGTAGGGAGACAGATTCTTAGTGTTTACTCCTCCCAACATCTTCCCAGAATTTTCACCTCGTGATTGTTTTCTATTTACTACTAGAGGCCCAGTGCACGAAATTCGTGCACAGGGGGTGTGTCCCTCAGCCCAGCCCTCACCCTCTCCAATCTGGGACCCCTCAAGGGATGTCCGACTGCCCGTTTAGGCTCGATCCTACTGGGGTCGGGCGTAAACAGGCAGTCAGACATCCCTCTCAGAATCCAGGACTGCTGGCTCCCAACTGCTCGCCTGCCTGCCTTCCTGATTGCCCCTAACCGCTTCTGCCTGCCAGCCTGATCACCCCCTAAACACTCCCCTGCCAGCCTGATTGATGCCTAACTGCTCCCCTGCCAGCCTGTTTGCCTCTAACTGCCCTCCCCTGCAGGCCTGGTTCCCTACAACTGCTCTCCCCTGCAGGCTTGGATCTCCCCCAACTGCCCTTCCCTGCAGGCCCAGTCACCCCCAACTTCCCTCCTCTGCTGGCCTGATCACCCACAACTGCCCTCCCTTGCAGACCTGGTCCCTCCCAACTGCCCTTCCCTGCTGGCCATCTTGTGTCCACATGGGGGCAGCCGTCTTGTGTGTTGGAGTGATGGTCAGTTTGCATTTTACTCTTTTATTAGATAGGATAGAGGCCTGGTGCATGGGTGGGGGCCAGCTGGTTTGCCCTGAAGGGTATCCTGGATCAGGGTGGGGGTTCCCTTGGGGTGTGGGGCAGCCTGGGCGAGGGGCCTGTGGTGGTTTGCAGGCTGGCCACACCCCCTGGCGACCCAAGCGGAGGCCCTGGTATCTGGGATTTATTTATCTTCAATAATTGAAACTTTGTAGCCCTGAGCAGAGCCAAGCCTCCTGCTTGCTCCATGGCCCCAGCCATTTCTGTTGTGATTTATTTATCTCCTATAATTGAAACTTTGTAGCCTTGAGTGGAGACCAAGGCAGGCCAGGGCTGTGGGAGCTTGGCTTCCTCCACCGCTGGGGGCAACTCAAGCCTCCTGCTCTCTCCAGCTCCGTGGCTGCCATTTTTGTTGGGATTTATTTATCTTCTATAATTGAAACTTTGTGGCCTTAAGTGGAGGCCTGGGCCAGCCAGGGTGTGCGGAAAGCTTGGCTTCCTCAATTGCTGGGGAAACCCAAGCCTCCTGCTCGCTCCGTGCCCGCAGCCATCTTGGTTAGGTTAATTTGCATACTCACTCCTGATTGGCTGGTGAGCGTGGCTTGTGGGTATAGCAGGGAGGTGGTTAATTTGCATATTACTCTTTTATTAGATAGGATTTTCCAACATAGAACCAATTCTATTGGCTTCCAACTGAGCCAAAAGTCAGGGAACCAATGTGGGGATATTGCCAGTTCCTATGTCTACTCTAATTATGCCTTAAGAACTGGAGAAATAATCACAGAATAGTTTGGGGGCCCACTGACCCCACTGTGATATGGACCTTAGCTGAAACTCCATCAATTACCTGACCTCCATAAGACCACACTGATTGGAGGGCCACAGTGATGCTTGGGGTCTCCTGGAATGTGTCAGTTCAGAGCCAGTATCCAGGCATTCCTAAAGGGTCTGATTTCTTTTTCTCCAGAGCACACTCAGGTAAATGGACATAGTTCCCTAAAGGCAGGGAAAAGGGTTAACAGTATAGATTTTTGGCAATGTACTGGGGTCCTGGC
The DNA here is from genome assembly GCF_963455305.1 of Plecotus auritus. Classification (NCBI taxonomy): domain Eukaryota; kingdom Metazoa; phylum Chordata; class Mammalia; order Chiroptera; family Vespertilionidae; genus Plecotus; species Plecotus auritus. The sequence continues at coordinate 30,184,252 of NC_137772.1, forward strand.
TCAAGGGGACTTGACTTCCCTTTTATTCAAGTGGCTCTGGGTCTGTAAACTGGCTCAAGTCTGGAAACTGAGGGGCTATGACTCTTTCATGATTCAAGTTACATTTTGTTCACTTGACCTAAAACTCTTGCATTTATATAAATCAAGTAAGAATTTAGTAGTCTTTCCATCTATTTCACTAATCCTCCCTGTGGCCTATGGCATTTGCAAGGGATTGGATGGTGTTAGAAGCAAAAAGTGAACTGACATTATGCTCAAACCAACTAAGCTACTAATTGATCACAATCAAAGGTGTTGAAACATCATTTTATTCCAACAGTATTTTCAGTTTTAGGATTGAAATGTAGTGTCCAGTCTGGGGAATTTGTAAGGAAAAAAGTAAAAATTCTTACACTGAATTAAAACTAAATGAGGCTCAATTCAGTCCTATAGGATCTCCCCTCCTCCCCCCAATAACATGAAAAGCAGTTTGGCAAGAATAGCCTTGGCAGGTGGAGAGAACTGTGCCAGGCTTAGTGAGGGTAGGACTTTAGTAGGAAAAAGAGTAAGCATTATCGGTAGGGGAAGAAAAGGAAATGAGCAAGGTAGGGTGGAACTGTTACTTAAATATCTTTAAGTAACTGGACCTTAAGGGGTCATTTTGTATTGAGAATGCACCATAAAATCAGTGTTGTAGAGACCTTAATTTAAAGGGTGGGTTGGCAAGCCCCACACTATGAGCAGTCTCTACTGCACCAATCTGTGTGCACAATGAGGGCACAGACCAGTGAGGGGCTAGCAACAGATACATTGCCAAAGAAACCAAACCAGGCTTATTTATGCCAAACAGAGAAAAAAAAATTGTTTTCTTCAGTTTAAATTTTACTTTTTTCTACCACTTTCCCCCCCTTCTATCACCTCCACATATCCCCCTCCACAATCATCACACTGTTGTCCATGAGTGTTTTCCCTCAACCCCCCACCCCACTCCCTGCTGCCTATCTGTTCTCTGAACGTGTCTCTATTTTGCTTGTTAAAACCCCCAATTTTCAAGCCCAGGTGTGGTAGGCAGAATGGTCCTCAAAGATGTCCAAGTCCTAACTGCCAGACCCTGTGAATATGGTAGTTTATTGCAGGGGAAATTTAAGATTGCTAATCAGTTGATTTTAAAATAAGGAGATCATCCTAGATTACCTGAGTGGCCCAATGTAATCACAAGAGTCCTTAAAAGGAAGAGGAAAAGAGATGTGACAATAGAGCATGGTCAAAGAGACACTATGCACCAGCTCAAAGATGCAGGAAGGGAACCACGAGTCAAGAGTGCAGGTAGGTTCTAGTCTAGAAGCAGGAAAAGGGAAGGGAATGGATTCTCTTTTAAAGCCTCCAGGAAATGATGCAGCTCTGCTGACACCTGGATTTTAGCTCAGTGAAGTATAGAACTGTCAGAGAACAAATCTGTGCTGTTTTAAACCACTAACTTTAATGTAATTTGTTACAGTAATAGGAAACTAATACACTATGTGAAGAGAAACAGGTAGGTTGAGAAAGAGGAACAACTTCAGGGTTTAGCTCTAGGGTTGTAATTCAACTTAAAAAATCCCCCCACCCCTGCCCCTTTTCATTTGTGATGCTTACAGATCAGATTTGTGATGCTTATAGGTCAGAATTCTGATTTGTGATTAGATACATCACAATTCATGCAAATTAATGAAAATTGGTCACCTAAAATGTAATGGCATCAAGACCATGAATGTTGAGTAAAATTTTTTTAAAGTTTTTTATTGATTTTGAGAGAGAGGAATGGTGAGGGATAGGAACGTTGATGTGAAAGCGAAACATCTATCAGCTGTCTCCTGCACACCCCTACTGGGGATTTCGCCCACACCGAGGCATGTGACCTGATCAGGAATCAAACCTGCAACCTTTTGGTGCACAGGGTGATGCCCAACCAACTGAGCCATACCAGCCAGAGTTAAGATGATGTAATAATTTTTATTCCCCTGCATATTAAGTAAAATCGATGGTTTGAGAATTCATTAAAAATAATAATTACATAGAAAAATAAGAAAATAAAAATGTAAAGAAAGCATCATATTGATTGGAGAGGTATGCTCTTGAATAGGAGGCAAAATTATCAATGTTAAAAAATAAATTATTAGGTCTTAAAGTAATGGCACAGCTCACCCTAACCGTTGAGGCAAAAAGAAGAGGAAGTCAACAGTTAAGATGAGCCAAAAACATGGTGGTTTAAACAAATAGGGGTAAGGCCTCAAGGCCAAAACTATGCATGTCACCACCACTTACCCTAGTATAATATCCTCTATCCTATGATGATATTATGAAAAAGCCACATCAGATGGCAAGTCATGGGATCTAGTTGGCACCACCTTGAGCAAAGAATTCTGTGAGAAGTTTGCACCAAAAAGTGTGAAATCTTAAGGCATAAAGAATCTATGCACATAATACGGTTGGTTTGAGACTGCAGGCTTCAAAAGGGTTTCTGGGTACTGAAGACCCTTTGTTTTTCCATTCATAATTTTAATCAAATCAGTATAATGAAAAAGACAACTGTCTATGAAAGATATTTTACCTGTACTACTTGTTTGCATCATGCCTAGAAGGAAACGTCAGAACTGGAAACTTGTTCTTGTGGTGCCCAGTATAAATTGACAACTACTCAGTGCTTTCCCTGCCTAACTGTGCTCACCAAAGTGGTAAATCTGAAGCTTCGAAGACCTTCCCAGTAAAATTTAACACTGTCTTCCCAATTGGCATGTTAATTTGTATGCCATTAAACAAAAAACACTGTTAAAAAATGTCCAGAAACAGCTCAATTAAAGCCAATATTTCAATCTGGCTATATATCAGAATCCTAACAGCATGAAATGTTTCACATTGTTTAAATGAAGCAGCCAAGATAATCACTGAAATTAAAACAACCTTTAATAAATTATGTGCACTGATGAGATTCTCCACAAGGAACACCTAGTATAGTGATTCCTTAACTTACCTGACCACAGAACTTTGAGAAAACAGAGCTGAGAAAATGCTGCTCCAGATATGAAAAAATTTGTATGCTGAAAACAAGTGGAAATAGGAAAGAATAACAGAAATTGGACATCATACAATGAAAAAGAAAACACACACGTGAAGATGTTGGTGACATGAAAGCCTTTGTTTTTAATTCGGTTGATACACATTTGAACAAAATATTTTAGAATAGAATAATCCATGAACAGGCTCAAGGTATTTACAGTAACAACTTTAAAAACAAAAATGGATACATTCTCAAACAGATATGTCTTTATAAAATTTTCTATGGTGTATCTGGAAGACTTTCAATTCCTACTCATTACCCTGATGTGAAGCTCCAACAGGTGGCACATAAGGCCCAGGAGTAGGAGGTACATCTCTAACACATTTGGCAATTAAGGATCATCTATTGGTGTGAGCTCACAGGGAAGTGAAGGGCCAGATCTCGGGATAAGATACAGAATGGAAGACTCCAACGCAAACAACTAAGGACAAGACCTAAAATTATACTCACCTTTCTCAGTTTCCTGTAGGAGAAGGCTGCAAATAGTTTTTTATACTTACTCAATTTTCTCCCTTTTAGCAGAAAATCAGCAACCCTGAGACTCCAATTTTCCAAGACATAAAAGTTAATAAACATCTAGAAACTCTCTGTTCAAGATTTATAAAAATGATCAAATAGAAACTTCAAAATAACTTTTATGATCTGAAAATACTTTTAAGGAAAAAGAACAAAATCCCTCAAAAATGTCTTGCCTAATTCTTAAACATTCCAACTAGTAATTTCCATGGTATGAAATGAGTTCCACAAAAAAGATACACTTTTTAACTAGATTATTTTGAGTACAACTGGCTCTTGCTTGTTAAATGCCTACATCTTCATATTATTCAAATATACTTAAAAGAGATTAGATATGTTATCTATCTAGAATATACAGTCTGAATTGATAGCAACATAAACAGAGACCATGAAAAAGATAACAAATGTCTATTCTGTGAACACTACTGAGACAAACACTATACACCATACATAGCAACATCTACTGACCCAACTAGGCTATTCAACTGTACTTTCAACAAATGGTTTCAACCAACAATTTTGTAGAGCATGTAGCCACTGTTTTCAAAAATCAAATCTGCTGCTCTTCTAGTGGTGGTTCAAGAGCTTCCATTAGCTTTTTGTTTGCCTCTTCATTGTGCCGACTTTGACAATGAGTTAAATGTTTCTTAAAGCCTCTTGGGAAATTTGATTCAAAATTACATCGTGGACATTTAAGTAAACTTTGCCCATGGGCTGCTACATGATTTTTAAGGAGAGATTCCAAAAGAAAAGCCTTTCCACAAATTGTGCATTTGTAAGGGCTATGGACATTATGCTTATTAACCAAATGATGCAAAACAGCACCTTTTTTCATAGCACGACAACAACAAATTTTGCAATAATACTTTCCTTTTCCACGCTTCATATATTTAGCAATCTCTTCTTCAGAGATAAAAGCCTCCTTTTCTTCAGTAAACTGTAGTACATTTTTGGACTGCTCTGGACTAGTTATGTCCATTTTGTTCTCCTTACTAAAATCAATAGATTCCACATCAACCTGCTCTTGATCACTGCTTGATTCTTGGCCCTTACTATCTATTGCTTCCAAATCTGTTTTTATATACTCACTACTACTAAGCTCAGCATCAGAGTTCTCTTGGTTATCTTTCTTGAGCTTCTTTGAGGCAGGAAATAAAGTGTCTTCTAAGAGTTTCTTAGGTGTAGCTAGTAGTTCTTCCTGAACCAACATATCAGACTTTTGATCATCTATGGCATCTGTCTGTAGTTCGTCTCCCAATTCAACTGTCTTTTGAGATTCTGGGAATATAGCAGATTTGGAAAGTTCAGTGAAAAGGGTATGTTTCCGGGGCTCTGGAAAAAGCGCGCGTTTTCGTGGTTCAGGAGAAGCAGGAGGAGCTGTTTTGGTAGGCTCAGAAAACAGAGAGAGTTTTCTAGGCTCAGTATCAATAGAGAGAATGGGCTTCCAAATATCGGAGGCTGCTTTAGGGGACTCAGATGGCCCAGAAGGTTTCCTGGTCTCAGGGAAGACAGGTTTCTGAGGTTCAATAAAAAAGGAAGACTTCCAGAGATCAGGGGAACCACCACGGGAACTTTTCTGGAACTCAGGAAAATCAAGTGAAGCAGGAGGAGTCTTCCGCTGATCAGGAGAAAGCTTCCAAAACTCTGGCGATCCTGAGGGTTTTCTGAGCTCTGGAGATCCTGCTGGACTACGAATGTCGGGGGACAATGGTGGGCCTGGTTTGCGAAGCTCAGGAGACAAGGGGGGTCCTGCTTTACGGAGTTCAGGAGACACCGGGGGAACTGTCTTCCAATGTTCAGGTGACAAGGTGGGAGCTGTCTTTCGCAGTTCTGGTGGGCCAGACTTCCACGACTCAGGAGATGCGGGGGGAGATTTCCAGGAACCAGGTGAGACTGACGAAGACTTCCAGGACGCAGGGGACATAGATGGAGCTGGTTTCCAAGGTCCAGGTGATATAGAAGGAATTGGTTTCCAAGGTCCAGGAGACACAGATGGAGCAGGTTTAGCTGGCTTCCAGGGTCCTGATGCTGAAGGACTGGATTTCCAAGACCTGGGGGACCCAGGTGGCCCTGGCTTCCAAGAACCTGGTGACACAGCGGGGGCTGGTCTCCTAGGCTCTGGAGAGACAGCAGGGAATGGCTTCCAAGGTTCAGGAGACTCTGATGGAGATGGCTTCCTTGGCTCAGGGGAGACTGTCCGGGCTGGCTTCCGAGACTCTGGAGATGCAGTTGGGGACGGCCCCCAAGGTTCAGGAGAAGCAGCAAGAACTGGTGACTCTGGAGAGGAGGCTGAAGGCGGCCTCAATGTTTCTGGGAAATGGGAGTGTTTCTGATGTTTGGGATTAATAAGAGTAGCCTTTATTGGCTCAGGAGATACAGGAGCAAGTTTCTGTGGTTCTGGAGAAGGAACTGGGACTGGTTTCTGAGATTCAGAAACAATAGGGATTGGTTTTGGAAGTTCAGGAGAAGAAACAGGGGTAGTTTTTGGTGGCTCAGGAGAAGGAAGAGAAGGTGTCTGTGGCTCAGGAGAAACAGGGCCAGGCTTCTGAAGCTCCAAGGAAGTAAGAGGAGTAGGTTTGGGTGATTCTGGAGACAAAACCAGGCCAAGTTTCTCTGTTTCTATGGAAAGGGCAGGTACAGATTTCTGGAGTTCTGAATTAGGGGGCATTTTCTGGTGTTCAGAAGGAGGAGGGCTTTTCACAGAATCTGTTTCTTTGTTTAACTGATTTTTTGGTTTCTCATTCCATTTCTCTGGGGCTGCATGTTTGGATGTGATATGATAGTATACATTAGAGTACATCTTGCTGGTAAAGAAGCATTTATGGCAATGAAATAGCTTTGCACTTTTCTGGTAAAATATCATTTTACCTAACCCACCAGCATCCATTTCATCACAAAATTCTGGATGGATGGTGCCCATGTGGATTTGTACATTTTCATAATCCGTGCCTCTGAAATTACAGTGGTCACACTCCAAACGTACTGATGGTTTACGAAGTTCCTGAAATACTTCCATTTTTCTTTCTGTTACAACACACACAGCTATACTCTTTAAAAACTTTCAATAATGCTGAAATAAAGTAGAAATAAATTATTTTCAGGGAACATAATCTTGAATGAACTGCTATTTTAGCCCATTCTAAAACTGCATAATTTTAAGCATAGGATTGCGCACTTATGCATTTATTCAATAATATATCTATAAAAGATTTTAAAGAAAAAAATGTAACTTATTTTTAACTGAGTTCCAGGAACTCTGCTAGGTTTACATACATCATCCTATTTAATCTTCTTAATAACCTGACTCAAGTATTATTTTGTTCATTTAGAGATGAAAAACCTGAGGTTCAGATTAGTGACTTAACCAGGTTATGAAACTATTAGTGACCCAGAATTATCTACTACATGTGCTTTACACCTTGAGTCTAAAACCCCAAATATCAAAAGCTGTCTGTGCACAAAGCTAAGGAAATATCAAAATTCAAGTTAGGCTATTTAAGGCTGAGCAAGAAACTTTAAATCTATTTCAGAAATCACTTGTTAAATTGTTAACTATGAAAACTCCATAAATTTTTTAAAAATTTATGTATTGATTTTTTTGAGAGAGAAAGAAACATCTATTTTTTGATCCACTTATTTATGCATCTATTGGTTTATTTTTGTATGTGCCCAGAACAGAGATCAAACTCAAAACCTGTTGTATCAAGATGATGCTCTAATCAACTGAGCTACCAGGCCAGAGCTCATAGATCTTTAAAAAAAAAAATAAAAAAAAATCAACATATTTTATATTTTATCCATCTTAATATAAAGTATTTGATTCATTTATTTAATAAATAAATTATTTTGTGTCCCATGCTTTTCTAAGCACTCAGGGTTAAAGGGGTGTCTTGCAATATGATGCTTACATTGGTAGGTACGTAAGAGTGTAGAGGGCAACATAGAGAAAGCTGTCAAGGAGACATTCAAGCAGAGATTTTGAATAACATGCCATCCTAGGCTTAAAATTATTACTTAAGCAAAGATGCTGCCCTTACCAAGCAAAGGGCAATTTAGACTGAGGACAGCCTGGAGGCAGGAACTTGCTTGCCAGAAAATAGAACTTTTTAAAATTTTAAGTGCGTCTTTTTAGGTGATAAAAGTAACAAAAGCTCAGTTAAAAACATACTCATTCCTATAGTATAGGATACTCACACAGCATCACTCCCCAGGGGTAGCCCTGTACCTATGTGTCATTGAAGAAATGGTCTATGTATACACAAATGCATAAACACATTCTATCCAAACGGGATATTAAACATATTGTTCTGCAATCTGCTTTCATTTAAGGAAGAGAAGGTGTCTCTCTGGCTCAAGAGAAATCACAGGGCCAGGTTTCTGAAGTTCCAAAGCAAAAAGAGAAGGTTTTTTTGATTCTAGAAACAAAATCGGGCCAAGTTTCTGGCAGGTAGAGGTTTCAGGAGCTCTGCTGAATTAGAGGGCATTTTCTAGGACATTTTTACATACAGAGATAAGCACTGAATTTCTTTGTACATATCTTTGAATGTAAGGGTACTTCTGAAGGGAGAATTCCTAGAAATGGATTACCATGTTCAAAGGCTAGTTACATTAAAATTTACACATTGTACCAAACTCTCAAAAAGCCACAGCACTATTGCATACCAATTAATAGTGTACATATGAGGGACAATTCCCCAAATTATTCATCAACACTGAGTATCTTTAAATTTCTAATCTTTACTATTTCTTAGGTGAAAACTAGTATCTCACTACTGTTTTAATGTGCTTTTTTAAAAATGAGAAATGGACCTTTTTCCTTGCTTATTATTCATGTATATTTCTTTTCTAGGATATGCTTTGTCCATTTTTCTTAATTATTTATAAATTGTCCTTGTATATAAAAGAAATCAAACTGTTAACTATAAGAACTTTTCCTAACTTCTCAAGAAGTAATTCATATACAGTATGGAGAAAGTACTTTTCTTTTCTCATCTCAAAGCAGCACTTACTTAGCTGCATCTCTCCTCTCTCTGCATAATGTATAGTCCCATTAACAAAACAATTTTCTTCCTTTCCTATATGCTGCCCATCAACTTTTACCAATAGTAACTCATATAATCTATTAATCATCAAAAAGCCCAGTAAGTGTATAATACAAGGCTTAGATTATAAACTTTAAGGGCAAAGCTATTTTCCTCTATTTCCATAGAAATGTCTGAGCACACTGTTTTATAGTCAGGAAAATTTTTTTAAATGCTTCTGGCAAACTTCTCAAATGAAAAACAAAATAAAACAAAACCCCATCTCATAAATGGACGTCTCTAACACAGTACAACAGTAGAGAGTTGGTCTCCTTTTTGGCACATACTCTTTCCCGATTGCTATCCCAGTCTTGTGATCCCTTTCAGTAGGCAAAGTTCTACAACCTCTTCTCCTTATTTCTACTTCCCATTGATCTATTTCTCCCTTTCTTGCCTTTTTGGAAAGTTTATACTAACCCTACATTTTATAGCTGCTCCTGCAATTTAGTCCCTGTTTTTAATGAATACCATTTAGCCTAATTCCAGCTGCTCTTGCCTCAAACATCCTCCAGCCACCTCAACTTCTTGGACTACTTTTGTACTCAATTGCTGTCTGCCAAATCTGTCCATTCACCAGCTCTCCCACCCTTCACATATGGCCACTCAGTAAAGGCATCATCCATTCCCATTCCCTTTCAGTTTGTATTAAACCCTGATGGCTCCTCAGACTTCCAAAGCATTCATTCCCTATCTTTCCCAAATGGCCCTCCCTCTTTCTCTTGCTACCAAAACTCTTCTGGCCAATCTCAAGGTTTCTATTACTCACACCTGGCTACTATTTAAGCCTCATTATCAAATTCTTAAAAAAAGAAGGGAGGAAGGGGGGGTGGGAGGTAATCAACCAAAGACCTTGTATGCATATATGCATAACCCATGGACACAGACAATAGGGTGCTGAAGGCCCGGGGGATGGCCGAAGCGGGAGTGGGGGGGAGGGGAGGGGGGTTAATGGGGGGAAAAAAGGGGACATATGTAATACTTTCAACAATGAACAAAAACAGATCCAGAGTCTTAGAAGCATCAAACAGACCAGACTGTCAAACCTCAGAGAGAAGGCAGGGGAGGGTGGGGGTGGGAGTAGGAGATCAACCAAAAGACTTGTATCCATGCATATGAGCATGACCAATGGACACAAACAATAGGAGGATGGGAGCAGATGGGAAGAGGTCAATGGGGGAAAAAGGAGACATATGTAAAACTTTCAACAGTAAAGCATTTTTAAAAAATTAAAATTAAAAAGTCTATGTAAAACAAATTTTTTAAATGTTACAGAATTTACCTCTCAAACCCCAAAGTTAGCACATGTTCATACATCATTTTATATATATGACTGTGTACGCTTTTATAGAGGTTTTCCTTAAGAACTCCAAGCACCTTTCAAACATATTCTCATCTTAAAACATTCTCCTAAACATTAAAAAGCAAGAAATGTTAAAAAAAAAAAAAAAAAAGGCAAAGAAATACTGGTAGAATAACACTATAAATCCAAGACAAGTACTTTTAGAGTGAGGAAGAAATAAAGACCAATATGCTTCTCCCTAGTAGACTTACCAGCTGTCTTACTAGAAGTCTTTAAAAAAGTCTTCAAAGGGCAGCAATTTACATGGCTTTTTTTACTAAACCACAGAAAACAGCCTGGAGTACATGAAGAAGGACAAAGACGAGAAGTTGAACCTGAAAACAAAAAAATAAAGGGCAATCAAAATCCCATCTCTATGAAATCTTGTGCCCCCTATAATAGAATTCTGCCTATTTCTCTCACCATTGTGCACCCCCCAAAGGTGAAGAGTCCAATCCAATCAGCCTGGATACTTATTTTAATTAAATTATACCAATTACTATCCACGACACCATCCCTGTCTAATTCCACTTTAATAATCCACCATGTATATAACCAAGCCCTTCTCTATCCTTCCCTCTATTCCCTACACCTTGTCAACTACTTTAATTCTCCCTTATCTCCCTGCCTGCCACTAGTCTTACTTCTTTCCAATCCATTCATCATACGGCTACCAGTCATCTTCCAAACATAAAAACCTAATGTGACTTGCCTGCTCACAATTTCTCAAGGTAATTCTAACACCTATGGCACAAAATTTGAACATACTATATAATAAAGAGGTAATATGCAAATTGACCCTCACGCCCTTGCATCACAAGATGGCTGCCCCCACATTATCGCAAGATGGCCACCCCCACGTCGTCACAAGATAACTGCCCCCACGTCGTCACAAGATGGCCTCCACAAGATGGCCGCCCCAACATTGTCACAAGATGGCTGGCAGGAGAGGGCAGTTGGGTGCAATCGGGCTGGCAGGGGAGCAGTTAGGTGTCAATCATGCCGGCAGGGGAGCAGTTAGGCGTCAATCAGGCTAGCAGGGGAGCGGTTAGGGGGCGACCAGGCTGGCAGGCAGAAGCGGTTAGGGGCGACCAGGCAGGCAGGCATGCGAGTTGTTAGGAGCCAGCAGTCCCAGATTGTGAGGGGGATGACTGGCAGTCAGACATCCCCTGAGGGGTTCCAGATTGGAGAGGGTGCAAGCTGGGCTGAGGGACACCCCTCCAATGCATGAATTTCATGCACCGGGCCTCTAGTAGTACATAACGCTTTCCACAATCTGGCCCATGACTACACTGCCTTCTTCAAATATGACTCACCTGTAATTCCCTGACAATTCAAGCTTCTTTCTGGGCCTTTACACAGGTATTTCCTCTCCTTTACACTCTACATCTTGCCACCCAGTAATCAGGCAAGTTCCTCCATCCTTTAGGAGGGATTGTTTCTTAAATATTGGCCAAATCCCCACCATCTCCATTCTTCTTTGGACCCCCTGCTGTATACACATCTCTACTGTAGTGGTCATCTCATACCAGGCTGTGGGCTCTTGGAGAGCAGGGACTACCCATTCACCTCTGTAACCCTTACACTTCCCTGGCATATGGTATGTGCTCAGAAAGTATCTGTTCAATCTCACACACTCTGTCATCAAGACTGGAGTCCTGATCTTACATTCACAGGATTTTAAAACTAGAAAAGACCCAAGCTATCATCTAGTCTTAGAGCCATTGGATTTTAGGACAAGAGAAGACCTCAAGGACCATGTACTTTAACACTTCAATTTATACTTGAGGAAACTCCAATTTAGACATTAATTTGCTCAAGGTAAGGCAAATAATCAGCATGTGATGATCACAAACTTCTGCTATCTATCCAGGAACTATTTTATCTTGACCAACTTATTACAGTGGAATTTCGTAAGATCTTGAAAAGCCAATACAATGAGCCAAAATCAACAAGATAAAATTTGTCAAACATTTAGAATCCAAATATCAATTGCAGAATATAGCACTATAGAGAACTGCATTCCATATTCTGCATTTGACAGAGTATCCCAGTGGATCACTGTCTCCAGCTCTGGGCAAGAAGGGCACTTTAAGAGAGTCCCTAACACTAGGGAACTTGCATATGAAAGCAAGCAGGCATGAAAACATGTCATTTGTAGTACCGGCACTTAACTTCAAAAGTGGGAGAATTATGAATATGTAAGCTGCCCTAAAAGCAACAAGTGGAGCCAGCAGGAAAACAATTGTCAGTTCAACATATGAAAATTTATGAACTACTCAATCACAGACGGTTAAGTTGCTTTGTCAGGTAGGAGCCCTCCAAAACAGAAAGCCAATAATCAGGACAGGACTGGAAGTATCCTCAGAAGATTTGAGTTCAACATCTTCACTTCATAATTGCGAAAACTGATGTACAGTGAGAGAAACGACTTGTGAAAGATCACACAAATTAGGTCAGAGGAAACAACAGTAGACCCTGGCTTCCGGATTCTGGATCTATTTGTAATGCAATGCTGCCTTTCCCACAGAGGTGTTTCAGAACTGAGTCCAGAATTCAGCTGCTGGGTTGAGACTACGTACTGAAATTCCTATTATTTCTCCTATTATTAACATCCTGTATTAGTGTGGTACATGTTCCAAATGACAAACAAATACCAATATTAACTCAAGTCCACAGTTTACATTAGGGGTCACTTTACATGTTTTATAGTTCTACTAGAGGCCTGGTGCAGGAAATTCGTGCACTGTGGGGGGGGGGGGAGGGTCGGTCCCCCCAGCCTGGCCTGTGCCCTCTCGCAGTCTGGGACCCCTCACTCCTTACCGCCTGCCACTGCCGCTGCGCTCACTAGCTGTGAGCCTGGCTTCTGGCTGAGAGGCGCTCCCCCTGTGGCAGTGCACTGACCACCAGGGGGCAGCTCCTGCATTGAGCGTCTGCCCCCTGATGGTCAGTGTGTGTCATAGCGACCCATCATTCAGGTCGATTTGCATATTAACCTTTTATTATATAGGATGGAATTCCTAAATGTATAGTGTCAACTATCCACCATCACAGATTCCTACAGAATACTTTCACTGCCATAACAATTCCCTGTGCTCTGAATCACCACTGATTTTTTTACTCTCTGTAGTTTTGCCTTTTCCTATACATTTTTTTAAATTGTAGTAAAAGATAACACAATTTACCATTCTAACCAGTTTTAAAAGCACAATTTAGTGGCAGTAAGTACATTCATAATATTGGAAAACCATCACCACTATCCATTTCCAGAATTTTTTATCACCACATAAACTCTGCACCCATTAAACAATAACTTCCCTTCCTCACCTCACCCCCACCAGCCCCTAGTAATCTCTATCCTATTTTCTGCCTCTATGAGTGGAATCATACATTTGTCCTTTTGTGTCTGGCTTATTTCACTTAGCTCATCTACACTATAGCATGGAACAGAATTTTAGTCCTTTTTAAGGGTGAAAAACATTTTGTCTTCCATTCATGTGTAGACAGACATTTGGGTTGTTTCCTCCTTTTGGCTACTATGTAGCCAAAGTAAGGCTGCTATGCACATATTCAATATCCATTTGAGTCCCTGCTTTCAATTCTTAGGAGTTTATACCTTGGGGTGAAATTGCTGGATCATGTAATAACTCTAAATTTTTGAGGAACCACTACCCAACGGTGGGCTACAGCTTCTGGCTGCACCATTTTACATGCTTGCCAGCAATTGCCCAAGTGGTCCAATTTCTCCATATCCTAGCCAATTGCCCAAGTGGTCCAATTTCTCCATATCAATTGTGATTTTTTTTTTCCGAATAGTCATCCTAATGGGTGTGATATGGTATTCATTCTGGTTTTTATTTTCATAACTCCGATGGCAAATGCGCATCCTTTGATGTGCTCATTGGCCATTTGTATATCTTTTTTGGAGAAATACCTACAATCCTTTGCCCAGTTTTGAATTGGATTTGCTTTTTGTTATTGAGTTTAGGTTCTTTACATTTTCTGGACACTAATCCCTTACCTGATACATGATTACATTTCTCCCATTCTGAGGATTGCCTAGCTGTTTTTAAAACAATGACAAAAGCCCACGCAGTCTAGGGGCGGAGAACATCGCATCCAGGACTGAAACGAAAAGAATGCAAGCCTTGAGAGCCAGAACCGAACTTCCAGCAGGGTTTTAAATAAAACATTACCTGCTTCCCCACCCTCAAGTCCCGCAGACTCCTCTCCTCCCGCGGCCTCTGGGGAGCGGGTCTTTCCGCCAGCCGGGCGGGAGCTAACGGGGTGCAGGCCCCTCCTCGGTGGACGCCCTAGGTTTCCTTGAGACGCGGGCGGGGAGTGCGAGCCCGGACGACGCCCCTGCCTGCTCGCCCCGATCTTCACCGCTGCACCGCGGATGTCGGCGAGGGGCCGGGCTCGCGGTACCGGGCTGCGCCGCGAGGCCCTGCAGAGCGGCGGCCTCCCGAATGGCGGCGAAGCGCAGGCGCGGGCTCAAGGCGCGCGAGCATGCGCGTGGCTGCAAGTCCGGAGGACCGGGGCTGACGGGAAGAGAGTTTGGCAAGGCGCGCCCTTCTGTGCCGGCCAATCATATCGCTGATCGGGGGGCGCATCCTCCCCGCCTTCCCCCCACCCCCAGCCAAGTGCGTTGGTGCGTGAAGTAGCCCGCCCAGCCCCCGGAAGTGACGTGTCTCCTGCTCAGCTTCTGGAAGTTCTTGCACGTCGGCGGGGTCTGGAGGGCCTCCTGGCCTGGGTGCGCCCAACGGAGAAGGTCCTGCGCTAGGAGGAGGCTTGGCGTTTCAGATTCTCTGGCCGAAGGCGAGGGTAGATTGGAACCCGTTAGGCCCGGGTAAAACAAGCTGGTCCTCACCTGGCGTTTCCGCCCAGCAGGTCTCTGCAAGTTCACCAATGTTAAGCTAACGGTCTTGCCTCCAGGTGCACCTGCATGAGCAAACGGCATTCCTCCTGGTTCTCCCGTGAGCAATCGCATCGCCGCCAGGTTCACCTGTGCGAGCAAACATCCCGCAAGGTGCACTTGTGTGAGCAAAAGACATACACTGGACCTCAGTTGCTGGCATCTCCAATCTGTTCTACTGTTCTTTATTCTAGTCTCCGTTTCGCGCGGAATTTAAGATTGTGTTTTAAATTTCTGGACATATTCTAACTTCTAATGTTTATATAGTAACTGGGGTGCATTTTACGAAAATTTCAGATTTTTGTTCTTGTAGCAAAGTGATCCATTCATTTTAATTAGACTTCATCACTGCTGGGAAGGGGCAAGGTGGACCACAAATAATTAAACATCATTCAAACCCTTCCCATTCTTCAAGGCCCAACTTTGAAATGAACTCTAATCTTTATAAAAAAGAAAAGCTGGACACCCCACTAGAAATACAGCCAAAAGACACTAACAGCTAATTTACAAAAGAGACAAATGTCCAATAAACAGTAAAATTAATCTTCAGCCTTAATAATAAAATACAATAAAAGCACTTTTTATGCTGTAAATTTTAAATGCAGAAATGAGAGGAACTTTTCTCTGAACATGAAGTTCTACATGTTAACTTTTGTGATTGTTACCTTTAATAAGTTATGTCATAAAATTCAGTATGGACATATATAGAATGCTGTTGTTAGGGGCAGAAATAAAATATTGGAGCTGCCTATTATCATGGAAAGATTAACAACCTTGTAGAAACCAGAGGCTCAGCCCTTTGAAAACCCTCAGTCTCTTGCATATCCCCAGTCCTTTGCCAACCCCCAGCCCAAATTACCTGTAACTGCCCATTTTGCAATCGATTCTTATCCCTTTTACCTACTTTCCCAAGTAATCTTTGTCCTTCTACCCAATATAAGCAGATGGCTTAGGGTGGGAGGCAGAGCAGACATTCGTGAATGACCTGCTGCTCTCCCATACTGTTGGCATTATTGGAATAAATGCTCATATGTGATCCAATCCTGTCTGCTGAATTGGCTCAAGTAGTGACAGGCAGTCCGGACCCATTGATTGTCTGGTTACACTGTTTTTCTTATTTTAAGTCTGTATTGTAAAAATCTTGTAATATTTTTATTGGAAGTGGTGCTTCTATATCAGCATTACCAAAATAACTTGCAATCCTTTATTATTGTAGTTGTTACTCCTAAAGCCACCTCCTGGGAAATAGTTGATCATTCATATCACACAATTTCCAGTTAAAAGAACTGGTTGGAGCTCTAAGACTCGTAGGAATATATCTGTTTATTTTCTGCAGTTGGTGAAGATGCGCTGTCCTGGGGTGATTGGTCAATGAAATGTCGATTTGCAGATGTGTTCTTGTTCCTTTGGTGTTGTGTGCTTTCGTGTCTGCAGAAGGGAATCCCTTGGGTCTAGAAGTGGCTGTGGAGTGTGGGGAGCTTCTGGAGCACTGGAGTTCTAGGTTTCCTTTCCTTAAGGAGCTTCTTTGGAACTTTTTTACTTTCTGTTGTGAGATACTCTTTAGAAACAGGTTCATTGTGACTGCAGGCCGTCATTTGTAAGACTGCTTTACTTTGTTTTTTCCTTAAGTATTGGAATGAGTTGATTATCCCAACTGAACTTTCAACAAACCTCTATCATAGGACAACTCTTGGAAGCCAAAACCTAGATTGTGATGTGGCACAAACTCTGGGTCTTTTTAATTTTTCCCCTCTATCAATAAATAACAAAACACAATTATGCCCCTTACCCTCTCTCTTCTCCTTCTGGAACCCTTACCTCCAATAGTGCATACATTAGTTCACTAGATCCTGTTTTCTAAGTCCTTTAAGCTATCTGTGGACGAAAGGGGCCACATACTAACTTGACAAGCTCAGGGAAGGCCTGCATGGCGGTCTTGCAAACTCAGAGATATAAAGTAACCACAAAGGATGGTCTGAAATTAAACTTTAACTAAAAGCAGTTATGGTGGGTAGTTCCGTCCTAGGTTTGTATCTTCACTGACAAGGTCAACCTTTACCTTAACTGAGCCTCTCTTTTGGCATCTATAATAACATACCCTTGAAATATCTCAGTAACTTGTAACTTACCTTTTTTTGGACCCCTAGGTACACAACATAATGTGCGTGGGCGCCAAGACAGATACCACAAATTCCTTCATTGTTATCATGTTAATTGTTCCTGCACCCACCTAAGTATGTGTCTATCATTTTACTTTTTATCCAATCCCAGGAGTTTTCCTCACTTGGCTTTCTCCAGCCTCTCTAGTCTATCACCAACGGGTTTCATGTAACCCACCTATATCCCTTCCTTTGATTGCAATGTGTAAATATAGATGTAACCCGCCATTCTCCAGAGCATTATCTCAACCCCTTGGGGTTCTGCTTTCTGGCAATTGTCGACAGTTTGACTCAAATAAACTCACAAAAATTCTTTACAGGTTTGAACATTTTTATGTTAACACATCCTTACTCTTTTCATTCTTTTTCCTTCTTGCTCCTCTGATTGGGTAAATTCTATTGCCATGCCCTTGAGTGTGCTGATCCATCTTTCCACTTAAGTTAGCCTGCTATTGCCCCCCTGTTGAATTTCTCAGTTTAGATATTGTATTGTTAATCTCTGTTTCTGTTTGGTACCTTTTAACATTTTCAATCTGTTGGAATTCTTACATTGTTCATGCATTGCTCTCCTGATCTCAGTGACCATCTTTTTTACTTTGTTAATCCTCACTAGAGTACATTTCTTCCATTGATTTTCAGAGAGTGGACAAGGGGGAAGAGAGAGAAGCATGGATTGGTTGCCTTCCACATGTGCTCTGATAGGGTGGAGAAAGAGCCTGCGACTCAAGTTTGTGCCCTTGACTGGGAATTGAACCCAAGACCCTTCAGTGCTCAGGCTGACGCTCTAACCACTGAACCATGCCAGCCAGAGCTCAGTGACCATCTTTATGACAGTTATTTTGAGCTCTCTGTTGGGTAAATCACTTATCTCCAATCCATTAAGATCTATTTCTGGAAATTTATCTTGTCCTTTGTTTGGAAAATAGTTACTTATTTCTTCATTTTCCTTGACTGTGTTGGTTTCTGTGCATTAGATAAAACAGTCATCTCTTCTAGTCTTGAGAAATTCGTCTCTTGTAGGAGATGAGCCTTGTCAATCAGCTCAGCCCAGATAGCTGGTTGCCTCTCAAACCTTTATGATTGTCCAAGCCACCATCTTTGCTCTTAGAGGTTCCCAATAGTTGAGTGTGTACCAAGATCTGTCAGTGTTCCAAAGGGGAGGATCCTGTTACCAGACCAAACCTGGTCCAGTTACTCAGTAGCTGCCAGCCAAAAGACAACTCTGAGATGATTTTATGAGAAGAAACTTTATTTCAAGCCAGCAAGCAAGGACACACCAAAGATCAGTCCCAAAGTAGTGTGTCCTGAACAAAGGATTGGATTTGTCTTTATTCAGGGATATCATGCATAAACATGAATTTTGTCATGGCATGTATAGGTAGGGACATTCCTGCACATGTATAGTTAGAAAACATAGCTATACATACATAGATGTTCAAAAATGGTGGAAAATCTCTGCTCCTGGGAAGAGATTTTATATTATAACTAGAGGCCCAGTGCACAAATTCGTGCACGTTGAAAGGAAATTAATTAGAAGTAGTATTTTAAAGGCCGGGGAGGGGCCATGGGAGGTTGGCTCTAGAGCAGGGGTGGGCAAACTTTTTGACTCGAGGGCCACAATGGGTTCTTAAACTGGACCGGAGGGCCGGAACAAAAGCATGGATGGAGTGTTTGTGTGAACTAATATTAATTCAAAGTGAAGGAGCGGAGGGGAGAACAAGAGAACCCTCCACTCTTTCGGCTCCACGGGCCGGATGGAATAGCCGAACGGGCCGGATCCGGCTCGCAGGCCGTAGTTTGCCCACGGCTGCTCTAGAGCATGTCTGGCCCTCTCGCCCAGTCTCAATAGGCCAGACCCCAGCAGCAAGCTAACCTACCAGAGCATCTGCCCCCTTGTGGTCAGTGTGCATCATAGCAACTGGTCAAGCAGTCAACCGAACGGTCAGACATTGAGTATATTAGGCTTTTATATATATAGATGAGAAAAGTTCATGAGGAGGTCACTAGAGGGTCCTCCAAGTAGCTTCTGCCAGCTTGGGGCAGATTCAGCCAGATCAACCCCCTGGTCCTACAACCCCCTGGGTTTGTTCCTGAAAAACAGCTCTTGCAATCATCAATGTCAGGGAGGGGCACAGTATGGAAGTTTAACTATTTAAATATCAGCCTTTCTGTTAAACTCAACAAATTATAGGACACTAGAGGCCCGGTGCACGAAATTCGTGCACGGGGAAGGGGGGTGTCCCTCAGCCCAGCCTGCACCCTCTCCAATCTGGGACCCCTCGAGGGATGTCCGATGCCCGTTTAGGCCCAATCCCACCGATCCCTCTCACAATCCAGGACTGCTGGCTCCCAACTGCTCACCTGCCTGCCTTCCTGATTGCCCCTAACCGCTTCTGCCTGCCAGCCTGATCACCCCCTAACGATTCCCCTGCCAGCCTGATTAATGCCTAACTGCTCCCCTGCCAGCCTGTTTTCCCCTAACTGCCCTCCCCTGCAGGCCTGGTCCCCCCAACTGCTCTCCCCTGCAGGCCTGGGTCCCCCCCGAACTGCCCTCCTCTGCAGGCCTGGTCACCCCTAACTGCCCTCCCCTGCAGGCCTGGGTCCCCCCGAACTGCCCTCCCCTGCAGGCCTGGTCACCCCTAACTGCCCTCCCCTGCAGGCTTGATCGCCCCCAACTGCCCTCCCTTGCAGGCCTGGTCCCTCCCAACTGCCCTCCCCTGCTGGCCATCTTGTGGTGGCCATCTTCCCATCTTGTGTCCACCTGGGGGCAGGATCTTTGACCACATGGGGGCAGCCATCTTGTGTGTTGGAGTGATGGTCAATTTGCATATTACTCTTTTATTAGATGGGATAGAGGCCTGGTGCATGGGTGGGGGCCAGCTGCTTTGCCCTGAAGGGTGTCCCGGATCAGGGTGGGGGTTCCCTTGGGGTGTGGGGCGGCCTGAGCTAGGGTTCTGTGGTGGTTTGCAGGCCGGCCATGCCCCCTGGCGACCCAAGCAGAGGCCCTGGTATCTGGGGTTTATTTATCTTCTACAATTGAAACTTTGTAGCCTGGAGTGGAGCCAAGCCTTCTGCTTGCTCCGTGGCGGCAGCCATTTTTGGGGGGATTTATGTATCTTCTATAATTGAAACTTTGTAGCCTTAAGCGAGGCCTGGGCCGGCCAGGGTGTGTGGAAAGCTTGGCTTCCTACATCGCCGTGGGCAACCCTAGCCTCCTGCTCTTTCCAGCTCCGTGGCTGCTGCCATTTCTGTTTGGGTTTATGTATCTTCTATCATTGAAACTTTGTAGCCTTGAGTGGAGGCCTCGGCCGGCAAGGGCAGGCGGAAAGCTTGGCTTCCTCCATTGCCGGGGAAACCCAAGCTTCCCTCCTGCTCTCTGTGGCTGTAGCCATCTTGGTTGGGTTTATTTGCATATTCGCTCCTGATTGGCTGGTGGGCGTGGCTGGTGGGCATGGCTTGTGGGTGTAGCAGAGTGATGGTTAATTTGCATATTACTTTTTTATTAGATAGGATGGTTACACTCTATGAAATCTAGAGCGATCTAAGTGGATTTACAGGTTAATCTGATCAAGTTAAGAATTCTAAATAAAAGTTAATCTATGCTAGGCTACCTGCTAGGCCAGGGGTGGGCAAACTTTTTGACTCGAGGACCACAATGGGTTCTTAAACTGGACCGGAGGGCCGGAACAAAAGCATGGATGGAGTGTTTGTGTGAACTAATATAAATTCAAAGTAAAGGAGCGGAGGGGACAGCAAGAGAACCGGATAGAACAGCCGGATCCGGCCTGCAGGCTGTAGTTTGCCCAAAGCTGTGCTAGGCTGTGTGTATAGGTTAGATTACAATCCCAGTCAGCTTCCACAAGCAGGCTGATTAGGAGCTGGATCCTCAGGTAGATGCAAGAGGATGCAGTCAAATCCCTTGCAGGGAGGAACTGAGAGAGGTTTGTGTTCTTTTTTTTGCTTGCTCTCCTGCACACCTGTAAAGACTGTTTCTTTGGTTGAAATAAGTCCTGGGGGACTTGTGAAGGCAAGCCCTGCTCTGTATTAGAGCTTGGTGATCCAGGGGCTGACCCTCAGGCAGGAGCCACAAAAGCTGACACACCAGAAAAATGTAAAAGCTCCCTCCAGAGATATGCTGGCAACTTGGTTTTATCATTGGAGTGAGCTAGAGGGAGAAGGTGGGCATAGGGCCCACCAGCTGCACCCAGCTCCAGGGAGGATTGCAGTCAGTACTTGGATGTGTGCTAATGAGAAGCCGCCCCTCGGGGCAGCAGTTTGTACTCCAAGCTCTTCCAGGAAAATTCTGGGAGACGGACATGTTTGTCTGCTCCTCTGTGCTGAGCCCTGGGTGAGGGCAACAGCAAGTACCCATGCACTCATTAAGAACTGCTGCTTTGCTTCCTACAGTCCTGTGGGTCTCATGGATGCAAGCCCACTGACTTACAGAGCTAGGTGTTTTGGGGGCCCATCCCTCAGGTGAGAGCCTTAAAAGTAGATGCTAGATATGGGGACCCTAGGTTCTCCTCAAGGACAAGCTGGTAATTGGGGGTTACCTTCTGGTTGTATGGTGTCTTGCCAGGATTGGGGTTTATAGTGAGAGTGAGTTTCAGACTTACCTACTTGGTTCTCTCTTGGTGTAACTACTTTTTTATTTTTTTTTTCATTTTTACTGATTTCAGAGAGGAAGGGAGAGGGATAGAAACATCAATGATGAGAATCATCAATCGGCTGCCTCCTGGACGCCCCCTGCTGGGGATTGAGTCTGCAACCCAGGCATATGCCCTGACATGGAATTGAACCATGACCTCCTGGTTCATAGGTTGGTGCTTAAACACAGAGCCATACTGGCTGGGCTTGATATAACTACTTTTATATTAAGACTAAGGTATTATTCTCCTTTTCACTCCGATTCTCTCCTGAGTGTACAGTGGAGTTTTCCGGAGGCTACATAATATGCAGTGATGCTATTACTATGACAGTAAATGGAACATGTATTTATGTATTTTTGTGCTTTAATATTTCTGTTTTAATTCTGAATACAGTAAACATCAATAGATATAATCTAGTCGATAAACAAGTTCTGGGGTTGCCAATAATTTTGAAAAATGTAAATAAGTCCTAAGACCAAAATGTATGAGAGCCATTGTTCTAAACCACAAATTTTGAAAATGAGCTCTAAAGATCTCCATGTCTTTGATCACTAAAATACAAACAAGCCAATAAGCCAATAGAACTAAGATGGGGGCCTTAGAAATAAGATTTACTATGTCCTGATCTCTCAGGTCTCGAAATCTCCAGATCAAAGCCAAAATGAGCAGCAAGGACCACAGCTGCTCACTGTTGAGGAGATTCAGTCTAATGCATCCTCTAAGCAGGGGTCAGCAAACGATGGTCCGTGAGTTAAATATGGCCTGCTACCTATTTTTATAAATAAAGTTTTATTGGATTCATTTATGTATTGGCTGCTTTCTCACCAAACAGCAGTTTAGTAGACATGACAGAGACCATATAGCTTACAAATTGTAAAATGTTACTATCTAGCCCTTCCAGCCAGGGTTAGCTCCTCTAATCACTTGGACCTGGCTGAATCCACAGCAAGTCCTTCTCTACCCTCCCCACCAAGTTCTTGGAGCTCACAGGTAAAGAACAAGAACATAGCAATGCCATAAAACTGTATCCAACAACTACGGATGTTTTTAAAGATAAATGAGTCATTCTTAGTTTTTTGACAAACATTTCCTATTTAATAAGGAATAAATATAACAACAAAATATTCATATAAAGTACATTTTAAAAAGCAAAATTTTATTGTGTAAAATTCTATGTAGGAAAAGTACAATAACTGGACTTCAAATCTATAGCTACTAAAATTTTTATTTAGGTTCAAAACATAGCACCAAAAATACCCAGACATTTTAAAATTTCACTAAAAGGAAAAAATACTATAGAATGCATACTTGCAGAAAGCTACATAAAGTCACTTTAAAATTACTTCAGGCTGCAAAAAGAAAAAACCTAGATGCTGTACCTAAATTATCCATGTCCCAAAATAACGCCATTTATGTTAGCAATTCTTAAACTATAGTGGTTATAAACCACAAGCACATCCATCAAAAGAATGTCAAACTATTTTGATCAAGTCAGTGGCCAAATTGTTAAAAGGGCCATAATGAAAGCTGTGGGGCTTTACATAGTGTTAGGTTCCTATCCAAGGGACTACAGTACAACAGACTTCCTGGGATCTTAGGACAGAAGGCGAACACTTGGCTGAATTACCAGGATTACAATGGAATGAGAGCTGCTCACCTCCCAGAAACGAGGCCTCACAAGAAGCATAATGAGATACAAATCCCAACAGATTATTCGCTTACAAATGTATGAAATGCAAAGTGTAAGTTATTCCTACAACGTGTTTAAAGTGCTTCAGAATTCATGTTGTTTTGGTCATACTTTTCTACTTTCCCAAAGAGATTGTTTTCTCTGTTGTGGCTAAATGATACACAGAAGTTTATACTAGAAATGGTAAAATCAAAGAAAACTCTGTTCAATTTTTTAAAAGACTGTTTCTATGCCACCAGTTTCTAGTTTCTTTGTAAGGAGCAGATTCACCTTGCAGGTTATATTCCAGACTCTTGTATACATTTCTAATCCATGGAATTTGGAATGTGAGCTCACCCTTGTCACAACCGTGGCATGCATGCTGACTCATTCTGCCTCTTTGCTCTTCTTGGAACCAGCCCCTGATGAATCTTCTGCCTCAGCCCTCCTCCCATCTCGGCCCTCGTCCGAGAATCTTCCACCACATTCGCGTGCTCTCATGCGAGCTCCTGGCTGGTACAGTGGCAAGGCCGGCCGGTCCTGCCAGGACAAAAGGGTGGGTTACTCTTCCAAGGGCTGGCAATGCAGGAGGGAACAACATCACTGTTTCTAGGGACTGAAGATCTTAAATATCTAAAGACTATCAGTCTTACAGCTAAAAATCAGCCTTTTTCACAACACTATCTCAGAAACCAAGCATTTCAAGGCAATAAAAAGCCATGAAAATACAGTTACTATGTTACTGCTCAAACCTACAACACTCTGTGGAAATAGTACACCATGGCACTCTCCTGCCAGTTTGAGAGATGACAAGTCAAACACACACATCTCAGTCCCACACAGTCGCCAAGCAGCGAACCTGAGTCTGAAACAAAATGAGTCCTGGCCCCTCAGATGGCTCTTAGAGTGCTAAACGAAACAGTTACTAACATTCATGTGGATTATTTCTGAACTGTCCCCTTCATAGAAAATACCCATCATCTTATTAAACTCCTAGAGGTGGTGGAATAAAAACAAGACTGAATACACAAAATGCAATTAAGTAGCTTCCAGGCATGAGGAGAGTGAAATGAGGGAAGAACAGTGTGATTCTGAAGGCTGGGACCTGTACTCCCAGTGGGAACAATTGCTCCTCAGGAAAGCCAGCGCTCTAAGAGGGAGGCAGCAACCCCATCCCAGCTCAGTGCTCCTTCCTCGCCTGCATGTTTGAACAGCAGCAGCCCTAGCTTTTCCACGCCACCTGGAGTGCAAGGACAGAGCGACTTGCTCGGGTGGGCATGTCCCAGTGGTGTTTTACCTTTACCCACTCCTAGGCTGTGTGTGGAGGCCCCAGAGTCACCACCTGGATTTATCATAATAATCCTAACATAAGCCTGGCCAATGAGAAGAGTGGGAAAGGGTTCAACATGACCCCTGTATGTAGGCCAAGATGCAGGCTTGACAACCCACCATCTCCCGCGCCCACAAGCATGGCTCTGTTCTTCACCAGGGAAACATGTACAGAGTTTGAAACTGACCCTAAAAGCACATCATAACCTGCCAGGTCTGGTAAGAAAGGAGCTGTTACCCACAAAGCACTTTATCATTACTACCACACTGCAAACTCAATTGACAGGAGTCATCGCAAGTTCCCACACCTAAAGCTGTGCAAATACCCAAATCACTCCGTGGAAAAACAAGTGCTCATAGGAACAACCCCCATCCATGAGACCCATGGCTGTACTGGATGTACCCAAGGTCAAGGCAACTACAGAAACCCTTTGTGATGCAGACTTGACCAGTCAAGGGTTAAGCTAGAAGGTTCTGGCTTTTCTGAAGATCTCCCTTGGCTTTACTGGAAATACTTAGAAAATCAACATCGCAGAAACTTGGATGGATCTGACGGGAATCATGCTGAGTGAAAAAGCCAATCTCAAAAGGTTACATACTCTGTTTTCATTTATACAGTGCTCCTGAAACTACAAAGTCACAGAGACAGAGAACGGAGTGGCTGCCAGGGGTCAGGAAGGCAGGAGGTGGGTGTGACCTGCAGCCTCAGTCCCATCTGCTCACCTGGAGGGCAGGCTTTGGGGGACTGACAGCATCATGGGGCCTGGCCCTGGAAGGGAGATGAACCCATTTATAGTGCCTCTCCATGACAATGTGATCTGAATACAAATTAACCTCAAATTCTGAAAGAAAACCTGTTTGTTGGGCTAAGTGGGCAATCTCAATTGTGTGCTGATTGTGCAGATCTAACTTCTGGGTGTTTATGAGCCATCTGATTGTCCATTAATCATCAGATGCTGTTAATAATGGAAAAGAAAGCTTCATGAAATGTTAATATTTTCCTTACTGTCTTAGTGGTAAATCTGATAATATACCGTTATTTCTTCTCAAGCAAATAGAATGAAAGTGCTAGTTTTATAATAAATAAAAGCTTATTTTTTTTTCCTGGTGAAAAGATGATGGCTGGTTCTATTTTTCGATTTGTCATTCAGCACTTGGCGCCCACTAAGTGGACAAGAATAACTGCTCTAGCAAATACAGACTCAGGGCACTGCACCCTAAAGATAACGCAGGATCCAGAGTCAGAGATCCTGCACCTCAGGCACCTATGTAGATTTTCCTTTTTTAGGTGAAATAAAATAATTTCTGTTTAGAAGAGCAGTCATAAGCCTATAAAAGGACATCTCATACTTTTAGCACAGACAGATGAATGAGGGATTATCCCAAATGAAGAAAAGAACCTTGTTCCGCACTCTCTCCTTTCTGGGCGCCGGGCTGTCCTCACTCTTCTGTTCTCTCCCTGGTCTCTCTGCTACTTCCACAAGGACTCCACGGTCCTGGCTCCCCGTCTTCCCCCTGTTTGGGGTGAATCCTTTCCCCAGTTTCATCTCTTCTTCATTTCTTCTTGAAAACTTGTCAAACTCATAGTGAGCTCTAAGCTTTCTGCTATCATCCAAGTGGAATCTTTGTGCTTCAGGTTCTTTTTCTTGAAATTTTCTCTCCATATCCTTTTGCTCTTTATCACTGTCATTTTGTGACCTGTGGTTTAATACAAATGATCAGTAACCTTACATAAACTACTTGTTGATGACCTGTCTTCCCTTCCAGACTATAAGTTCCAGAAAAGGCAAGGAACAAGTAAGTCTGCCCATCATTTAATGCCAAATTTGCATGCACATACCACGGGCATTCAATAAAAACTATAAAAAATATAATAAACTGTATTAACAATATTTTTTGTTATACTTGAGTAACACATGTGTATTAAGTGCTATGGTAAAGTACCCAAATACACATATTTTTAAAATTCTCAGTACACCTCCAAAATAAATATATTCCCCCCTCATTGCAGATAAAGTAAATGAGACTACATGTGGTCAGGTGACTCCCAGTATCCCAAATGCACATCCATCACGAGGCAGAGCTGGTAGTGAAAGCTTAGTTTCTGCTTCAACCATAGCTAAAACTACCTGAAATTTAATAACATTTGTGTATATGTCAAACAAATGAAGAGTAAGTAAACAAGTGGCTGGTTAGCTCATTTGGTTCTTAAAGTCTTTCCCTCTACCAACCACTAGCAAACGTCCTTACATACCACTGTGGACCCCCCACATATAGAAGCGGCAGGACTGGTGGGGACAAAAAGATCTGTGAGCAAAGCGTGAACTGGTGCCGGAAACATGACAAAAGGCAGTGCTGTGTCCTAAGCCAGCGGTTGCCAACCTTTCGGACCTCACGGACCACAGTTGGCGACTGCTGTCCTAAGCAATAATACAAATGTCTGTAACACAAACCACAATTCTAACAGATCAGATTTGATAATCATGTATAAGTTAATTTTATATACAAACCAATAAACTAGAACCCACCAAAAAGAGGGAGAGAAAACTTTACATAACTATATGCAAGGAAGGCAGTCATAAGTCACTCAGATTACTGTGATCCTGGGCAAATAGCAGCCTAATCCCATGACCTTGCCCTCTGCACCTGAATCCACTTCCAGCCACTCCTGTGAGCAGAACAGCCCTTGCCTCCAGGAGGCTCTGCAGGTGTCCAAATGCAAGGCATGGGCAGAAACCCTGGGTCAGGGGACAAGAAGCCCAGCTGCATGTGGTCCTACTGACTGTGGGACATGACCAAACTCAGGGTCAGGGGCAGGATGAAGGGCCTACCTCTGGACAAGCGAATGGATGGTCTTTCTCTGGACCCTGCGCAGACTGCTATGTCTGTCTTTTTCCCAGAGAAGCCCAGGACCTTTCGTGAGCTCATGTCATAAGCAGGTAAAGACCTATGGGTCACAACACCAGGATCTACAGCTGTGTGTCAAAGTCCATGGGGCCAGAGGGCTGACAACTCCCACAAAGGAACTACAGCACTTAGAATTCTATCTTTTTAGGACAAGAAGACTTTCAGCACCTGAAAGACCAAGTTCTCAAATTCATGATTCCATAGACGAATTGAAGGAGGTCTGGAAGACCAAATGGGCATGGTATCTCAGAAGACACAGGAACATTACAAACTGATAAAAATCACAAGGAAACGAGACTGGGAAGAAGATCCTGAAGACCTAAAGTTCAACAAGAGAAACCCAAAGGAAATACAGGAGGACATTTCTCTGGTTTAAAGGTAGGTTTGAGGCTGCAGACTAAACGGGTTTACCAAGTTCCTAGCATGACCAAAAAGAAACAAAAATGTGGACAAGCATTCAAGAATTCCAAGAATACCATGAAATAGGAGGACTCATACTGACAAAGGATATATGACCATGACTAATGACCATCCTGTGATGCTGAACGTGGCCAAAGAAACAGAAGCGTGGGGCTCACTTTTCCCTGCGCTCCTCCAGCAGGCTCTCCCGGGGCTTGGCCTTCCCCACGGCGCAGCCAGGACTGGCTTCCCACTGTCCCTCTCCGCTTTCAATTTCCTCTCCAGGTTCTTTGGGTTTCTCAGTGGCTGCTTCCTCTCCCTTTTCTGGTTTCTTAAGAAGCTGAGAAATTACAATGTTAGTAAAATGTCACTTTAAGACTTTATTAATAAATAATTAAAACTATATACCAATATTAAAACCAAATGTTTGAATACAAAAAAAGATAAAGGTCCAATGAACAGGTTTTGGGTTAAATACCTAGGGCAACATTCAGTCAATAAAACATTTTGTGGTTATGAAAAATGATTTAGGATAGTTAATGTGGTGCCTCAATGCTGGTATTAATGAATAAAGGAATGTTACAAAAGAATGATCTGATTTCTATTTCTATGTTGATACACACGTGTATGAAAATGTCCAGAAAGCTTGCAACACTGTGTTCACAGTGATTATTTTTAGGTGACAGAACTAAAATGAATTTCTTTCCTTTCACCTACAGGTTCTAGTTTTTTAAAAATAAACAAGTATTGCCCTGGCAGGTATGGCTCAGTTGGTTGAACATTGTCCTGTGCACTGAGAAGTCATCAGTTAGACTCCCAATGAGACACATGTCTGCATTGCATGCTCAATCCCCAGTAGGGGGCATGCGGGAGGCAGCTGATCGATGGTTCTCTCTCAAAGATGTTTCTCTCCCTACCCCCTGCTCTCCTCTCTAAAATCAATACAAAATCTTTTGTAATAAGAAAAAAACATTTTTTAAAAAGCTGCTTTATATTAATGGCTTTTAGAACAGTTTTAGAGTTTACAAAACTTATTATTTCCTTTCTTCAAACAGACTTAGCAGGTTGCTATGATGTGTTTAATTTAGTATGCCTTTTATTTGCGCCTCCCATCCAGTTAGTTCTCCAGCTCTTTGAAATTTAAGTACCATGGATAAAGTCAGTTTGTAGAACATAAACGAAAGACCTACTTCTGAAAATTTTGTTCTATTTTTAGGCTATTAATACAAATGCTTTTGGCATTTCTTCACAGACTTTGTTTTTCAGAGGTTTTTGGTGTTTTCTTTAATTTAAATTCTCCAAATCATTCTGACTTAGAGATCCCCAAATTGAGCAAAGATGCTTGTTAAAGGCTTATTGGGTCAGATGTGTTCTATTAGGTTACATCACTAGACACTCCTCAGAACAGAAGCTGTGGGCTACTCACGTCCTTGGGTCTAACCTGCCACCAAGATTTTGTTCTACCAGATTTGGACTATATAACTTTCTCTTGCTGTGTTTAAGTCTTTTTTTTTTTTTTTTTAAATATATTTTATTGATATTTTACAGAGAGGAAGGGAGAGGGATAGAGAGCTAGAAACATCGATGAGAGAGAAACATCGATCAGCTGCCTCCTGCACACCTCCCACTGGGGATGTGCCCGCAACCAAGGTACATGCCCTTGACCGGAATCGAACCCGGGACCCTTCAGTCCGCAGGCCGACGCTCTATCCACTGAGCCAAACCGGTTTCGGCTGTGTTTAAGTCTTGATTTCATTTTTTTTTTATGAAGGATCCTATATTTACTTTACTGACTTAAATTTGTTTTCATATCTTTGGCTTATTTTGGATTTTAATTCCATTCTCCAAACTGAGTAAGTACAATGCTATACTCCAAATACTTGAAGTCTTACTTAAAATTATACATAGTTGAAATTATAGGCTATAAGTTTCAGTGATTCTTCCTGAAAAATTCTCAAAGATGTTGACAAAAGTGCTTTTGAGAATGGAAAGCATTAGGCACTGAGTGAGCTACAACTCTTTGTTCAGGAAGTAAAATGAAAAGGTTAGTGTTCTCACACCTGTGACCATTAAATTTGCATTAAATGTATACCTACTTTGTCCCTGGTCATGACAGAGCTGAACTTCTACAATGACAAAGACCTTTCCTGTAATATTAAGGTTTCCTTTTATTTGTTACTTGAGATTAGGTAGGGTCACGTGGCTTGCTTTTTGGCCAGTGAAATGTGGGCACCGGGATGTGTCAGTTCCACATGGAAGATTTAAGTACTAGTGTGCAATTTGCCATATTACACATTCCCTCCCCTTGTCATAAAGATTGTAGGGGCAAATGCCAAGATGTATCCTCCATCAGCCTGGGTCACTGGATAGCTACAATGAGTAATACCCAATGACCAAGTGACATGAACAAGAAGAGAACCTGAGTTTTATGAAACCAATGAGATTTCTGAAACTATTTGTTGCTGCAGCATAACCTAAGCAGTCCTGGCTGATACAAATGCTGATGTGTTTTTGTAGAAATATTGTTAAGAAATCATTCCCTCCATTGCTAGGACACTCCATATGGGAGAAACTGTTTAGAAGCAAAGGCCTAGAAAAAGCTTTGCTTCCCTTAAAGAACTGGCATGTTTTCTCTTCATGGAAAGAACTTCTTAGTTGATCAGAAACTAATCTATGGCACAATGATGGAGACTGTGATCTCTTCCCCATCCTTTCCCTTTCTACTCTCTATCTTCCTGCAAGCACTGACCTTTGATTATTTTTTCTGTCTATCACACAATTTTAATGAATCCCTAAAAGGCACCTTATCCCCTTCATGGAGTGAGTTAAGAAGCATATTAGGTTGAAACCTAAGTTTAATAAGGTCATCTGAGCAGAACACTAAGAAGGTAATGGCTGACTCTAATTTGGGGCAACATATTTTACATAGCAAAAAGTTCCCTCTATGCATGAAACAACCCTCCTAAATGAATGCATCAGGCAAAGGAAAAATTGGGCAAGAGATGCAGAAACCATTTCTATGAGAAACCCAGTTCTACAAGTCAGCCTTCATAAGGCTGGGCTAGTATACACTGAGCCAATGGTTTTCAGATATGTGTTTTTTTGGTCAGGAAATATCTTCATTAAAGTAAATGTAAGCAGAAGCCCAATCTATGGTACTTAAATGCAGGGCTCCTCTGAGTGAAGTGCTCCTTCACCCTCCCACCCACTCGGTCCTTCCAAACACAGCATGCCCAAGGAACCCCAAGGGCTCAGGGAACACAGCTTGAGAACTACTGTTAAAGAAACCCAGCTCAAATATTTAAAAGGCATGATTAGGACAGCAGAACTATTTTTGGAAAAAAGATATGAAAGGTCTCCAAATTACCTTAATCCTTACTTCTTTCTCAGCAGCTTTCTTTTGTTTGTCTGTTTCTTTTCTCTTACATTTTTCTTCTTCTCTTTTCTTTCTTTTTTCTTCTTCCCGTATGCGTTTCTTTTCCAATTCCCTTCGCCTTCGCTCTTCTCGCTTCTCTTCTCGAATCCTCTAAAGAGGTGGAAAAGTCTGTGCATAAATTGTCTGCGTGGATGTGGTAGAAACATAAAGCATATGCACAAAAGGCCAGACATACCTGCTTTTCTAATTTTCTATTTTTAATGTATTCCAGAAGAGGTGTGGTTCTTCTAGCTAGAACAAAAAAATTGTAATAAAGTATTTAACTAAAAAATAAGATTTCTTTCCTTTGTTTTAATATTTTTTAAAAAATATATTTTTTATTGATATTCAGAGAGGAAGGGAGAGGGAGAGAGAGGTAGAAACATCAATGATGAGAGAGAATCATTGATCAGCTGCCTCCTGCATGCCCCATACAGGGTATCGAGCCCACAACCCAGGCATGTGCCCTTGACCGGAATCTAACCTAAGAACCTTCAGTCCACAGGCCAACACTCTATCCACTGAGCCAAATGGGCTAGGGCATCTTGCCTTTGTTTTAAATACTTGTTTTCAATGTAATATTTAAAATACTTAAGGAAACTTAGTTATGAAAAGGTGTTTTATGTCTACTCTTGAGTTTTTGGAGACTGCTAGTAGGAGGTAACCATTTATTTCTAAGACACACCATTTGCAGGTGTAGGGCTGATTCTAAGTGATTATGTGCTCTGGCTGTGTTTATCAACCTGTTTGCTTGGCTTGCTCAGGAGGCCTGATACGTTTTTGAACAGCAGCAAGATGATCTCATATTTAAGCCACGCATCTCATTTCAGTGGTTGGCCTTTGAAAAGATACTGACTCCAACCTTGAGATATAATGCTCTTTCCCAAATACAGCCAGACACAGAGTGCTCAGATGTCTTTTCAACTGTTCATTCATCACAACTCTGAAACAAGACGAGTATAATGTAACTGAAAGCTCAAGCTATCCCATCCACAGATACTCAGAATATTTTCCCAAGCTGCTGTCTTGCAATCCTTCTGTCAAAAGTGGGAAATATTCTACATTTCTGCCAAACCTGGCAAAGGTATCAATTTCTTATGAAAGTCATAAAAAAGAAGAAATAAGTATCCTATATAATAAAAGGGTAATATGCAAATAGACCAAACGGCAGAACAACCAAACAACCAATCAAAGCATAATATGCTAATGATATGCTAAGGTTGCTTAACCACTTGCTATGAAGTGCACTGACCACCAGGGGGCAGATGCTCCAACTGGTAGGTTGGCTTGCTGCTGGGGTCTGGCCAATTGGGACTGAGCAAGATGGGCCGGACATGCCCTGGAGCCCTCTCACGGTCCCTTCCCTGCTGGCCAACCTCCCGCGTCCCTCCCCGGCCAGCTGACCCTGATCAGCCCGATCAGAACTGGGTGAGATGGGGCCGGACACGCCCTGGAGCCCTCCCATGGTCCCTCCCCGGCACGATCATGCACTGGTCCTGGCCTGCACCCTCTCGCAATCCGGGACCCCTCAGGGGATGTCAGAGAGCTGGTTTCAGCCAGATCCCGCAGGCCACTCCCTTTGGGAGGGCACCAAATGCAGGGCTCATGGCTGGCAAGCGCTGCTGTGGCAGCACGAGCCTCTCCCGATAGGACTGATTGGGCGTGAGTCCACAGCAGGCACAGTGGGGCCTGAATGAGCAGGAGCGGCAGGTAAGAGCTGCAGGTGGCGTTGGACTGCAGGTTTCGCCCCATCCCTGCAGGCCACCCAGAGGGACCCTACCCATGCATGAATTCATGCACCGGGCCTCTAGTATACTCTATAAATACAAATCTTAATACAGTAAAGAGAGGAAGTGAGCAAAACAGACCAATAAGTTCTCTTGTCTTTGCCTCTATGTCTCCCAGAAGAGTTTCGGGATTGGCACTAGTTTTCTCTTCCTCCACACAGTAAGTTTCTAAGAACTTCTTATATTCTGGATCTGTACATTTAAAGAGAAAAAAGAAAATAAATACACTCCTCCCCATATAAAGGAGATAAACTGTATTTAATTTGGTAGTTTCATAATCCAGCCTTTGAAAAAGGACTCACCATCGTCAATGCTTCCGGTTTTGGCATCTTTTTTCTTCAGCTTCTTTTTGGCTATCTTCTGGAATGGAGCGAACTCTACCACTGCAGGGTATTCTAGCCCTTTAACCGAAAACAAATTCCAAAAATCATTCTGAAATTCTTCTATATTCATTTTGTAGAAGAATGATCTAGCTTTCTTAAGGATTGAACATAACAATGAAAATGTTACTGTTTAAACTATATTTAATTATACTTTTAAGCAAGTGCAATCTTTGCATGTAGACTCCACATTTAAGTAAAGGAGAACAATTTTTTATTAAATAAAACGATTTCTCATATTGTAATGGTGATTACATGATTGAATACATTTAAAATTCATCACACTACATACCTTAAAATGATGAGTTTTGCCATATGTTACTTATACCTCAATAAGCCTCTCTCTCCTCACTAAAGAGTGTAATATCTTTAAATCAGTTTCTTAATCACATTTAAATCTTTTTAATTTTAGAAGGTTAATTCAATTATTAATCTGCTATATGAATTCAAGAAAAGTACTTTGCTTTTGAATAGACACATGGCTAAAAGAGGGGCCTTCAAAGTGTATACATAATATTCAAGTAAGATTTGTTCAAATAATAAAGTTCAGATTGAAATTCACTTTGTTGTGATATGGGCGGGGGGGGGCATGCACATAAAAATGTTCACTGAGAGAATCTGCTAGCTGCTTAATAAAAATAGCACACTCTACCTCCATACTGAACCCACTGAGTAATCACTCTGGACTTATCAGGAATGATCAGGTGACTATGATATTGTAATTCTCTCATTTGTCTGGAAGACACACACTACAACATTAATGAACCATGAAAAAATTACGCTAAGTGTAACAAACCAGTCAGAAAAAGACAAATACTGTATGATTTCACTTCTATGAGGTATCTAGAGTATTTAAATTCATAGAAAGAGCAATTAGAAGGGTTGTTGCCAGGGCTGGGGGGTGTGGGGAGAAATGGGGAAAGTTGATATTTAATGAGTACAGAGTTTTTGCTTTGTAAGCTAAAAAGTGTTCTGGAGATTGGTTGCACAACAATGTGAATATACTTAACACTACTGAACTACACACTTAAAAAAATAAGATGGTAAATTTATGTTATGTGTATTTTAGCACCATTTTTTAAAAAGAAAGATAAAAGGCACTTGAATGAATTACTGAATAAATGAGCATTCAACAGAAATGTCAAATAGGTCAAGCATTAAACTTGCTTTTACTCACAGCAAAAATGTCTGGGTTTCAATCTAGTCACTCTTTAACCCGCTTTTCTAGTTTGTGACCTCCCCCCCCCACACACACACACACAGTGGAAGGGAAGAAAACACTGTCAGTAGTGGGGGTGGGGTGAAATGGAAAGAGGCTGGCTGGTGATGGGTGTATAGAAAACAATATGCTCTTAAAAGTGTACACACATGATAGCAGTTAACACAATGGCTGACAGTCTGACAGGAAAGGAGGAAATAGAAAAAAAAGTCATAAGTAGAATCTAAAAAGTACAGAGAATTGGAACCATTTAAAGTAGAGGTAAATTACATTGTCTCAGCAGACAACCCTGTTAAACAGGGTCAAAAACTGATGCTCAGTATTACAATCCCTTCCCTCATGACATCATCCAGAAATGGTATAATTATGAAGAATATTTTTTTAGGAAGATACTGATATAAATAAATAATATATTTTAGAAAGTTTTATCAAACATGGGTAAAATAATTTAGTTTGGAGACATAAAAAGCAAAATTCACTTATCCAGAAAGCGCATTTATATGGAAAAATCTCCAATGATAACACACAACTGTTAGAATTCTTTCCATTTATATATCATTTTAATTTTTAACAAGCACACAATCACAATAACATGATGTAAATTTCTGCTTTACTTTAGATTAGTATCTGATAGCTTTTTTATTAAAACTCACAAATATTCCAGCATAATGTAATTAATGTACTTAAAGATTGTAACAAAGGGTTTAAAAAGCCAATGACCCAACCTTTGTTGTCAATGAAGATGTAGCCATCAAACCGATCTCTAAAAAGAAGAATGTCATCAGGATTTCTAAAATTAATGTACGCTCTTGAGTAGAGATGAGGATAAAGACTGAAATAAGAAATAATAGTGAAAATGGTTAGTAAAAAATATGACTTCTTTAATTTTGCCTTTGTTTTCCTTGTCTGAATACAACAAAAGTACTTCAGATAAAACTTCTTTGTCAAAGATTCATCTCCCAGTAAATGACAACAATCTGGATATTCTTTAGCAAAAAACAACAACACACACACAAACAAAACATTAACTGATACCTTTTTAATGACTTGGGAAAGACTCTAGTTTCTCTACTGCATGGAGCCAGGGCTAAAATACTGGTTCTTAGGGGTTGAAAAGCAAAGTCATGCCTCATCTGGCATCATGGTTGCAATACAAACTAGTTATAATTCCTTCATAGAATAAAATGTTATATTGTAAAAAAGATTCTTTACTGATTTAGAGATCATTTTTAGGTGTTAGAGTATTTACTGTAGCACAATGAACAGGGTCTACACAGAACTAAGCCTTTCTCTGCTCTCACAACTACCAATTTCCTTCAGGGCAGTTACTCTCAATCTGATATCACAGATGAGCACACTGAGGCTCAGAGAAATTAGGTACTTTCAGAGGGTGCCATAAGTTAAAAGGTGGGCCTGGGATTCCAATCTGAGCAGTTGGGGTCCAGTGTCAGCCCTCCTTTAACTGTACATTTTCTTAAATTTTAGTCATTTGAATATCATCTTTGTTTTTTTAAACCCCATTTATATGTACCTTTTAGAGGTATTTTTTGTTGAATAGACTAACATTATTTATTTTAATGTATTTATTCAAAAGGAAAGTTTTATGGCTACCATAAATAAGAACTCATGATATTGAAGATAAAAAGGATAATAACAATGAAGATAATAATAAAAACATAGTGAAAATCACTAAATCACAGCTGAACTGTCACCTGTTGAAGGTCTAACCTGAGCTCAGCACTCTCTTTGTTAACAAAAGAGAGATTTGAAAATAAAAAGTGTTGTCAGAGTCATCCATCTCCCAAGTTGTAAAAGGGAATTGAAAAAGGTATAAATTGAGAGGAGTGGAGTGGAGGCTGGGTATTAGTGATGGAAGGGAGCAGAGTGGGACTTCTGGGGCCTAGAATTTCTGTTTCTTTATCTGGTGTTAGTTACATGGGCATTTTCTCTTGTGAAATTTATCAGGTTATACATCTATATATTCAATTTACTTTGTTATATCTTAATACATTTTACTTTAAAAAGCTACATGAAATATGGTTTGTTGATACTCAAAAACAAAAATTAAGTAATATGTTGTTACATGGTATGGCTTTGTTTTTTTCTTAGACTGGTGGTGCCAGTAGAGGCATATTTCAAATCTATTTTAGAGGCCTTTAATGATCTACCTACTTAAAATAACTTGCAGAAATAAAGGACTGCTCTGATTTCTGGGAACATGTGGGAAAGAAGATGGAAATGGAGATGTCTTCTATTATCTACAATAATTTGCCAGAAAGAGACAATGCCTCTCAGATTCTTAATGTTGGTAAACAGCTTCTCACCTGAGATCCCCAGTAAAGAATTCAAAGTAATCGTGTGCAGGTAGTGGGTGTAGCTGCTCTTCCAGCTGCTCCTTGGTGAGGCTGGGAGGAAGGCGCCGGATGACTACCTGGGGAAAGGAAGCTGGCTGGGTTTTGTTTCACTCTTACTGTATTAAGCTTTAATTATTTCAATGCTTGGTGACCTGTATTCATGCTCAGAGGAAAATCTAATCCAGAAGTCTAGCAGAAACACATATTTTAGGAAAGGTTAAGAAAAACATACACGAGAACATGGCTGTCACAAGGGTAATGAAGTGTGAATAATTGAAAAAGGATCCCTGAGGTCAGAAAAGGCTGTGCATAACAGTTCTTTTTCATATAACCATTTCATTACTACTGGACAACCCATTGGTATGTCTGTGCCTGAGTTGAAAAATAATAGCTTCTCCTACACTCTCTCTGCAGGGTAAGCCACACTAGAAGGTAAGACCCATGCAGGGAATGTATGTATGCTGGAATGTTAGCAGCAGTAACAAATCAAAGTGCATTTGCTCTTACTGCCAAGAGGAATGCCATTTGCATTGGACACCTTTCGCCTCCAGTCCAGAGTGTCCACACTGCGGGTCCTCTCCCACCGCGCCACCAGGCTTTCCCAGGCTCTCTTCCCAGCTTCCCTGGACCTGATAAGACCTTCCCTGAGCCGCACCCACCCCTTTTGTGTCCCTTCAGGCCCAGGTCCTCGACATTGTGGAGCTGCTGAGCCCAGCGTCTCAGCCCCAATAGGACACGTCCACCTCCAGAGACTGAAAATACGTTTCTTTCTCCCCAAACCAGAAGTGCTCCGAAAACTCTCTGGCTGCAGGAGGGGCTCAGGACACGCAGCCTGGCCGCTGTCCGCGGTGCTGATACGCTAGCAGCTCCGCCCCCGACCTTGTGCACCCGCCCAGTTCCTCGGCCCCGCCCACTCGCCCAAGGAATGCGCCTTAGCCCCGCCCCGAGCGCCTACCCTTTGGCCTCGCCCACTCTCCCATTCGCCCACCCAGCCCCGCTCTAGCCCCGCCTCCTCCTTGGTCGGGAAGGTCTTCCTCGCGACGTAGGCCCGCATCTCCTCACCCCGCCCTCCTCCCTTGCCCCGCCTCCGCCTCGCTAAGGACCAAAGTCTTCCCAGGGCGTTTGCTCGCACCACCCCATCCTCTCCCCGCCCCATCTCGCTGAAACCCTCCGCCTCCTCTAGCGCGGGTGGCCAGCACCGCTCCGCCCACCCCGCGTCCTTCCCTCGCCCTCCCCGCCAGGCTCAGGATTCGACTCTTCTCCCGACTTTGCTGGCACCACCGTTCTCGCCCCTCCAAGCCGGGCAGGACCCTCATCCTCTCCACCCCGCCCCGTTTCTGGTCGCACCTACCTTGCTCAGGACCGTCCTCTTCTCCTCGCGAGGTTTGCCTGCGCTGCCTGCACAGCTGGAGGACAAGGCCTGCGGTGCCCCTGCCTCTCGCCGAGGCGACTCCCGGGGGATGTGAACGTCTGCGGTGGACGTCCTCTCCCTTCCGCTCTGGCTCCGCGCAGCAACGGCCACGCCGGGGCCTCCGGCCCCCTCCTTCTCCGAGCGCATCCCACACGGCCGCGGATCCACCGCCGCCTCCCGCCCAGCCCTAAACTTCGCGAGAACTGAGACGCCGCCGCCTCCACTGCACCCCCGCCCCCTGGGCTCAGACACCGCCCGCCCCCTCCCCGTCCATGTAGCTCTAAGGCCAGCTTCCCTGCTCCCTGAGCAAGACCTCTGAAGCCGCCCCCTCACACGGGGTTGCAGACAGCCCGGGGGTTAGTGGCCTTGCGGCGGGGCCAAACCCTGCAGCCCGAGCACCCACCTCTCCACTGCTAGGTGTTCGGTCACCGAGAAGCAGGGAGGGAGGGTGAGATGTCAGACTGCCCACGCTCTCCTGCTGCCTGGACCTCGGAGGATCTGAGGGCGTAGCTTGTCTGCAGTCCCCGGGACATTGAGGACCAGAGGGCGTTTGTCTCAGCAGGGCTGCATTTGTTTCCCACGGAGAAGAGCCGGCCCTTTGGCTAAACGTTACATACACGTGCTAAATAAACGATTGACAGCTATTTTTTTCTTTTCCAAGGAAATCTGAAAGTTTAACCAGAGAATAGCA
Organism: Plecotus auritus; assembly: GCF_963455305.1. NCBI lineage: Eukaryota > Metazoa > Chordata > Mammalia > Chiroptera > Vespertilionidae > Plecotus > Plecotus auritus. The sequence goes on from NC_137772.1 coordinate 30,223,548, forward strand.
ATTCTATTTAAGTAAAGTGAATCGATTGACAAACAACACAAATCGGTGGCTTTTCTATACGGAATGAAATAAATGCATCAGAGGTGAGAGCATGAATTGGCTGGCATAAAAAGTTCATTTTAGCTGGCCTTACCTTAGGAGTTCAGGTGTCAACGTTGACCCCTGTCTGGATGGTGGTTCTGGCTTGAATAGAGTAACTAATAATTCAGACCCACGACATTCACAAAACAAGTCGTAAGTTCTTCAAATGTAGTTTTTTAAAAATATATATATTTTATTGATATTTCACAGAGAGGAAGGGAGAGGGATAGAGAGCTAGAAACATCGATGAGAGAGAAACATCGATCAGCTGCCTCCTGCACACCTCCCACTGAGGATGTGCCCGCAACCAAGGTACATGCCCTTGACCGGAATCGAACCCGGGACCTTTCAGTCCGCAGGCCGATGCTCTTTCCACTGAGCCAAACCGGTTTTGGCTCAAATGTAGTTTTTACTCAACTTTTGGGGGGCTCTCAGTTAATGGGACAGCAACAGGCCAGGTTCACATTTGTATATTTTTATTTTACAAACATACAGGCATTAACATTTGGTTAGTATAATTTATACATCTAAGTTCTTCATTTTAAAATGCAACGCTTTTCCATCGTTTTCTCATATTTTTTTTCTTTATACATGTTGGCTATACTTTAATTCATAGTACCTTTCTACCAAGAATTTCAAGTACAAGTAAAAAGGAAATCAGAGAATGTAGTAACTGAGGCATTAAGAGATCAAGGGAGCCACTGGCTGACACTGGAAGTAAATCCAGGTTTACTGCAAGCCAGTGCTCCTTGAACCATTAAAACTTGTGAACACAGTGGAAATACACTGAGTGGCCAGATTATTATGATCTCTGAATGCATAATAATCTGGCCTCATATATATATATATATATATATATATATATATATATATATATATATATATATGAGGCCCAGTGCATGAATTCATGCATGGGTGGGGTCCGGCCAGCCTGGCCAGGGGGACATGGGCGGTTGGCCGGCCTGCCTGCTGGTCAAACTCCTGGTGGAGGGGACAATTTGCATATTAGCCTTTTATTATATAGGATATGCACTGAGTGGCCAGATTATTATGTGTTCAGAGATCATAATAATCTGGCCACTCAGTGTATATTAGTGGGCCAAAAGATTTAAAAAGCAGTCCCAAAACTGAGTTTTCTAAAACTCCACAAAGAGGGCCAGGAGCTGTTTTCAATGTATTATAAAGTGTAAAGGTATACTATTAAAAGCACACCTATTGATAAAGTTGCACAAACTAGATCCAGTGTCTTTTTATATCACATAAAGTCAGTATAGAAAGCCTCGTTATGCTGATCAGAAGTTCTGATGGCCTTATCTGTAATATAAAGAAGGAAAATATGGTTGCCAGACATAATCTTTTTTTTTTTTTAATATATTTTATTGATATTTTACAGAGAGGAAGGGAGAGGGATAGAGAGCTAGAAACATCGATGAGAGAGAAACATCGGTCAGCTGCCTCCTGCACACCCCCTACTGGGGATGTGCCCACAACCAAGGTACATGCCCTTGACCGGAATCAAATCTGGGACCTTTTCAGTCCACAGGCCAATGCTCTAGCCACTGAGCCAAACCGGTTAGGGCCAGACATAATCTTTTTATAGTGAGTGGGAGGTAGGGCAGAGGGGGCTGATGGTGAAAATTGTAAAAAACATTCATTTGAAAAATTTGAATGTTTCAAACAGTCTTTAAATACAGAGCATATATTTGGACTGTCTTTTAAAAAACTGCTACTTGCAGGTTTTCCCTAATTTCTAATTATAATTCAGGTTAAATAATCATCTAGCAGTATTTAATTTTAGCTCTGTAGTGAGATTTCTAGATAGGGATAATAACAAAAAAGATCCTAAGTGTCACACCTCACATCTATTCTTATTGAAGCACTCTTGCTCCAAGGGAATTTTTTTATTACTCTGCCAAATAACACCGAAATTATCAAATGGAGAAAAGATCTCTTGTCCTCAGCTTCTAAATAGACACAATCATGAACAATGCTTTATGTTTCTTGTGTCCATATTTTGCCTCCACTACTCTGAAGCCATGGCTTATGTTATTATGAAGCCCTCTCAGCCCAACCAAATGCCTTCCCAGCCAAGGTCAATTCATTTGAGATCCCCCAGAATCTTGAACAGACCTCCATTACCTAGTTACTACATTGTCCTCAATGCTTAAGAGGACACTCCTTACAACCCAAAACTGTGCCTTTACTTAAGCAGCAGGAATTAATGTCTTTATTGAACTCTGTATGTCCACCTCGGGCCTATATCTGGCACTTAAAGGCACTCACATGTTTGTTGGATGTGTATTTCTTGACAATCCAGCCAGCAAAATGTCCAAATGTTTCCCCCGCAAGTAACATACACCACTCTAAATTTTAAAAGACCCCTCTAATTCTGTACTGCCTATTATCACAAAGTTCAGGGAAATGAATGAACAAAAATGACATTTTAGAATTCAGGTTTGTCTGCTGAAATTATTCTTTAAATAAAATCTTATAATACAAATGTCAAGATATAGTAAATGAAATACACTGGTAAAATAGGTTATGATTTTATATGAAAAAAAGTCTTTAAAAATGTAAAGATTTACCCATCCTGTTAAATATTCTATTTTACATATGCAGATAAATATATCCAAAACAAACCAGTAATAAATCATCTCAAAATATCAGCATGAATACAGTAACTTTGCTTTTGCTTAACTCAGTGATTTTTAACAGGCATGCTCCAAGAACTTATAAAACATGAAGTTCCTGACTATTTAGTCAGGGGCACTGACCTCCTTTCCCTTAGATTGTCAAATTAAAAAAAATAAATAAATGACAACAGCCAAAAAAAATAGCCATCGAGTGTGAATGCCCTGTCTTGAACCATAAATATCCTATATAATAAAGAGGTAATATGCAAATTGACCATCATGCCCTTGCACAAGATAGCCACTCCCATGTGGTCACAAGATGGCCACCACAAGATGGCCGGCAAGGGAGGGCAGTTGTGGGCAATCAGGCCAGCAGGGGAGGGCAGTTGGGGATGACCAGGCCTGCAGGGGAGGGCAGTTAGGGATGACCAGGCTGTCAGGGGAGGGCAGTTGGGGGAGAAACCAGGCCTGCAGGGGAGGGCAATTGGGGGGAACCAGGCCTGCAGGGGAGGGCAATTGGGGGGAACCAGGCCTGCAGGGGAGGGCAGTTGGGGGCAACCAGGCTGGCAGGGGAGGGTAGTTAAGGGCGACCAGGCCGGCAGGTGAGGGCAGTTGGGGGGGAGGGCAGTTAGTGGCGACCGAGCCGGCAGGGGAGGGCAGTTGGCGGGGGAAGGCAGTTAGGAGTAACCAGGCCAGCAGGGGAGGGCAGCTAGGTGTGACCAGGCCGGCAGGGGAGGGCAGTTGGGGGGGGGGGTAGGGCAGTTAGGGGCCACCAGGCTGGCAGGGGAGGGCAGTTGAGAGGGAGGGCAGTTAGGGGCAACCAGGTCGGCAGGGGAGAACAGTTGAGGGGGGGGGGGAGGGCAGTTAGGGGCAACCAGGCTGGCAGGGGAGAGAAGTTGGAGGGGGAGGGCAGTTAGGGGTGACCAGGCCAATAGGGGAGGCCAGTTAGGGGTGACCATTCCGGCAGGAAAGGGCAGTTGGGGGTGACTGGGCCAGTAGGGGAGGGCTGTTAGGAGTGACCGGGCCGGCAGGGGAGGGCAGTTGGGGCGATCAGGCTGGCACAGGAGCAGTTAGGCATTGATCAGGCTGGCAGGGGAGTGGTTAGGGGGTGATCAGGCTGGCAGGCAGAAGCTGTTAGGGGCAATCAGGCAGGCAGGCAGGCAGGTAGGTGAGTGGTTGGGAGCCAGCAGTCCTGGATTGTGAGAGGGATGTCAAACTGCCGGTTTAGGCCTGATACTAAACCGGCAGTCAGACATCCCTCAAGGGGTCCCAGATTGGAGAGGGTGAAGGCTGGACTGAGGGACATCCCCCAATGCACAAATTTCGTGCACTGGGCCTCTAGTTTGTCATATAATAGAGTTGCATCTTATTGGTCACATCCCATATGGTTGCATTTGATTGGTTAATTCTTGGTACCAGAAATCCTTATATACTAGTATAGGCACCTGATTTCTTAAAGAGTAACTGTGGAGCAAAAAGTGTAGGTACTTGCCCTAACCCGTTTGACTCAGAGGATGGAGCGTCAGCCTGCGGACTAAAGGGTCCCAGGTTCAATTCCGATCAAGGGCATGTACCTCGGTTGTGGGCACATCCCCAGTGGGAGGTGTGCAGGAGGCAGCTGATCGATGTTTCTCTCTCATTGATGTTTCTAACTCTCTATCTCTCTCCCTTCCTCTCTGTAAAAAATCAATAAAATATATATTTTTAAAAAGTGTAGGTACTTACTATTATTATTTTGTAAATCAAAATTATACCTATTTTTGTCAGATCAGAAAAATAATATATATTTTGGTGTGCCACAGAATATTAGAAATTAGTTTATGTGTATCACATGATGAAAAAGGTTGAAAATCCTGGCTTAATTGAATACTCCACCCATAAATGTAGTCCTGGGGTAAATGTCTGTCGTAGGAAAGGCTATGTTTTACTGGGAGCAGAGGTCTAATTGATGGGTGATAGTGGCTTACGGCAGCTGGAGACCATATCACTCCCATTTTCCTTTGAAGATGACAGTGGTCACTTTAAAGTTGGCAATAAGTATGCTTTTTTAGGAAACTATGCATCATTATGAGATACTAGAGAATTGGGTAGTAACAGAAAAATACCTGGCAGTACAATTATACATTGCCTTTTCGATACACTCAAGTCTAAATATTGGTATTAAATTGTTGCTGATCTGAAAAGCAGCTTAGTCAAATGTCTTTAAGCTTTTGCCTTTTGTGTCTTAAAGTCGATGTGGTAATGGTTCACTATTAGGAGTTTGCTTTTCCAGAAACCTAAAAAATCAAGATGAACAATGAAGAAACTAAATGAAGAAATATTTTGGTCTAGTGGGCAAACTAAATGTTTAAAAAGTACCTTCATTTTTATTTTAAAAATGATTATTTAAGTTCAGTCATTTGAATTTCTAACCTCAGCTAAAGAGAAGGGGAGGCATAAAGGCAGGCACATATGATGCCTGACAGAGATAGAGAATCCATTAAAAAGAAAAACTCAAGCCCTAGCTAGTTTGGCTCAGTGGATAGAATGTCAGCCTAAGGACTGAAGGGTCCCGGATTTGATTCCAGTCAAGGGCATATGCCTGGGTTGCAGGCTTGATCCCTAGTAGGGGGCATGCAGGAGACAGTCAATCAATGATTTTCTCTCATCATTGATGTTTTTTTCTCTCCCTCTCTGAAATATATATTTAATGCAAAAAAAAAAAAAAAAAAGGAAAGAAAAACTCAAAACACACCATTTGAGTCTAAATAGAGGGCAGGTTATGGTCTCTAAGTGCATCATTGCATTAAACTGACATTCTCTGTGATGAGCTGAGACAGAGAATGGGGCCTGGCTGCTTCATTACAGTGCTCAGATTCCTCATTTATAGAAAGCCTTATTGGTGGGGGGCCTCACAAAATGAGATCTAGTATTTTTTTGTCTTATATACTAGAGGCCCAGTGCATGAAATTGTGCACTCAGGGGGGTCCCTCAGCCCAGCCTCCTCCCTCTCCAGAAGCCCATGGGGAGTGGGCCTAAGCCATCAGTCGGACATCCTTAGTGCTGCCGCAGAGCATTGAGCGTCTGCCCCCTGGTGGTCAGTGCATGTCATAGCGACCGGTTGTTCTGGCGTTCAGTCGATTTGCATATTAGCCTTTTATTATATAGGATATTTTTTCTAACTTAGCCATTGTATTTCTACATTGAGAAGGTAGAAATATCTGGGATGCATTTAGGTTAAGATAAAAGTTTTGGTGTTTAGCCCTGGCCAGGTAGTTCAGTTGGTTAGAGCATCCTGATTTGCCAAGGTTGTGGGTTTGGATGGGACATGTCACAGGAGCCAAGCTGAAAGAGCTCCCAATGACCAAAGCTGAAATAATTAAAGCCACACAATAAATACTGCATAGGATCATAACCTAAAATATAAAATACACATACATGAGTCCATACTGGTAAATGACTGAATAAATGAGAAGAAACCAATTTTCATTACAGAAGAATTCCAAATAATATGTGCAGATATACGCCCTTCTAGGGGGTAGAGCTTACACCCCCTGGCCCCACTGAGGGTTGCCTGGACTTAGTGATTGCTTCTAAAAAAATAGAGTATGGAAAGGGAAGAACAGTAACTTAACAGTGGAGAAGCTTGGCAGACACCATCATAACCAAGTGATAAAGGTTAGTATCATCTGTGATAAGTTGATATCGTGTACCCCAATCATGATGTGATGAGAAAGGTACTTTATATCTGTGGTATTTTTTCCCTAAATCCATAACCTCAGTCTAATAATAAGAAATACATGAAACAAACTCAAATTGAAGGACATTCTACAAAATATCTGACCAGTCCTCCTCAAAACCCTCCACGTCAGGAAAGACAATAGATGTCTGAGATACTGTCTGAGTTAAGAAGAGCCTAAAGAGACAGGACAGCTGCATAGTGTGGCCCCTGGATGGGATGCTGGCACAGAAAGAGGACATTAACGCAAAAACTGGTGAAATACAAAGAAAGCCTGGAGTTTAGTTACTGGAAACGTAAAAATGTAGGTTTCTTAGTTATGACAAAGGTTCCATGGTAATGTAAGATGTTAACAATGGAGAGCTAGTGAAGGGTATATAGCTCTCTGTACTATCTGCAGTTTTTCTTTAAATAGAAAATCAGTCCAAAATAAAGTTTATTGAAAAAGAAAAAAAAGACATAATAGATGCTTTACCGTCTTTATTCCACTATGTATAACTATTTTGTAGGATCAGAAAATATCTGCTGCAAAGGTGTGCTATGCAGTCTCTTAAGGCAGGTCTCTGTTCCTAAATGTAGAAGTATAGTCTATATTCATGTTAAGAAATGGGAAATTCTTAAGACATGACACGGACGTGAGGAACACTGACTGACCTACTCTACGCTAGGACAAAACAAAATCAGGACCCACTTGGAATCACGTACTGTGGTCTGACATAGATGTCTCTAGCATCATGTCACTTTCATTCATTTCAATTTCAAAGGTTTCTTCCAAAGAAGGTCTGGAATCTGGAGTTTTCCTTGAGGTTTCCAGTGGTGTAAGCCCTGTTTCTTCTGTAGTCTGTTTTTCTACTTCAAATTCCCTGAAATCCCACGGAGGTGAAATAATGTTTTTTAGTGTCTTCATTGTATGCACATCGAAGTCATAACATTTTAATTTGTCTTTAATGTCTGCTCCTAAAAAGAAACACCATAATAAGAACAAAATAAGAAATTCCATTATTTCACTGTCATTTCCATTATTACATAACACAGTCTCTATCATTTAAGTCAAATGGTACTTTTAAAAGTACAAGTAAAGCTCAGAAGGAAAAAATGTTGCAATCATTTTCCTCCTTTTTTTATTATCACGAGAGACAACTGGAAGACTTCTAGAAGTACATGCAGTTTCAAGATCCAGCCATCGCATTCCCAAAACCACTTACATAATGAAAGGAACCCCTGGGCAATTTTTTTCTCGGCTGATAAATAAGAACTGCCTGTTGGTGTTTTGGCATTGGTATAGACACAAGTCTTATGCATATAAAAACCACAGTGAAGGGAAATATATTTTCCACATATCAAAATCTTTAGAATGAAAAAAGGACTTTCAACAGATGTATGAGGTTCAATCACTTCTGACATAAAAACATGACAATTTTACACAGTACAAACTAATAGGTGTTTTGATAATGACATGTAAGCCTTCTAAAAAACTATTTTTATTTTGTACTATTTTGTACATCATGGTGACTATCCTATAGAATAAAAGCCTAATATGCTAAGTGTACAGTTGTCCGTTCAACCAATCAAAGTGTAATATGCTAATAATATGCTAAGGCCACTCAACTGCTCGCTATGACGTGCACTGACCACCAGGGGGCAGATGTTCAACTCAGGAGCTTCCCCCTGGTGGTCAGTGCGCTCCCATAGGGAGAGCGCCGCTCAGCCAGAAGCCAGGCTCATGGCCAGCAAGTGCAGTGGCGGTGGCAGGAGCCTCTCCCACATCTGTGGCAGTGCTAAGGATGTCCAACTGATGGCTCCCCCAGCGAAGCGGGCCTAAGCTGTCAGTCGGACATCCCCTGAGGGCTCCTGGACAGTGAGAGGGCACAGGCTGGGCTGAGGGACTCCTACCCCCCCCACCCTCGAGTGTACGAATTTCGTGCACCGTGCCTCTAGTAGTTAATAATATTGTATCGCATATTTGAAAGTTGCTAAGAGAGTAGACCTTAAAAATTTCAACATAAGAAAAAAATTCTGTAACTATGTACAGTGTCATGTTAACTAGACTTATTGTGGTGCTCATTTTGCAATACATACAAATATTGAATTATTATGTTGTATAGCTGAAACTTATATGTTACATGTCACTTATACCTCAATAAAATAAGTAGTAGTATAGGACATAATATCATAGAGGAGACTTCTAAGTGTAGTGAATGGTAGACTTGGAAACCTCTTCTGTAAAATCATTACCTTTGTGAAGACAGGCAAAATATCTATCTTACTCAGTATTGTATCTCCAGACATCACTTAGCTGTATAGGAATTTTGTATTTAAGCCTCACAACTTGGCCAAATGAAGAAACATTCTCAGATGTGCCCCAAAGCCACAGGGCTACTGAGTGGCAAAGCTGAGATATTAGGTTCTTCAGGATGCCAGAGGTCAAGCTTCTTTTTTCCTTTTTTAACTTTAATAAACTGAGCCATAACCCACAAACCACAAAGTGTGCACAGCTGGATGAATTCTCACATGTGTATAAACCCACATAATCACCACCAGACCCAAACAGAACACTGCTGGCTCCAAGAAAACCACCTCACACTGCTTCCAGTGAATACTTCACTTTCCAAGCCAGAAGTAATCACTGCCCTGATGTTTCCATCATCATTGATTAGTTTTGCCTATTACTGATCTTCATATAAATGAAATTAATCAGGTTTTTTAGTCAAAATCTGTGAGATTCATCTATATTACAACATAATTCAGTAGTTAGTCCTTTTAATTTTAATTGTGTAGTATTCTTTTGTATGAGTATACCATAATTTATTTCTCCATTCTCCTATTGGTAGACATTCGGTTATTTCCAGTTAGATGCTATTAAGAATAAAGCTAAGAATAATCTTGTGTGTGAACTTGGGTTTACTGAGGCCCTTGTTTCTGTTGGGCATATACTTGGGAGTAGAACACTACATCGTAAGGTCAGTAGTGCCCTAATAAGTCACACCTCCTGATAACCTTTGCCACTCTTGATAACCCCCTCCCAGGTTGACGCTGCACTTAATCACATGATTCCTTTTGATGAACAGAATGTGATGGAAGTGATTTTGTGTAACTTCCGGCTCTAAAGAGGGCTGGAATTTTACCTCTTGTCCTTTAGAACCCTGAGACCACCATGAAGAACGGGGGATAAAAGACCATGGAGAGGCCTAGCAATGTCAGCTGAGGCCCCCACCTGTGCATGAAGCCATCTCAGATCATCAGCCCTGACAAGTGCCTGCTGACCATAGATGCATAACTGAATGAGACCATCAAGAGCCAACAACCAACCCAAAGAACTTTGAAAAATAATATATTTTTATTGGAGTGGTTTGTTAAGCAGCAACAGATAACTGATATAATAGGCCTATTTAACTTTAGTAGATATGTTAAACAGTTTCATCTGTTTATAACCCTCCTGATAATAAATTACATACAAGAGTTCCAGTTGCACCGTATCTACACTATACCAACACTAGGTACTATGAGTTTTTTTAATTTTTAGCCATTCTGGCAGATGGGCAGTGTTATCTCATTATGGTTTTAATTTCATTTCCCTAGTAAGTAAGATATTAAGCATCTTCATTTGCTTTGTAACTATAAGGATATTCTCTTTGGTGAAGCTCCTGTTCAAGTATTTTGCCTGTTTTCGATTCATTTTTGATTTTTTTCTTACTGATTTGTAGAATTTTTTTGTTCTAGACACAAGTTCTTTGACAAGTCTATGTATTATGAATAACTTCTCAGTATATCACATACCTTTTCACTTTCTTAATATTCTTTTTTTTTACAAATAGATCTTAATTGTATTGAAACCCAATATAACATTTTTCCTTCTATGATTTTATGTTCTGTTAAATAAATATTTGCCTACTCCAAAGTCCACATCTCAAGATTTAACCTCACTGCACCCTCTTTACCTTACAATGTTTATAAATAAATGAGTGTCCAAGTACACCAATTCCATCCAAATTTATGACTTGCTTGTCATTAAAAAATAATTTAAAGAATTATGAGCACTGTAATGTGAATGTAAGCCAACTTAATATTCTACTAAAATGTAAATATGCTATATCCTGCATTATAAAATATTAAGGCCAGAGCCCTTTATTAGAAAAATGTCTCTAAGATTTTTCCATTATGCAATTAGATTAATTCTTATATATCACAGTGCTCTGCACATATTCTGTAATAGTATTTTACCCAACTTTAAACTCAGTGAATATTTAATGAGTCATTAATTCTCACAGCATTGTACTAACAACAAAAAAAGGGAGTTTCTTAATATTAATGTAGTTAGAATGGTGGGAAAAATAAATCTAGAATCTCACACAAAATTTTGAGAAACCTAAACAGAGATATGTAACAATCTATAAAATGGAATATGACATCAATAATAATAATTGTAATCTTACCAATATAAGCTTCAGAATCACCAATGTACATTTCAATGCAATGACCAAGCATTGTAACAGAAAATGTATCATCTCGCCTAAGACCAAGGGCCTGCCAGAAAAGATTCAGCATGGTTATTACAAGAAATATATTTTCTACTCTTTTATTTTAAAATATTCTTGCTAAACTGATTTCAATATACTCCAGGGAATCTCGTAGAGGGAGGTTGTTAGTGGGGATACAGCTAAAACAAGAGTAGCCATGTTAATGACTGTTGAGGTTGGGTGATGGATACGTGAATGGTCATTACACTATTCTCTGTATTTTTTTATGTTTAAAATCCCCCTCCTCCAAAAAATTTTTAAAAACTTTATGTCCACATGGAGCCCTCCAAGACTCTGTGTTAAACCACAGAAGAGAAATAAATTATACAATATTCAAATATACATATTTGAAAATCACACAAACTAGAAAACTTGCTTAGTCCACACTTCTGACTAGATTAGTATTTTGGTTACACAGTGGCATCTTCAGGACATCATCTCACCTGAAAATCTCTAACCAACCCTTTAAAATCAGTTATGAATCTATCACTCATGAATTTATCTTGGAAATATTACATTATCTCATTCTTTATCTTTCTCCAAATACTGTTATTTCATCATTTCTAAGAGCCACATTCTAACATTTCTGAACTTGGGATGGCCTCCAACTGGTGGTTTCTCACTACTGCTGTCACCTGGACGCAGCTGTGATGAGGGTGTCCTGTGACTTGGTGGCCAAGTTAATGGCGCTAGACCACAAACCTTGTGAGGAGAGACACAGAAGATACATGATTTGTAGCTGTTGCCTAAAACTTTCTGTTGACACTTTATGGCAGCATAAAATTTTCAGTCAATGTCTTTGGCTAACAGGGGTGGGGAACATCTGGCCTGCGGGCCATATAAGGCCAGCAAAATAATTTGATCTGGCCCTGCCAAGGCATCAGGGGTGAATTAATTAAATGTTTGACCAAATACAGCAGGATAATTTTTAAGTTTATGCCCTCTTTAGAGCCGGAAGTTACACAAAATCACTTCCATCACATTCTATTCATCAAAAGGAATCATGTGATTAAGTGCAGCGTCAACCTGGGAGGGGGTTATCAAGAGTGGCAAAGGTTATAATTTTTTAGTTCTGTATGGCCCACGAATGATGTTTTAAATATTCAAATGGCTTTTGGCAGAAAAAAGGTTCCCCACCCCTGGAGAAGGAACCTGAGTCAATAGCAGGGTGTGCTGGCACCAAGACACTACTTTGGGAAAACGGGTATCACCCGGTACAAAAGTGATTTAGAAGAACCAGACTCTGAATGTGAAGAATTGAATATCTTAACTATTTATTTCACTTATATTTTCTTTTTATGTAGGTACTTGAGTGATCCCTGAAAAAAAATCTATATCCTAATGTATCCAATAGAGCATGTTTTAAGTACAAAACAGCTGACAGGAAATAATTATGTTAAAGTTTAAGTGGCAGTGTTTGTTTTATTTTTGTGGTCAATTTGCTTATTAATGGTATCTGAGATTTGATGAAGCACAGCATATGGATTAAGGAGAGATTCTTTCCTTGTAATAAATGCAGATTGTTTTGTTCATATGTTTAAGTGATCTAAGGAAATTAATTATAAGTCATAAATGGACTAAAAAAACCCATTAGAATTCCCAAAGCGTTCTCACTGTGCAACACAAACTCCCTGCCTAGAATAACGCTCAGCTCAGACTGGGCTGACAGACATCACCGGGCACTACTATATCTCACTGCACACATAAGACAAGTCCCACATTTGTTTCTAATTTAAATATTGCCAACATACTTTTCTCTGCAAAGAATAAAATACAAAATCACCTAAAGAATTTAAAAATGGCAAAGTAACAAAACATTGCCTAGAAAAGATCTTTTTTTTTTTTTTTTTTAAAGTGGTAAATGTTAACCAGATTTAAAATTAGGTACAAACAACAGACATACGGTATGGAAATAGTCCACAGCATTTTCAAAGTTGCCCATCAGACTATGGATATACCCTATGGCAGAATAGGTGGATGCATTTTGCGGAATTAACACCAATGCCTGACGGTGATAATCCAATGCCTCAGCATACTTTCTGTGAGAGAAGAGAGAGAGGGAGTCCGGGAGGGGAGGAAAATGGGAAGAAAGAGAGAAAACAATTAGTGGGTACAGTAAGAGTAGTAAATTTTAAGTCTAAGATGAGAATACCTATTAAAAACATAAGAAACACTTTCCTATACCAGAATAACAGTCTGTTAACTGATAACAGTACTTCATATCCACTTTTGTGTATCTTAACACCTCCTTGACACGTACTTTCCTGCCTGCTCGCTCAGCCAGCTGAGGCTACTCCTGCAGGGGTATCACTGCATTCCTCCGGATGCTTAGGAGACTGGAGCCAGCACCTAATCCTTGACACTTGGGTCTGTGCTCTATCACACGGCAAGGCCTCTTTATGTGAATCAAACCTACTTCACCAGAGGTGGTGAAAGGCAACTCAAGAGGTTTGCTTTAGGGTCAAAAGGAGTTACTTGGAAGAGCATTTTCAAAAGTTCTCTGAAATACTTTCCCTGTAAAATCTTTTCTGAAAAAAAGGTTTTGTGCTCAATAAAGTTTGGGAAATGTTGCAGCTCATAATGCATAGTAAAGACTCCCAAGAAATCCTGAAATAGAAAAACCCATTAAATTTTGAGTAACCTAGAGTCTACCAAACTCATTTTACCAAAGAATCTATTTTTCAACTGCCATCTGTTTCTCACACCACAAAACTGTTATCAAGTGGAAAACAGTGAGTTGGAATATAGACATGGTTTTATACTATCCTAATTCTTCTAAATTAATTTTGAACATTAACATTTATTTAATCTAAGAAAATAAAAGTGATAATAATTATTGATATATTACTAAAGATTATAAAATTACTAAAAATTATATATTTCTATAAATTAGTGATAACAAAAACAACTATTTGATGCTTGTTATATTTGAGCAACCACGTATAAGAAAGATGGAGTATCTCATAAAATAAAAATATGGAAAAGACTACACAAAATTAAGTGCACTTTTAGTCACAAGAATATTTCTGAAAATACTTCACTTACTTAAGTTTTCTGCAGACATGCCCCAAGTTGTTCAACAAAGGTTCCCATTTGTCAACAGTTACCTGAAACACAGCAACATCAAACCCGTGACTTACAGACGCCACTTTTCGGAGAAACCAAGATGGCGGCATAGGTAAGCACCTAAACTGCTGCCTCGCACAACAATTTCAAAACTACAACTAAAAGACAGAACGGACACCATCCAGAACCACAGGAAAGCTGGCTGAGTGAAAATTCTACAACTAGAAGGAAAGAGAAAAGCTCACAGAGAATTGGAGGTACGGCAAAGGGTCTTTGTGCGCACAGACGCCACTTTTCAGCCTGATCGGTTTGCACTGCATTATTTCACACATCTATGCGAGTTGGACTCTCTCCTGGTGCTTGCACAGCACTAAGCAGAAGTATTTGCTGTTTTTTTCCATCTTTCTTTACTACTAACGAGACTTCCCGAGGACATAATTATTTTACTTAAAATATTTATTTATCTCTCTGTCTGGTGTGGCTCAGTTGGTAGAGCATCATCCCATGCACCAAGAGGTCGCCAGTTTGATTCCTGATCAGGGCACATGCCCAGGTTGCGGGTTCGGTCCCTGAGGGTTTGGTCCCTGGGGGTTCGGTCCCCAGACAAGGGGCGGGGCGGGGGGGGGGGGGGGCGCCGGAGGCAACCGCTTGATGTTTCTCTCTCACATCAATGTTACTCTCTTTCTCTCCCTCTCTCTTTGAAAAAAAAACCACACATATTTTTAAAAAAATTATTGATTGATTGATTTTGGAGAGAGAGGAAGGGAGAGAGAAAGAGAAACACTGATTTGTTGTTCCATTCATCTATGCATTCACTGTTTGATTCTTATAGGTGTCCTGGCCAGGGCCCTGAGGACATTATTATTATTTTTTTAATATATTTTATTGATTTTTTACAGAGAGGAAGGGAGAGGGACAGAGAACTAGAAACATTGATGAGAGAGAAACATTGATCAGCTGCTGCCTCCTGCACAGACGTCACTGGGGATGTGCCTGCAACCAAGGTACATGTCCTTGACTGGAATTGAACCCGGGACCCTTCAGTCCGCAGGCCAACACTTTATCCACTGAGCCAAACTGGTTAGGGCAGGACATTATTTTATTAGCACAATTTTGTCATAGGGCCCATCTATGTTGAAGAAGTTCAAATTTTATATCTCCAGCCCAGAGCTTTCATTCTGCCTACTAAATATTTCTGCTTAGAAATCCCACAAGCACTTCAAATTTAATGAGCCACATGCTAAACTCTTATAGTCTCTCTCTTGCCATCCCAGCTCCCTAAACTCACCTCCACCCGAGTGCCCGAACAGTACATGGCACCCATGTCATACCTGACCTCTCCAGGAATCACCAAGGCTTGCTTGCTTATCAGACTTCTTGGTATAATTACAACCGCCCATTAAAAAGTCTTGTCTGGGCCCCAATCAGACAAGTCTGACCATGCTGCCCTTCTTAAACCTTTTGTTGTCCCACCTCCTCAGGATAAGATGCAGACATTATTTAACATCACCTTCAAGGCCCTTAACAGCTTCTGCCCCATTTCTTGACATTCTCTGTGAACTCAAAATCCAAGCCATACTAAATTAGCTCCAACTTTACACACACCATTCCCTATTCCTAAAATATCCTTTTCTTTACTTTTGCCTGATTAACATCAATCATCCTTTAGGACTGAGGTGTATGATGTTGTATCCAGGCTTTCTTGACCTACCCCCAAATCTGGGTTAACTGCCCCTCTATGTGGGTTCCTTTGTTTCCTCAATCACAGCCCTTTTGTACACTGTATTATTGACAATTTACTTATCTGCATTCCCCAATAGATCTGAGGCAGGAAATATCAAACCAATTCCCTATTGCCTCCCAATGCCTAGCTCAGAGCTTAGGACACAGTCAATACGCATTAAATAAGTCTGAATTAAATGAATACACAGATCTGAGCCACTCTCTCTAACTCTTCTGAGCCTGGTACTGGGAGGCACAGCCTACTTGAATGAAAATAAACCCTTTGTAATTCTTTTTCTTCTTCTTTGTTGTTTTTTTTACTACTACTAAAAATATCCTCACTCGAGGATATTTTTCCATTGATTTTTTTAGAGAGAGTGGAAGGGAGAGGGAGAGACAAAGAGAGAGAAACATTGATGTGAGACACATCATCGATTGGCTGCTTCCTGTGAGCCTGCAACTGAGGTACTTTCCCTTGACCAAAATCAACCTGGGACCCTTCAGTCTGCAGGCTGACACTATTCACTGAGCCAAACCAGCTAGGACCCTTTTGGGATTCTTAGGCATGACTGCTTTCCTGTGGCTATTTTGACATTTTCAGCAGTTGATTAACTAAAGTCAAACAATATTTCCCCATTTTCACATAACTTTTTAATGGACATTCTGACAGTTTAATAGTATTGTGCTTTTGTACTTAAAATCATTACTTCAAATTTCTGTAGACTCCTAAAATGCCTTCTGATCATCAAAGAATATAGTTTAAATTTTAAGTGTCATTTAAGACAGTGCATCTCAAATTTTTCTGTGCATGAGAAATCACCTGGGGATCTTGTTAAAACTGCGGATTTGGATTCAGTAGATCTGAGATTCTGCATTTCTAATGAGCTCCCAGGTAATGCTGATACAGCTGGTCCAGTTTGAGTACCAAGGTCCTAAGGTATTCAATTGTATAAAAACTGGCAAGGTGCTAAGGTAGCAACCCTATATTAACAAAAACACATGTATTATCCAGTCCATCCAAGACTGTGCTGTGGAAGAATCTGTTTATATACATACATGTGCAAACACACAGAAATACAGTGTTTTTAAGTTCATATGACAAGTAAGAAGAGACCAAAATAAAAAAAACTGTGTCTATGGGACAGGTGAACTGTCACCTGACAGGAAGCCCAAGGGAGCTGTATCTGTCTCAGCAAAGAGGAACTATGACCAAAGAAGATGTGGACTGTGGGCAAGTATGCCCAAACAGAAACAGAATGTAACTGGCAAGTGGCAAACAGAACAGAATAAAACCAAGTAAGTACAAGTAAAAAGATCCAGGAACCAGAGAGTAGCAACATGCAAATCCCTTACCTACAGAAGTTTACAATATCTAAAACTGTTATTATCTTAAAATAATATAGTATATACACATCCATGCTAGATGGAAGGTTAATTCATGAATGCAAATTCATGGGGTCCATCTTTCATACAATAGAACCCAGTAAATTTTTTAAATAGTTAATAGTCTAATTATATGTTAAGTACAAGGTAAGGAAAAACAATAATAGGTCTGAATTTGAATGACACTTAGCCCTATTTCAGTGGGATCAACTGCTATATTTAACTATTAATCAAAGATGAGGCTTCTTTGGGGTGCTAGAGAAGGACCTATTATGTTACATGCTGCAGTACCCACCAGTTTCCAGTAATCATCACACATTCCTTGTATCAAATAATCATCAAATATATTCTGACTACTCCCACATATCAAAACTAGAGCACACAGCCAACACCTGCCCTCCTCTCAATTAGAAACAAATTCATTTTGTACCATGTAGTCAAACAGTTGATTGCCTGACAATTGTTATGATAAATATGAGGTTATTATATGGTAAGTATTAGGTTACTTTTTTCTAGGCAAGACAGATTGTCTATATTATTTCCCTCATTCAATAGTAAACATACTTACGAATGTGTTTATTTACAGATATTACATAAAATACCTCATTCCCAATTGCTTTAATTTTTTCCAAAGCATCAAGAAACCATTTTTCTGCTGTTTTCCATCTAAAATAGAAGGAAAAAAGATTACAAATTATTCAGAGTTAGCAAACTTAATAAACATTGTAAGAAAAATTTGAATCTCTTTTTAGTAATATAAAAATGAAATGAGGTAAACCTCTGTAAAAAGTACATTACAATGTACTATTTGTAATAGCATTGTAATAGATTAACTTATGGCATTGATATCACTGGAGTTCAAGATGTTAGGAGATACAGTCAATTCTCATGATTCTCTGTGTTCTCTAGTCACCGTGCACACTGCGTTAGTGCAGTCAGAACTGCTGCTCCCAGTGGCAATACAGGGCTTAGGTTCCCAAACCTCTGCTCATTTTTCACCAAATGTTGAAGCTATAACCTGTTTTATACATGCTTGTGCTTAGTGATGCCTAATTTAACATATGTTGTTGCTTCATTAACACTGAACCTAAGGCACTGTAACTTATGCCTTAACAAAGTTTATCTAACAAATGTATTTTCTGCAAGGCACAACACAGCCTTCCTGTGCTTAGGAACACCAGACAGATTTCAGCACTACATTTGGGGACCATTTTAAACAGTGAAATTACCAACAAAAAGCACAAAAACATGTCACAAAACTGAATGTAAAAAAGAACACTTGTTTACAGTAGGAGAGTGGAAATAAGAAGGCAAAACATCATTTGTTTGACCTCAGCTGGGAACACGCACATGTCCACACAATGTGAAAGCACCTTGATTGACTTTGGGGTTAAAATGAGTTGACTGTATATTAAAATATTATTGTACATTATTTTTAAATCTCCAAACTTTCTTTTATAAATACTAGATAATCCAATTTTTAGAATACATACACGTCACAACAAACCATTACAGTAGTACTAATTTACTGTTTTAATTCGTGTATAATTTAATGCAAAGGGCTATTGATATTTTTCTCTTTGAGAATGACATTGAATTACTTATTTTATAAATATTCAAGGCTACAGTTAATGCCTCAATTGACCAGGAAACTCAGGTTAGGCCATTCTAATTAGCTTAATTTTTGGGTTAATTGAAAGCTAAACAGAAAACATTTTCATTCCAAAATTGTAGAAAATGTTTCTCAAATGCATGACTCCAACTCTTAATCAACAAGAAGATAGATGACTGAGGAATCTGCAGTGCCCAGGCCATTCTGCAGGGCTCAAGTGATTTGACAGCGACAACTGTCCAATCTTAGAACTTAGGAGCTTGTAACAGCCCACATCAAAGGGGACCAAACCGGAGGTTTAGCATTTTTAAAGAAATCCAAGATAATACTTTCTACTTTTTTTTTTTTTAACTGCACACCCCCTTCTCCTAAAGAATACACTTTTAAAAATCTACTAAAGAGTCACTCTGAGCAGTTAAACTCTAGTGATTGAGGTTCAATTATACTAATAAAAAGGAGACAGAAGAGCTTTTGGCCTTTCAGTACTTACTCTCCATTTTGAAATGCAACCACGCCAACTTCATGCATAACAAAAGGATCTTCTGGTGCAATGCTTAGAGCCTGGCCAAAGAATCTTTCAGCCAATTTTGAGTTATTGGTTAATCCATATTCTAATCCAATATAGAGCATTGGCAAATGACACCTAAAAATATTGGAAATTTTCATATATTCAACACCAGAAACAATAATTCAGTAGAAATTAATTTACTGACTTTAAAACCTGTCTGCAAAATAACTTAATAAAGGCAAAAACGGAGCATTTACTTTTTTCTAAAACGTCGTTTACTAATATTTAAAAAATGTCAAATGGGCTTTTAGACTAATCAGCTGCCACTTCTGGAACCTTTCCGCAGCTTAGCCTTTATATCTCATTATTCTACAGTAAACCCCCCAAATCCTCTAAAGCAGAAAAACAGGTCTATGCTGACTGTTTTCCTACACTATGCTAATATGGCCCTCCTCGTTCTCCTGTATGGACTTAGTACCATATATCCTTCATGACTGTGTTAAAAGTTCTGCTTCCCTTCATGAAGCTGCTTCTGACTTTCTAACTTAAATGGCTCTTCCTGTACAAATTCCAGTATATCACAGTTATTATCAGTTCCACTTCAAAGAGTTCTGAATTATGTCATGTCTAGTCCATTTTCATATCCTCTGAGATAGTTTTAGTTACAAAGTACAATGATTACATTAAAGCAAGCAAAACATAATTTTTCTTTGCAGATGGATCTAAGAATGTCAATAATACTGACTGAATGGTTGATATGTGCTTTGGTTCAAATCTAGAATCATGATTCAAGATTCTATGTTCTATAGAAAGGTCACGAAGAATGCTTTAAAAGTTTTTACCTGGAGGAAGTATTTCTTTTTTTCTTTTTCTTTTTTTTTTAAATATTTTATTGATTTTTTACAGAGAGGAAGAGAGAGGGATAGAGAGTTAGAAACATCGATGAGAGAGAAACATCGATCAGCTGCCTCCTGCACACCTCCTACTGGGGATGTGCCCGCAACCAAGGTACATGCCCTTGACCGGAATCGAACCCGGGACCTTTCAGTCCGCAGGCCGACGCTCTATCCACTGAGCCAAACCGGTTAGGGCTGGAGGAAGTATTTCTGAAATGGCAGAATACAATCTACTTCTCCATGAAAGCAACAAGAGCATTGCCAAAAATCATCAAAATAAAACTTTTTCAGAACTTTGAAAGTTAACCAAAGGCTTACAACAGTGTGAGGAGTGTTTAGTCTAGAGAAACAGCAGAGTCTCAGCAAGAACAACAGATTTTATGATGTTTTAACTTGTCCCTTTCCTATCTCCCTTTTCCCAGCTCCACACTAGCCTAGAAAATCAGCAGCCCCGCAGCCACTGGAGGAGAATGAGCTTGGAGATCCTGAGATGTGCCACAGAGAATTGTCACTAATTGACCCATCTGTCAGCTCCCAGGAAAACCCCCATTCATAGTTTGATTTTCTTTGACCTGACTCATAGCCAACTCAGTGAGATAAGCTCTCTCCCCAGGGTAGTTGTGGAAAACCATCAGTGGTAACTGTTTAATATTAACCTGAGGCAGCCATACCAGTTGAGGCAAACAAGAGGCTGGCCAAAAACTTAAAAGGAAATCAGGGAATGAGATGTCTGCAAGGAAACACACAGAGATATGTGTCTGATTTGTAACCAGTCAGAAGTACCACTGGCCTGGGACTTTTGATTGGCACCTGAAGTGGGGAGGGGCAGTCTTGCAGGACTAAACCTTTAACCTGTGCACTTACTCTGGATAGTCAGTTTGAGAAATGAATTGACTTGGAGGATCCAGTTGTTGTCTGGAGAATCAGAGACTTGGTTGTTGGTGTGGAAAGCACCCTAGTTGTTATTAATCCAAACAAGATTGTATTAAAATGTTACTTATAGTCCCCAAGATAACCACACACACACACAAATTCCTCAAAATTGTAAGAGGGCATTAAAATGGTACATCACAAAATATCTAACACAGAAGAAGGCAATAATGGCAAACAGAAGAAAAAGACAAAAGACATAAAAAAAGAGCAAAATGGCAAACAAACTCTATCTTATCAGTAATTATATTATAAATAAATATATAAAACTCCACCAAAAGACAATAGGCAGAATAGATAATAAAACCACAATCCAACTTTATGCTCTTCACAAAAGACAAACTTTATTTTATTTATTTTTAAAACTAGAGGCCCGGTGCACGAAAATCATGCACGGGGGTGGGGGGTGTCCCTCAACCCGGCCTGCACCCTCTCCAATCTGGCACCCCTCAGGGGATGTCCGACTGCTGGTTTAGGCCCGATCCCTGCAGTTAGGGGGCGATCAGGCTGGCAGGCAGAAGCGGTTAGGGATAATCAGGCAAGTGGTTAGGAGCCATCAGGCCTAAACCAGCAGTCGGACACCCCTCTCACAATCTGGGACTGCTGGCTCCTAACCACTCGCCTGCCTGATCACCCCTAACCACTTTGCCTGCCACCCTGATAGCCCCCTAACCGCTCCCCTGCCGGCCTGATTGACGCCTAACTGCTCCCCTGCTGGCATGATCGTCCCCAACTGCCTTCCCCTGTGGGGCTGAGGGAATTGGGGGACTCCGGCTGGATGAGGCTAGCGGTGCTTGCCGCCCCCCAGCAGGGCTGAGGGGACTGCGGGACTGAGGCTGGATGAGGCGGGGCTGAGGGGACTGGGCGCCGCCATCTTGTGGCTGTGGGCGCCGCCATCTTGTGAAGGCATGGCAGTCATTTAGCATATTCTCTTTCTTGGCTGTGGGTGCCGCCATCTTTGTGAGGGTGTGATGGTCAATTAGCATATTCCCTCTTTATTAGATAGGATATGTTTATCTTTAATGATCTACGATTTTGCAAGACACACTGATATACCCTGAACTGGGTGGAAATATAGCATTTTAGCAGTGCTGCCAAGCCGGTGGATGCTTGCTGGAGACACTACTCCCCAGGTAAAGCCAATTCCAACCAACCGCACAGGGAGCCTCAGTGCCCTATCTCCATGGAAACCAGTTTAGCACAGAGATGGAGCTTAAGGAGCCTGTATGAATGTCTCTGACAGGTATTTTCCATTAAAAACAACCACTAGTGCCTTCCCCACCCAGATCCCATGCCCAACTTCCCCTCTTCCCCCTCAGCCACCACATAGAAGAAACAGAGTGACCATAAAATGACAAAAGGGACTGCCCTTGCCCTAGCCAGTCTGGCTCAGTGGATAGAGTGTCGGCCCGTGGAATGAAGGGTCCTGAGTTTGATTCTGGTCAAGGGCATGTACCTTGGTTGCAGGCTCCTCCCCAGCCCAGGCCCTGGTCAGGGCTCATGCAGGAGGCAATCAATAGATGTGTTTTTCTCACATCGATATTTCTCTCTGTCTTTTCCTCCCTCTAAAAATCAATAGAAAAATATCCTCAGGTGAGGATTAAAAAAAAAAAAAGTGACTGTCCTTTATTGGGGAAGATAAGGGGATCAAGAGTAGCAAGGTGGCTGTGGAAAATGAGGGTGTCATGCTTGCCAGAGCGCTGGGTGGTACCCAGGGGTACCCTCTGTTGCAGTGGGACCACTGCTGCTGGGACATAGAAAAAGGCAGGGCTTCAAGGGTGCTTCCTCATCTTCTAGAGCTGCCCAAGGTTTGGGTCAAAAGAGGATACAGCCCAGAAAGGCTCTATCATCCCAGGAGGCGGTCACATCCATTACCAAAAGACAGTGCTACCTGCATCCTGATGTGGTGTCAGGGATGTGAGCCCACACACCTCCCTTCCCAGTCTGCAGGACTGTCAGAGGTCTAGGCTGAGAAGAACTCCAGGGAAGACCAAGATAGTGGGGGGACAAGAAAATTCTCCAAACTTGGAATCAAAAGAGAGCAAGTTCAAAGAAACAAAACCTTGATTTATACAGCAGCTGCTCCTGGCCAGCTCATGACAGTGGACCTTCACCCACTCAGAGTTGGCACAGTAAAAAGTTGGGGAAAGCTGAGGCATGGCCGCCCTTAGGGCAGTGCAGAGAACTCAGAAAAGTGAGTCTACAGGATACAGGAGACAACAGCAGAGCTAAAGCCCTGCTGCTTGCTGACACGTCCTCCACTAGTCCCACATGCCCTGGGCCCTGACCCCACACCCCCTGTAGGAGCAGCTCTTTCAGGCTGAGTCCTGGCAGGGGAGAAAATTCCCAGGAAGGTCTCTGGGAAGGGAAGTCTAAAAGGTATTCCAGAAGGAACATGTGAGTGTCCTCTGAAGGCCCCTGACTGAGTTCTTCAGGGGAGATGGAGAGACCACCCGCCCCCCATAGCCAGGCTGCAATCACTGTACTCCCCTGTCCCTTTCAAGAGGGGAAGGAACCAGTACTGGGGGGCCTAGGTAAAGCACCCTGACCCTGAAAAACTGTGTTCAGCAGAAGTGGGCATTCCCAGGCCCTCTGTCTGGATATAGGAGAGGACATCCTCCTTGGACAGCTTGTCTGGGTCCTGGGGCTTCTGGGAGTCATGTACATGAATGCCATCTCCCCACTCCCAGAGGAGCTGGCCATAGTAGCAGATGTGAAATGGGGCAATGGCATCTGCAGGGAGCTCATAGGTAGAGGCCTTGGTTTTCTTGTTAAAGAACTTCCTCTTAAAGCTTTTGCTGAATCCCATAGTCCATGGCTCATTCACTGTCCTAACAATGTAGAGACCAGTGGGCACAAAGTTTGCCACTGGAGCTCTTAATGATCTTCATCTCCAACCTGCTAAAAATCTTCTCCATTTCCTCCAGCCTATACACCTCCTTCATCCTGATGGGATTCATGTCAGGCCAGCTAGGCTTAGAAACAGCTTTCACAAATTTCTCAGCGCGTTGAATTCACTGGTTAAAGTGTTGCTCCCGCACATCACTGCCATTCAGCACGAGGACATCAAGGATGTGGATTGCACTAATCTTCCGCTGGGCCTTCCCCTCCCCTTTCAGCTCATGGACAATCTCCAGAGCAAGCAAAGTGTCCCAGGGTAGCTCTGTCTTCAGGTCCAGCTTGACGCAGCAGTCTGATTGGCGGCCATCCCACGTGTAGATCTGTGACTTCCCCAGGCTGAGGAGTAACTTCTGATCACTGCCAGCCACCATGCAGCAGTAGTCGAGCACTGGACAGATCTTCTCCAAGGTTTTGGAGGTGAGCAGCGTGGGCTTATAGCTGAAGATGTCAATCTCAGTGCCCTGGATTAGCTCAAAGAGCTTAGATTTTGGGTTTGAGGAAGTAGGAGCAATTCAAGCCTGGTCTGGATTCCCCAAAGACGAAGGCACTGTTTCCAGATCTCTGCCTGACGAGGCTCAGGGTCACGTCTTGAACAAAGGCATAGATTTTGGCCAGAACTTTGATCTGCAGACTACAGTAGCTCTCACTGGACCGTATCACGTAGTCAATAAATTCATGGTCTCCCTTGATCACTGCCAAGGGAACCACAAGGTTGACATCAGAATCAGTGTTCTGCAGCTGGTTGAGTTTAATATTGACTGAGAAGAGGTAATCCTGTCATCTATGCCCACCTTCAGGCCTTTGCACACCACATACCTCTCTGAGTTGACAGGATGGCTGGTAATCAGCTTAAAGAGACATACTTGTTCAAATCAACAGCACAATAGGTAGATGAGCCCCATGCTGAATGGTTTGAACAGGTCAAAGGTTTTACAGATGAAGTAGCCTCCTGTCCGGACACAGAAAGTGCCATGAGGAACTGACAGAGCAGCAGCTGTTTGCTGAGGATCTCTTGTAGGTCCTCCTGTCCCACCACAGGGAAATCCCCATCGGCCATCAAAAAGTGGACACCCTTGCGATCTGTGTTATCCAGGACAAAATTCCTAAAAGCAGTGATGTTCTCTGGGCGGGTGATGTCTCCATCTCCATCAATCCCACCCTCGCCATAGTAAGGTTCAGAGTTCACTGGAAGTTGAGTAGAAGTCCTCCAGCTTAAAGTCATTCTGGCCCTGCAGAGTCATTCCAAAGCCCTTTGCGTGCCACTTCTTCCTCCATAGTACATACTCTGAAAAGGCAACTGGGCCTGCACAGACGTCAGCAAAGTACAGAAGCTCAGCTTCCCAGTCCTTCACCAGTGGTTTCCCACCAGAGTCCTCGGACTTGTAAAAATGTGATCAAATACAAAATCCATATTAGCCATCTTCATTGCCGCCCTATTTAGGAAGAAGACTCCTTGGATTATCTCGTAGGGGCTGGTCCGGGTCTGAGCTTGCTGCATCTCCTCCCTATCCAAGACATCAAACACTCTTACTCTGTAGCGCATTGGGAAGTAGGTCTTCCCCACAAAACTGTTTCATCTTCCATAATCATCTTTCTCTTTCCCATAACCATCCACAACTCATTTCCTCAGTGTTAGGGATTTCAGTGGTACATTCTGGAAACCATGACACCTGCTCACAGGCACTAGGCTCTGGCTTATGTTGCCAGTCCAGATTCAACTTCTGGTCAAAGCCTTGCAACGTCAGACCCAAGCCTTTCTGATTAGAGGCCTCAACAATATCCTTCCTACACTGACTGTATTTACCCAATCCTTCACTGTCCCTGAAGCCCATTTGGCTCTGGGAGACACTGTTATACATGGGACAGCGGGAAAAAGTTCCCTCCACAATAGAGTCTGCTTTGAATGCATCATCAAAAGAGAGCTGCGTTGCTTCCCCCTGGTCTCAATGTCAGACTTGTAGTAGATACTTTTGCTGCATGATTGACAGAGAAGGGAGGTTCATCATTGGACGTACTAGTAGAGCTGAGGTTCAGGGTAAGCTCTGCAACTCTTTTCTCCTGTTTTTTGATAGGGCCAGTGTATTCTGGACCATTTATCCTCTTCATTGTTGACTGAGGGGAAAAGGCAAGCTACCAGGGAGCAGAAGGGGGAGGTGTCAGGCCACTGCTGCCGCTATCACTACCAGGTCTGGCCCTGCTGCTGCCAAGAGAAGAACTTCAGATTCAGCGACACAACAGGTTGAAAGTAAAAAGATGGAAAAAGATATACCATGCAAACAGTAACAAAGGAGAGCTGATATGACTATACTAATATCAAAGTACACTTAAGACAAAATTTATTACTAGAGACAATGCATGACCCAATATACTAGTACTTATAGCAAAAACTGCCAGAATTAGAGGGGAAAATAGACAATTCAAAAATAATAATTGGATACTTCAGTACCCCACTTGCAATGATGGCAGACAATCAACATGGAAATCAAAGATGTGAACAACACCATAACTCAATTAGACCTAAGGGATAGCTATAGAATATTGTAGCTACAAAAGGAGAATTCTTAAGTGCACCTGGATCATTCTCTAGAATAGACCATGTCAGGTCATGAAACAAGCCTCAATAAATTTAAAAGTATTGAAATCACAGTAAGTATGCTCTCCAACCACAATGGAATTAAATTAGAAATCATAACAGAAGGAAATTTGGGAAATTGAAAAATATGTGGAAATTAAATAACACACTCTTAAATAACTAATGGCTCAAAAAAGAAATCATAAAGGACATTTAAAAATATTTACACAATTTCATTTACCCAAACACAGGGCAGAATGCAACGCTATTCTGATAGGGAAGTAAAACAAAGTAATGCTTATCTTGAGAAGCTGATTTGAAAATTTAATTAAAATTTGCCTAGATTGGGGAACATTAAAAGTACTAATCACATCATTAGTTATCACTGGTTTTTATTCTTAGCTAGCAACTAACAACTCATAATAACTATTCTGTGTTTTAGAGAACCCAGAGTAGAAAAAAAATACATCAATAGCAGACCCTAGTATGTGCTGATAAGAAACAACTCAGTAAATTATTTATCCCTCCTAAAATTAATATGTTAAGACCAAACAACCCAATATGACTGTATTGGTTAAATAAGATCATCAGATCATAATGCTGGGACCTTTATAAAATGAAGAGACACCAAAGCTCTCTCTCCACTATGTGAAGACATAGTGAGAAGGCAGCCATCTACAAGTCAGGAAGAGAGCTCTTATCGGCACCTGGACGTTATACTTTCCAGTCTTCAGAACTGTGAGAAAATGAATTTCTATTGTTTAAAGTCACCCAGTCTGTGATATTTTGTTATGGCAGCCTAAGCAAACTAATACAGTTAGGGAGCTATCTCTTTTATTTTTATTTTTTAAAAAATATATTTTATTGATTTTTTACAGACAGGAAGGGAGAGGGATAGAGAGTTAGAAACATCAGCTGCCTCCTGCACACCCCCCACTGGGGATGTGCCCGAAATCAAGGTACATGCCCTTGACCGGAATCGAACCCGGGACCCTTGAGTCCGCAGGCCAATGCTCTATCCACTAAGCCAAACCAGTTAGGGTGGGAGCTATCTCCTTTAAATGTTTTCATGGATGACTAGTTAGATTTAAAAGTCATGTATCAAATTTAATATAACTAAAAAAAAAAAAAACCCACACACCTGAGGATCATAAATAATTTTGATGCAAACTGGGTACCAAAAGGAGTCTGATAGTCTGAAAAGGTAAATCAAACCTAACAAGATGAAATTCAAAACAGATAAATATGTGATCTTGCTCCTGAATATAAGCAAACAAATTAAAGTAGCTAACTTTTATCAGGGTTCTTTCTACATGGCAGACACTGTCCTAAGTCTTTAACTGGTATTATCTCAATTACTCCACACTGTTAAGCCTAAGAGTGAGTATTGCTGTTACTCCTATTTTTCAAGAGGGTAAATAACTTGCTAAGATCACCAAGTAGTCTGATTCCAGCCCAGACCTATGAACCATCACACTCCCACCACCTCTCCACAGAGATGGAGGCAGAGAACAGCGAACACAGAAAGAACACTGCAAGGTGTGACTAATTTTGAGTCCAAAAAGAGCCAATAGGAGTAAATAGCAATACTTTACTCTCCAAAGTATCACACTCTTAGGGTACACTTACATTAACTTATCTATTATATTAGTGACCCTAATCTCATGTAAAGCCAAATATACTTAATGTCGATTTAAATCTAGAACATTGGTAAATATAGTCCTACTAGAGGCCCGGTGCACGAAATTCATGCACAGGGGTGTGTATCCCTCAGCCCAGCCTGCACCCTCTCCAATCTGGGACCCCTCGAGGGATGTCCGACTGCCCGTTTAGGCCCAATCCCGGTAGGTTCGGGCCTAAACGGGCAGGCGGACATCCCTCTCACAATCCAGGACTGCTGGCTCCCAACGGCTCGCCTGCCTGCCTTCCTGATCGCCCCTAAACGCTTCTGCCTGCCAGCCTGATCAGCCCTAACCACTCCCCTGCCAGCCTGATTGATGCCTAACTGCTCCCCTGCCAGCCTTTTTGCCCCTAACTGCCCTCCCCTGCAGGCCTGGTCCCCCACAACTGCTCTCCCCTGCAGGCTTGGGTCCCCCCCAACTGCCCTTCCCTGTAGGCCCGGTTGCCCCCAACTTCCCTCCTCTGCCGGCCTGGTCACCCCTAAATGCCCTCCCCTGCAGGCTTGATTGTCCCCAACTGCCCTCCCCTGCTGGCCTGATTGCCCACAACTGCCCTCCCTTGCAGACCTGGTCCCTCCCAACTGCCCTCCCCTGCTGGCCATCTTGTGGCGGCCATCTTGTGTCCACATGGGGGCAACCATCTTTGGCCACATGGGGGCAGCCATCTTGTGTGTTGGAGTGATGGTCAATTTGCATATCACTCTTATTAGATAGGATAGAGGCCTGGTGCACGAGTAAGGGCCGGCTGGTTTGCCCTGAAGGGTGTCCCAGATCAGGGTGGGGGTTCCCTTGGGGCGTGGGGCAGCCTGGGCGAGGGGCCTGTGGTGGTTTGCAGGCTGGCCACGCCCCCCGGCGACCCAAGCGGAGGCCCTGGTATCTGGGATTTATTTATCTTCTATAATTGAAACTTTGTAGCCTTGATTGGAGACCAAGGCAGGCCAGGACTGCAGGAGCTTGGCTTCCTCCATCGCCGGGGGCAACTCAAGCCTCCTGCTCTCTCCAGCTCCGTGGCTGCTGCCATTTTTGTTGGGATTTATTTATCTTCTATAATTGAAACTTTGTAGCCTTAAGTGGAGGCCTGGGCTGGCCAGGGTGTGCAGAAAGCTTGGCTTCCTCCATTGCCGGGGAAACCCAAGCCTCCTGCTCTCTCTGCGTGGCCGCAACCATCTTGGTTGGGTTAATTTGCATACTTGCTACTGATTGGCTGGTGGGCATGGCTTGTGGGTGTAGTGGAGTGATGGTTATTTGCATATTACTCTTTTATTAGATAGGATACTACCATTAAGCCACATCAAATACCTTTTGGACATAAACAGAATATAAATAATTTTGCTTATGAATACTTCCATTCTTGAATGAGCATGTGAAAGAGAGCTTCCTTCCTCATTTATTCCCTTAGCCTAAATTCCTAGTTCCCTTTTGTACTGGTTAAGATAAAACTGCTAGGCAAAAATCACTGCACCAACTTCTTCCTACCTCAATTTCCATAGTTATTATATAATCACAAGCCAGTAGCTAAATGCAAGTAAGATATTTTCTTTAGTTTACCAAATGACAGTGAAAATAATAACAGAAATTTCATTTTGTTAGTAAAAAATTCATTCATGCAGTTTGATCAATTTTCTCTGCCATACCCTTTCATCAGCTGTGCTGCTGTGAAGTAAGCAGCCATTGCTTGGTCATGTTCACTCTCAACTGCAAATGAATGTCCATATGCTATCCACGCAGGCCCATAGGTCTTCTCAAGTGTCGTAGCTTTACTAAAATAAGAAACTTCATACAATTAATATAATATTTATTCTTAAATTGTTAATTTTATGTAAGCTGATGGTTTTAAGGACATTCAAATTAAATAAATGAGCTATCAATACATGAAACATTAATGTAACATTTGTGTTAATTTACTTGAAACTAGAGGCCCGATGCACGAAGTCCAGGGGGGGCGGAGGGGTGTCCCTCCGCCCAGCCTGTGCTCTCTCACAGTCCGGGAGCCCTCAGGGGATGTCCAACTGACAGCTTAGGCCCGCTCCCGGACATCCTTAATGCACTGCCACGGAGGCGAGAGAGGCTCGCCACTGTACTCGCCAGCCGTGAGCCCGGCTTCTGGGCTTCTGGCTGAGCGGTGCTCCCCCTATAAGAGCACACTGACCACCAGGGGTAGCTCCTGTGTTGAGCGTCTGCCCCCTGGTGGTTAGTGCGCATCACAGCGACTGGTTGTTCTGCCGATTTGCATATTACCCTTTTATTATATAGGATAAAAGAATATTTACTAGTACAAGCAAAATTTTAAGAAATTTTAGGAGAGGTCCACACTTTTTAGGTACTATAGTTGAACCCATTAGCATTCTTATGAATTTATAAATATTTATAAAGAATTTATAAATATTACTTATCCAGGAGCTTCATTTCACAACTGAGTAGGTAAATGGTGGTAGCAGCAACCATTAGGGCCTGTTTTGTGCCAGGCAATATAATAGATGCCTTATATGAATCATCTAATCCTAATAACTTGCAAGGTAAATTATTATTTATATTTTAAAGACAAGTATACTGAGGCTGGAAGACTGACATCCTACAGAAGGTGCTAGGAGATTCACCGTGGTTCCAAGAACTGGACTATATAGTCTTAAACGGTCAGTCTTCAATCAGTGGCCCATTGGTGACCCAAAACAGGAAATAAAGCAAAAATATGGAAAATATAAAGGGTGAGATTCACACTTCCTAGCATTTTATTTTCTAAGTTTTCTTTCACCCAAATGTTCCTGGTTTCATGTAAAGTCCATCACTGAATAAGCACACTAATTCAAAGAAGCATAGCTCAAAGAACAATTACAACACACATCATCTTCTTACTCCAGGAAAGAGCACAAGCAAGGTTTTCTAAAATACTTTACACAACTAACCAGAGAGCTCTCCCTATTTTCTTCCTAGTGCAGGATCCTTTCATGTCAACTTATTAATTTTCCCAACAATACTGGGATACAAGTATTATATCATTTCCATTTTTAGAAAAAAAATAGAGAAATTAACTTTCCCAAGGGACTGTGGCTAGCAAATGATGGAACTTGGATGAGAATTCAAGTCAGTGTCCAAAGTTCACACGTTTTCCCTTAGATCCATTTTCTATTTTGTTTACATGGAGGATATCACAAGTATCATTATATTTTTAATCTTTAGTAATTAATTCTTCACAGACATTTTCCTGTACTTGAATAATTGAATAACACTGGTTAAGTAGCTTGATTGGACTGCATGGAGTTCCTTAAACTAAAACCACAGCAGGTCCTTATATAAGCCAATTCACTATGCCAAGAATTCTGTTTTATAGTCACTTTTACTGATCCTAATCTCACGTAAAGTTTTATGTAACTTCACAACTATTAATAAAAGACATTCTAAAAGTAAGCAGTTAATAGTGTCTCTGTAAATGAAAAACAGAACCTTTCAAACTATTTTATAATGTTCTCTACTATTTCACATTTCTCATTTATAAATAAAAACTTAAATATGTTACAAGTTCCTTGAGAACAAGGTCTACACCACTGATTACTTTTATCTCCCTCATGACATAGTATAAAAGCAAGGTACATAACTAATTCAACTGAACTAAATCTGCCAAAGAAAACATCTTTTCTTTTACACTGCTTTTAAAATACTTTCTATTTATTGCATTAAAGCAGATGAGCAAAAAAATCTCTCTACAGGTTCATTACAGAGTGAGGAAGACAATAAATTCGTACCTGAGATATCTTCTGGCATGTTCATTCTTATGACCAACCATGAGATAATAGCATCCCACTGCAAACCAAGAAACCTACAAAGTTCAAAATTTACCATGACCAAAGATCTGAACTTTGAATTAAAAATATCTAGCAAATTAGGCCAGGGGGTGGATTAGGTGTTCCATCCCATATTCTAGTTCAAGTTAAAAGAGAATCAAATCTTCACAGCTCTTCCTCAAGAGGACTTCAATCACTTTCCTGCAGCACTGAACACAAGACGAGGCTACTGAACACTTCCTATTTCAAACCCACTCTGAGTCCTGGCCTCTCACCTGCACTATGAATCTTCCCTGCCTCTGGTTCCATATTGCTAGCTGACATCTCTTGCACTAGTTTTGCCTCTTTATAAATTATTTTCATACTGGTCTAGGGTGCAAACTGAGACTTAGGCCCTGATTCTTGACTTCTGTCTTTAAGGACACAGTTTCTGGTTCCACTTTCAATTTCTAGGTCTTAGTTCTGATCCATGGCAGTTCACAATGATTCAAATCAGTACACAATCCAGTAAGGTACCTTATATATGCAACATGAGAAAGCTACCAAGCATTTGCTAGCATTACTTATGAGAGGTGGAAGTGTGATTTTGACTTTCAATATTTTATTTTTCTGCATGTTGAGTATTTTTAATAATAAACATATATAATTTCTATAATAAAAAAATAAAGATCTTTGTTTTAAGTTATGTTTCAATACACTAAAAAAATACCTTCATGGATTGAGAAAGTTAATGCTGCTTCTATTATCATAAGCACTAGGAGATTCTGCTCCAACACCTCAAAATAAAACATATTTGGTTACATTTAAATATAAGCTGTCTAAATACTAGTTAAGCATTTTCTTTAAATTCAAGTAAGAAAAAACACTGTAAGAAAAAAATTGTTTATATTTACTTACAGGGTTGCTAGGATATAAATCCACCAATTTATGAGAAAGATAGAAAAGTTCTACATTAGAAAAAAAAAAGAAAATTATTCACATCAAATGAATTTTAAGACATGACTTGCCCTCAGTCATAACTCTTCACAATCATATAAATGTTATTCTCACAGCAATGATTTCATTCTTTTTTTTTTTTTCTTTTTAGAATCAAAATTCATTTACCCAATAAAATACAGAAACTCCAAGGGGTGGATACTATGGCTGTTTTATTCAAACCCTCCCCCTCACTCCCCAGACACAATTCTTTACGTGGTGCCCAACCTATAAGCAGGCACTGAGCACTTGCTGAGTGACTAGAAAACTAGAAGAATGACACATAGTAAAGCACTTCGTGGTCCTTAAGAGATTATTTCAAAGTACCTTACCTATCTTAACAACTCATGTCTCTTACTCCAGGGGCCTATCATGGACCATTTTAAATACCTACAACCAGTTCGGTTGACCAAACTTTCAAGTTTATAATTTCCTCTTGAATAATATGTGTCCTTGGCACGTCACGATGGTGTTTCCTACATGCAGCCTTGAATTCATTAGACCAGGGCAGCTGGAGCATCTGCATCTCCAACAAGATGCTAGGAGATATGATGCTGTCGGTCATAGACCACACTTGAAGTGGCAGGGATTTGGAGTTAGAGTGACTGGCTTTTTCTTTCAACAGGACTCATTCATTATTCAGCCTAAAAGATTTAAAGACGAATACAGTCCAAACACAACTAAATATTTCTAAAATGTTAAGATATGGAAAACCTGAGCAAAAAAATTTGCCTTGCTTCCAACTTCTAAAAAGTTATTGACTTTTGCCATATCAGTTTGCTTAAGAATTTTACAGAAAAAAAAGAGAAAAAAGACAGAACTGCCACTCAACACTTAAACCACAAATTACATTTGAGACAAGGGAGCAGGAAGCAGGGATAAAGAAATAGAGTGTTCTGTTGAGATAATAGAATAGACCAGTGGTCGGCAAACACATTAGTCAACAGAGCCAAGTATCAAAAGTACGATTGAAATTTCTTTTGAGAGCCAAATTTTTTAAACTTAAACTTCTTCTAACGCCACTTCTTCAAAATAGACTCACCCAGGCCGTGGTATTTTGGGGAAGAGCCACACTCAAGGGGCCAAAGAGCCGCATGTGGCTCATGAGCCACAGTTTGCCGACCACAGGAATAGACCATTGGTTGCTTTGATAAGCATTTCTTCTCCCAGTTGTTACTTTTATTATGTTATAACCTATAACTTCAATTACCCAGGACTTGTGAGATAGAATTTCAAGAGTTAACAGAAAAATTCTTACCATTTGCTTTATTCAGCTCCACAAGTGTCCCTATATGTACAGGTAAACAATTTGCATGGAAAGGATCTTTTTCCATTACTCTGAAAGTTAAAGCAACACATTACTACCCCAGAAACAGCACAATACTCATTTATAATTAGTTATGATTAAGTAGTCATTACAGCATTATGTACAATATTGGGGATTATAATTTTTTTACTTTCGTAACACATTATCCTATATAATAAAAAGGTAATATGCAAATTGACCATCACTCCAATACACAAGATGGCCCCCCATGTGTCAAAGATGGCTGCCCCCATGTGGACACAAGATGGCCACAAGATGGTCAGCAGGGGAGGGCAGTTGGGAGGGACCAGGCCTGCAAGGGAGGGCAGTTGGAAGCAATCAGGCCAGCAGGGGAGGGCAGTTGGGAGGGACCAGGCCTGCAAGGGAGGGTAGTTGGGGGCGACCAGGCCGGCAGAGGAGGGCAGTTGGGGGTGACCAGGCCTGCAGGAGATGGCAGTTGGGGTGATCAGGCCGGCAGAGGAGGGCAGTTAGGGGCAACCAGGCCTGCAGGGGAGGGCAGTTGCGGGGGGAACAGGCCTGCAGGGGAGGGCAGTTGGGGGCAACCAGGCCAGCAGGTGAGAGCAGTTAGGGGCGAGCAGGCTGGCAGGGGAGGGCAGTTAGGGGCGACCAGGCCGGCAGGGGAGGGCAGTTAGGGGCAACCAGGCTGGCAGGGGAGGGCAGTTAGGGGCAACCAGGCTGGCAGGGGAGGGCAGTTAGGGGTGACCAGGCCGGCAGGGGAGGGCAGTTAGGGGCAATTGGGCCAGCAGGGGAGCAGTTAGGTGTCGATCAGGCTGGCAGGGGAGTGGTTAGGGGGTGATCATGCTGGCAGGCAGAAGCGGTTAGGAGCAAGCAGGCAAGCAGGCAGGTGAGCGGTTGGGAGCCAGCGGTCCTGGATTGTGAGAGGGATGTCCGACTGCCCGTTTAGCCCTGATCCCACTAGGATCGGGCCAAAACGGGCAGTTGGACATCCCTCAAGGGGTCCCAGATTGGAGAGGGTGCAGGCTCGACTGAGGTGTATGAGTTTCATGCACCGGGCCTCTAGTTAGGTTATAAGTGAAAAGGAAAATTCCAATTTGGAATGAAAATAAATATCGCATACATTTACTTTAAATCAATAGAACTATAACATTAAATAAGTAGTCCAATTATTTAGAAGGATCAAAAACAATGTGAAATATAATAGATACAAGTATTTATCAATTAAAATTTTTGTGAATTCAAGGATTTATGCAACCCTAAAGATCCACTAAAAATGGTATGTGTGATTTAGTAAAGGACAAGTTTGAACTATGTACACTGGAAAACTTGTAAGATGGGTTGGCTAGTCAGTGAGCCTGACTGAACACTAGTACCTCTTGGATTTTATTAGTCTCTAACAAAGAAGAGATTCATAAAACTAGCCAGAATGGTATTTTCAAACTTGCAGACTATCAAAGACTGAAATGAGGGACAAGTATACTCCCCAGTTAATGAAATAATCTTCTTTGGTATTCTGCAAAGTAGTAAAGGCAACTTAATTACCATCAATTAGTTCAAGATTACTCAGAAAGCATGCCCCATGCATATCTTAGATGAAATGTTCCTAAACAAAAATAAGGAGATATACTTACACAGAAGTAAGCTTGTAGCACATTTTAAAATCACAGTTATAATAATGTCTTTCAGCTAAAGATACTACCACATCCAGATTCTCTTGCAAACCATCTACAGACTCGGGGATGATAGTTTCACTTGGTTTATTATACTGAAACAGAGGAAGGTAAATGTAAACTCAATGAGCTATACCAAGTCAAAAGGCAGATTCAATCTGACTCAAGTGTTTAAAGGATTTACATAAGGACACGTGTGAGCCTCTGGAAACATTTTTAACTTCAAGACTCATCAGTACTCCTCCCAATGAGCTTAATTTTATCACAGAATTCCATACAGGAAGTATTTTACAAAGTAGAAGTTCAGGGCGCATAAGAAAAAAATCCTCATTTTCATGCAACATCATTCCATTTATCTGGTAGTTCAATCTTTTAGTATAAGAAGTCCCTGGGAGGAAGACATATTTTTTGAAGCTTTTTAAGAAATCTAAATCTATTTTTGCAAATGTGCTAGATTAATAAAAATTTCTAAAAATTTAACTAGTAAAAGAATAGAGGCCAAATTGAATGAAAGAAATAAGATACTCGCATAATGCAAATACTAACTGTGTTTTTACTTACCTTTTTTAATTTGTTCTCAAATAGAAAACGTAGCAATTCTTGTTCTTCAGTACAGAGCTTATTAAGAGGTAGTGATTCAAGGAGTTCTTTTTCTTAAAAACATTGAGAAAAAAATGCCATCACAATATTTATGGGGGCGGGGAGAGTCAGCAATGAAAAATATTCTTCTATAGTTCTTGGTCTAAATAAGTCAAACTCAAAAAAGAAAATAACAAGATCAAAATGTACTAGAGAAAGCTAAGACAGTGGTTCAGGCCCAGGTGATGAGGACTACCTGGAGGGCCATGCTACCACCAGGCCATTTCCCAGCCCCAGCACTACTGCACTTTGCGTGGACAATTCTCTGTGGTGTTGGCTGTCCTATGCGCCACAGGAGATTCAGCAGGCTCTCTGGCCTCTACCCACTAGCACTCAGCAGCAACCTCCCTCCTCCCTCCCCATCCCCAAGTTATGTCAATCAAAAATGTCCCCAGATACTGCTCAATGTCCCCTAGGAGGCAAAATCACCCTGTTTGAGAACCACTGCACTAGGCTAAAATATGTTTGAATCTCATTAATATAACATCCCCATTTTCTCTCTGTTTCCCTTGCTTATCCACCTCACATCGCTGCCGATGCTCTAGGTCAGTGATTTTCAACCTTTTTCATCTCATGGCACATACAATCTAACTACTAAAATTCTGCGGCACACCAAAAAATATATTTTTTTGCCAATCTGACAACAAAAAAAAAAATAGGTAACTTTTGATTCATTACACCAAACGGCTATTGTGTTTGCTGGCTGTTGTCATTTTCTTATTTGACAATCTAAGGAGAAGAGGACTAAATAGGTATTACTTTAGAATTTTTCTTGAGGTACACTGGTTGAAAATCGCTGCTCTAGGTCAATGGTTCTTGGCCCTTATTGTGCCTTAGGATCATTTGGAAACCTTAAACCATGCCAGAGCCTCCCCACCAGAGATTCTGATTCAACTGGTCTGGAGTTGGGACCTGTACACTGAGGTTTTTAAAGCTCCTTGGGAATTTAAATGCAGTCAGGTTGAGAGCCACGTAATCAGATACTGAAATCTTGTTTATATTTCTCAAATCACTTCTCAAAAATATGGTCTCATCACATCACAATCCCTAAAGATTCTAACTGCAACAGGAACTGCCCAGTATTGTATTCTGTAATGCACTTCATATTTGAAGACACTAAGGAAGTTAATAGGTCTATTTAAATCTAAATCTGTACAGAGCCTGCTGTTGACTCAGATTTCAGGAGGAAAAACACACAAAAAGAATATCAATTGTGCTAAACATACAAACCTTCTTGGGCTGTCAACATGTGGTGTGATGTCAAAAGATCAAATGCTTCAAAACAATAGACATCGAGCTTCAAAGCTTCTTTATAGCTATAGGTAGCTAGGGTTCGGTTATCTAGAGCATCATAGATTTTCCCTCGTAAAAGACAAATAGAACTCTTTATCTGTTGGAAAAATATAAGTCACATACTAAGCCAATAATTTTAAACTTAATTTACCAAAAATTTTATATAATCTGAAGGCCAAGGACTTTTTTTTAATTTAAAAGGATTTTTCCACCCCACTGTCAGACATAGTATAAACAGAAACATGAAGGCAGATAAAACTTCTCTAATCCATCTTCCCTAGGCTCTCCTCACTTCAGCACTTCTTTACAGTGAACATGTCACTCTACTTTTTTCATTACCTGTTTTTCTCAAATAGAGTAAGGATTTCGAGACGGCAAACAGCACACATACTGAATCAAACTTTAACAGTTTGATAGGTAGGTCTCAATGAAAGGATCTTAGTAACTATTAGAAAACTGGCAGCAATGTAGCATAGTGGTTAGGAGCATGGCTTTCTGGAACTGAACAGACCTGAGTTCAAATTCTAGTTCTGACAATTAGTGACCTTGGACAAGTGATGTAACCGCTCTTGGCCTCAGTTTCCTTTTCTCATCTAAATTACAGGGCTCTGTGAAGAGGAGAGGTGATAGTCTCTGTAGAGCTAGCACATGGTAAGGTGCTTACACAGTAGTTACCTCACTATCATCATTAACAAGAGAATGTAAAAATCTGATTGATGTTCCAAACTCTGAATCTCAAGAAACACATAACTGAGCTTAAAGGCTAAAACTGGTACAGGGCTGAAGAATATTCATTATAAAATCAAAATTTAAAAAACACTGGAGCACCTTATGAGAGAATCTTAGACTTATGCAGTATCCAATAAGTTATTTTTAAACAAGTACTATAATAATACATTACAAATAAATCATGTATTTCTTAGCAGATAAGTTAATGGATAAGAAGTCCAAAGATAATAATAATACCAAGCTCCCTCACAAATGCATTTCTTAGCAGAAAAATGAATGTGCACTTCTTAGTACATAAAATATACAAACAGTACAAAAGAGAGAGAAACACCTAAAAATGTACAGTATTCCTACATTTTTGAGGTGACTTACAAGTTCCTTATTAACAATAACTGGAAAAATGGGGAAAGTGATGGGTAATGGCTACACAGTCCAGGGTTTCTTTCTGAAGTAACAATGTTCTATAGTTGCTGTGGTGAGGGTTGTACAGCTCTGTGAATATACTAAAAGCCAAGCAACTGTACATTTTAAATGAATGAATTGCATGGCATATGGGTTATTTATCAAGAAAGCTGTTAATTAAAAAAAAAGGAGTAACAGTCCAGATTAGTAATCTGAATGTAGATGTCATCTAGATTACATACTTTCTGCCAGCAAGGAATTTGCAATTTCATGCAGATAGAAAGTATACAAACTGAAATACACAAATATCATAAATAAAAACACCAAACCACCCCCTAGAAAGAAACAACCTATGGTAATCAAAGTTTCTTGGGAGTAGATACAAACACTGTTAAAACTCAGTAAGGGTAAAGACTATGCCACCTGTGTGGAGTGGTTTAAGGCATCAAACGGAAGGAAGATCTCAAATCAGCCTAGTTCAGATTCAAGCATCTGAGAACATAATTATTGCTTCCAACTGATGACTCAAAAATGTCTCAAAATCATTTTGAATTTCAGTGGGCAAATTAAGTAGGCAACCAACATATTTTAACACAGTTATACTCAAGTAAAATAAAATAATTTATGCTCGCTAATTCTTACTGATGTTACTGAAGCATGCTTATTATAGTATTACTTACTGAGGACTGTGACATTTCCCAGTCATTGGGGGTGTCTTTCAAGCCACTTTCATCCTTTAAATACTTCTCAAATAATCGTTTGTTGATAGGCTCCTCCATATCAAGAATATCGAGAGCCTGCTGATGCTCTTTCGCAGCATACTATGTAGAAAACAGAAATACCGTTCGTCAGCCATGACTTCAAACACTAGATTTAGACACAAATACTGCAGATTTCATGAATTTTTTTTAGAAAGAGACTATGGGAGAGAAACACCAATTGCTGCCTCTTCTATGTGCCCCGACCAGGATGGAACCTGCATATTAGGTATGTGCCCTGACTGGGAATCAAACCCACAACCTTTTAGTGTACGAAATGACACTCCAACCAACTGAACCACCTGACCAGGGCAATACTATAGATTTTAAAAGGTTAATGAATATTATACCCACTCATTACTTAAATTGAAAAGTGTCTAGCGGCCCAACCAGTGTGCTCAGTGGTTGAGAGTCGACCCATGAACCAGGAGGTCACAGTTCGATTCCTGGTCAGTGCACATGCCTGGGTTTCGGGCAAGAGGCAGCCAATCAATGATTCTCTCTCATCATTGATGCTTCTATCTCTCTCTCCCTTTCCTGTCCTCTCTGAAATCAATAAAAACATATAAAAAAATTTAATGTCTAAAGTGGAATTTTCTTCATGCATGTGGAGAATCAATATTTTATAGCAAACAATATTAAAGAAAAGAACATTTCCTCAAAAAAGACTAATCTGCCAAACTCCATCATAAAAATTCTTACACATATGTGAGAGATGCATAACATTCACATAATTAAAATTTTACCAAATAAAAAGAAAACTGAGAGGATACTTACATGGCATCTAGCTGCAAGGTAGCGGCAAGATTCATACAACTAGAAAAGAAATTAATCTATTAAAATAGTGGTCAAGGTAATGTGCATCTTCACTCTAAAAGAAAACTATGAGGATGAAATAAAGCTAGTTTCGCCGAAACCGGTTTGGCTCAGTGGATAGAGCGTCGGCCTGCGGACTGAAGGGTCCCAGGTTCGATTCCGGTCAAGGGCATGTACCTTGGTTGCGGGCATGTCCCCGGTGGGGGGTGTGCAGGAGGCAGCTGATCGATGTTTCTCTCTCATCGATGTTTCTAACTCTCTATCCCTCTCCCTTCCTCTCTGTAAAAAATCAATAAAATATATTTAAAAAAAAAAAAAAAAAGCTAGTTTCATAATTTCTCCTTTTACTCTTGTAGAGAAAAAAAATCCAGTCTTTTTTAACCCATACACATCATAAACCTACTGTTTACTAGGCACCGAGGATTCAAAAAGGAGTAAGGGCCTGCCCTCTGGGAGGTTACAGCAGGGGAGACATAAACACAGCACAGTTTCTTTCACAACGGAAAGAGGGCATAAAAAGTACTTGCCACCTGAAGAAGAAAACATCTGCAGGGGAGAAGGTCAGTGAAGAGTTACTCAGCATTCTAGGCACTGAGTCTGAAT